>NC_134953.1:11007500-11635909 GCF_965638725.1 Aptenodytes patagonicus | reverse complement strand
ATATAGTATTTTCTTCTAGCAAATCCTGGAATTCCAGTGTGGGTTTATTAAGACTGATCCAGTTTAAACCAAAGGAGATTTCACCTGACTTGTAAGGTAAGTCTTACACTTGCTTTCATAAGAAAAATAGGAGGAAGGGGTCCCTCACTACTTGTAAGACCGGGCATCGGCGTACCCCGTTGCAGTGCTCCACGGGGGAATGCTGCTGTGCTGCAGACGTGTTGCCATGACCTGCTACTCCTGCCACCCTCGACTTTGTTCCCGGTGTAGAGTTGGGCCTCTCTGTGCACATGTCCGTTACAAGTCACGAACGGCCTCTCGGTCAAGACCCTTGAAGCAGTTGCAGTGGTGGAAGCCATCTCCCATCCGGTTCTTCATTCCCCTCGCCTGGGAGACACGGTTCCCCACAACTCGCAGAAAGGACTGCGTGAGCGTCCCTCACCCAGCTGGGAGCGACCTCAGCCGGCTTAGCTCAACCCTCCTCCGGGGGCTGTACGCTGCGATGGCCGATTTAAGCCCGGGTGGGCGCCCAGGGGAGTCCTCTGCTCCTCCCGGTCTGCCGGGCTGGGCTACTCCCAGCAGGGGTTGGCCTCCGGCTGCCACAGCCCCGTACCGAAGACACCGCGCCTCTGTGCCTTCACCCACACGGCTGCGCTCGGGCGGCTGCGGGCTTGGGGTTCGCCTGAGGCGGGGGAACGATCCGGGCGCGCGCGCCTGCCTGCCTGCCTGCCTGCCTGCCTCGCCCCCTGCCCGGCCTCCGCGCGCGGCGCCGCCGCGCCCCCTGCCGCCCTGCCCGTACGCGCGCCGCGCGCGGCGGGGCGGGGCCGGGCCGGGCGGCGGGTCACGTGACGGCGCTCAGCTGACTGGCGGGCGGGCGGCGCGGCGGATGGCGCCGGCGGGCGCGGAGGGAGCAGCGCGGCCCGCGGTCACGGTGAGCGCCGGGGCGGCCCGGGGACGGGGACGGCTGCGGCACCGGCTTCTCGGCTCACTGCCCTTCTCCTGCAGATGAACGGGGCCCCGCGGGACGCGGCGGAGCCGGCGCCGGTGTGGGAGCGGCCCTGGTCGCTGGAGGAGATCCGTAAGGGCAGCCAGAGCTGGTCCTTGGCTTCGGACGCCGGGGTGAGCGGTGCGGCCGGGACCGGGACCGGGTCTGGAGGGTGAGCGGGCCGCGGCTGCCCCGGCCGCGGCCTCCCCGGGGGCCGGTGCCCCCAGCCCCCCCCGGGGCTTAGGGGGTGTCGGGCGGGGCCGTGTGCGGGGCGGTGCTGCCGCCCGCTGGCCCGAGCAGCGGCCGGGGGTCGGCCGGCCTGCCTCGGGAAGGGCGCTGTGGTAGCAGCTCTCCGGGGCCCCGGCGGGCGGAAGTCGGGGAGGGCAGCCCCAGCCAGGGCCCGGCGGTCGGCAGGCTCTCCCGCTGCTTTAAGCCTCCGGTCCGGGCGAGAAAACTAAAATGAGGAGTCGGCCCGAAAGGCAATGCAGAATGAAGTGGAAGCAGAGACTTGGTCCTGGGTCTACGCGGGGTGTTTCGTCTAAACCGTGTTTGTTTTGGTGCTCGGTTGAAGTGTATGATCTGCTCTGCCTGTGGCATAAACGGTGCCAAAAGAAAAAGGAGTTGGATGCTGACTATTGCTTTCCTCTGTTGTAAACAGCTTCTGCATTTTCTACAAGAGTTCTCGCAGCAAACCATTTCCAGGACTCATGAAATCAAAAAGCAAGTAGATGGATTGATTAGTGAAACAAAAGCCACAGACTGTCGCCTTCATAATGTCTTCAATGACTTTCTTATGTTGTCCAATACGCAGTTCATAGAGAACGTGAGTATGCTTTTGTACGGCATCAAGCTTGTACTTCAAACATCGGTGTTGTGCCTTACTGTAATGTGGAGAAGTGATCTGACTTTTTGGCAAATCCGATGTTAATTTAGAGATGAAGTGGCTTTTAATCGCTTTCTGTTAAATGGTGTCCTAATTCCTTCGTGAGTGATTTACTGTCCAATATTGGCAAATTCCCTTTTGCCTCTTCTGAGGTACCTTCCTTCCTTGTTTATATGTGACACGGAGATCAGAGTTTTGTTTTTAGGACTATGAATGAGTTGAGATCTCTGGGATGTCTTGGTATATCTTTACAGGTAGCATGAATGTAGCATTTGGCTGCACTTGGCTGTCTAAATATGAGGAATGTTATACGATGCCGTAAAGTTGCCCAGTGGTGGTGTTTTATGCTAAAAGCAGTTGCTGTTAAAGGTGTTGGACTACAGTCAGTTGTCTGTTATGTTTGGTCATGATGAGCGTATTTGTTGGTTAATGTTCCCACTTTATGAATATTGCTATTTTAGGAAGGTAAAAGCTAGATTTGAAAGCCTGTTACAACGCTGTATCACTAGAAGCATGTTTATAATTAAGATGTGGAGCTTTAATAGTCTTTCAGATTTGTGGAGGGTTTTTTAGCACTCTGAGTTTTATCAGGTATTTTCTTTTGATCAGCATTGTTCTCAGGCCACGCGTGTCTCATCTGAAGCCATGATGCTATTATTGGAAAGACGCTGGCAGAGGACGAGACGAACAAAATCTGGATTTCTGTTGTGGGGTTTTTTGGTGGTGGTGCTGGCTTTTTTCAGAGCTGCAATGTCTTTTCTGGCCTACCTTTGCTGTTCAGCATAATGATTCTGCTGAGAACAGTTTGTACCAAACGTCTTAAATCTTGGGTGCTTGAAGCTGTCTGTTCCCAAATTTAAGTGCACAGAAATAGGTCCTCATTTCTAGTTCTCAGTTTAGTTCATGTGAGAGATCTGTCTCTTCCCAGGGGATAAGTGCACCTGTGTTTGAGAGATTTGGATTTAGGTTTGCAGCTTCAAGGGAGACTTTTTAGTCCATTGTGTCTCCTTGTAGCTGATCCTACAAAAGAGTGCTAAAAAAGCTGGACAGGAGGGATCATCAGAACAAACTGAAGGCTGAGGGAGGATGTGAACCTTCTCTGTAAGCACAGGGGAAGCGTAAATGCTAAAGAATGAAAGCTACTAAATGACAGAAAACAAAAGGAAAATAGCCCGTAAGTAAACTTAGGTTCAACTTTGAAGGTTTCTAGAATAGCTTTATGTTAGGGGGGTTAAAACAGTGCTTTTTTTTTTTTTAGCATATTCAGGTCAATCTGTGAACAGGGTTAAATGGTCAACTTGTCTTCTACTACTGCAGTGACATTTGCAGTCCTGAATTACCTCAGTTGGGTTGAGAGGCTGCCTGATGGTAACTTCAGGATGATGACTTCAATGCATGAAGGAGGCTATGAAGATGCTTGGCATCATCCATGGCTTCTCTTTTTTAAAAATGTAATAAATTAATGTGTAATTAATTACACATTAACATTGTATTTTATTTTGTTGGTGTGCCCGTGGTTTAGCCCCTGCAGCAGTATGTTGTTCTTACTTGAATTAATTTTGCTTGACTTTTTAGAGAGTATATGATGAAGAAGTGGAAGAGCCTATTCCCAAAGTTGACGTTGGAGACAAAACAGAGCAGGTAGTTAACTTAAGCTGCCTTGAGTGCTGGCAGTATGTTTGCAGCTGTTGTCTACCTTCTCATTTTCAAACTTATTTTGCGGACATTTACAGCTTACAACCAAACTGTTTCCTTTCTCCTTGAAGTCTCTCTGTTGGATAGTGTATGTCATTCAAACATAAAGTTGACAGTAACATTAGAGGCTACTACAGTGTATGATAATCTGTTAGGGCCTCCCCAAGATCAATACTGTGTCCAGTAGACAAGACTTATGTGACGATTTTCAAATGGCTGTGCATGTTTTTTCAGCAATAGAATTGAGGCCTTGGGCCTTCTTACTGGATTCAGAAGTAGTGAATTGGGGAAGCAGAATCTGACTGCAATTCCCAGGGATAAAAACTCAGAGAGCTTTCTATATACCCTACAGTCTAGGTGTATTATACCATAAATGTTCCCTTGATGGGCTGGGAGCACAAATAAGATGGTACTGTGCTGGTGTGGATGTTTAGAACATCTCTGTTTCTGGGAGTGATAAAGATGAATTAAGTCACGCAAAAAAGGGTTCTGAAGGTCTTTCTCTTACATATAGCGAAAAAGCTTTCATTGTACTAATTTGAAGTTGAAATTTTGCATGCATGTTGCAGTGAGATTGAGTCCTGAGTACAATGCAATGAGAATGTGTTGTTCCTGTTACTAAAGGAAAAGACACGGGAACAGAAAGAAGCTGATCTGATCCCCAAAATCCAAGCAGCAGTGAATTATGGGCTGCAAGTTCTGGACAGTGCGTTTGAACAGCTAGACATCAAAGCAGGCAACTCTGACTCAGAAGAGGAAGAAAGTAATGAAAGGGTGGAACTGATACTTGAGCCAAAGGTACAGAGACCTGTTCTTGCTGGGAGCATGGGTTTGTGTTTGGCTTTGCTGGACTTGCTCTTTGCTTCTGTCAGCAGTATCACTGCGTTGGTATAAAATTGATTACCTAAAAAGAGGATTTGATGACTGCATCTGAAGGAGAAGTGCTCCCTGCTGAGCTATTCCTTGTGTAGCCTGCTTGTCTTGCAGTTGGGTTAGCATTCAGGTATGGCACCCTAAAGGGAGTTAGTTTAATGGCGGTGAACTTGGAAAGGGAAGCCTCAATTCTGGGTGGAGTGAGACCTTTAAATTTCATGCTTTTTAGGTACAAACCATATCTTCATAGGTGGTTTTTACTTTCCCAGTAATTAAGAACACTAGGTGCAGGATTTGGGATAAGACTGATGCTTGCAAGTCTTTGCAAGGATATTCTTCTGTTAGATGACACCTAGAAAAGAAGTTGGGACCACACAAATAGAAGTAGCCCCCTTCTTCGACAGTGTTAAAAAGGAATAAACCTCAGCTGGCCCACCCAGTTGCATGCTGACTTGAAGCATGTGTCTGGTGGGACTCTCTTTAAACAGGTTTGTATCTTCCTTGAGTTAAAACAAGGGGTGTAAGACTTATGTCTTTGTCAGCAATGCAGAGCTGTTCCTAGATGTCAGAAAGACCTGATGTTGTCTCCTTCCAGGATCTCTATATTGATAGGCCTTTACCTTACTTGATTGGCTCTCAGCAGTTTATGGAACAAGATGATGTTGGCCTCGGAGATCTCTCTAGTGAAGGTATGTGCTGGCATGACCTTTTATTCCTATGTGAGTAACTAGTTCCTAATTGAGACTTTGGTCTGTTTTAACTCACAGCTTGGGTTATACTGCATAGTGTTCTTGCATGTTTAGATGCACACTGTAATTAGCTGGGGGAAAAAATGTGCATCATGCTGTAACAACCACTTTGCTGGTATGCAAAGCAGTAACTTCTCAGTAACTTGTGCTCTGTGTATTAGAAACACAAAGCGCTGAAATTTCGGCAGCCCTTCCAAACCACTCTTTTTTCCACCTGATTTTTAATTCTCTTCACAAAGCCCTTACAGTTGCTGCCGATATGTCTGGTGACCACATTGCTCTGTGTACAGATGTCATGTCTGATCTTAACTTCTCTGTTTTCATTTAAAATAGAAGGATCTGTAGATAGCGATCGTGGAAGTGTAATTGACAGTGAAGAGAAGGATGAAGAGGTAAGTGACAGAGTACCAGCTACTTTGCACAAGCATTCATGAGTCCTTGGTTGTGTATGAGGCCATTAGCTACCTTGCTTTTTCATGTGGGGTCTCAAGACAGTATTGCGCAATGTCTGTTCCCCATGTCAGTTGTGGTAAATGTGCTTTTCGTTATTATTCTTACACAGTAGTTTCCTCTGCAGCTTTTCGGAGGAGCAATAAAGTGGCTTTGGCTCTAACTGCTATTATAGTAGAATACTTCAAACTGAAGTGTTTTATTCCAGTCTAATTTCACTTTGTGAGGCAAATCAGATTCTTACCAAGTACTGCATTTATGGAGAACAGATCTGTTGTAAATTACAGTTACAAAGAATGGGATGGAGACTAACAGGAGCAAGTCTAAAGGTTAAGTAGGTGTCAGTAATGCACCTCCAGGCTTTGCCTCATAAATCTGCTGCATTGGACTATCGATTTCTGATATGTTTTGCCTGCCTTGGCTGGGATGTCTCTGCTTTGTAACTGTGCTATGGAAGCACTCCCTTTTTCCTGAGGAGTTTGCTTTTGGTATCTTTGCTCAATTAAAGTTAAATCCCTTTTGAGTCACTCAAATGCACTGACAGGTGGAGCTTGCTGTCTTTGCTAAATTAATGACTTTCTAGTGAGCTCTGTTCATAATGATGGTCAACGGTGGGGAAACAATTCCTTGGTCAGGTCACGGTGAGGAGATCTGAATGTCTAAACGTAAGCAAGTCCAAATCTTCTGAGCCCTCTCTTGACAACTGGACAAAAATAATGTGTGATGCTTGTCTTTTGGTCTCTTGTGTTCCAGGAATCAGATGATGAATTTGGAAACCCTAGTGAAGATGACCAAAAGACGGTATGGTTATATACCCTGGTACAACCTGAAAGACTTTCCACTTGGGACACAGTGAGGGTGCAAGAAAGAGGAGATAAGAGCTCTAGAAAATTAACTATTAAAAACTTTGGTTAAGCCTGATTTGTATAACTTTGTATGGGAAGGTTGTCCTGGCCAGATGGCACTGTGTTGTGAAATTGAACCTGGGCTGGGCTTAAAGACATGCTTGCAAGCCATCATTAGATGCAAAACATATGTGGAATGGCATTGCGTGACGTGTGTTTTCCTCAGGAATAATTTTGGAGTCATCGGAGTTCAAAGAATCTACCCCAGGAAAACGAGGCTCCTGTAGGATTACTGGGGATGTGAACAGTATTAAATGTTTGAAAAGTATGTCCATTTGGATAACGAATGAAAAGGGAAAAGATATGTTTAGATTGAAAAATTCAAGCCTGACCTTAGTTGTTGATAGTAGGTGGTAGTAGGAGAAGGAATCTTACCCACGTTTAGGTGCGCCACTGCAAAAGACGTCTATGCTGGGGATCCTCAGTCTGAAATGGTTTAGTGCCAAAAGAACAACGTTTCAAAAAGCAACCCTTTTTAAATCTATGTATTGCTAAAACAATGTTACAAACACACTCAGATGTTATGTTAAGCTGTATTGACCTTCATAGGGTAACTTTGTACGCCTGATGTATTTTAAGATGAGCAAGTATCTTTGGGTTGTTCATGATTTAGTTCACTTCTGGGCCCTTGACCGTGCCAGCCCCCAGCTCACAATTCACTTCATCTTTTTCATCCTCTGTTTCTTACTGACATGACTGAAGCCAAGACGTGGGCATGTATCGTCTGCCATTCTGCTATCCACCTTAGGAGTAGCTCAAGGTGATACAATTTTTTACTAGCTGATCACAATGTTCCTGAATTAAGGCTAAATAGTAGGTCTTCAGTGGAGAGGAGTTCGTAAGCTAAGGGAAGCAGCACAGCCAAAGCGGTTCAGGCTTGTGTATAGTAGCAGTACGCTCCTTGTGAGGAGAGCCTTAGTGTCCTCAGTTGCATCTCTGGTCCGGAAACGTTCAGTGACACAGCACAGGGGTGTACTAGAGAATGCAGCAACTTGCTTGGAGCTAGAGGCACTCTTTCTTTACCTCTCAAAAGCTGTGAAGTACCCCAAACTGGCTGAATGTTTCCCTCCTTTCAGTAAGTTTGCTTTGAATATTTTAGCTAAGCAGATGTAGTTTTGTGCTTGTTTTGTATGCCCACTCCAGGAGAACACAACAGGGTATTATTGTTTTTTAGAGGACAGCACAGATGAGTGATGAAGATGATTACGATGGCTGTGATCTCTTTGACTCTGAAAAAGAGGAAGATGAGGATGGAGACTTAGATGAAAGCACAAGGCCTGTAAGTAATTGTTGCCTCCCTGGAGAGAGAGATTTGACTTCCCTCATGAAAAATCTGTTCTTAACAGGGATTATAATGGTAGCTCTCAGTTACCTGGGATCAGATCCTGTAGAAAGGGCCTGTAAAAATCTTGAATGGTCTTTTAACATGGTTGTTCAGACTTTACCCCTTTAAACTAGGGGACTCCTGCACCCTAAGATGGCATCAAAGCTGTCTTTGAGGGTCATTAAGAAATTACTTGTTGCGTTTGCATGTGGTAAATGCTTCTTACTCGTCCTGCTCCCCAAACAAGGTGACATTAAAAAATTATATGATCATAAGGAACTAGAAATGGCTCTTTTTTCCTCTTGATGCATGCATAATCTCTTAATTGCTTTCTTAATAGAAATCTGCATTGTCTCTTCTGAGGGCTTCAATCAAAGTCTAGACAGGATATTGTACAAGTGAGGCTGCAGAATAGAGTATTTATAATTGCAATTGCATCAAGTTGGTAACCGGATTGTATATAAGGAATATGCTGTTATTTGTCCCTACTCCTCAGAAAAAGAAGAAGCCAACATCATTTGCAGATGAGCTGGCAGCCCGAATCAAAGGAGAAGTACTAGTCAAACAGGATGAAGAGCGTTCGTGTAAGTTAACACTAGATAAGCGCTTGTGAGATAGTGGGGGACTTGTGAGAGAGTTGAACAGGACATTCTGTGTAACAGAAGTTTCACAGATCTGTTATTTGAATATGCAGTAGGTGAAAGCCCAGTGAGAGGAATTAAAGACACTATTTTGTGTTCTGAGAAAATTTTTGACCATAACTTATAGGAATGGATTGGAATTCACTGAGTGTTGTAGTGGAAAACACATTGCTTTCAGGTGAGACAGGTCACTCCCCAAGCACACATATTATTTGGAAAGGTTTTCTCTCCAATCTGATTCTCCCTCTGCTTGTAAAACTGCATGTTTGACCACACGTTCCTCCCCCTGTTTCAGGTAAGTATGTGGAAGCCACTGGTCACTGTAGTCTTTCTGTGAGCTCTACAGCGGAAAGCCCCTCAAGCAGTAGATTTTATTCAGGCGGTGTAGGTTGTTTGATTTTTCCTCTTTGTGGCTTAAATATACTGCGTTTTGAGGAACTTTTCCTTGCTACTGTTTTCAGTGATATTTTAGACTAAATACTGCATTTACTTTTGCATCGTTTTCAAAGGGAGAGACCTCTTTCAAGTAGTTATATTCTTGCAGCAAAGCAGCAGTTGAAAATAGCTGACTGAAATTGAGGTGGCAAGTGCTTGTGAGCCTGCTTTTGACCTGTAATTCTGAGAGCATGAACAGACAAGAACAGTGTGTGCGTGTTCTTGTGTGGTTCAAACAATCAAGTTAGGTCTGTGGGTGTCGGAGTATAAAACCTACCAGCTTACCTTGTTCAGTTACAGGGAAATCTTCTGTTCGTGGAAATAACCTTGAGATGGTAAGGCTAGAAGGAATAAACTCTGGCTTTGCTAAGAGTTCGGGTAACTGAATCAAGGATAATATGTCTGGAGCCATTTGAGATGCTCAAAGGTTCTGTGTGTTCTGTGTGGGATCTGCACCATCTGGAATGCTGTGTTGCTCTCGCATCTCATTTGACACTAGTCTGTGTGTGGGCAACTGTGTTGAACCGACAGGGTCTGACAGAATGATGCTATTACAATTCTAAGTGCCAATTTTAGAACCTGTACTTTGTAGAATTGCTTCACTGGGCTGATTCATATGAAAATGTATAGGTCAGCTTGGTTAGATTATTTTTTTCAAGGTTCTCTTTATCATAGATTGATCACAAGTAAAGATGGACTATTTTATTTATGTTTTGAAACTTTCTTCTTAAAGCCCTGTCACCAGAGACCAAAACAAGGAAAACCCTGAAAGAGAAGAAAGAAGTGAGAGTTCCATCGGATGGTAGGATTTCCTCCTCTCTTGTTTTTGAATTGTGGGCTGGAATGTAAGACACCATTTAGGAAGTTGTGGCATCCACTCTAGAAACTGAGTGGGATATCAGTGAGCATCCTTCAGGGTGGGTGTGTACACAAATATAGGTTGTGATGTGTGTGTAAAACAAGGCTAGAAGCAGGCCTAGTGAGAGTTCCTCCTTAAATGTGGTCTTGTGGAGCAACCATATACAACCCAATATAACTACAGCAGCTTCTCTATGTGTGTCATGTTTATGAGAGAGACGCGATGGAATCAAACCAATTTTTATTTTGGCTGTCTCTTTAATTCCCTTTCCTGAAACTTGGTCAGTTGCACCACAGCTCTTGGCTCTTGTGCTTTCTAGATGAAGATGATGACATCTTCAAGCCTCCTAAGTTGACTGATGAAGACTTCACACCGTTTGGGTCTCGGGGTGGCCTCTTCAGTGGTGGAACAGGTCTCTTTGATGATGAAGAGGTGAGAATGCTGGAGAGGGTAGAAACGGAGTGTGTGTCCCCCTTTTAGAAACAGAACAAAAGATCCCGACAAATTCTCACCTCTGGAAGGCAGGGAGGGGAAACACTTTGTTGCTTGGTAACATTCAAGCATAGTGTAGCTTTCCAGTGGAGAGAAAGAACTACACAAGTGAGGAACTACTTATGTTCCCCTTGGCACAAAGCTCTCTCTTCTGCAGTAGTGCTGCTAGAGAAGCAAGTGTGGTCCTATAATTACATTAGATGGGTTCTAATTCCAGCAGAGCTTACTCAGCACCTGCCTCACTTTTATTTGTGGAGATAAATCAAATATCATACTGTTTATTTCTTTTAAAACAGAAGATTTCTATTAAAATGCCTGTGAGAATACTGAATTTTGTCATGGTCTCTTTCTCCCTGGGTGTGGGAGAAGTTTAGGAGGAAAGAGAACATGATGTCCTTTCCATTTTATCTTTCACAAACCACATCCAGACAGTGATGCTGTTGGGTTTCTCTGTCTCTGTGCTGTTAAAAGTTCCCTATTGCAATTATGTTATATTCTTTCATCTAGTTATTGTACAATTCCTGGGTTACCTGCACTGGCAAGAAAAGTTCACCCTTAAGCTTACTCTTGTTCTATATATCTATAGCTGACTTGATGAAGGAATGGCACAAAGTGCATTTCTGACCTTATTTTAACATCGTTTGTGCACGTGAAGGGGGAGAGAAACCCAATGTCAGGGATACTTAAGATTTAAGAATCTGACAGTGCAGCTGCGTAAAACAAATGATTGCCTCCGATTTTATCGTGCAGCTGATATTGGTAACAGTCCAGCATAGTCCAGAATAGTAGCCAAATTGTTGCCTTTGCGGGATGTTGTGTTCTTCGTTGCAACTAGAACAAAAGTCACGTGTTCCTTGGAGCTGAGGAGGCTATTAGACTGAAATTTGGAAGGAAACCTCATATACAGCTGACCTCAAGCTTACCATGCCAACCTGCTAGAATATAGCCAACAAGCACTAGGCGGGGGCATTGTGTGAAGGGAAGAGGATAGTTCTATGCAGTGCTTTCCACTCAAATGCAGCCTTTATTGAAAAAACATTAATGTGCTTTCTTTTTAAGTGGCAACCAACAGCTTAAAAAAAAAAAAAAATCCGATAGTGCAAGCCAGCTTTGTGTTGGTGTAAATTCAGATGACGCTATCATTAGAGCCTCTTGGTTATTTATTGCCAAGACTACTTTCCTCATCCTGTACACACAGGACAGCCAAGCAGATTTGTGTGTGATTGTTGCCTGCCTGCATACGCTTTTTCTTGGTTTTCTGTTACCTGAAGGTTAATCGCCTAGGAAGGGTAACCTACCTTCATTTGCCTTGTGCAATGTACTGTACCAGAAGGCAGCACAGTAGGTCAACAGGCAAACAGTAACTGGCAAATGTGCAATAACTCACTGACATTCCTGCTGCAGCCCTGCGCTCCCCTACTCTTCCCTAAGTATTGCTGCCTTCTTTCCACAAAGCTTTACACAAAGACCATGCATTTTGAGTCTCCAGGGGGGCAACCTCTAATACCTAACTTCCCGTAAGAGGGAGGCTTTCAAGAAATTAAGTGGTCGGTACTCACAAGATCTGGAGGTTTCCTGGAAATCTAGGCTGTGATTCTTGGGGAGGATCGGCACAGGGCAACTGCAGCCTGGACACAAGGACTTCTGTGGGAGTGTCCTGCAATGCTTTTGAACTATGATGTATATCTCTGCACCATACTGGTGTCTTAGAGTCTCCTTAGCATATAGGAGATATAAGTCATTCATCTTAACCACGTGAAGTTTAGGAGTATTTTTGTGCTTGTCCTGACCTGAATTCTTCCTTCAAACCTTACTGTATAAGCTTCAGTAGGAAAGCTTAGAAGGGTGTAATCAGGACCTAAACAGCTGTAGATTAGTGTAAGCCCTTGAAGATGTGCAAATAAAAGGTCATTCCTTCTCTGCAGTAAACAGACTGATAATCAGTGTAAATTAAATTTTAGAAGACAGAAAACTACTCTTCTGAATGTATGCACTCAAGTTAACACTTGAGTACCTAGGTTTAAGTCTGTATGTGCAGACATCCTTTCGAGAAGGGGGTGGTGGTTACCTCCTCTGTCTTGGCTTAGAAGTGAATATTCTACATGGAAAAATCAGCAGCTGTCTTTTGCTACAAAAAACAAATTCACCACTTCTTCTCCCTTTGCATTTTCATCTACAATCAGAGTGATCTTTTTGCTGAAGCACCAAAAGGAGAAGAATCAAAAGAGAAAGAGGAGCGAGTCTCAATAAGTGAAGGTAAGAACCAATTGTTGCCTCCTGCAGTCCTGTCTATGCTGTGATTTATCACCGCTAGCAGCTAGACTGTTGTTTCCAAACTAGAAAGTCTGGAGTAGCAATTGTTGGCAAGTCTCTTCTCCCCCGTCTTAATAGAGAACAGCTGTGTTTTGCTTGAATTTTAAATGTGTTTGTTCGCTATGATCTTTTACACACACCTATTCTCCTGGAGCTGAAAGGATGTCCTTACTGATGTTGGCAGAGCTCTCTGCATGCACTGGGTTTCTGCTGCTGAAGAATAATACTTTGCAGGATCCAGTTGTGGGTTTGAGTGGATTTCTTCTTGCAGATTAATGCACGTCTGAGTTTCCTATCAGCTGTGTATCTAGACCCTTAAGGAGTCTGAGCACACATTCTGTACTGCAGCAGCTTTTACTGAAGCATTGTTATTTGATGAATTTTCAGATATGGGTTGGGATGCTAAGCCATTTTGTTTTAAGTGTGTTATATTGAAGTGGTTTTGAGTGTGTGAATGTGAACTCTTGTAAATAATGCTATGTGTAAATGTATATCATGTTTATTAGCTTCAGTTTAGTAGAGCTGTTTTGTGGAGTTTTAATGGAGCAAAAATAGCTAGACTTACGTGTTTGAAAAAAAACAAGTTCAAGGAGAATGTCTAAAGAGTTCTGAGCTGTTGAGCAAAAAAAAAAATGGAGCTCAGAAGACTTCTCAGTTTCCTATTTCTATGGTAGAGTTCTGAAGACTTTGACAGCATAAAACAAGTGCATCCATTTGTATTGTACTTCCTATGATTTCAGCATCCTCTACAAAGTCCTTAAAGAAAGTTCCTGCAGGTGCAGTATCTCTGTTCCCAGGTATGATTCATTCAATAGCAAATTGCTTCATACACAAAATGTTCTTTTCTTTAAAACCTGCTGGGGAGGTTTTAAAGAAGAAAGCTATCCAAATACAGCAGCACTGCATTGCTTGATCATGTGCTTAATGACAAATACAGGTGCTTCTACCATGCTAAGCCTAAAATGCAGCGTGCTTTATGGATAATCAAGACTCTGTAGGAGCTCTGAAGGTAGATATCATTAATGGCAGATCTTCGCAGCTGTCAGCTTCCAGTGTTGTGCTATGCACTTTTAAGGATGTGTGTTACTTTAACTGATATTATACAGTTTAAGTCTGCAGTGCATGCAGTCACGTCTTCCCTCTATATTCTGAGAAGGAAATGCATTTTGATCTTGCAGATTTGATCATGTTCCTTTAGGTTAGCAGAACAGTTTAAACATCAAGTTCCTTTATTTTTATGGTACAGGTAAATAAGACCAATCTTGTTCTCTGGTTTTGATTAGGAGGATCTGCACACATGGGGAAGGACTGGATCTGTAACTTGGAGCTAGAAAAAAAAGAATTGTACTAAGTTCCCTGTTCCATATCAGACTTCAAGCTGAGCAATGAAAAGAAACATATGTCACCAGTCTCTTTGAATCAACTGACTTTGATTTCTGTCTCTGAGTAGGGTCTTCACCTGGCTGAGTTACCTTAATTTTAAGGTCTGCCCTTTATTAAGAAAGGCCTATTCTAAGACTATGGCTTCAGTTAACTGAGCCCTCAGTCAGCATGATTTTTAGAGTAGGGTGTATACAAATACAGCCTTTTTACTCCGAGATCAAAGATACACATCAGCAATGGTCACTCTACATAATTATAAGACTTGGTAGCAAAGTTTAAAACAGCAGATTGAGGTTTTCTTTATCCTTCGCTGTTTCTTGGAGGTACTGTGGCGTAAGCAGTGAACTTCCCATCATTCTAACAGTCTCCTGTTCTAGTGCATCAGGAATTAAGTTATATGTAGCATTTATTCAGTCTTCGGTTGCTCCATCTCAGTAACTTGTAGACAGGCTAAAGACACCAAAGAAAAACCAAGATTGAGGCTCCTTTGCTATTCAAAATCGCTCAATGAACACATTCCCAATGAACAGTTTGTTTAGGAACTTGAGAATGCTTAATAATTAATCAAACTTTGTGGCTGTATTCCTGTCAATCCTGTGGCACTTTCTAATGGTGCGATACACTTTTTTTTTTTTTATAATAAACTGCTGCAGTGCTGGTCAAAATTCATGCAGTCAGCTGACTTTTAACCAAATAGCAGTTTTTCTACTTTCTGCCAACCTTTCAATTAAGGTATCTTCCCCCACCACCACCACCATTTCCAAGCATCTATACATAAGGAGCAAAAAGACAGGCTTAGAAGCAGGCTGCCTATTATTACCAAAAATGCTAAGAGTGTTTGCAGACAGTCTATCAACATGCACGTATCACTGAAGCAGGACACTTCTGCACCAGATGTAGAAGAAACAGTTGTTACCAGCTTATTCTAGCTGATCACTGCCATATCTGAAGTACGCGGGAATCTCATGCTGCAGTACTGCTAGTGGTCTCGCATGAGAAGTGCAGCTTCTTGGGAGAACTCAAGTCACCTGTCCTCCCCTCTCCTCAAGCACCTAACTACTTTTATTTGTCCACAGTGGTGTGCCTTACTAGTTAGTAAAGTAGGATTCTGGTTTGGGAAGTCCATAGGGATGACAGTGTGGGAGTGCTGGGTCTCTAGCTTTAACACGGAACCTGGCTGCTGTTCCCAGGGGAGATGAGCAGGTTTGAGGAAGAAGTGAATGCAGTGAGAGTGAGGGGCCATCTGTCTGTGACTTGGCTTTATCAGGAAGTTTCTAGCTAATGCTTTTGATGCAGCATTGTTGCAGGAGCGCGTTAAAAGTTGCTGTGATGGAAACTCTGCCTGGCTCCACTTACTATGGCACAAGTTCAGCTTTTCGCTAACTCTGGCAATGATCTCTGTGTGGTGTTTCCCCCCACCCCCCAATCTGACCTGCAGGAGGAAGTGATGTGTTTAGTTCCACTGTAATTGTGGAAAAAGACAAGAAACCTGCAGCACAGAGCACAGAGAAAACTCCTAAACAACCTGGGAAAGTTGTTCTGTTTGATGATGACGATGATGACTTCTTTGTGGGATCAACTAAAAAGCCTCCAGATTCAGGTACCTCTATACATGTGCAGTGGAAGATTAAACATTAAAGGTCATCAAAATTCAAACTGATAGGAACGATGAGTTACAAAATTCAAACCTGCATCACTCTTAATTCTGCTTGGGTTTTTTTTGTTTGCTTTTTCTTTTTTTGTTATTGGCATTTCTTTTCGTCAGTGGTGTGAGACTGGTTTATTTGTACATGCTCTCCACTGATTTTCCTTTCTTAGGATGCTCCTTCTACTGCTAGGGCAGTATCTTGACTTGAATCAGGGAAATGGTACAGACTATTCACACAGCCTTGAGTCCCTGTGCCCAACACTCCCTATTGGCAGGCTCTAGGCCTTTAGAGGTGCCAAGCCAATACAAAACACTGCCTTTAGAGGTGTCAACTGACTCTACCCCAATGCTTGTTGACCGCATTCTCTGTCACCAGTGCTCTCAGGTAAGTGGTGTTTCACTTTGAGAGCTTGTCTAGCTTTTTCTGTTAAAGACTTCTGATGTTGGTCATCTTTAAAAAGGGAGCATGGTATCTTTTGAGACTCTGGTATCTTTTCTTGTTCAGTAGTGGTTGTTCTGTTCTCGTCATTCCCTGTTTGTTTTGTCTCTTAATGCAGTCAAGTCCACAGCTGACCTGTTTGATGATGATGAAGAAGGTGACTTATTCAAGGAAAAACCTGCCATTCCTCCTGTGGTTGCTGGCACAACTAAAGAAACAGAAAGCCGTAGGGAGACAGTCATGGAAAAAAAGGTAATGGCATATAAATGGGTCGTATGGCTAAGGGTTTAGGAAGAAGTTGCTACTGCAGCTGAAGTAGTCTTTCCACACACAACACTATGGAAGTGCCGTATTTGTGAAACAGAACTAGGTTCATAGGGTCTTCCGTGACCTGAGTGCTTCAGGGGTCCTTAAGTGCCTTTTGCCTCTCAAACTTTGGGTTTATTTGAGGGCTTTTTTTGTGTGGACAGTGATTGGAAGAATCTTATTAAGGTAGGATTGAAATGGGAGCAAAATAAGAAGCCTCTGATAATAAAAAATGTTTATGAAGTTCATGGCTGAAATGAAACCAGCCTGACTTAACCTTTGCTGTCACAGTTCTGTGCTGCAGAGACTGTGTTTGCACTTATACCAACCGCTGATAGCAACTTAACTGGTAACCTATTGCTTGTATATATTGTGGGAGAGGAAGGTGGATGTCACAGTTCTACCTAAGCATATCCAATACTTGGAGTGTTTAAAAAGCTGATTTTCAAATGAAAACTCTTAAATTGTAGAAAGCTCTAAATGCTGTCCCGAGGACACATGTACAGAGTTATGAGAGCCTCCTAATGCCTACTCCACTTTCATTTTCAGAGCAGTGTCTTGAGGAAAGTAGTAATGTTTGTTTCTATGGCAGAGTTTGTATATATTCATTTTATACATATTTGCTGTCCAAGGAGTATTTGAACATAATGAGCTACAGTGACTCTTCTCCCCTCTGGACTGAGAAGTGTACAGTGCTGGGGATGTCTAATGCAAATTGCTGTAGGACTTTCTTCATATTGCCTTATGAGAAGCACCTGAGCACAAGGGCCAAAGCCAGCTTCTATTTCTGGTGCAGTGCAAGAGTACCCATAGTCAGTGGAGCGGGAGTGGTGGTGGGAGGTCATCGAATGCCATTGCTCTCATCTCATAGCACTTGGCTTTTCTGGAGGAGAGTATGAGAACTGATTCAGCAGCACCATTCCTGCTCTGTCAGGAAGTAAGAGCTGTTTTATACTTCAAACTTGCTGACAGTAGTGCTTGGGTCTGGAATAATTCTGAGTTTAATGGCAATATAGCTGGTGGCAGGCTGGGGCTGTGCTGTGCTAATGCAGGAAATGATGGCTGGCACAAACTGCCCTCTTCCTTTACAAAACACAGCTTGTTAAAAGAAACATTTTCATTTAACTCATGAGGGGGCCTGGTATGAGTTGCTGCATACATTTTTCTGCTGAGAAGGATGGTGGTGGGAGGGGAGCCATATGGTAAGACTTGCAAGTCATTCGTACATAGCTCTGGCTGCATGTGAGGAGCTCACTCAGCACATGAGTTTTGGACTTCAGCCCATGGGTGACAAGTTCTGTCCCTTCAACTGCTGGGACGCTGCCAGCAGCATGCCTCTTAGAAAGGGTTGTAAGATGTGCCTGCCCTTACTGAATCTAAATGGGTGCTGATGCAGTGTCTTTATTTGTCCTAAAGAGTCAACCATCTTCAGGTGAGGACTTCAAGCCTTTATCTGAAATGCCTCCAAGAAAACAGAGGGGCCTCTTCTCTGATGAGGAGGATTCTGAAGTGAGTACCTCTTTAATAAATCCTTACAGAAATCCTTGGGATCTGAGTCACCCTGACTTCAGTCCACTCGTATCTGGGGACTCCTTATTGATCTGTAGGATTGGGAACTCTGACATCCATGCATCTACTCACAACCATTCTTGAAAGTTCCTTCTTGCTCCAGGAATGAAATCTCTGGGAACAGTTTCCCTATCTTCAGAGAGTTAAACTTGTGTGGTACGCACAGGCATAAATTGAAAGCCTGAAGAGGGGAAAGATCAGCAAATCAAGAGCAAGAATCATGAAAGACTGTGTATGTTTAATCTTGTGTCCTCGGCTTCCAGTTAGCAATTAATATGCAAAGCTGAGGGAAATCCCCGTGGAGTTGCAGGTGATTGGTACATCTGAGTAAGACAATCTTTCCCTACTTTACAGGCACACTGAACACTTTTTAAAAAAGGAAAAACATGAACGTCCCATTTAGAGTTCTTAAACGTATAGCATTGCTTTGCAACGTGATATTTCTTTGGTTTGCATAGGACTTGTTTTCATCAAGTAAAACTGTGAAGTCCAAAGCTGTGTCTCTCCCCACCAGCAAGTCCATGACAAAAGCTCCGCTCTCCTTGTTTGATGATGATGAAGAGGTAAGTACCACTTCCTGATACTGCCTGCGTATGGGAACCCTCCTGAACAGCCTGTTGCAACTGCAGCAGGAAATATTCAGAAGTTTACAACGCTAAGCTTGTAAATGGAGGACTAAATTAGAGCACTAAATTGATCTTGCATTGTGTAGCAGTTCTGAGCGTGTAGACAACATTATGGAGGAGAATGGTAGCAGGGACTCTTGCAAGTTCTTGGTATCTTTTTAGTATTTTGCAGTCAGTGCATATCATCTCTGGACCTAAACATGAAGGACGTTATCCCTCTGATTGATAGGACTAGAGAACACTGAGCAATAGAACGGATATGAGCTTCAAGGAGCTGTTTTATCCTGGCCTGTGGTACCTAGCCACATGGATGACTTCTTGCTTCTCTTGTGTCATGGCTGGTGAATTCCTTTTTTCTCGCTTTTCAGTGTGTAAGAATTGTGGCTGCTAGTGTAGAAACTGAGATCAGAGCACAGTTTGTGCAAGAAACTTAACAAAATTGAATTAGTGTGTGCTTTTCTTACCTTTTTTTTTACTCTCTTCTCCCTCCCACACACCCTCCAAAGAGCTTTCAACTCTGGGCCTGCAGCCTTCATGGTGAATTAACTTACCCCATAGTCTTAACCTGAGGCAAATAGGAGGCCTGCTCAGAGTCATGAGATAGAGGACTTCTGCAAACTCAAGATAAAGGTTTCCTGTTCAAGAGGGGGCTGCTTCCAGCTCACCTTTCTGAATAGGGGCTCTTCAGAAGCAACTGTCAGGATAGTGAAATATTTTGTAATGTGGTAAGGTCTCTGGTATCTGCCATGACGGTTGTGTTATGGAACTGAAGTTCAAGTTGAGTGGAGAAAAGCATAAGTGTTAGGTGGTGAAGTCAACATATGCTTTTGTATATTCTGATGCCTATATAATAATCTGCATGAGCATCTTCAGGTGAAAAGTCTTGGTTCTTGCCCAGTGGTAATGGTTCAGCTTGCCTGTTGCCTGTCCTCTCAGAATAGGATTAATTCTCTATTTTATCATGCAGATATAGAAACAGTGCCCCAATGTGTTAGCTGCTGTGCCACAGAATTGCTGTGTGGTGGTTTTTGGCTGCTGGTCAAGCCTCATGGTGGAGAATCTGTGGGCCAAAACTAGGCTGTGTGTTTACAAGTTTCTGGTCTATCAAATGCCATATGCGTAGAATTCCCTGTACCAGAATACTGTATCACGCTTGAAATTGTCTTCAAAAAGGGTTCACAAAACACCATTTCTCTATCCTACTCATCTGAGAAGTGGATGGCAACAGTGTTTTGCATGCTGATGACTTCTCAGTGAGCTTTTCATTGTGGTTTTGGCTTTTGATTTTTTTAAATATATTTTTTTTATTTTGTTTTAAGGATCTCTTTGGTGTGGTACCTGCCAAGAAGCAACAGGAAAAACCCCTGGAAGAGAAAGCAAAACAGTCAGAGCCACTCAAGAAAGCCTCCAGCTTATTGTTCAGCAGTGATGAAGAGGTACTGAGGAGTAAGATTTGGCTGAAAGGAGTTACTGGGCTTTATACTGGGCAAAGCATAAAACTGTTGAGACGGGACCCACAGTCAAACTGCTGTGTCCACATGCCATGCCTACCGCAATCCTCTGACTTGTTTGCAGCTGAGGAAGCTGTCTGATTCTTGGCTCAAATTATCTCAGGATCTAGGTAACAGAAGTCATGTGGAAGAGAAAATCAGTATTTTCAATGTAATTTATAGAAAGATCGATAGCAAATGGAGGCTGCTGCCAACAAATCTGACTTAAAAATACTAAAAGGGAAAAATAAGTTTGCTCTTACTGCTTTAATTTCTGTAAGGAAAGCTTAGTAGTTTTAGATAGATATGTGGTGAGTTTTTCTTTGTTTTGGGTTTTTGGGGTGGGGGTTTTTTGTGTGTGGTGGTGTTTGGTGTTTTTTTCATTTGCTTGGATTTTGGTGTGTTGTTTTTGGTTTTTTGGGGTTTTTTTTGGTGTGTTGGTGTTTTGTTTTTTGTTTGTTTTTTTTTTTTTAAATCTAGGGATGGGAAAAATGAAACATAAATGAGTAGGCTTCCCAGAGAGCAGCCCTCTTCTAGGGATGGATTAGGTGTGGTCCAGCATCTTAAATGAAAGCCAGAGACACTAAGTAAATCAAAAACTTGTGTGGAAAGTCTCTGAATTAACTCGTGAATAGGATCCAGACTGTTCTTGGCCTTCCTACCCCCCAAAATTACCGTTTTGTGTAGACTTGGTTTTTATTACCTGTCCTGTAATTGCTTCTTTGGTGGATACTAGTAATATCTTTAGATACATTTTTCTCTTAATGTAGAATAAACTGCGTTCATACCTCAACATACATGTAGTCCCTTTCAGAAAGGGGACGAACAGAGGTGGGGAACAGGCCAAACCATCTGAAATGCTGGGAATAAGAAAACACACAGGCCAGAAAACTCTCCTAACCCCAGAAATGTTTCCTTCTAATGTAGAGTTTTGACTTGTTCAGTGGGTAGGCTTGATTAAATGCTAGCTCCAGAGGTGGGGGGGAAAGTACTGTGGTTGAAAGTTGAGGAAATAAGTGCAGCATCATGCACTCTAGTAATAAGGTGTCTTGGGTGTGGGTGTTGTTTTTTCTATGGTTTTTTTTGTTTGGGGTTTTTTTTCCCCCCATACATCAAACTTGCTAATTATTTAAGTGGCTCGAATCAGGTTTTACTGGGTGACCTTACTCCTGTGACTACAGTTGACACTGACCGCAGTTGTCAAGAGCAACTATAATAGTAAAGTGTGTACACCCTATTTTGCTGGGCAAATACTGTATGCCAAAAGGTGGCCAGGCCCTCTGCAAAGCCTGAGCAATGTCAGATTACAGTGGCTAACACAAAGGCAGGAAAATAAACTAGTAGAGAGATGCAAGGACTGCCAAGGTGCTGAAGTGTTTCTGCTTATAGAGAAAATGGGAAAGTGGCTTTGACCAAGACAAAAAAAAAAATCCTTAAGGGTTCCTTATTTTTAAGGAACACTGGAATGTCTCCAAGCCAGCTAAACTTCCTTCTGAAGATGACCGAAAAGAGGACCCTGCAAAACCAGCTAGCACTGTCAGTCAGGCTAAAGCTGTGAAGAAGACGAGCCTCTTTGAGGAGGAGGATGAGGAGGATTTATTTGCGATCACTAAAGAGAGGTGAGAGTCACGGGGGGGGGGGCGAGGGCATTTTTTCAGAACAGCCCAGCAGTGCCCTCAAAACCAGACGGACCCAGGCATATTGCAAGTGTTGTCCCTTGCTACTGCTGCTGAGGAGGAAGTAGAGGTGTGTGAGTGGGAATGGGCAGGGCTGGGCTTTTACCTTTTTTGTACCTGTGGTGGATCATTCTCCTTGCCACCACTGAACTGGGGTCTCCATTTCCCTGCCTGCGATATAAAATCCTCTTGACCTCTTTTTATCTTCACTTCTGCAGAAAGCTGTGCAGACAAGAAGGGAGGGTGGTGGAATTGTTGAGACAGTGGGACCACTTGCTGCAAATGATGGTCCTAAGTTATACTTCTAAACAGATGCAGTGCATGGCCTCTGAAACTTTTGCACTGAATCTTCCACTTTCTCCTCTCTCTCATTGCAGCCAAAGAAAGCCACAGAAGGTATCACTGTTGTTTGAAGATGATGCTATTAATGGAGAACCGTTCTTCAGCTCCCAATCTACGCTACTTCCTTCAGCTGCTAAGGCTGCAGTGGTACCTCCCCTTTCTTTTAAAACTAACATGGAACACTTAATCTTTTTATAGTCTATCTTCCTTGTTAGGTACTGAATGTAAGTCTAACTTGTTTTAGACAATGGTAGTTCTAGCAAATTGGGAATGGGAACAGGGCAGACTGAACTCTTATATGTAAAACTTCTTATTACTGTCAGCCTAATAAAGATTTCACAATTTTCTTGACCGCTAACCCTAAATTTGTTTGGTTTATGCTAAAAGCCCTTCCTCAGGATGTTTTGAGAGCTCTCAGCCATAAAATACCATTAAAAGGAACAGATGCCTTACTGCTGACTGAAGCTAGGGCTTCACCCTGTGTGTCACCTCAACACAAGCTGGTTCAGATGTGTCTACAGGCTTCTTACTGGCCCTCTGTTGAGGGTGCTTGTGCTATCCTCTGTCTTATGAGCTTAGCCCATAGTGTACTGTCTGTCTGTGCTTTGGAATTGAGAGTAGGAGTTGCAAAAGCTTAACACAGCTGTATCTCTAGTGGGAATTCCTGCATGTGTGTGTGTGTGTGTGCTGTCGTCCCCCCCCCCCCCCCCCCTTGCCTTTCTGCTTACCAGGAAAACAGTTGTCATGGCCCATAAAGACAATAAGCTTGGGAATAGAAGAAGAAACAGGCAAGCCACAGTCTAGCTCCTGGCAGTCAGATGAAACTGTGCACCAACCAGACAAGATTCCCAGGGCATCCGCTGTAAGCTTGCAACTGCTTCCTGGCACTCTTCAACCAGACTCAAGAGCCTATAATACTAGAAATCAAAAGTCACAAACCAGAATGTCCCATGGGAGGAAAGTAGAAGTCAAGCATGTTGCCAGTGTCCTAGATCCCTGCAGAAGGCAAACTGAGACTCTGCTATCCCACAGCAGCATACGCTTCTTATATACTCACCAATTTTGTGTCAACAACGTTCTTTTAATTTTGCAGGAGAAAGTAAAACCAGCACAAGCACCACCTTTCTTTAATGAAGAAGAAAAGGAGGAAAAGGAAGATCTGCCAGATAGAGCAGGAAAGTCTAACCAGGTAGAAGATACACTGTGGTGTTTAGAAGAGCCTGGAGCAGTTCCTGTGCCTAGAGGAACAGATGTTGCAGGGCAGCAAACAAAGGAAAAAGTGAGGGATTTTCTTACATTAATCTGAAGTTTGGTAAAGGTTCAGTTTAAAAAAAAAAAAAAAAAACAACCACAATCTAACAGCACTGCTCTGGGACAGAATTCTTTTTCTGGATTTCTTTTTCTGTTGCCAAGGAGAGAATAACTCTGTCTCCATTTAGCAAAATCACTTGTCAGTCAAACAGCAAATTGATTAAATGGCATTTAAAAGTTGTTTCCCAACTGACATACATGAGAGAATTGTTTGGATTTTGGGGGGGGGGGGTGGGGGGAGGAATCTTTCAGTTTTCCTCCAGAGTGGGTTGGGTAATCTTTGTTCACATAACAGAGCTTTCCTTTAAAAGATAGCCTATACTAATGTGTAGGCTTTGCTTCAAGCTCAGTAACTTTGTTTCAACACAGTCTGATGAGTTATAAATGGTGTTGGTAGCTGTGGCTTTCAGCATTGTGAATTTCTCCTGGGCAGCGCTGTTACAGAACAGTATTGATGTGTATTATTGAATGTATTATTGAAGAAGCTTCAGCAGAACTTAATCTTGGGCATGGTCTTTCTGAGTGATTGTCGGGGAATTACCAGCTGATGCATTTCCAGAGTAGTTATTATGTTTTACACTTTCCTGTGCACATTCAAGGTTCAGGTAGTGCTGCCCACTCCAAAGAATCCCAAGTTGCGTGAACTAGGTACCTCAGAGATAATGGCAAAGCTGCTTAACGCAGCCTTGTGGCACACATGCAACCTGACATATGGATGAGGAGGAAACCTTATGCAGGAAGCTGCTTATCAACAGCACTAGAGTGTAGGGTACAGGAGGAAACTTGTGTTCCCTTCAGAGCCATAAAGCGTGTTCTCTTCTTTATCTACTGCCTCTTGCTGATCTGCATGTTGCTATGAGTTGAATATAGTTGACTGCTTGGTAATGGATTGCAGAACTCTGACCACTGCTGGCATTTAACCAAGAAAGCTTAGTGGATTTTGGGGCAAACCTGAACTAAATAACAGGCTGATGTGTTAATTTTGTTGGTTTTTTTTTTTGTGGAGCCTTTTGCAGCAGCATCCTCAGAGCCAGCCAGCAGTTCAGACCTGTTTGCAACATCACCACCAGCTCTGGAGAAAGATGTCAAGACCCAAACTAAGAAAGTGTTAAGCTTGTTTGAGGAGGAGGAAGAGGAGAGACTGGATGATGATGATGGCATTAAAAATGCACAGAAAGAAATTGGTGTGGTGAGTCTAGGGAAGTTCTTGAACTAGGAAATAGTATTTCTACCTTTCTACCTCTACAATTCTAGCCAAGGTTTTGTTTTTACCCTTCCCTCTCTTCATATCATGGAGGCTAATCTTTCTCTATTTCTAAACTTCCGGATTCTTGGGTGAGAAATTATTACTGCTGTTCCCCATGATCCTGAATTCCTTTGTAAATTTTTCCATCCCACTAACTCAAAAGCATTTGGCTGCATGCTAGTATGAAAAGAAATTCTGTACAGATGTTTTGGTGCAGCTACTTGATGTCTGCTGTACAGAACTGATTCCCCAATTACCCCTCAAGGTCAGAGGTACTAGGAAGTAGAAGGATGTGGAATTTGAAGCCTTTGTGAGATGGTTGCAGGAAGCCACATCTGTCCTATGAATTTGGGAAGATACAAATCCTTCCAAATCTTTCCTTCAAAGCACTGAGCTGCCAGCACGTAATAGTCACGAAGTGATTAAGGTGCTTAAATGCATGTTCATGCAAAAATCAGAATAGGTAATTCAGGAACTTAATCTTTTTCATAGGCAAATCTGAAAGGTGCTACTATTTTCCTTGCTTATCTCAGCTTAATATACATTTCATGTGTGGATACTAGTAGATGTGCAGTAGGTTTTCATGTATCTGGGCATAAACAGCAGTTCTAGTGCTCTAGAAATGTGACCTGGCTTTTGATATAAAATTAAAGCTGGTGCACAGAGAGGCTGAGAATGGAGCAGTAATAAAAATCATAGGACAGGGTGTATGGACCAAAAATGGTGTACTGGAAACTAGCTTTAGTAGGCAGCCCTTTGGGGCTCCTGGAGACTTGGACTGGGAAGGGGAGAATCGGGCTTTATTCTTATGACTACCGCTCCTGCTGCTTGGATTTTGAGTCTGATGTTATGCTACTGGACATTCAGTCATGCTCTGAAGAGGCACGCTTTCATTTGTGTAGGTCCTGAAGAGACAGCTGGGTGGTGAAACGTAGATACTGGCCTTTACCTAGACATTCAGTGGGGCCTTTGCCTTTTGAAAGTCAGACCTGGGTGCGTACAGTGACCATGATCATAGAAAGGCATTGGTTGTGGTGTCCAGGCAGCTGATATTGGTTGGTTTGCCAGATAGTGGAGGGATGATAAGGTGATAATGTTTCACTGTCAACCTTCCACACAACCAGCAAATTTGAAAGTACAAGCTCTTGCCAAAGGCAGACAATATGTTCTGTTCTTCATTGTGGGGCTGTGTTTGCTTCAACGGAAGGATAACAGGGAATCTGGCAACAATAATAGCTTTACAGGCCTTCAATTTTGGGGTGGGTTTTTTTTTCTTATTTTACTCTTCTTTAAAAAGGTAGCTTAGGAAGATAATTAACCACATTCTTTTCCTCACACTTCTCTGTCCTGTGCCCTCAGCTGAAAAATTCAAGGCATAAAAGTCTTACTAAAATATAAACCTTACCGTACACTCATGATAACATTTTTTTTTTTTTTTCCTTCTTCCTTCTAAGGAAGCTTTATAGGTAAATAGTAGCAGCTGGATCTCAGGTCAGCAGACAGAGATACATTTTGGTTAATATCTTCTCATCAAATTGAACTGTGAATACAAATATTTACATTATAAGTCTTGCAAATTTGGTCAAAGTAAAATATATAACTGGCAGTTAAAGTTTTATTTTTGTTACCAGGGTCATAGTGTAGCCTCAGGTGAATTGTAACTGTCTTATCACTAGGCAAATAACCTCCTTAAGGAGGGAGTTTCTCACTGTGTGGACCTTTCTCTTCTCCTTCCAGGCTTCTGAGAAAAGTACTCGGCCAAAAAGCACCGGAGTCTTTCAAGACGAAGAGCTCCTCTTCAGTCACAAACTTCAGAAGGACAATGATCCAGATGTCGACCTCTTTGCCAGCCCCAAGAAGTCGATGGTGAGTTCAAAGTCCTCCTCTGAACCTGCTATTTAAAAACAGCCTTTGAAGTGTGCAGCTTACCGGTGTTTCTTGTCTGAACACTGCTTAGAAGTCACTGATTTCCAGGGAGGGCCAAGTGCTGATATCAGTTCAGGCATCATGGGCTGAAGAAGATGCGCTTTTGATCGGTGACGTATCTTTTCTTTATCCTTTGTCTCTTTAGTCCGCAAACCGTATCCTGAAGCCATCATCTGGAGGAGGGCTTTTTGGGGATGACGATGAGGATGATCTCTTCAGTACCGC
The DNA here is from genome assembly GCF_965638725.1 of Aptenodytes patagonicus. NCBI lineage: Eukaryota > Metazoa > Chordata > Aves > Sphenisciformes > Spheniscidae > Aptenodytes > Aptenodytes patagonicus. Next base: position 11,609,118 of record NC_134953.1, on the reverse strand, counting down.
TAAAACAAATCTTCCGGTATCTTCCTCTGCTGTAAATGGCTTATATAAAAGACGTTGGAAAGAAGTCTATGGAAGGGATTTTTTCCATATGTATTCCCACAAGAAGTGAAGTGACTTCTCAAATCTTTTTGAGAGAATAGAAATGGCCATTGTGACCCTGGAGACATAGAGAACAAACAGATGCATTAGGTTTCCCAAGGCTGGGATGAGAGGATTGGATTCTTTTTCTTTTTGTGTACCACTGGGACTGGCTTAGGTGTAAGAGAACACACCTGAGCAGAAATCAGAGTAGTAGAGTTTGTATTGTTTAATTGTTTTATTGTTGTCGTGGTTTAACCTCAGTCAGTCGGCAACTGAGCACCACCCAGCCGCTCACTCACTCCCCCTCTCCCCCGGTGGGATGGGGGAGAGAATTGGAAAAGTAGAAGTGAGAAAAACTCATGGGTTGAGATAAGAACAGTTTAATAATTGAAATAATATACAAAGCAAGTGATGCACAGTGCAATTGCTCACCACCTGCCGTCCGATGCCCAGCCAGTCCCCGAGCAGCGGCCCCCCCCGGCCAGCTTTCCCCAGTTTATGTACTGAGCATGACGTCCCATGGTATGGAATGTCCCTTTGGCCAGTTTGGCTGTGCCCCCTCCCAGCCCCCTGTGCACCTTCAGCCTTCTCAGTCGGTAGAGCATGGGAAGCTGAAAAGTCCTTGGCTAGTGTAAGCACTACCTAGCAACAACTAAAACATCGGTGCGTTATCAACTTTATTCTCATCCTAAATCCAAAACACAGCTCTGTACCAGCTGCTAGGAAGGAAATTAACTCTATCCCTGCTGAAACCAGGACAATTGTTTAACTTGCTAATATTACTTCCCTGTAGTTCATGCATGACTGATGAGCCTTGCTCTGACTTATGTAATTAAAGTCTCTGCAGGTTGGTTTGATTTAAGGTAATGAACGTGGTATTAAAATCCTTGTGATCACTGGATTGTTTTCAGAGGGTGAGCAGCTGCAGTATTGAACTAGACTGCATTATAGGTGGTCTGAGGTCAAAGTCCTAACATGCATTCTAAACTGCTACTCTAAATGTATTTAGCTTAGTTAAATTGAAGCCAACTTTTACTTTAGTCTATTTTCATGTCTATAGCTGGAAGTTAGGCTAGAAAACTGGCAATAGTTCCTAGAAACAGTTTCTTTGAGGACTGTGGAAGAGATGGTCTTAAGTAATTAGCACTTGGCAGCTATATATGGAGCCTGTTTACTTGAAAATATAAAAATAGCAGCGTTCCTTAGCTAGCTTTGTGCTTTTATTTCCTCATGCACAGGACAGCAGGGAAAATATGTATGCATTTGGAAGGTTATTGAAACTCTCATTATTTATCGTTAGCATAGACAGCAAAGGCTGAGGTAGGCTAAAGGAATGGAGGAGTGGAAGGCCCTTGTCATTGCAGGCCCAAAAGGCAATGCCTATGATGCACTGCGGAGTCAAAAGATGTGGCTAGTTTTCTTTTCAGATAGAAGCAAGATTTTAAAAAACTTTGCTTGTTTTTTTTTTTTTTTTTTTTTTTTTTTATCTGCAGACCATGCTTTTTACCCGATTCATGTTGACTTGTGCTCTTAATGCTTTCAGAAAATAGCTGAGGAGAAAACACTTAAGGCCAGTACTGGCCCTTCCTTGGAGAGCAGTAACCTTCTAGAAAATGCTTTAAATGCTAAACAAGATGAAGCTCTGAAGGCAGTAACTACAGAGGCAAGTACCTAAATCTTTTGCCTTGAACAGCATGCAAAGAAAAAGGAGATGTATTGTTTTGTTTTAAATAAGTCTCGTGAAAAGATCAAAACTAATGCCTGGATTCACTGGCTGCAAAGCGGCAACGCGTGGCCAAACTTGTCTCCACTTATCAGCGGGTGCACTGTTACTAGCAAGAAGTTTAAATGCTATTGATAGTGTTTTATTCATTTCCCACACACTTATACAGGCAAAGTACAAGGCAGTGAAGACCTACACCTCAGGTCCAGTTGGACTGAAAATGGGTGGTTGTTCATTCTTCTCTGAAGTGCCAGTGTCTGTTGGAGTGAATGTGATCTTTAAAGTATAGGTGGGCTTTCTCAGAAAGGAGATCAGGGCATGCAGCACAAATCTGTGGCTGTTGAGAATCTTATCTTAGAGACTTTATGATGAGCAAACAAGACTCCTACTCCTGTCCTTAATCTTGCACAACCAGGGGTCTCTGGGAGAGGCAGTCTGGATCTGAATTCGGGCTTGTGCCTCAGCAGAGCTACTTGTTGGATTTCCATCTGTAGGAGGCTTTTCACTGGGGGGGGGTGTTGTTTTTTCTCCCCTGGGCTGAGGAATGCAGAGCAAGTCTGTAAGGCTAGTAATTAGCCTGTCTTCCCTTATGGTGAAGTGTTCCTTGAAGTGTAGAATCACGCTCGTCTTCCCTTTTTTGTAGCTACTGACAGCCGGGTATAGGAATGATCTCAGCCTGTCTGAGGTTCAGCTGAACACCACATGCATTTAAGTGGAGAATGATCTCCTCGGACGCTGGGATTCCTCTGTCATGCTATCAAGACCTCCAAACCAGTGTCCTAACCCTTGCAAAACCTCAGTTACTTCAACCTGGCTGAAGGAGCTCTGACTGCCCAGTCACACCAACAGTAGTACAGCCTAGCTCACAGAACCATGGTAGACTACAAACTTGTAGAGAGCAAGGCCTGGGAAGAGCACCTCAGCCGATGTGGTTCATCCCTGAGTCCTAGAATTGACCCAAGTCTTCAGACCAGACAGCTGCTCTTGCTCTTTTAGCCTAGCCTTATTTCTGGCACTGATGGCCTGCTTTCTATAGAGGAGCACTCGCTTCTCTGAAGCTGTTTTCCTTGCAGACTGAGAGGTACAATTTTGTAACCCTCTTGGCTACAAAAGCGAGCGTGGGCTTCATTGAAGTCTGTGGCCCTATTATAGCCAGTCACAAAGAGAAAAGTTAGTTATATCATGGTCTGGCAACATGGCATCGGAGGGTCTTAGGGGAGGGAATAAGCAAGGAGGGAGGGTAGCTGTCACAGTCTGATTTGACTAGTGGTGTGTCCACCTGAAGAAGATGGAAGTTGTTGAGTTACTATGGCAAAGTATAATATTAGGTAGAAGGAGGGTGGAATGAAATGTGATAATGAAGATGAGGCTATGGCATGTGGGGAACTGAAGCTGAAAATTGAGTGACTGTAGCTCTGGTGGTAGAATGTGACGATAACAAGGTATCTTCAGAAGAAGTTTGTAAGCAATGAGCTGCTTTCTATAGATGTATTAAAATGCAAACTATGGTCTGGTTGATAAAAACTTGTCCACTTGTTTAATCCAATGTAATTTTGTGCAGAAATCTACAGGTCCTGTTCCCATTAAAACCAAAGAGCCCTCATCTCGGATTGGAAAGCTACAAGTAATTAACTTTACTGGCATTTTGACTTTCAAAGAAAAAAAAAATCTTTCTTGCCTCACTGATGGCTCTTCCTGAAACAAAATCTTTTTACTTCCTTACCTTACTCTTGCAATTTTTCAGATGGAGTATTTTCTATTACTTTTTCTGTGTTGCATGTTTAATATTATTTCCCCCTCCCATTTCAGACCTGACTCTGAGCAGCACTATTTACTCTATTTGGGGGGCAGGGGGTGGGCTCCTCTTTGACCTGCTATTCTTCTCAGCACTATTTAAAGTATGTTCAGAGGCTCCTAGGGGTATGTTCAGAGACTCTTAGGGTTTTGGGGGTTTGATTATGTCCCTCTTCTGACATGAGATGACTAATAACTGTCTATATCACAGCATCACTCTTAACGTCAGAACCATTGTTGTCCTCAGACAGGATACTGAGCTACATAGGTATTTCGTCTGACATAATGTGGCTATGCTGTTCCTGAAGCTCTCATACAGGATAATAGCGTTGAGCACTCCACAGGCTTAGTGAGACAGAGGACGTGGGAGACACAGAAGTGCGTAGGTGTGAGAAAGGCCAGGCACTTGTAGAAGTAGAACTTGAATGCCTACATACGCTAGTTCTTGCTGCTTCTCTGGAGCCATGCTTGCTCTTGAGCAGTATTAACATGATCTCTTTTTGTGTGTATGTTTTTGTTTTCTCTGTTTTGTAGGCTAACTTAGCTATTAACCCTGCAGCCTTATTACCTGGTGCAATGCCTAAGGTCTCCAATGTAAAGTCCCCCTTACCAGTTCTGGACACTCCATTGCATGAGCCCAAGGATTTACAGAACAGCGAAGCCTTCTCTGCTGCAGGAAACAATGAAGAACTAGGTGTAAGCTTTGATCAGCCTATGCAAGCGGATACCTTGCACAGCGCCAATAAGGTAACCTTGGTATTTAGGAGGATAGAAGGAGGGATTAAAAACGCAGTCTGTCCTTGTGCAGGAATTTGTGGTTCAGTATGCAAGTTCTGCTAACAGTATGGTCTATCTGAATCTAAATGGATGTGTGGAAATCTAATCCCCCTCTCACTTCTGTGGACCGCTGAAGAGAAAGTCAAGCCTACCACATTCTTAGCTCTGTAAGGGACTTATGCATATGCCTAATTCTGTGCCTTTTTAAGGTACATGTGTACATTCCCCAAATACAGTGGTTTTCCCTATAGGTTAAAGGTATTTTAGCATAACATCTTGTCCTGTCCCAGGAGACGCCAACCTGAAAACCATAAAAAAGGCATCTCTCCAGGCTAACTATAAAATACGTTATGGACAGCTGCTGTGGCAAGATATTAGGAACACATCACTGCTGTAGGTTGACCTTTACCTCCTCTGTGGATAAAAATGTCATGTTTTCCTGAACTGTCACTCCCAATTCTTTTTCAAATAAAAACTTTGTTTTTAAAGAAAAAACCCATACAAAACCAAAACAAAAAAAGTGTTACAGCTTTTGACATGCCAGATCTCTGCTTCCTGACTCACTTGTTTTTTATTCATACCTTTTACTTTATGGACTGCAAAAGACACATTCTAGTTAAAGATTTAGTGGCTATTTTAAAAAAAAAAAAAAAAAAAGCTTGAACCACGTAGTTAAGACTTGGTCTAGGTGCTTATGATTTTATAAATCTCTTGGGTTTTCTGAGAGCAGCAATCTGAATAAGATAACTTAGGATCTTAACTTTGATTCTTTCTTTGCTTAATGCTGCTGAGGCTGTTCATTACTAGATGAGCGGCAGAGATGACTTGGGAAGATGCAGCAGCTGTCACCACAGTGGCTGGCATGACCCCTTAGTGTCAAATGGGTTTAAAGCTTGTACATCAGACTAATGCATTACCATGTGGGCATAGTTGTTTCCAATAGCAGCATGTCCTGCACAGGAGACAAAAACCCTTTATCATGATACTTTTAAATAGATAGGCTTGCAAAAGAATAGAGCTCCTTTAGTTGCATATGGTCAACCTTGAATGTTCACTTTAGCATAGCAATGATGTATGTTTGTTTACAGACATAATCTGAGAAGAAGCATCTCAGTAACTATACAGTGAATGTTTTTTGTGGCTCAGGTTACATGTTTTAATTTTGGCATGTCATTGCTTCTTGAACCTTTCAAGTTTGAGTTTAAGTTGTAAATATATGCAGCCAAATGCACTTTTTTCTAAAGGCTGGAACAAAGCAACCTACCCAGCATTCTGTCTGTCCTTTCAAAGAACAGTGCATGGAGCAGGAATCAGTTTATTTCAAGCGCATCACCCTTCCATCATGATTTTCCTGTTTTTTCAGCCATGCTCTGATAAATACAACCCCACACTCTGAAGGCAGATATGCTTCTACAATGATTCTGACAAAAGCACATGGCTTCTTTAAGCTGTGTTTATAGCATATCCATCCAGATTGTCCTTCTACTCCAACACAGCAATTAACAAAAGGGAAGAGGATGTTGTACTGATCTGTTTCCTACCTGTGTGAATGCTCCTGTCCATGTGGGATATGGTAGCGGCTATAATGGAAACTTGCAGGGGGGCTTTTTTAAAAGCAGCAGAGGAATGAACTGCAGCAGGCTATGCATAAAATGAAATTAAATGGAAAATATAATTAGTCATGACTTGTACAGAGTAACTGCACCACAGAAGCCTATGGATTAGCAAGCTGTCAGACTGACTAAGGTATTACCTAAAGCCGAGGGGCTAGAGTGGCTTGCTGACCTGCGTTGTGACTCTACTTGCGAGTGCTGTTGCTTTTGTACCCCAATTCCACCTGCTGTGGAATGACCAGAGGGCAACAAATCAAAAGTCCTGGGTTATTTTTCTGAACCTTGCTGCAAACTATGCCAAGCTTGAATGTCCCACTTGTCCATCTTTACCCTTTCTGAAAAATGGGGAGAATGGATGATGCATGGTTCCTGCTGCTTCTCCTAAACAACCTAAATCAGCGTCTGCTCAGCATTCCTTGCTCAAGATTTTCAACTGAGCATTTGTTTAAATGTACATGTAGCTGTTTAAGTTACTTAAAACAGAGCTGTGAGCAGAACTTGTAGTTAATTCAGTTTCAGTGTGCTAGTATGACATGGATAATGCATGTTAATTGCAGTGATGTGAAGGCGTACAAAGTGCTACAAGGAAACATAACAGGAATCCTAACCTGTCTTCTGTGAAGTGTGGGGTTTTTTTCCTTTCTATATAACCCTGCTCTGCTTTTACTCCTTTCTTGCAGACCAGGATCAAGGTTACAGGAAAACGAAGACCACCTAGCAGAATGGCCCGCCGTCTAGCTGCCCAAGAGTCTGAAGAGAGTGAGGAGGTGGACAGTGCTAAAGAATCACAATTCTCTCTACCAAAACAGACGTCAGCAACAGTGAACATAAAGGAGCCTCTTGCTATTGAAGCAGAGTCCAAGGAAAACGGCTTCCTCTCTGGCTTGTCACTACCAGCTCACGGCAATGTTTTGTCTGCTGGGACAAACAAACTCCTTCCTCCAGAATCCACAGACCAAGGGGATGATCTGTTTGAATCAGAAGGCCTTTTTGCAAGCAGCTCAACATCCAGACCAGCTGCACAATCAAAGTTAAAGGAGGGAATGCCAGACAGTGCGGCTAACAAACCCATCAAGGGCAGGGAGAAGAAGCCTGATCTGTCTGTTCTGGGTGATCAAGACAGCAGTGATCTCTTCCAGTCTGTACAGCAAAAATCTTCAACAAAAAGCAGCCCTATACCTTTCTTGGAGGAAGAGGAAGACTCTCTCTTCACCTGTCAGAAAACTGGAAAAAAGGAGTTGAAATCTGCTGTCCGGCAAGCTGTTGACCCTACTGCCCAAGATATCTTTGAGGTAATAATTGAGCCTGCTACCTTGGCCTTTTTGATCCCCCGGCTTTATGCAGACCCCTCTATTTAGACACAAGCTTAATGGATGCTGCTGAGTAGGATGGGGTGTACAGGATTGGTAGTGAAGTAAACTGTCAATCATGCTCTGCTACTGGGCAATAGAAACCCTTTCTTTGGATGTTCACCCCCTTATTAGCAAGAGTGGATTAAAAGGTGGAGCCTTAACACAGAGCGGGCATGTCACTGAATGTGCTGTGACAACATACCTATGATTATGACCTTTTTCAGAGTAATAAAGCATTTGGTTCTTATCTTTAGCTGTCTATTCAACGCACAGCGGCTCAAATAACTCTTTTAAAAAAGGAATAAAGTTGGCAGGCTGAGCAGCTGATACAAGCCTCTGTGTGCTGTACTTGACCTGTGCACAATCCCACACTAAGGCACTTCTGCCGAGTCCTCCGTGGGGAGAAGGGACTCAAACTTCTTGGGTTTGAGAAGCCCAAGGCTGTCAGTCTTCTAAACATCTTGGCTGCTGTGTACAGATAATTTGACTATTCTCTTGAAGTGTGTTGTGTATTGATGATCTCTCTATGCTTTGCTCCAAGGATGATATATTTGCTACTGAGGCAATTAAACCAATGAACAAAGCAAAAGAGAAAATACCAGAGACTAACCTGTTTGACGATAACATTGATATTTTTGCGGATCTTACTGTAAAACCAAAAGAAAAGAAGACCAAGAAAAAGGTGGAACAAAAATCCATATTTGATGATGATATGGGTAAGTGTCTAGTGTCTTGCTGCTAATCTCATAATATTGTCCTGAGTTGCATTCATTGGAGATGTTTTAGAACCTTTTGCTTTCTTTTAAATTTTCAACTGCTGTGAAAACTCTGGTCACCTTTGGATTTTAACGTTGGATGAGAACTTCCTAGATTTGTAGAACTAGCACAGAACTTAAATGGTTTAGGAGAATGTATAAAATTCTTCTGAGAGAAGGAATAGTTAATTCCTGTAGGGATTTTCTCACCTGTGGGAATTAGAAAATTTCTCTTGTCTGGAGTAAGAGACTAATCTCATGTTGTTATGGCTCTGAGATGCATTCTCTGTTCCAATTTGCACAGCTTTTTGTATTGTACTTTCAGATGAATCACTGATATGAAGAAATTAGCATCTCTTCCCACCCCACCTTCACTAGTGTGTTGACTACCTTGGAGTCCATAAGATTTTGTTTACATCCATGTATACCCAGAACAATTTACAAATACTACACCTGAGAGCAAAAGTGTGCCCTGTATAATTTGTTGAAAAAGCAGCATACAGTAATATGAAATGACACAAAGCATGCTTCTTTCTTGTTCTCCGTCAGTGGAGGTATCAAAAGTAATTTGATCCCTGACTATATCTGTCTGTTCTCAGGCTCTTCGTGTTTATAGCTCTTCTTTGCAATTACATGTATTTCTTTTCCTCTAAGACAAAAAAATTCCCTTGTCCTCTAGCTTTGGTTCTTGTCAGTCTTCATTCTTTCTAACCTATTCAAATTGAATCTGACTTACCACTGTTTTGCTTGGACTGCTGTTAAGCATTCCAGCCTGATGGAATGACCTGGCTGAAGTCTGTAAATGTGTTAGAAAACTTGCCAGAGAATGAACATCTTGAGATTTCAAAACCTTCCCAATTTATATAAAAAATAAGACTTAAATGTTTATGGGCAAGGTATTTCAAATATGTATTGAATGATTAAAATATCTTCTTTTAATTATTTACATTTTTTTCATGTAGCCTAATAGCAAATGAAAGAATTTCCCAAACAGCTACCCCTTCCAAATACTTCAGCACAAAAATCTGAGCCTCATGTTGAAAAAAACAGTTGTAGAGTGCCACTTGAAAGTATCTTGGAAAATTAGCCACAACAGAACCTGTCGTTTGCACTTCCACTTTTGACAACTACTCTGGTGCTAGAGCTTGTTGTTTGATGTCACATCTGATCTCGATATCTATAGCATCTACAGCACCCTGTATCTGATAGACTTCATCTTCCTCTAGAGTGTTGGCTGTTTTGTGGTGCAGCCATAGGTATGCAGCTACTTTGTGCCCAAAGCTATGGAGCTCCAGAAAACGGACAGGAGAATAGGGAGGATGCCTGAAGGTGGGGATGCCCTGCTGGCAGTAGAGTGGTAGAACTGGCACTTGCCTATGCCTCAGGTTAAGGGTTGGCTTAAGTGATCATGGTAGCACGTTGTCAGGGCTGTGTATTGTTGCCTTCGGAGATGCTTTGCGCTGCAAATAAAACAGTAAGTGGGTGCAGTTTGAGGGGGTGGAGGCTGCAAGCTGCTTTCCTTCTTTGTCCTGCCATAGCTTCTAGTCACTACATTTGTGTTAGGCTTGTGGTGGCAGTATTAAGAAAAACTCTTTCGCAGGTCTTTATCCTTCTAGCCTCCTCAGTGACCTTATGGCTGATGACACAAACATCTTGATGTCACCTCTGCCTGTCTCAGAGTCTGCCAGTTGGTGACTGAGCTTTCTTGTGCATTGACAAATACTGTTTTCCATGGCCAAAACTTTCCTACTCCTTTAAGCCTTGTCATAAAATGGGAGTGATACCTCTACTGCTGATGGCACTCACTGTACTTGCCTTCTGCTGTGAAGCTAATCCATGTGATAGCTTCTTGCTTTGGAATGATGCCAGTAGGGGATTACTCTGTTTTACCGCCTTTCTAAAATGTTCTTGTGCTGAAATGCTGTCCTGGATTATTCCCGTGTAATGCCTATGATCAGCACAGTAGCAGACACATGCTGGAGTGGAAGAAGTAGTGAGAAGAGAAAGGCAAGCATGTTGTGATAGGCCACTCCGTGCTTGGCCTCTGCTTAAGGTTAGGATACATGCTGAAGGTTGAAATACTAGTTTTTATACTCTGGACCAGTAAATGGCTGTTAACCTCTGTATAAGACCTGTGTTTTCTTAATAGGGATTCAAGACCAGTTATGTGCTACTTATACTGACCTTGTGAATCACTAGTGATCCACATATCTCAGTCTTGTAAATTTTTTTTTACCCCCTCATAGTCCAACTGCCTAATCTGAGTATCCTAAACTTAAAACCTTCGTGTATAGGAAGAGATCCACTGTTGTGTGTGCCCAGGGCAACACTTCAGCATGTGTATGGTAGCAGCTCCATCTCTTTCCATGAGCACAGTCCTACGAGCAGCACTAGCCACAGCACGAACTGCAGGTCTGTGAGCTCTGCAGCTGACACAGGGTATCCACGTTGGAGGGTTTCATTTCTATCTGTTGCTATCCTTCAGGAGAGAGCTCTGTCTTAATAGCAACGTGATATTTTTCCATTTCGTGGTCCTAGTTATTTGTAACAGAAATGCTTGTATTGAGGAAAAGGTGGTGGGAGATGTTGATTCAGGACTGTAGACAGACTTTTTGAATATTCAGCAGGATGGTAGCTGTAGCTGTCTGCCTCCTTGCATCTTAACTGTGCTCTGTTCTCAAGTGATTTATGCTGTGTTCTTACTGTGCTGTAGATTAAAGACTCTTGTATGGCTCCTGGATATCGCAACAGTAGTCGCTAGCAAGTACCATCTTTTCCTCTTCTGATTTTCTTTGGCAACAGTCTCACAGCTCTTGGATCTCTCAGGTTCCTCAGACACTAATGTTCTAGATAAGAGGGATGTTATCTGGCACTTGCAAGATGGAATTCATTGTGGAGGTTTGATTTATTAGTACTTCTCAAATACTTATGAGAGCTTGAACATGTTATAAAATACAAGTATTATTCTGCTCTAGTGAGAAGAAAAAATATTCTTAATTTGACTTACAGCTAACAGCTCCCACGTATGTCCTTATAAATGCATCTAGAATCGCAAGCAGCAGGAAAGCATTTGTTTATCACAGAATGTCCTTGGCAGTCACTGCTGTGTGCTGGAGACTCTTATGTACATGTTACTTCTGTTTGGCGGTCACTTCACATTAAAATCTATCTGTGGCTTTTTTTTTTCCCCCCCCTTTAGATGATATCTTCTCTAGCAGTCAAGTCAAGATACCCACTCCCAAAAGCAGATCTGCCCAAGCAGCTTCAGAAGCAAAATCTGAAAGCAAGACACTGAGCACATTTGATGACCCGCTGAATGCCTTTGGAGGCCAGTAGCCAAGGGGAGCGTGTTGCAGAGAGGAAGCCTTCCTTATGCCCTGTCCAGTACTAATGCTCTGGATTCTCTAATCAGTAGAGCTGAAATGAGATGGCTGTGGATATTTAAATGAGATTACCCATTTTAAATGGTTAGTATTCTCTTGTGCTGGGTCTAATTGTGCTAAATGATATATTTAAAAAAAAAAAAGACAGTAACCTCCTGCTATCTTGTTTCCATAGTGCCCAGATGAATATAGCCTGTGCAATACCTGCAATGAAGTAATCTATTATGCAAAGTATAGTTTGTTTTATTGAACAGATCTATAGAGAAAATAATTGATAAATAGTAACTGGAGTCTGTTAAACCAGATCTGTCTGTATGTCTTACTTTCCTCTTTACTTGCGGTCCTCCGTCCGCTTGCTAAGGACATCTGCATCATGACTTGAAAACAACCAAAACCACTACCATGCCTTGTCTGGGTCAGCTGCCAATCTACTGAGCCAATGTTGGGGTAAGGCTGGGTTCTGTCGTCAGGTACAGCTTCTCTTATGTAATCGAGCAGTTAACAAATCTTAGTGCGGGACTTGACACCAGATAGAGATAAGGTATTTCATATTGGCAGCTAATGTGGTCTATAAAAATAACAATGGTTAAAACTTCTCTGCCAGAAAGAGTGCATTACAGATGAGCACCTAGTGCTCCATGAAAACAACAGAAACCTAACATTGTCTTCTGTTCAAGTTGTAAGCCACTAAATGAGTTTTTTTCACCTGCCTGGATTTGCCAAAGTTTTGCAAATAACACTTTCCAAGAAGCCCGTTGGTACTGAGCATGCTTGGTCACTTCCAGGTTAACAAATGTATGTGCGTACCTTAGTGCAGAGACTCGCTTGTGCCCAAAGGCTTGCTGTCTGCTTTCCTTTCTCGTCCGTGACACATTGTAGGCTGTTTACAGGAGGTCACTATTTTGTGGAATCCCTTTAACTGTCCAATGCATTTGGCTTAACCTTCTTGCTTCCTGTATTTTCTAGATTGCCCTTCTGGAACTGATGCCATTAACCATACTTGATGCCCAATGGTAGACACTCGCTCTCTTGCATGCATACAAGCAGAGCAAATGCATAAATGCAGAAGGATCAAATGTTTCTCTTACTTTACCAGTGACTGCCTGCAATTCTGACTTTAAAACTAATGCGCTGTTTTTATGATAGTGATGTACTACTTTAGCTTCAACTCATAAGACTGTTCTGCTCTCTTTGAATTTAAAGCATGTGCCCAGAGGACTTCGAGAGCAATTCTGACTTTCACTGAAGCCCTTGTTCTGAGACATCTGCTTCAGTCTCTTGTTTCTCAAGTTGGACTTACTTTATCAGGCACAGTAAATACTACAGCCGAAGCATCTAGCACTAATGAGGGTAAAGCAGAAGGGAAGGTTGGAAGGGATAAGGGAGAAACATTGTGTATTGATTTGCGCCATAGGTGGGCCTGGCAATGATTCATGTTAAGTGGGGGGTAAGTTGGGAGTAGCAGCTTGGAAAAGAATGTGGGAGCTATTTGCAAATGGGTGTCTACAGTGAGAGCACTTGCACTTTATTTATAGGCATTACATCTGCTGCATATGCCTCATACATGATTTGGACTGCTTCTTTACTCCTTTCTTCTGTGCTAAGAAGGACTTCAAAGACATACTGGGGGCGAGAGGAAAAAGATGGTGAATTCTTCTATTTCCCTTCTGCATCCTCCTTTCTTCATGGCCCTTCACATTAATAACTTCTATTAGCATTGCAAAAAGTGCTGTTCACAAGCCAAGAACCCTGGGGGCCAAAAGCTGTTGGAGTAGAAGGAAAAAAAGCTCCTGCTTTACAGTGTTTCTTAAACTTTAATGTGAAAGCTCAGTAGAGAAAAGCTCTTCATTGAAAATTGCACCATGACATAGATCAAAGCCTTTCCTCCTCCCCAGTCTTTCTAAACTGGCACAGGGAGATTCTGTTCCCCCTATTAAAATGTGTGGTCCTCAATTAACTCCCCATAGCAGACTGCAAATCCTGGTCTAGGCACTTCACGTTTGGGAGGGCATGGTCTAAGCGGAGGCTTTAACTGAGTTTTGGCTTGGTGTGTAAAATTGGCTTGCAAATTTCATAAACCATGGCTGTATTTTCTGGGAAGGGCAGGGCTGGAAACTCAGTGTTACAGCATGCAGGACTTGCTCAGTGTTCTTTTGTCTGAGGGCTCCCGTACCTGCTATGTGCATGTAAAAAACCACAGTATTTGTTCTGAGTGTTTTAACTGTGCCTGAAACCTAACAGCTACAGTCAGGGTAGGTCTTATGTAATTTAAAACCTAAATGGAAAGTACAGTGGTTAATGTAATTAGCACCTCCTAATAAGCTAAGCTTGTTTTCTCCAGTACCTTGCTGGAAGACTGTGATCGTCTGAGGGAAGCACTGCTCCTGGAGGCCGGCCTGCCCGCTTTACCTTGAAGTGCTAAAGACCTTGAGCAGTGCTCGTCTCCCTGCCCGTGGCTGGGGCTGCCCCAGGCCCGTGTCCCGGGTGGGGACACGGGGGAGGCCTGCGCAGACTGGGAGCCATCCCTCTTGCGCTCTGATGGGGCAGCACGCATTAGCAATCCGTCGGCGCCTCTCGGGTCGAGTTTGAGGTATAAATGATGTTTTTGCACGTCTTCCCTGTGGAAAGACCAACGGTGCGCACGCAGTGCTACGGCGGGGGCGAGCCGCTAGACCCGCCGCCCCCTCAGCCTTGCCCTTCCCCCGCGCCGGAGGCGGGAAGCCGCCGGGCCGCCATTGGCCCTGCCCCCCCCCCTTAGACTACACGTCCCAGGAGCCACCGCGGCCTCCCGGGCGGCTGTCACGTGGCCGTCGTCGTTAGCGTTGGGGGCGCTGCATCCGGGTCCTTCCCCGCGCACGCTCTTAACGACCACAACAAGCGAGAGCCGCGCGCCGCGGCCCGGCGGACACCCGCTCCTGAGGGCGCCGGGAGCACCGCCCCTCGAGGGAGCTGATTGGGCGAGCTGCATGAGAGCGGGCGTCGCATTGGCCCGTAGGAGGACGACTGGCGGGGATGTCGTAAAGGCTAGGTAGGCGCGGAGGCTGCCGGGGGGCGAGCGGCGGCGCTGGCGGCTCCCGGGTCGTACACTTCTCCGGCGGCGGCGGCGGCTCCCCCGCCCGCTCCATGAGGCTCGCCGGGGCTGGCGAGCTCCCGTGAGGCGCGGTGGGCGGCGCTGCACGGGGGGAGAGGAGCCTCGTCTCCCCCCGAGCGGGCCCGGCGGCGGCAGGTGAGATGAGACCCCACCCTCTTTCCACCCTTCGCGGACCGTCTCGGCGGTCCCCGGGGGTGCTGCTCCCTCAGGGGCCCTGCGGCGGGAGCGCCGACCGGGGCGGGGGAGAGGGGCAGTGCTCTAACTCCTTCCCTCCCCCGGCCCCGCCGGCGTGAGGTGCCTCCCTGGAGGGAAGGGGGGGGAGGTTCCCCCCCGAGGGTGGGCTGGGGGCACGTCTGCCTCGGGCGGCGGGGCCCCGCGTCCTACCCGGGGTGCGAGGCCGCCCCGAGGCGCGGTGGCGGGGTGGGCAGCTGCTCTCGCTCCTTTGTTTGCGGGCGCTCTGCTCTGCTGGCCTGGGTCCGGCCTGCCGCCCCGGTGCGGGGGGCCGCGCTGGGGCGGGGGCTGGACCGAGCCGGCGGCAGCGCGGCGCTGCCGAGGGGGCGAAGCTGCCGTCTCCTCCTCTGCCTTCCCCGAGCCCGGACGAGTCCCTGTTTTTATGTCTTTCTAGAGTTTTTTTTTCCAGCTCTGACCCCGCTGAGGGCTCAGCCCTCGTCGGGAGGCTTTGGGCGTTAATATCGCGGGTCGGGTTGTCATGTCGCTCGTGAAAACAAAACAAAAAGGTAGTAGGTAGGACCTCGAATGCTGACTGAAACCAGAGTCCCAAAACTACGGTGTCACTAATATAATTTGCGGTTATCTGTTGCACGACCTAGATACTATTTTACTGCTTCTTAATAGCTATTTTATTGTTCATCAAGAATAAATTGAAACTCTCTCTAACAGCTATGTTCAGATCTTGTTAGAACTATGCTTGTTTGCTTTATAGGTGAAAAATCCCAAACATGAACAGCAATGCACCACACCTGTCCTCAAAGCTGACTTGGCTAGAAATGGAATGTAGTTTCCTGACAGATCTTCTTACAAAGAAGCTGTAAATCCTTTGTAATGGCCAACAAGAAAGAGCCTCCTTTTTTCAATGAAGATAATATGGGACCGTTTCACTACAAGCTTCCTTTTTATGAAACCATGGAGCTCTTCATTGAAACGCTCACAGGAACATGCTTTGAACTGCGCGTTTCCCCCTTTGAAACAGTTATTTCTGTGAAAGCTAAAATTCAAAGACTGGAAGGTACTGTTCTCTCTTATTTCAGTATAAGCTTTATTGCTTTAGAGGAAGTCTTGTCTTACAAATTATAATTGCTAAAATCAAACCAGTTAATTTAAATGACTTGTTCAGTAATATGTATAAGCTAGGCGCGCGGTTTATGGCTTAGGTTCAGTTGGAATTGGGTTGTTTTTCTGTTCTTTCCTTTTCCTGTCAGTTCATAGCTTAGGCTTCACTGGAATTGGTATTTTTGCTCTTTTTTTTATATCATTATTAAAATAAATTTTAAAAATCTATGGTAAATCATTAATTGTTTTGATATTATATGGGATATAGTATTTTTGGTGTTGAAAGGATTCTCTGACATAAGTTGTTTGTTAACTAGCAAGGTTAGAAGCTTGAGTCTGGCAGTATGTCTATATTGCAACTGTCTGAGCATACTTTAAACTAGGTGCTATGGCTGTTGCTGCTTAGGTTAGGCAGTTTATGGTTTATGATACTGCAGTCACAAGAGCAACTGCAGTGCAGGCAAACCCCAAAGACAGCTTGAAGTTACTGATTCGTATTTTGTTTAGGTGAGTGATCTTTTGCTAGTAGAGGTCTGGCTGAGCAATACTTTGTCTTAAAAGTGATGAACTTGGCATGTCTTGCAAAGTGAAAACCTCCTTTGAGTTATGAGGCCAGTCCTGGTCCTCATGGAAGGAGAAAAGATGTAGGTTAGTCCTCTCTCACCCCTTTCGCTCTACGATGAGAATGATCCTGTGTGAAAGAATGTGATTTGAAATACGTATATATACATACTTTAGCTACTTTGCAGCATTGCATCTTCTTTCTCGCTTTGGAGGAGTTAAAAGAACTGTGTAGCTGCACAAACTGAGAGTACTGGAGTTGCAAATTTTAAGAAAAGGGATCCTGTCTTTCCCCAGTGTACCTGTACATGTTTTTCATGCTTCTGTCTGTGTGGAACCGACCCTGTGGGAGATGTAATATGATGCTTTGGACTTGAATCTAAGGTACTCTCCTCCTCTTAAAGAAATCTGCGCTAATGGACGTAAGAAAAAGTAGCTGGCACAAGTCTTTAAAACACAGAAGCATTGCAACAATAGGGGTGACTTTTTGCTAGTAAGGTCACTTAGTAGAAGCTCCACCATGCAGATAACTAGGGTTTACATCAGTATAACTACATTAGTGCAGCTACGTGGTTATGCTTTTGCTTCCTGTGGATGGGGCCATAATTAATCACAAGTCAGAGAACGTGTTGAGATGCTCCTGGAGGCTAGAGGTGAAACAAGAAAAGGAAAGGTTTTTTCTTCATGATTGAATATAGGCGTAGGAGAGATGCAAGCAGATATATGATAGAATGCTAACTAAGAGTGAATTAAAAGGGAGCATAGGCAATAGAGTACAGGAGAAGGCGGGCTATCTGGACAGTATAGATGAAGGAGTGAGTTTTAAGGATGCACTAAGAGACCAGTGGGAGATGTGTGGAAGAGGAATTTGAATTTCTTGTAGTCCAAAACAGGAGGTTGCGAATAGATATATTGAATTATACCTACAGCTTATTATTGTAGGCTGAGTGTGCCTAGCTTACAAAAGTATCATAATTTCTTATTAGAAGAACAGCTCAGTAATAAAGTTATAATATTGCTTATGCAGAATTTTGTTCACATGTTGTAGTTCATAGAATGATAAGGTAATTAATGGCCGAGGTGCCTGCTGTATAGACTTAATTATTATCATTGAATTGTTGGAAGTCAGTTGAAATACCTTGATACTCCAGAACAGAGTTAAAATATCTGTAATGTCCTGATTAATATGATTTATGGGATGCAGAGTGAAAACAGATTGATCAGCTATGTATGAAGGGGATGGACACACAATGACAAATTAATTTTATGTTGCATTTGGGGTTGCTATTGCATGTAAAAAAATAATAACTTTTCAGTGGCAAAGTTCCTATTATAGCGCACAAGTTCAAGCAATGAATCACCCAGGTGGAGTGAAAATCCTAAAGTAATTTTGCTGTTGTGATTTAGCATGGGAAGCAGAAAGCTTACATCTGTTCCTGTTTCTGCTGCTGTTATGACACGATACAATAACAAAAAGTGAAACTCGTGGGGTGTGAACTACTTTAATTTAAGCTGCACTTCTGGCTGGAGAATGCCTCCTGCACTGCTGGGAGACTATATAGGGTCCCTAGTATGCGTATTTTCTCCATGGACTCATTTGGGTGTTGAGGATGATGGTTTGTAAGCACACAAAAAGACAAGTTTTGGGAAAATGATCTGAGACCTGAGATCTCCAAGAACAAAATCTAGAATCGTATGAGAAGTTAACGTATTTGTTCAAATGTCACCAATGCCTCCAATTGTAAGAGGCTAATAATAAAACTGAATCAAGATGAACTGATCTTTGTCAACAACTGGAATATCAATAGCTGTAGACTGTCTGCACTGTAATAAGAAAGGATAATGTGGATGGCATGTTAGGAATTTTGTATACTTCTGATACTGTTTGTCATTCTTGGTGCCTTTTTAATGATCTAATGTGGAAAGGGTTTGTTTAGACAGCTGTAGTAGACATTGGTACCTTACTAAGATAGAGCTCCAGCTTTCTGTTTCCAGTTGGGTTTAGTCAGTAAAGAATATGGGTAAAAAATTATTAATGGGTTCTAATGCATCTGAAATTTCAGTGCAAGTCTACTTGTAAATTGAAGTTAAAGATTATCTGATGTGTGTTTGGATCAGATCCAGGGATTTGTCCTCAAATACATTCCATGCGAAGTAAGCACTTGGTATCCAGAAATTTAGATTTGTTATAATGTTGACCTTTGGAGCCACCTAGGATAAATTGCTCCTAGTCTCAGATTCACTGAATGAGCCCTTTAAAATGGTACACTGGAGAAGTAATAGCTCCCTTTGTCTCTACTGGTGGCATAAAAGCTAGAATACACACAGCCAGCAGCATAGCATAGTGTTGCCAGTAGTGCTGACTACTCCATGGGTTTTACTTGTTGATGATTATTTGTATTTGAAAGCAGGATCATGTGTTGATGGACATGGTTAGGATGGTACCTGAGTATCAAGGTGACATGAAAGACTGAGCTTTAACACATGAATGGTACTTAAAAATAGCAGGATTTCATTGAAAAAGGAAATAGCTTTTTTTTTTTTTTAAATAAATCTGGTAAGATCTCTTCTTACTTCCTCCATTGCAAAAGTCTTGGTAGCTGCTGGGCTGGACAAAGTTTAGTATTGTTCATTTGGAAACACCAATTATAATATTGAATTTTATAGAAGGAACATTCAGATAGAGTATTCCTATAGTGGTTAATTCTTTCATCTGTTAAAGAACCATAGATAATACCTGTAAACATGTTTGCTCAGTAAGATAGGATTGCGTCTCAAGGGAGGAGGTGGGGTTTGGGATTTGGTGTTGGTATTATTATTATTAACTTGTGGGAATTAATTTGCATTCTACAGTATGGAGTGTTAAGGCCTTCATTTACGTAGCTTGCTTTAAAATGAGAAAAAAACCCAACTCAGTCATGGTTTGCTCAGTGACTGCTTGCAACTGAATTTTATGATTTGTGTATGTGAAACATCTGCCTTTTTAGATGAAAATTTAGGTATTCTCTTGTTCTTGTATTATTGTAAAGGGGAAAAACAACTAGCTTTCAGAGTACATCTTAATTTGGAGTGCTTGTGTTGCAGCGAATGACAGATGCAAGAATAATTTTTTTGCTGTACATGTGTGTACTCTCAGTTCATCATGAGAGTTGTTATTTTGCTTTGGTCTTTTTGCTGTTGCCATTTTGCTGCCTACGTACAGCAGCTTCACCTTAAGTGAAAGGAACTGGATGAATATCAAGCAGACTTCTTCTGGATGTTGTATTTCTTTCAATATTCTGTGAATGCAGAGTATGTCATAACGATATTTATTACTACTTGCATTAAAGAAAATACCTATGCTTCTGTCAGGACTGGAGTAAGTGGATTACACAAGTGTAAAGAGTTTTTAACAGAACCAATCTTGCTTTTCTTCTGTCTGCTACTTTTCCTCTATGTCTCCTGTTTGCTTTGTCATTTGCCTGTTTACTGTGCTGGCAAAGACTTTGATGAAGTTCATGAAGCTTTTTTTAAGCTTATGCCTTGTCTGAGCTGGGAAAATATTTCTGCAAATGCAAGCCTGTGCCCAGATCAGACGGTTAGAGCAGCATCTGGAAGGTGTAAATAAGGTCACCTCGGTCAGGAAATTTTGTGGGCCTGCATTCGGTTACTGGTGACTCGCTGTTGCTACAGTCTCCTCTTTCTCAGTCGCTAGGATAAAGAGGAGGTCAGTACTGACCATTGTTTACACTAACGAAGCTTACTATCCTGCAGATGAAAGCTGGGGGGTTTGACAGTTATGAAAACGGTCCTGCTGCTGTAAGCTGTGAACCTTTGCACCTCTTCCCTAGCGTAGCTCGTTTGTGGGGGAAAATAAGACTGTCAGCCCAGCCTCTCTGTAAGCAGGAACAAAAAGTAAATGTTTAAGAAACTCTCCAGCAATTTCAATATTGGATGAAAGATAAGTACGCTGTTTGAACTTTGACTTTGAAATGTTTGTGGTATTTTTTAACATAGTAACCTTCTACCTACAACATAAAATCAAGTTTGTTCTGAAATCTACAGGAGGTTTTTTCTGGGTCAGACTTGACCACATCAGTTTCTCTAGTGAGCGTACATAGCATGCCAGAAGAAAGAGTAAAGGAGTGAAGCTTAAGGGTGTATCTGATACGCTGATTCAGAGACAGGATAGAGTACCTACTTCTCTCCTCCCCCCATTTTAGTAGGTCAGATTGTCAGCACATCTGCAGCCATTTCAATAGGCAGTCTGCAGACTCTTCTGTCCTCCTGTAGCATCGCCTGGCTAGTCCACTTCCATTTGAGTGTTGAGATTTAGCTTATTGCCCTACTTTCCTCTCTTCTCGATACCGATTTAGAGCAGGCCAGTGATACAGTAACATGCTGCTTAGGGAGAGGGGATAGTGGATGGGTATCTTGCAGTTCTCATTATTGTTGCCAATTTTGCATGCTGATCTCATGTGCAAATGTCTCCTCAAGAAAGCCTTATTATAATCCAGAAAAGGGACAGCTGATGCATATTTTCCTGCACCTGAACCTATAAAGCACATACCATTTCCTCTGTGTATAAATATAGAATTCTTAGAAAGCAGCATAAAAGGGAATTAGTAATAGACTTGTCTGTTTCCCATTACAGCAGAGTATAGTCTTTTCATCTGTTCATTTCATCAAAAATACATTGTCACTGTTAAATGAAGAAAAACACGTTTCACTGCAGCACTGCCAGCTGCAAGCCAGCCTTTTTAACAAATACTCTCTCAGTTTATCAAAGTAATTGGAAATTGCTCCTTGGAGGCTGCTGAAACCATAACAAATGCAGACAGTAATGACTGTTTGTAATCAGAAGACTGCAAAACAACACAGAAAAGGACTTCACTGTAGACTCGCTGGCAGTTGCCAGCTTGTTCTTGTTTTGCTTATGCTGCGGACTTGAAACGTAACCAATAACCAGTTATTAAATAGCTGGCAGGGTAGTAGCAATTATGTTAGTCTACTATATGAACATATTCCCCTCATAAATGTCTTGTGGACTTCAGAGGATACAAGACTCATGTTAAATGCCATCCAAGTGAAGTAAAGTTGTGTTGGTCGTTCATAAAAGAGAAGATCTAGATGTGAGCTGTGGTGAGAAAAGGAAATTGTTGTCTTCTCTAAAAGTCCTCCAAAGTGCACTTCCCTCTTCTGCATGGGGATGTCCACTTAGCATGTCTCCTACTTGCCAGTTGAATCTGCTTGGACTTTCACCAGAATCTGGCCCCCTTTTCTTCCTTGCTGGTGATGGGTGTTGGTAGCTTTGTGCCCTTCTTCCAGCTAGGAACAGGCAACTTAACCGACCTTTTTCCACAGCTTGCTAAGCACTCTTGCAAGCCTTGGGAAGCCGAGATGTTTTTGGAAACCACCGGGAAGACTCTGATCTTTGTGTTCTCCTCTTGCCAGATGTATTTTGGGAAGTCTTCCTGTGTAGCGTTGCTACTTGCATCTCCTTTTCAAGTATCTGAACATGCAGTGAATAAAAGTATAAGATAAGGTTACTTGTCTTTCCAACCTTTTGGAAAATGTATTTATAGCTTTTGTTTCTTAGTCTGAAGAGTAGTGTTTAGACCTTTTTGAAAAAGTAGTTCTTGGGCTCTATAGATTTTCATTTTAATTACAATTTGTTAGGAGTGCACAGTGAGATCTTAATTACCTGGATTTCACTAGACAAATTGAACAACAGTACTTTTTGATGCTGAAGGGAAGATTTTTTTTTTTTTTTTTAAGGCAAAAGAGACAACTATTCATCTTCCTATTAGCCTTAATTTTTTTTTTTTTGGTGATCTGAGATGTCTCATCCTTTTATAACTATCCTGGTTTGTACTCTATCCAAAATTTGGACAGTGGTAGCATTCTAGTAAAAATGTGTGAAGACCTCAGGTTCTACCAGCTTATGCTTATTATCTTTAATGCGTATTACATCTGCATCTAAATGACTTGACTATGCAGGCAAAAAGAAACAAAGTTAATTGTTGTGTAGAATACGGATTTTTAATAAGGAATAAATATTCAGTATGCTTGCTTCCTTTTAACAAAAAATAGTTAGCCAAATCTGTCCCAGAACTTGAGTTGAAAATGATTGTTACTGGATATAAGTAATAAAATGTTCTGATGGCCTAAAAGAACACCCACAACAAAGTAAAAGTGTTTGTAGTACGAAGTTTGACTAACTGCTACGGTACTATATTGTACATGTGAACTTTCAGGTTCCAAAATAAGCAGTGATAAAAACAACAGTTGTCACCACTGTAATAGAGCTGTCACCAGTTACCTTAATGCAACCTTGTCTTTACTGCGAGTAATACAGAATATCAGTCTGTGCTTAAATTATTTAGCAGTTCTGTAGTTAGAAGTTTTATCCTGTTTTTTCTGTCAGTAGACGTAAAGCTCTGAGGTACAGGTAACAGGGAAAAAAACCTCCCTCATCTGATGACTGGAAGAGAGTAAGTATTCAATAAGCCTGAAGCCACTGAATACTTCTGCAGACCCCTTATTGAGCCAAAAGATTGAACTCCGAGTGTGAGCACAAGCCTGCTGAAAACCTTAACTTTGTTCTTAATAACTATTTGGGAGGCTGGATATCATGACTGAAGGCTGCTCAAGTGCCTGTCCTTGTCCTGCTTCCTTTCTTCTTTGCCTGTGATCCTCTTTCTCGCCTCTCCTCCGTTACCCCCACATTCTTCAAAAAGCAAAACTCCCCAAAAGCCCTCCCACCAAGCTCCAGTTTTAATACTCTTTGTTTGTTTGTTTTGTTTAGGTATTCCTGTCTCTCAGCAGCACTTAATTTGGAATAATACGGAGCTGAAGGATGACTATTGTTTGAATGATTATAAGTAAGTATAGAATAAAATTGCAATGAATGTTTCTAAATTATTGTTAGCATAAGCAAATACAAAAATTTATTTATTGTTATTTACAGCATTTCGGAAGGCTGCACTCTGAAGTTAGTTCTGGCTATGCGAGGTGGACCTATTAACACTAGAAGAGGTAGGTGTTAACTCAGTTAAAAAATAATGGTTTTCATACAACATCTTATAACTGTAAACAGGTTTTCTTAGCTAAGCATTTTAGATGCGCAGACTTCAGTTCCAAATTAATTGGAAAAATACTTAACAAAAACGGAGGGATTTTCTTCCATCTTTTCTTCTTTAGCATACCAAGTGCACCATCCTTTTCATTTTGTTTACCCTTAGTTTAACAAGTATCTTTGTTTGTATAGAATCATCAAGTCTTAAAATCAGCAATTCTTCACCTGCAGAAAAAATGATACTGTAATGTCATTATACATAGAGTTTTTAAAATCTGGTTAGTAAGAATCGGGCATTGGTTCAGTCTGATGATAAACTTGGTTATGTGGATCATCTATAAGGAATGAAAATGGAGAAATTGCCTTGATAATTTTCACTTGGAAAACACTCAGCATATCTTCTAGGTTGGGAATTCCCATTGTAAACTGAGCTGAGCTCTCAAAGGTGATCAAAACAGTAATAATAATAATATGGTTTTATTCTGTTTTTTCTCTTTGTAGTTCCTGTGGAAGACCCTATCAGGGAAATGGCTGAATACATGGATCCCAGTAGAGATGAGATCTGGGAGAAAGGGCCATCCAACAAACAAGTTACCTTCTTAGTATATCGAGAAGGAGATCAGTTGAATTTCTTCCGTGTGGTAGATCGGGGAGATGGCACTTTAACGCCGTTATCTGAATCTTTGAGGTAAAGTTGGTTTTAATCTTTATATTATTCTTCAGAAGGAGGATGCTGTATAATTTTCAGCTTTATTTGTTGACTTTGTCAAAAGAATATCTGGAACATACCTGGAATATTGCAAGAACTGTGCCCCAAGGGCTACTAAAATGGTGTAACTGGGTGGCCTAACAATACAGTAGTACTTTGTGGTCAGTGGTCATGCTGACAGTCGTCTGTCACTCTGTGTGTGTCAATAGAGTGAGATAAAGCTGACCTCATGCTTGAGGCAATTCTCAACATTCCAGCCCTTTCTAAAAGGGAACATTTCACAGGAGGGTCAATTTGGCAATAAAGATATTAAAAACTTTTGTTAAGTACTTTCTCTTTGATCTTAAGGCATTTGTTTAGTTTTATAAACATTTCTCTGTTCACAGCATAAACTTTTGTATGGATATGACTTGACCAAATGATTATTCAGGAAGATAGTAGATTAGCAGTGCAAAATCCTGAGAGGGTTTGTCTGAAGTTTCAGAGAAACTGTGGGGGGTTTGGGTTTTGGTTTGGGGGTTCGTTTTGTTTTGTTTTGTTTTTGGTTTGGGTTTGGGTTTTTGTGTTTGTTTGGTTTCAGCAAGGATAGAGTTAATTTCCTTCCTAGTAGCTGGTACAGTGCTGTGTTTTGGATTTAGGACCAGAACAAAGTTGATAACGCACCGATGTTTCAGTTGTTGCTAGGTAGTGCTTACACTAGTCAAGGACTTTTCAGCTTCCCATGCTCTACCGACTGAGAAGGCTGGAGGTGCACAGGGGGCTGGGAGGAGGCACAGCCAAACTGGCCAAAGGGACATTCCATACCATGGGACGTCATGCTCAGTACATAAACTGGGGAAAGCTGGCCGGGGGGGCCACTGCTCGGGGACTGGCTGGGCATCAGTCAGCAGGTGGTGAGCAATTGCATTGTGCATCACTTGTTTTGTGTATTATTATTATTATTATTATTATTATTATTATTATTATTATTATTACATTATTATTATTGTTTTATTTCAATTATTAAATTGGTTTTATCTCAACCCACGAGTTTTTCCTCACTTTTACTCTTCTGATTCTCTCCCCCATCCCACCGGGGGGAGAGGGGGGGAGCGAGCGAGCGGCTCTGTGGTGCTCAGTTGCCAACTGAGGTTAAACCACAACATTTGGGGGTTTTTAAATATACTGAAATAATTACCAATAAAGCTAGCCTTTGGACATAGTTAGGCCTCAGATTAGCTACTGTTGAGGTACCAAATTTGTCTCAATCACTGTCACAGAATCAGAGTACTGTTATCATCAGAAGAGCAAGTATGTCACTTAAGCTACTACATTGTAGTAAACAGATTACTAGTCTTTTTCCTAAAGCTATCAAAATTGGTAATATCTATTAAAAATTATTAGATTCTGTCTTTATACTGCAGCTTTTGGGTAGGTTTTTTTTATCCCCTGAAGAACTTAATATTTGTATAACTGTAAGGAAAGGAGTCCCTATTCTGGGGACCAGCTGCATTTTCTCCAAGGCTAAGGCTTGCGCTGTTTTAAGTAACTATTCTTGTTCCTGTTTGCAAAAGTGAAAGCAAGAGCTTTGTACTGGGTTTATATTCAGTGGGTTCAGAGTGATACTATTCTTAGAAACTTTTATAAGAGATCTGTACTTAAAAACTACAGGCTGAATGAAATATCAGGGTTGAATTCCCACATAGTTACAGAGTAGAAAGAGGTAGTGTTTGATATACAATTACTGGAGGTAAAGAAGAGGAAAGATACAAATATTTTAGATCTGTGATCTTACTTTTCAGCCCCTGCACTCTTTTTCAGTAAATGGCCTCACAGTATCGTGTGTAGATTTGAAAAAGGTAAAAACCACCACCATTATCAGTAAGAACTGAGAACCTTGCTGCTGCATTGGCCTAGGTACACTTCTGGAAAGAGGAGCAAACAGATGTAATTCCTGTTCTCACTGATACCCTGCCTATTACCAAATTGTTCCCTTTTACCTTTTAAATCCAAAGAACATCCAAACTAATCTGAAGCTAGGACTGTGGATGCTCTGCTGTGAGTTGATGCAAGAAGTTGTCAGAAGGAGCTTGAACTTCATTTTTTCAGTATAACGGGATCCCTGGTATCTGCCTACGCGTTCAAATTCTTGTGTGTGTGTGACGATTTTTCTTTTTCTATTTAAAACTAGCATGGGCAATTGTCTGAAATTCTTGTACTTCTCAATTAGGTAATCCTAGTCTATAGATTAAATAGTAATTTACTTGAGATTGGCTAAATGTAGCAAACCGGAGGAATAAACCACACTCTTTTGGCTCTTGCAAGGCATCTTGGTAAGCCTTTCAAAGCACAACAGCATGTGTAAAAGTCAAATACATTATGCTTAAGAAATGTGCTGTCACTGGTCAAATGATCCAGTGAGGTTGGAAGCCACCTGAGTTGAAAACATTCAGCTCGAGCTGTTTCTTTTCCTCTGTGCTTTCTATGGGAATTAATTTATTAGCTTTTCTACTAAGGCAGACAGTAATGGGGGGGGGCAGCGGAAGGTCTTAATTTTTGAATTTGTTATTGCAGCCAGGTCAGATGTTGTGGGAAGAGGAAAAAGTAGCAAAGGGAAGAGAGAATGGAAACAGATCAGACCTTTTCATTTCATCTTTATAGAGGAAGGCTGTGAATCACTCTGAATACTAGTGTGTTCCACACTGACAGTTAAATGTGTTTATATGTGTGGGTATACTGGTGACTGAGCATTTTGAGGCACTTGTATATCAGCTTTTCTCACATCACTTATGTGTGGAGTAGGATTTAGCGACTGCAATTTAGAAATGAGACATTGGTTTGGGGTTTGTTTTATAGTTCTCCAGAGCATTTTATTTTATTTGTGCTGAAGTTAATGGTTAAAACTTGACAAAGTGTAAATACATAAAACGATTGTTGTCTCTGGATTAAAAGCAAGTTGTTGAAGTTGTGGTAGAGGACTGGCAGGCACTGGTGTCAAAAGTGTTTCAACAAGCTACAGATCATTTTTGAAGCATGCATTTTACAAGCAAGATCTCAGGAATGTTGACACCTGTGGACAAAGTAAATTTGAAATTTACTCATTGGAAAATGGGCTAAAAGTATCATCAAGAACAAAGCTCCCTGTCTAACTTTTATAATTTTACAGTCACATTAAAGCAAAAAATCCTTTTGTTACTCCTTTTTCTTTTGTGTGTGTGTGTTTTTGGCTCCTGTTTAACCAGAAAATGCGAGAAAAAGGATAACAACTCTTTTTGCATAAAAAAACAACCAAACAAAAAACCAAGCAAACACATGAGACACATCACTTTTCTTTCTGTCTTTACCTTGAAGGAAGGGAAGTTCATAGAATTGTTTTGAGTTGGTGACTTAAGTCTTGCAGAGTTAAAATTCTGAAATGATTCTTTAGTGTTGAATCTTTACCAGCAGAGGTATGTAATATGCATGCTGACTGTCCCCATATGGACCTGTTCAGTTTTTGGTAAGAAATGACTGGACTATTTTGCTGACTCTTGCTTTGAATTTGCTGCCATCTTGCTCTTTGAAGATCTGCCTCCCAGCTGTGCTGCCTTTGGAATTTTGCTACATTTTAGGAAATGGATTTGGAGAGTCAGTGCAAAAATACTGGCTCTTGACTAAGGGCAGCAGAATATTTCCAAGAATCAGGTAAGATGCCAGCTCTAATTAGTGAAGTTTGCTTTTTTTTTGGTACTGACTTTCTCATGACCTTCAGTTCTTCCTTGGTCTCTTTTGGAGAGTAGAAACTAGTTAAATCTACTAAGCCATTTGTATGAACGCAGGGGAATTGCCTGATTGTCATGATTTCTAGATGCTGACAGCCTAATGGAAAATTAAAACACTCTTTAAAATGTACTATATACAGTGGTGAAAATGTATCAGTTTGTAATGAATTGGGTACTCCTAATGGTTCTTTCATTTCACTGTCAAATGTTGGATGTGTGTTAGTGATTAATGCTTCATAGGAGAAACAAGTCAGATACTGACTTTAAAACATTGAGGTTTTGCATTCTGTTAGAATACAGAATGGAAAAAGGCAATGTGATGCTATAAACTTCTAGTGACTGCTGAGTTAAAATATTTTGTCTTGGGTCTAGCAATTCTAATCTGTTTATTTTTTCCAAATGTGAGACTCTTTGGAAACCTAAACTGATCCTTTTTTATTTTTTTTTTTTTTATTTTGAAAAGGAGAAATAGAATATCACATCCACATGGGTGACCCCTCCATTTCCATTTATGGTGAGAACACCCCTCAGGATGGATAGAAATTTGGACTTTCCTTCCATGCCAGTGTCTGGTTAATTGGAAAACTGATCAGCTTGTTGTCTGAGTCACACAGTTAACAGCTTTGGCCATTCCTTCAGGAGACATTTGTGGAACTGGATATCCCCACTGTGGGGAAGATATATAGTGAGTGTGAACCAACTGTATATGGTATAACAACTTCCAAGAAGTGTGGCTATGTTATGATTTCAGCATCATCACTTTGCGTGAGCATCTAATAAGGAATGATTATGTGCTAAAATAAATGGATTTGAAATGTCTTTGCATACAGTTTTACATAATGCTTTGTCAACAGATCAACTACGGATATGACTTTCTAGTTGTGAGAATATTCTACATTGAAAACATAATTAAATTACTTGATTAGAGGGTGAACACAAACTTTCTTTTATTTTCAGTGGTGGTTCAGTTTATAACTTATATGCTGATGACGAAGATGAGACAGAGGCATCACCTTCTGGACAACAGATTATTGAGAATTCAATTACTATGAATAAAATGAAACTACTCAAGGCAAAGATGGAGAACATGAATCTGAGTAAAAAGGTGAAGTTGTGATTTAAATTTTTCTATTGTAAAATGGCTTGCACTTTCTTAGTGCTGGCTTTTCTAAAAAGCAGGTCAGATACTTTGCTGTCTTGGGAAGTGAAGTGATCAAGGGTAGATGATTTCTTATCTGTTTAAGTAAATGCTATTGTATAAATGTTCTGCTGTGGGGCATTGGCTTTACTTGGATCTACCTGTCCGCATTCAAAGAATTCACTACTGGATCTGGATTTATTTGCGTGGGTGGTTTTTTGGGGTGTGTGGGCTTTTTGGGTTTTTTTTGTTTTTTCTTCCAATGCTTTAAGTAGCGTTGGTTTGCAGTACTGCTCTGGTAAAAATGAATGTTTCTCTTAAATGAAACTTCATTAGAAATATTGTAACTGAAAAGCCTATAAAGTTAAATACGAGAATGAGATTACCTAGAAGATAAAACATTACGTTGGTGCTCATGTCTGTGTAGTTGTAAAATGAAGATATTATACTTTCTTTCATTGTTTGTCTTGTTTGAGACTCTAAGCTCTTCTGGATAACTTTGATGGCATTCTGGCTTCCCTTTTCTATTCCTCTGACATGTGGCCTATTTACTAAAAAGCCTTTTCTGATTATAATCTTTGATTTTATTCTTCAGATGTTGGGGTGAAGTCTTGTTGGCTAGTAACAGATAAGGGAGTAGAAAAAATGATTTGGTCCTTTCTGGCCTTGCACTGTCTAAATTCCTGGGAATATGATCTCAGTCAGGTCTTTGAATGCAACCATAATTCAAATTCTAATTGTTGTTCTATGTGGTTTTGGGGGTTTTTTTAATAGCCTAAGAAAACTGTCAAGGTGAAACCTCGTCCTCCAATGGCTCCTCGACCATCTAGTGGCTCAGTGGCTGCTGCTCGTCACCGCTTTTTAAGAGTGCTCCCCCATATCGGACAGTCCTGCCTACCTCCTCCTGGAAATTCGTATCCCTCAGAGTCTTCCCAAAACGCACTTTCAGCATTGGCTACTTTGGCCACTGCTGGTAGAACAATGCCATCCGCAACTAATGACTTTCTTAAGGAAGATGACACTTGGCAGAGCAACTCTTGGTCTCAGTCAGTTAGTAGCATCAGGTTACCACCGAAAATATCTCGTGTCGAACTAGAAAATGCAAAACTACCTACAAATAGTATTCTGACTCCTGTTTCATCCTTGCCTGCAAATTCAGAAAAAGCATCTGAAAATGCGACCTCAACAAGTGAGGAGGATGCTGTTTTGTTTCCGAATCTAACAAATGTAGAACTATATGGAACAGAAGAAAAACTTCTACCTGAAACAGATGCTTTTGCTTTGTTAACAGAAGCAAGCACCACTGAACAGTGTAGTGAGATATATGACATAGGAAAGGTGAACCCAGAACTTGAACTGTCTGATGGAGATGAAGAATCTAAGGTTGTAGAGCAGCATAGAAAACCTATTAGCAAAGTGCTGAGCACTGCAGAAATGGGGGCTGGTCTTCTCAGTACTCGTGAATTAAGTCCACAGAAAAATCTGCTTTTGTCACCTCTTCGGTATTCAGCGCAAGTGGCACGTCACAGTTCTCTGAAACCACAAACACAACCCAAATGCTTTGAGGCCGGTAACTTGAGATCTACAGCCTCCCCAAACGTGCTTCGGTCATTGGAAGTCCGTAGTATAGCAGACTCCTCTTTTTCCAGGACTACTAGATTTCGTAATGTGAAAGTAGAGTCACTTGGCAAAAGACCTGATGTAATTTCTAAAGCAGAGGCTGGGGACGTCACAGATGTGGCTAATAAGGCATCCAAAGAACCTGTGAGTTCTGTAAGTAACTTAGGATTTCTGGCTTCGCTGGCCCGAAGCGCAAACAGGGAAAGTTTACAGAGTTCCTGTGGGACAGGCAGGTTTTGGACTTCTAGTATTGCACTACCTACAAACCTTCAGCATTTTCAGGAAGAAAGCTTTAGGAAAACTGCTCCTCCAAATGAAGCTGCTGAATATATTCTAGTGAGTACTAATGCTTCCAAAGAAATTGAAGTTTTCCTGGCTTTTCTGGTACTGGCATTATGAAAACTGTACTTTCATGTGTGTGTCTATGTGTCTTTTCAGGGAAGGCAGATGGGGAGGGGGAGGTGTACTTAAATCCCTGATAGTCTTAAACTGTTTTCTGAATTCCTGTTGGTATCTTAACTGCCTGTTTATCTAAACGGGCCCTAGAAGTAATTTTTCATAAAAATTAAAGTGGTTGTTCAGTTCACAACTAAAATCATTAGTTATCGTAATGATAGAATTACGAGTGTCTGTGTTTGAAGTGTCATCTGACTTCTCCTGCTGCTCGCTAATTGTCATTTATTCCAAAGTTTGCCCTATGACTGGCACCATATGTGCCTAGCTTCAGATCTCTAATGTACTTTGTTGTTTTGGTGTGTTGTGAAGTATGGGGAGACTATTAAATAGTCATTTTGAGTAAGGCTTTATATTGCAGAATTTTAATTTTTTGTACAGAAGTCTTCTTGGACTCTTTGTAGGTACGTTGATTGATACAACATTGATTTCAAATAAGCTGATACCAGACTGCCTAACTTTTCATTTCATT
This sequence comes from Aptenodytes patagonicus, assembly GCF_965638725.1. Taxonomy (NCBI): domain Eukaryota; kingdom Metazoa; phylum Chordata; class Aves; order Sphenisciformes; family Spheniscidae; genus Aptenodytes; species Aptenodytes patagonicus. Next base: position 11,577,509 of record NC_134953.1, on the reverse strand, counting down.
TCCATCTGCTAGTAATTTCCTTGTGGAAATTTTTTTTTTTAGTCTGCCCATGGGCTTGGAATGAATGGAAGTATTGCAGCTGTAGGGAAAAGAGTAGGTAAGTAATGTGACTTAAATAATAATTGAAGATGACTCTTTAATCTTTCCTGATATATCGCATATAGAGGACAAGAATCCTTTATCTTTGTAAGGCATATGTCTTTCAAAATCCTTGCTGTATTACACTTCTATAGCACGGTACAACTTTTAATATTTTAAGCAATTCTTTAACATACAGATGTCATCCAGATCTTAGGTAGACATAACTGTGACTTTTTCCTAGCTTTTTTTAATACTTAATGAATCCTGCATGTCATCTGTAGACATAAACATGACTTTCTGCTCTGAAGCTTCCAAAAGGTCGGTTCTGTGAATACTTCTGAGTATACTAAAATCAGAGCAAAATTTATCAGTAGCATTGTCTTTAGGACCACAGCCTGAGCCAGAAGGATTTGGCAAAAGAAAAGTGTGGAGGAAGCAATAAGGGCATGGATGCTGAAGATTACTGACATCATGCAGCTTTTTCTCTATTTTTTGTGATAGGCATCATTCTTTCTACCCTAGTCTTGGTAACTGTGGAGTGTTTAATGCTTGACATCTACTGAAAATGGATGTGTTGTGCCTAAATATTAATTTATGTGATTAATTCTCTTGGGAGGAATGGAATTGTCTAGATGAATACTTTTTAAAACTCTTAAGGCAGCGCGCTAAAGATTCTCAGCGCAATCAACTTTTCTTCTTCGCATCTTTGACTTGCAGTTTGCAGGTTTCTCTTCTTTCTGTATGACCTTAGGAAAAGAGAGGCAGGCATGTATTCCAGGATTTTAAGATCTAGGTATAGAGAATGAGCTAGAAGATAGATCTTCAAATAGCAGCTGCAACAGGAAAAATTATGTAATTGTAATGATGTGGGAGCAAAAGCTGCTAAAATAGTGGATTGTGCCTTCATTTCACACCTGGGGGAGCAGCTTTGAATTGGCAGTCAATTAATAAACAGGTCTGTCCTTACCTACTCCATTGTAAAAGAAGTGATACCCTAATAGCCATGTCTGCATGATGGCGAAGCCTACTATCATCTGCATCATTTTGGATAGAATTATGAAGAAGGCACTCTTCTGGTGTATCTTATGTCAGACAAAAGTGTATTTTCTAAAAAGTTCCAGCCATGAGAATGACAAAGCTGGTGTCGTCATATCATGCAGGCTCTTGAGAGAGAGAGGTGGCTGGCAATGATCTGTTGTATAACTGGCCAAAGGACAGATTCAGTTTGTTATCCAAGGCCTTCATTTACATGTAATTGCTGTAGGGACGGTAAATGTGAGGACAGGTGTATTGGTTTTTGTGTTTCAGTGTGGTCCAGGGTGGGGGGGCTGTCTTCAAGCTCTGTCTTTTTCAGAAACTGGGCTTACTGATGCTCCTGAAATAGTATGCTTTTAGGTGATGAAATTAATAGCATGGACAAACATTGCCTGGAAGTTTCCATGCTAGGTAGCACTGGTTGGTAGCGATGACTGCAATGTGTAGTGACTGCCTGGTGTTACTATTGAACGTAGCCTGCTGTATCTCAGCTGAGAAATGACTGTTGGGATTAAAGGTGCACTGGACAAAATATACTTCTGAACTCATGAGGTCACTTTTTGGGAGATCCTGACAATATAGTGGTAGAAGCACTGAAAGAATGTTTGAGAGGATGCATTACTCACTTTCACTGTCCTAGCGTATGTAAATATGCATAAGCATGTTGTGGACGAAGAGCTCGCTTCTACAGAGGGAAGGAAAATGCCTTTTCTTTACGTGCTCTCCAGTTATAAAGCAACAGCCAAGAATTACAGGGCAAAAAGTCAAAGTAAAGTAAATTTTTAAGTACAGAAATTTTACAAACGTCTGCAAAGTGCTTTATGAAACCATATAGCTAAATAGAGGCCTGTAGTCTAATTATGTACTTTTCTTGCAATTATGGAGTACCAGCAAGATTTTAAAATGTTGCAGTATTTATTTGGCAAACATGAGTTTACTAGCTACTGAATATACTAGATGCTAGCTACTTGAATGCCCAATTGATTCTTTGGAAAGCCATTGTGTGCAGTGCTTTCCCGATCATATTATGTGTTTTCATTTTGCATTTGGGAAGACCATTAGGAGATGTGTTTCTTGATTATTTTTTTTAATTTTTTTTTTCTTTCTGTAACTTCTTGCTTATGTGAACTTTTAACAGGTGTTAAAAATAATGGGTCTAAGTCCCGCATTGTGCTGCCTCTTCCAAAGGTGTTCATAGGCTTGAGGTGTGTTTTCTGTTTTGGCTTTTGGGTTTTTTTCCTCTCTGTTTAGGCTTTGGGGTTCCCACCTGAAGTATCCTAAGAAATGCAAAATGAATCTGGGTTTCAAAAGATAACATTTAACTAGTTTGTGATCAGGAATAAGTAAAAATAAAATGTCTTTGCTGTCTTTCTACCTCTGAAAGCAGGTGAAGCAACCCATCTTCCACCTGTGAATGGCTCAATTCAAGCAAAAAAGAAAATTACAAAGCATTGCTTTCTTTGTGGCAAGAAAACTGGATTGGCAACCAGCTATGAGTGCAGGTAGGCTGAGTGTATAACCAGCTGTTGTTTAAAATTGATAGCTGGGTTAACCAAAAAGTTTTCTATGCTGCACGGTATTCCTTAAGCATAGCAAATCAAAAGAAAACCTTCAAAAAAGTTGCAATTCTCAGTTCAGCAAAACTCCAGGAATTAAAACTCAGGAATGTTGTACCTGTTCTGCTGTTAAGGTGTATGTTCTTCCAGGAAAATCAAGAAATGCAAGGTATCAGAATCCAAGATATCAGGAAATAAAGAACATGATTACAAAAAAAGAACGATGACAATTTACACTGGTGTGGGGAGAACTTGCTACAGATTTATGTTCTGCAGAGTTTCTCAACAATAATTATATCATTAACAACTTGAGGAAAAACTGGTTTTGGTACAGAAAATCTCCCTCAGATTTGGCCCTATTACAACACATCTGCACAGTTTGTGAATTTATACAAATTTATATTTGACAACTTTTTGATTTTACACGTGTTCTGTTTCTTGTGAGATTTCAGTCACCTTTGAGCATCTAGAGCATCTCAAAAGCAGAACGCCAGAGTGCTGGTCCCCCAAATCATGGCTTGCAGACAACGCAATGAGACCTGGCGCTTGGTGGTGATCACTGCAAACTTTAAAAAAAACAACAAACCCCCCCCACTTTCTCTGTTGATCTTGGTTCTCAAAGTATTGTTTCCCACAAGATATTCTTTTCTCATTATCATTTCCCATGAGTTAGTCAAGGTTGGAACTGCTGCACTGTGAGGGCTACGTTTGAATCTGATCTGGGTTCATGCCAATCAACAGCAAAATGAACGAGACTTCTGCCATCGGGGAATTGTGTTGGAGAGGTTCAGGGTGAGGAACTGCCTCCTTACTGACTCTTCAGTCTTTGATCTTGAAACAGTTCTGGACACCACACACTTTCCTGCTGAGCAAATAGCTGCAGGCTCTTCTAGAAGTAACTAAGCAGCTTGCTTAAGGTTAAAAATGAAGCACAGAAAAAGGGGGGAAATCGCATATTTCTAAGAATAGCATTTGTTCTAGTTTCAAAAGGAGCAACCATATGACCTTTTACTAGAATGGAACATGAACCAAATAGAGAGTACAGTCTTATGAGAGAACTGGTGATTATGGGACCAAGAACCAAAGAAAAGCAAATTTAATTACCAGGCACACAAAGCCTCAGGAACAGCTGCAGAATTTATTACGAACCCAGATAGATAGATATCAAATAGAGGCTTATAGTCTAATAGTGAAGACGGTAAGTTGGACAAGTAATGCTTAATCCATTTCAAGAGAATTCTGACTTTGAATGACGTTGTTGTTTTACTGTCAAGAAGCAACTTTATCAAATAATCAGGCAACAGGACACTAATATCCATCTCCACTTAAAGCACTTGTTCAGATCAGATACAACATCCAGAGTATGCTTTTCTCCTGTTAGGAGTCTTAGCTGCTGAGCTGTCAAGTTTGAAGGCAAAAATCATAATCTTAACTCATTGAAATTGCAACTGATATTGGAAAGATGCACCCTTATTCAGTCATATAAGGAAGTCATGTTCCTTGTAGTTAGTCTGTCTGATGTCTTTACAGCTGATTAAATCTGTATTTATTAATCTCAGATGACTAATTTGAGTTTATGTCAGGCAGAAGTTGTGCTGAACTAAACATCTAGTTTGGTGATCTGAATGATGTGGTGTTTTTTAATTGAAATGCATTATGTGGATTTCACCTGATGCCATTATTTTAGTTCCATAGTTTTGTCCTCTGAATTCTACCAACTGATGTTGTGCGAGGTCTTTAAAAAGAAATAAAATAAATCAAAGCCCACCGTTCTTAATTTATAAGTGTGTTTGATCCTTGCTAGCTGGTTCCAGGAGTACTGATCTTGCTTAACTTCCCAGCTGAAGAGACTGTTGGGTCAAAACTGCAACATTCAGTTACAAAAATGTAATTTTGATTACCCCACCAGTTAATGTTATCAGTCAAGAATGATTAGAATCCAAGCAGTTATGTTAAATAAACAAGACATGATTAAGTCAAAGGGCTCCCAGCATGTCAGAGAGTTAAAAGCTTGTAACTTCTAATATTCTTGATTCTTCAGATGTGGAAACAACTTCTGTGCAACGCACCGCTATGCAGAGACTCACACCTGCACCTACGACTATAAGAGTGCAGGGCGAAGGTATTTGCAGGAGACCAATCCCGTCGTTAGTGCACCAAAGCTACCCAAAATGTAACATGGTTGTGCTGCATGTGGCCGTTCTGCCATTGAAGAATTGTATTACATTGAGAGAAGCACTTGCTTAAACTGCATAATTTTGCCATGCTCCATATTTAAAGATTTGCCAAGTAACAAAAGCACATGAGGATGCATTCTATCGAAGAATAATGTGAACACTACTGCAGTTAAAACTTTTCTTCTTTAGTGAATGAAAAGTTAAAGATTAGTTTTTAAAAACTTACACTATGATTTAACTGTTACTGCACGTCTTGTGTTGTGTTTTATATTTGGAAAAGCTATTTCACTAGACAAGTCTTTAAAAGATGCACTTTACTAACTTTATTTACTGTATAACTAGACTTGAGGGGGTGTTGTAATGAGGGTGTCATGTAATGTCTTCTGTACTCTTGCGTTTTTTGTCCATTGCGTGGTATTTTCTAAGTTATTTCACTGGAAAGATCCTCTTCCCTCCCCTTTCTTCAAACATCCTATTTTGAGATTTTTTTTTTTTTTGGGGGGGGGGGGGTTAGTGTGTTCCGCCCCTCTGTTCCATTCAGATTGGTATTCATACACTGTGTATCCATTCTGAAAATTACATATCATGTTAATCACATTTTCTTAAAATAATACTGTTTATATGACAAGTTTGTTTTTAAATAGAAAATTCCCCCTTTGTTGCCATTAAATATAAGGAACAACTTATTTTAACTTTTTTTGTAATCCTAGATTTTTTTAAGACTTCACAACTTGGTTTGTTAAGATGTTGAATGCTGTTATTGGAAGAAATTCTAATAAATATTAAATTTTATTCTGGTTTATGCTCTTATAAATGCACAAAATAACTTTTCCTATCTTACAGCATGCTCCTAAATTAAAAGTTGGGCTTTGTTATAGGGGGGAGGGGATTTTTTTTTTTCCAGGAGCACTAGCTCACATCTGTTCCTACTGAAGTCGGTGGGAAAATTCCCACCACCTTCGTTAGGAATAGTGTGACCAGCACTGTGTGCTTTAAATAAACCTCCTGAAGTCTTACAGGTGTACTAGCAAAGGCAAAATGGGCATCCAACAACTGGCATATATTACCCTGCAGCCTTTCTCCCCTCCAGCTGATACTGTACAAAGGCAGCTCAGTAACTGCATGAGACACCTCTAATGAGCATGCAGCTACTGCAGAAGGTGATGTTGGAGGAATATACCTACTGGAAGCCTTCCTGTTTCATTCCCTTAATGTGTCTGAAATCTTTTTATAAGCTTACGTTGCTTGAGGTGTTCCAGTATAAACAGATTCATAAAAACCAAAAGAAACGCCCTCCACGTTGCATCTAGACAATTGAATGTCATGGTCCCTTTCTTGCCAGAGTCCTCAGCTACTTAGTTGCTTGTGGTACTAAAATGATCTGTGCTGCATTCCGGTCGAACAGTAGCAGCTGACGAGCATGGCAATCAAAAGTTGGGCCAAAAAAAGAAAGAGGATCACTGAAAGGGAGAGAAGTAACTTGAAGAATATTCATCCTTGGAGGAAATCCATTTCATGTAGTCCACCTGCAACTTCTTAAACCTTCTGGGGTTTTCAGAGTGATGATCTCCGGAAAAAAATTTTCAAAATCATTCTTCTGGGCAGTGATGAGGTAAAAAGGTAGTTCTGCATGTGTGTGACCTCTAGGCTTGTTCTTGCTGGACGAAGCTGCACCTAGTATGAAGAACACGTCGTTACTGAGCACTGCTAGGTACCGTGAACATGCCTGTAGTTTTCATTTCATCTCCAGCATGGGACAATATTTGATGCCGAAGGAGAAGAATAAGGAACAGGGCAAAGGTACTAGTATTTTCCCAGCAATTACTTATTTGCGGCTCAGCAACTTTCTTAAGACAGAGGTATTGGTCTTTTTGTAGGTACAGTAGAGACTTGGTAAGAAGTAGAATTAAAATAATATTGGCTGTCATCACTTAATCTGATTTTGCATAAGTATAATTGTCAGGAAGTTATTTTGCAGTGCATTAGAATGGCCATACTCAAATTTTAGTTAGACTACATAACTGAGATGTCTGGCAGGAAGTCTCCGAGTCAAATCTCGATTGTGACTCTGCGTATGCATAATGAAGTGCACGACAATACTTCTCAGAAAATGCAATGTAGTAATAATTTCCACACGTGTAGCTTCTTGTAATTTTTATTATACCTCATTTTGATTATACCTAATACAGACATTTCTTGTGCAGAACTCTTCTGGTTTTGTTCTCATTTCCAGTACTGTGTTACAGGCACTCTTATTTTCAACCAGTAGTACAGAACTAAGAGCACTTAAATTTGTAATTAACTGTTTTAGTTGCTAATTTATATGCTATCGGGTTTTACCAAATCCTGTGTTAGACTGTGCTATGGATTAATTTCCGTTTACTGTGTAAACTTACCGAATTGGTTTCGTTTTCTGAGTATTAGTGCACTGTGGTGCTATGCATCTGCTGTAGACCAATGTTTAGCTTTTGTGTATTTGTTCATGTAATTAGATTGTATCATAAAGCATTTACATAATGGAAGTTTAACAGTGACTTTGGTGTGTGCTTCTCTACCTTCCTGTCAAATGCTTTTTGCATGCTGCTTTTACGTTTGAGGACCTGCGAGGCATAACCAGGCTGGTCTCTTGTGGAGGATGTAATTGCACTGGTGCCTTCTGCTAACAATCTTCAGTTGTAGACAAGGCTAGAATTGTTAATGCTTTATATTACAAAAATGAAGTCTTTCTAGCTTTTTTACATATCGTGAATTACACACTTTGGTTTCTTTCCAAGTACTTCCAACTTTCATAATGGGGCCCCATCTCCTGGGTGTAAATTGTGGGTTTGGAGTTGCTTGTGCCTGTAAGGAATTGCTTCCACCTGCGGCTTTTGTGTTGGGTCATGCTTTTCCAATTTTTATGTAAATTAAGTTCATCTTGAAACGCATTCGACACTTTCTCTGGTGTCTGTGTTAGCACTGAGCCACAGTTGCTCACGTGAGCAACTCACGTTCCTGTGACTAAGAAAGCCATGTGAAGCTGTGGGACAGTTGTGTGAGTCTGTGCTGCTTCTGATGACTGTAGTTCTTACCCTGGTTTTAGTTTGGAGTAGTTTTGCAACGTTTGTAATGGTTGGAGTGTTGGGTGGAAAACAATGAAAAAAGGTGATTTCCTTCCTGTAGTTATTGTCCTGTTTAAAGATTATTGTCTAAAAAAATCAGAAGATGTGCTCAATAGAACGATGAACTTAGGCTGTTTCTTGTGAAGCAGGTGCGTTTAGAGCCATTGGGATATTGTGGACAGTTGACTCTTGGTTTCTGATATGTAGAACTGTAATTATTCACTTTCTCAGCAGAAGTTTGCCGAACAGTCTCCTGTTCTCTTTAGCTGGTTTCAATTCCTAGTTTATATTTGATGTGTCTACGGTTACTTATGTGTACCATTGAATGTTACAAGCATATCTGCGCACAGGTAAAGGGACATTCCTTTTCACAATATTAGTTTTTATCCTCCTTTTCCCTACAGACACTGAGCAAATACACAAATCAAGGGTTTTGCAAGCAAAACATTTTAACTAACCAGAAATGCTTTTCTACCCCTTTTGCCAGAAAAGAGCAATTGCTTGACAAGATAAGGAGGGTTGCATTTCAACTGTGACATCCTACACAAAGGCCACGAGATGTCAGTGGAGACCCCAGTCTGAGAGCAGATTTGGGATAAACCAGTCAAAGGTACAAAATGGGGACAAAACCATGTATTTCTAATGATGCTTAGGTTATTGCTGGTTTTGACCTATTTTATATTCCTAGCCTGTCTTTATTTCCTAGTTGGTGAAATGTGGATTCCTTCATTTATCAGGTAGTCTTCTTGAGCAAAGTATTTCAGCGAGCTGGTCTTTGTCCTCCCCCATTGCTTTGTTTACAGTAGGGTGGATCCTTGCTTTATTTTTCCTCGAGGGAAATTCACTCCCTTTTTATTAGAATTTACAGCCATAGGTTAAAGAAGGGGTCCCCCACTTTAGTTTTTGGACCTGAGATCCTGTAGGATTTTTCCTGATGAATCCTTCTATCTGATAAGAGTTTCACTAAGACGGTTGTGTGGTTAAAGAACAAGTTGCACTTCAAAGCCTTTCCAGTCTTTCAAGAATTATGTGCCAGATTTTCTGTAGATTTCTCTCTCAAAAGATGAAACCACGTCATCCAACCACATGTGGATTGAGCCAAGTTCTTTCCTGCAGCTAACTAATTCCATGAATAAAAAACCAATTGTAACCAGTTTCTCTTGGGACCACTAGCTACATCGTATTAGAAAGACTCAAAGGCAGTTGTTTCAAAGCCATCAAATGCATCAAAAGGAATGCACTATTTAAGAAAACTGCAGAATCCAACGTGCGTCTTGCCTTACCAATATGTGAATCTCTGTCTATAGCTTAGGTTCTGCTTATTCCAGCCATTCCTTCTCCCTACCACACACACACATGCATTCAGTGGCTGGGAGACTGCATTTTCAGCTCTTTTCTCTGACAGTCTTGGTCTCCTTCATCTTTTTTATCAGCGAGTCCATAAATAAGCCCATATGTTTGGCTTTCTTGTCAATGCAACCAGGTAATTTTTTGCTCTATGTTCTTATACGGCCATTATGCGCATATTTCTTGGAAAGTATTTTAGCTCAGGTCATTGTTTTGCCTTTGCCATTAACAGTTCTTTGTAAAAAAGAAGAAGAAAAATCCTTGCATAAGCAGCAATTTCATAGCTTATCTACAGAAGTTTGCATAAAAGAGGAAGACAGCTATTTCCCAGCTTACCGTAAGTCTTCAGTGCAGTTTATTGGTACTCTGGCTAATTTGAAGCAATTTCTGCTGTCAATGTTCAGCATAAGAGACAGGTTTTGTTTGTTCTGCAGTATCTTACTGGAATGAGGCTTGCCTAGTAATTAGATCTTTTTCAGAAATTATTACAAGCATCAGTCCGCAAAAGAACTGCATCTAGAAGTGTGGTCCGCTGGTTTGCATATGACTTTCCTCTTACGTAGGGACTTCGTGGCAGAGAAGAGGCGTTAGCTTTCTGTGTGAAGCTGCACTGAAGAGACACCAGGGGGCAGCGGAGGCATTTAAGAATGGGAAAAGTTTTGGTGTTGTCCAATAATGAGATTTACAAAGAAAAGCATAGATAAGGAAAACTGTGGCTATTTCTTTATGACCCTTATTCAGCCCACTCTGAACAGATCTGAGGAGGTACGCAATAGGGTACGTTCCTTCCCTTCTCCTAATTCCAAAGTTTTTCCAAAAACTTTGAAAAGAATGGAAGAGTGCCTCAAAACCATACGATTGTATGCTGGGTTTTATGATGTAAGCTATTAGGTAATCTTAACGTATTGCAGAATAGAGAGCCCTCCTCTATTCCTCCCCACTAACCCTGCAAGTATGAATTTCAGAGGTGTCTGCTACCTAAGTTACGCTGGATGCTATACATGCAGTGAAAATATTGCCTGTCCCCATAATTTCATACTGTAGAATGACAAATACTGCTTTCTTTTTTCTTATGGAAACAGGGTGAGGATGTGAAAGAATCAATTCAGTGGTGTGTGAGGAGTGTACACCAGTAGCTGCTCAAACAAACTGACCGCTCCTTACTACTTGTCCTTTTTGGCCTTGCAATTCAAGAAGCTTTACAGGTCATCAGCAGCAGAAATTTATTCCTAAACCACAGTTTAAGGCTGTTTTCAATCCTTTTTAATCCAATCTTCAGTAGGGCTGATTACTATATATCATATATATATTGTGTGTGTATATATAGCTATATAAGGATTATCTATTCTAATCACATCTGGATGGTGAATTATTGCTGAAATTAGGTGTTCTGCCCAGCACCAGAAATTCAAAACAATACCTAATCACGAAAATAGTATGATTTACGTGGTAGGTGACTAAGAGGGCTGATGAGTTGGAAATAAAAACACTAAAGTTTTCTAAAAGGAAGAATCAGGGGTTTCGAAACACCGTCTCTTCTTTCTCTGTGGTTTTTTTTTTTAACAAATTAATACGATTTTTAAAAAATGTGAACGATTATGGTTTTTTTCTCTCCCTTGTATCCATAAACTTAATGTGCAGACAGTCTTTTTATTTTACTTGAACTGATGTTGTTTGAACAGTAGACTTGGATTTATTTTGCATGAATCTAATTTGTACTTAATGTCAAGTGCTGGAACTGTTGCCCGTAATGGGCTATATTCGAGAGATGGTAGTGATTTGCTAAAAACCTGCACTGGCTGGTGCAAAGTTACAACACAGAGATGTATAATGACATGTCTTTGTTTTTAAACATGGTCTTGAGACTGAGAGTTGAGTGACAGGATTTCTTCTTAGCATTGTCTGTCTTGCCAGTGATCCTGGGTAGTTTGCTTTAGGGGAAACGCAGGACTCGTCAAAATAGACTGGATTAGCTTGAGATCCATCCAGTCCAGCATCTGTCTCTGAGAACAGGACGTAACAGACACTTCAGAAGAAGGTGCAAGAATTCTTCTGTAACTGAGTGTGCAGGAACCTGTTTTCAACACTGAATCTTACCTCCTATGCTTATGACTGGTCTGAATTGTGAAGAATTTGCTGTCCCAGTGTACAGTACGATATTAATTTGGAGGCCCATAAAGGTCTAAAACTATTTTTGAATCTTGATAGATTCACAGTCTCACTTGTTTCTATCTATGTGTAATGTGAAAAGCATTTTCTTTCACTGTAGTTTTGAATTTCCCACCATTTTTTAATAGAAATTCATTTGGTCTAGTGTTATGAGAAAGGGGGAACAGTGTCTCCTGAATATTCAGTATGTTCTGTGTTTGTATCACATCTCCTCTTTTTTTTTTTTTTTATGGTAGCAATTCACAGTCTTCGCTGTTCCAGAGCCTTAATTATGCTTGCTGTCCTCTGAATCTCCTCTAATTTTGCAGTATACTTTCAGAGATTCTTCTGTCGTCTTCAGTTCCCGGGTTCCCATTTTCCTGTCTTCTCTATTTAGCTTTAAGCTGCTCAAGGTACTGTTACAACGGAAGCCTCTAAAATTGTGATTAAAATAATATCTGGTAAAATATGCCCAGGGTTCTTCCAAGGGAGGTCCTATAGAAATGCTTAGTATTATTAATCTGCCTGTACTCTGGACAGGATATAAATAGCATTAGAGTACGAGGAGAAAATGTAGGCAAGCTCTGTCAGGGGAACATCTAGCTGAGTTCAGCACAATAGCTGTGCTTAGGAGAAATATGTTGTCTGGGTTTTGTTACACAGAAACAGGCTGCCTATTTTTACGCCTTTACCACATCTGCATGTTGGCTGCATGCAATCTATTTATTGCAGCGGGGAGAGCCAAAGCCGAAATAGCGATTGCTAAGAGGTAGCCTCAGAAAATGTCTTTCCTCCTCTGCATATTTGGGTTTGGGGGGATGTAAGTTAGTATAACTTTAAATACACTTCTCAATGGTTTGAATAACAGACTGGAAGTGCAGCACACCGGTCAGGTCCTTTTTCCGAGTTCTGATCAGTAGAGGAGGAAACTTTCCGTTTTGGTTTGTTTGTGGGGTTTTTTTTTTTTTCTTTTTGCAAAGTAGAGGAAGCAAATGGTGAGCTGTAGTCCCGGCTGCAGTACCGCCTGACCTCTGAAGATGCATCACTTGTCACTGAGCTTCACTTTTTTCTAGTGGCGCATATCCTGCCTTGAATAAGCATTAAATCTACTGGGGTACAAAGAAGGGATTAAGGTATGGAATTCTCCTTTCTTTTATCTGGATACTAAATGACTTGCGGTGCTATAAGCCCTAATCAAGTCTGGCACCTTAACGTTGTTGATTGGATTTCCCTAGAGCCAGTTCACCCATACCTAGACAATTAGTTTTACCTAGAGAAACTACCTTAAAAGGTCAGTTTGATGCATTTGCCAACCTTTTCCTTAGTTTTGAGGCTCAGTAATGAGAAAATCCCTATTAACGCTTCTACAGAGGATAGCATTTATGAGGCCTGGGTTAGGCTTTACGACTGCAAAAGCTTATCTGCTCTGAGGCAGATTCAAAGCTGTATCCAATCTTGTCAGTCTTCAAAGGCACCCTCACATGACTGAAGAGTTGCTGAAGTCTGCTGGGGTGTGTAGTCGCATGCCTGTTTGCCACGCGCCGTGCCAGATTAAACCTGCTGCATGTCGGGCTGGGTACAGTCGTCGTCTGCTGAATCCACAGCGTACAAGGGTCTTACATCACAGTACTGGGAGAAAGGTTACAGTTTGGTTTGCAGGCAGGAATGCTTTTTTCTCCTGTTGCTTTCCAAGTGAGACTTTAATGGCTGATGCCACTCTGTCTCAGAGACGGGTTTCAAATGATCTCACCCTAGTGACCTTCCAAGGCCAGGTTTTAGTAAAATGTATTTACCGCAGTGCTAATTTATATCCTGCATCTGAGACTGAAGAAGGTTCGATAAATTTCAGGCACTTCGGAAATACACTTGTTAAGATGTCTGCAAATCACCTACTTGGAGCTCTGGTGGTGTTTTTATTAAAGGTGATAGAAGCTTTGAAATCTGGTGCTTTTCTGGTAAAAGCGGCTTCCTGAAACAGACTTTGAACAGTGCATTCTGCTGGGTCGCTGCTTGCAAGTCACCAAAAATGGGGCGCTCAAAGATAAATTATCTGAGAAAGAAAAATGGTTTATTTTACAGTGACTGCAGCTCTTTGGATATGTTGCATGTATATATTTGATGAATAGCCTCACTTCTGGACTTACTCCCTTCTCTCTTAACTCACATAGGGTCAGTGCTTTAACACTGTGTGGTGCTTGTTCAGTGTTGTAACATCTTCCAGGTGCCTGCCATGCAATTCCTACGCATCATCTAATTTCGGCTTTCATTCGGTTCTGAGCTGTTGCCATTTACTGTAGCAGAATACAGTTTTCAGACAGTGAGCATCTTTCAGTCATCACATGTCTGAACATCCCTGGTCATAACATTGATCTTCTGGGCTGGCAAAGAAAGGGAGTGGTAGTTGTTCCTTTCCTATTCTTGAGAGAATCGGGAAAACACTGAACTTCTGTATTCTTGAAACTATCTCAGCAAATAATTTTCCTCCTAAAATTGGCAAGAAAGATGAATCTAGTTTTCTTGACGTTCTAAAGGAGAGAACGGCAAAAAGTGCTCCCACCTACCCTGTAGAGCAGACTTAAAAACAATGCTGTGTGAAGCACATTGATAACAGGTTTTAAGGAATTCCAGATCTTACAGAAGTAAGTTGTTTCCTTTCCTTTTCCTTTCAGAACCTGAAATCGTCTTCGTATGAATGAAAAACAGTCAGGAAGGACGTAAACTTTATTTCTATTTCCTTCAATCTTTCTACTTGAATTCACATAAGTTCCTTTCACCTTCCCCTAATGCTCCTCTTTTTCCTTCTCTTAGCAGAATCTATTTTTTTTTCATCCAGCACAGGCAGAAAACAGCAGAGCAACAGTGCAGGAAGGAGTGAACCCTGGGCTCACCTTCAGTAAAACTAGGGGTCATCAGAGAACTTCTGGAGAAATTCTGTACTGTAATACTCTGCCAGTAGCGTGCATAGAAGAGAGCGAACAGATGGGGGAACACACAGCTCAGGATATGCAGGTGGAAGGAAGTAAAGGAACTGAGCTGACTTGGAGAAAAACTAGGGAAGAAGCAGCCTTAGGAGCACATCCTGGCCTGTCTGCATGCACGTCATGTTTGCATGTGCGAGCGCATACGCGTATGTCTGGATTTAAAGCTTCCTAGTCATCAGGCTTACATTCTTTTCTTTTAGTAGTTGTTATCCAGTCTAATAGATGTGTTTCTCCTCATTTTAATAGCCACATATTCACATACATGCATGCGAAACGAATGAGCATATATGTACTTGCGTGCATGAAGGCGCTTAACACCTGCCTATTCTTTGCAAGGGGTCTTTTAGGGATGTGGATTTTGGGGATTTACAGTCTCCCATCAGCCCCTCACATAAGTGTGATCCCCTGCAAGACTTCTGGGGATGCTTCTAGCCCTGAGTCCCTAATGGCTGTTCTGATTACAGTGATACAATATTGCGTGGTTTTGTACAAAAAGCTGCAAGGAAGTGTTGCAGTTTCTTAAGATGGTAACACAGGAGATTAGTGTAGCTCATTAAATATATGGTAGCAGTAGTTTTAATTTGTATTTGGAAACAGATTTTCCCCAGAAAATCTAAATAACTTTGGAGAACCAAACCGCAGTGGAATTCTAAAGTAATCCCCTAAAGTATTGTGGAGTTGCTATGGAAACATGCAGGTGCTCAGGCCGATACTGTAGAATAAAAAGATCATTTATAATTATCTGGGAAAAAAATAATTATGCTTTTCCACATAACTACTGTATGTATTGTCACAACTAAAGACAAAAAAAGAGGGCATAGTTGTACAATAGTTTTTACCATTTGGTGTTTCTGCCCCACAACATTTTTCAGGTCTTCCTGCTAAAAGGAGTAAAAGTATTTCTGAAAAAAGCATAGTCTTAATAACCATATGCTAGATCTGTGCTGCTTCTAGAGAGAACTGGAGTCTCCTGGGCACAGAGGTCCTTATCCTATTGTGACTTTAAACAAATTGAATTTATTGTTGATGGCAAGTATTTGCAAAGACAACATGTGTACGCTCACAGTCCAGGTCCTGTGTGCAGGGCATTGGGGCAGCTCTTTCTGCAGACCCATCAGTATCTTCAGCTAAGCATGAGAATGATTTATAGGCGCATATTCCCCAACTACGGTTTTCCCTTGACTTTGAGCCAGAGGTATCCAGTTAGCAAAGTGGAGATATTCTGTTCCCGTAATTTTTTTAAAACCTTGTATCTCCTACTCAGACTGTGAAAAGCAACGCTTGCTAGACAAATTTAAGATTTCCATTTGACTAATGGCCTTTAGCTTAACTTTATTCTTTCTTCCCTATTTTTTAAATTAGTTGCAAATTTGGGGGGGAACATTTGCAAAGGCTTAGGTTTGCATTTTCTACCGAGGGCTGCGAGGCATGCGGGGAGGATGTTCCACTGTTGTGCTTGCTCTTCAGCATTGAGGCTTTAGTCCTGGCTCTGCAGTCCTGTGGTCAGGAGGTTGTTGCTGAGACTTTTAACTCAAGAACAGCAACACGTGTTAAAATACTAGACAAGCTTTCTGGGGAAACGTAGAGACTGTGGAGCAGTAATTGTAAAACCCAGGGAAGGCTTAGGTCTGTAAAGGAATTTAGGCACTTTGCTCCCCTGAAGAATTAAGGGTGCTGTACTGGTGGCTTATTGTGGTTTCTTTCATTTCAGGCCTAATCATTAGTGTCGTGGTTTAATCTCAGTCGGCAACTGAGCACCACGCAGCCGCTCGCTCACTCCCCCCCGGTGGGATGGGGGAGAGAATCAGAAGGGTAAAAGTGAGAAAAACTCGTGGGTTGAGATAAAGACAGTTTAATAGGTAAAGCAAAAGCCACGCACGCAAGCAAAGCAAAACAAGGAATTCATTCACTACTTCCCATCAGCAGGCAGGTGTTCAGCCATCTCCAGGAAAGCAGGGCTCCATCACCCATAACGGTTACTTGGGAAGGCAAACGCCATCACTCCAAACGTCCCCCCCTTCCTCCTGCTTCCCCCAGCTTTATATGCTGAGCATGACGTCATATGGTGTGGGATATCCCTTTTGTCAGTTGGGGTCAGCTGTCCTGGCTGTGCCCCCTCCCAGCTTCTTGTGCACCTCCAGCCTTCTCAGTCGGTAGAGCATGGGAAGCTGAAAAGTCCTTGACTAGTGTAAGCACTGCTCAGCAACAACTAAAACATCGGTGTGTTATCAACATTGTTCTCACCCTAAATCCAAAACACAGCTCTGTACCAGCTACTAGGAAGGAAATTAACTCTATCCCTGCCGAAACCAGGACAATTAGTTATTCTAGTTTGCCTGGAAAATCTGCCCTCTGTGCAACTGTATTTCTGTATAATTTCTACTTCTATTTCGGTTGTGTCTACAGGCCCCTTTCCTAGTCTGGCACACAGTATTGGGTGGTGAGCTATGCTGTTCCCACAGTGGGATACAATCCTAGCCTGAAAAATAATTTTAAAAAACCCACAACAAAATGGACTGAGAGTATGAAGGAAGAAAACGGTCTCCTCCGAAATATCCCCGTGGCCTCAAGGTGAGCCAGCAGTACAGCTTAGGATGGAAACTGATTCTCTTTACAAGCCAGCATTACGATGCACTACCTATCAAGAGGACACGATTATCGTCACATACGCACGTTACCATACCCTATCTTATAATGGGACACAATCTAAGTATGTGGTTTTTAACTTCAGTCTACATAGGACTAAATAGGAGCTGTAGAGACACTCTCCTCTTCCCAGGAAGACTGACTGTGTACTCTGTGGGTGGTGCTTCTCCCACCTTCGCTGCATGGGTGTGCTGGCTCCTAACTCTGAAATGTAATGACAGAATTTCAGCCCAGCTTCTCTGTGCTCTGAAAACCTATTGTAACGTGTCATTTTTCTCATGTACTCTGCATCAAAAGGGGTTACCTTACTCATTTTATGCTTTTCTCACTGTTCAGTAAGGGTAAATGTGATCTCCCTGGAGTCCTGTGAATTATTGATGTGAACAAGTGCAGACTCAGGAGATGAAAAACTTTCACTAAGTTTAGTGGATGAACTTGCATGTCAAGTCAGGAGCTTTCCTTGTTTTCTGTCTAGTTTTTCTCTTAATAGTACCCGTGTTCTTGTCTGTGCTGCACTGACAGAAACAGTTCAGCGAGGCTGCCCGTCTTCCTATTCTTTTTCACTTATTCCCTAGTGGGATAGATACCATGTCTGGACAGGGGAAATCTCTCCCTTGGCATTTTCTCGTAAAACTCTCACTTTGCTTTTTTCCCCTGTATAATTCACCTTGATAGTATAGTTCACATGTTCCAGCATATATCGAGAGATTCCTGAGGAGATTCCTCTTTGGGAAGAAATGACGAAAGTATGCTACTTGCAAAATGGAAGTGTAAAATAGCAACAGAGTATGGCACCCAGACCCAGCCATGGGGCAAACTTCATTAGCATCCTTTTAGGACTCGAACCTTTTTGTAATCTTCTGCTGATAAATCAATACATGCAGGTGAATAACACAAAACACTTTCTGAAGGTGGCTGTAAGCCATCTTCAGGCTTATAGCATACATGAATTTTAAAAAAGTTAAACGGCACCTTATGAAGTTAGTTTAGCTCTTTTCTTCTAATTCTGCTAAAGAGGAAGCCGTTTTCCCCTCGGACATGACATTAGCAGCACTATTTGTGGCAGGAGGAGGCCGGGGTGAGAGCAAAGCTCGGGACAGCTGGAGACCACCCGCTTCGCCGCCGATCTGCACCTCAGGGTTCCCGGCAAGCCGCCGCCCCTGCCCGGCCCCCGGCCTCCCCGCCCGCGCAGGTGCCAGAAGCCCTCCCGGCCCCGCGGCGGCCGCTGCGAACGTGCGCGGCGCGTTTCTGGTGGAAGGTGCCCGGAGGACCAGGGATGGGGGCGCGGTAGCGTCGCCTCACGCGGGGACGCATCTCCTGAGCGCGGCAAGCCCGCCCGCGGAGGAAAGTTTAACCGGGAGGCGATCGGGCCGGGCCCTGCCCCGCCGGCAGCGCCCTCCCCGCCGGAGGGAGCCGCGTCCCCGGCGCGGTGCGGCCGCCTCGCTCCCCGTCCTCCTCCGGGCCATGGCGGCGGGGGCGGGCGGGGGCGGGGCGGCGCGCTGACAGGCAGCCCGGCCGGCCGGGAAGCCGCGGTAAACAGGAGCCGGGCGAGAGAGCCGGGGGTGTCCCGGCCCCGCAGGAGCTTCCCAGCCCCCGGCGCCACGGCCCGCCGCCTCCCGGCCCCGGGCATGGGCAGCAGCGGCAGCCGCCGCAGCCGGAGGAGGAGCCGCCGGCCCGGGCTCTGTGCGGGGCACCAAGGTAGGCTCGGCCGCCGCCCTGGCCGTGGGGAACCGTAGCCGCTTCCTCCGCGGGGGCCGAGCAGGGTCCGCCGCCCCTCCGGCGCAGGGAGGCCGGGGCCGGCGCCGCCGCCGCGGGGAGCGAGGCCGGGCCGCGGGGGTGGCCCAGGGCGGGTCGCCCCCGCGGTGCGGCTCGGCCGGCGCAGGGGCCGCCTGCCCCGGGGGGCGCTGCCCCGCGGCCGCCGCTCGTCCCGCCCCCGCGGGCACCATCTCGCCCCTCCGGGTCCGGCGGCGGGACCGCCCGCCCGCAGGTGAGGCGCCTCCTGGAAAGCCGGCCGGTGCCTGCGGCGAGCAACAGGCGGCTGTGCGGGGGGTGGCGTGGCCCGGCCCGCGGCTGCCCCCCCCCCCCCGTGTGTGGGACCGGCTGCCGTGGTGTGGCGTGGCGGTTGGGGCAGGAGGGAGCGCGGCGCGGCCGCGGGGGTCGCCCCCGCCGGCCCGTGGGGCGGGGGCTGCGACGGAGCCTCCCGTCGTTGTCCGGTGCGCAGGCTCCGCTGGGAGAGTTCAGGGCTGTTGCTCTGTCGGAGCCGAGGGAACGGCACCTAATTCACGGGTAAGAGGCTTTCCCAGCTCCCTCGTCTTTGTCTGCTCAGCCGTCGCTCGTCTGCGTGCGCGTTGGCGCTGGGAGTATTAGTATCGCTTAGGAGAAACCGAGAGCGGGTCAGCTGGGTGGGAGAGGCACCGTGTTTGCACTAGGGCTCCGATTTGGAGGAGGACCCGAATTCGCGTTCAGTTAGCGATGTGGAGAGAAGATACGCCGGAGATACGCACGCAGGATCTGCTGGTCACAACGTGTTCGTAACGAACCGTGAAGTTTCACGGCAGACTGAGAAGCAGTCAGAATTCCTTCATGCTTCCTGGAGCTAGTTGGCAGACAGAGTAATGCTCAAGTTGTTCTGAACTGTAACGCTTTAACTCTTCCTCTTTTTAGTACGCTGGAAGTGCAGGCAAAGCTGGGATTATAACGTGCCAATGCGAAATCAGTTTGTTCCAAACTGCGGTGCAAGAGGGCACGCAGCTCAGGCTCTGCGGTTGGCAAAGGACTTGTATACTTCCGAGCATAGCAAATTTGTGAAATGACCCAGCAGCGTAAACATAGAAGGGACAATTTGGGTAGAGCTTGAGTGGAGGTGGAGAGAGATCTTGGAAGGAAGATGGGGGTGGAAGAGGAGAGCTGGTCTGACAACAGCAGCACTCTTCGTGAACTCTTGCTGCTGAAATTAGTTCTGGAGCAGTGTCAGATGAGGCTGAGGCTGATCCAGTAATAGCCCTAGTCAAAAATTTTCAGAGGAAAGAAGTTTTCTTTGAAAAATGCTTATTTATCAAACCTAAGGTGTTTTCTTTGAAACCTGTCAACGCTGATGAATTTCCGCTGATGCGGACTTCTGCTAAGTCTGCCTCTGGACCGGGATTGCTGGAAACATCGAGGGCCCTGGCTCAAGGGTATGCCCCAGCACCCAGGGTTATACCTGCTGAGGGGTGTTGGCATCTTCTCAGCTGTGGCCCAAACCGTTTGGTGCCAGACTCCCCCCAAGCGACCCTGTAGCTGCTCAGAGAAAGTGAGATGTTCCCCAGGACTTGATTCTGCTACGGTTGCTGAAACTGATAGGACTACTGAAGGACGACTGCCCCTTTGCTGGGGACTTTGTGTGACTTTGGTTACACTCTGATGTGAACTTACAAAATTCCCAATTCACTGAGTATTTGTTGTTATGGTGTTGGGGTTTTTTTGTTGTTGTTTTAGTTTTTTAACTTGGCTTTCAGCTAGCCCTAGTTAGCAGTTTTGCTTATAGAGGTAAACTAGTTGAGAAGAAGCAATTTTCTGTTTTGGGGTGTCACATTGGAAGGAAGGCTGCAACCCTTTTCATGCCTCAGTGTATGGATATGTGGCCAGAATTGGTGGAGGTGTCCAGATGAGGCAGTTACGATTCCAGTGCTAGAAAATCCACCTGTTCCCTGGCTGCTTTTGCCCAGTCTTAAGTGTTACAAGGATAGATTAATTCAGCATGCCGGATGAACTTTCTATATTTTCAGGATGAGATTTTTTTTTTAAAAAAAAAACTTCTGTTGTTTTAGGTCTAACCTTTTGGACAAGCAACTCTCTCATGTTCAAGGGTGAAAGGAGTCGATCTTCCCAGCTGCTGAGGCTGTCACACGTGCTTTGGGCAATGTACTGAAGTGTCTCCTCTGCCAGCGTGATTTCCTTACTGGTCTTCCAAACACTGGTATTAGTGGGGGAGGCAGATCACTGCAGGAGCGTGGCAGCTCCCAGTGGTAATGCTGCTCAAGGAAGGAGCGGTAGGTGGTTCATACAAGTCCTGAATTGATTCTGATGCCTAAGAAAAAGGAGTCTCCTGCTATGGGTGTTTCCTGCCGTATACCTCAGAAGCAGTCAGCTCTAACGTGACTGACTGATAGCCAGCTTCAGAAATGGTGAAGAATAGAGTGAGCATGGCCATTTGCCAGGAAAAATGAAAACAGGAACAAAGTGTGCTCCTCCTTATTTATTTATTTATTTATTTATGTTTTGTTTTGTTTTGCTCTGGTCCTGCCCTTCCTCCCTCCCCCAAGAATATAAGGAGCTCTTGATCCTGGTCTAACTAGTATTCTGTAAGAGGCTGTAGCTGGGCTACTTTAAAAAATGAGCAGGCTTTGAAGGAAGGAGCTTGCAGGAACCCTGCACATCCAACCCGTGTGGTTGGACTGTGTCTGCATGTGGCAGACAAATAGTGAATAGGAAAGCTGTAGAAGGCTATAAAGAATGGAAAAATTCAACTCTGGGAAAAACTTCGCTTCTAGGGCATGAGGTGTTAGAGAGGCAATCTTCCTGGGGAACAAGATAGCCAGTTACTGCCTGCTCCAGTTCTTTCTCTGGAGCATCTAGTGCTAGCTGCTGCAGGAACCAAGTGAACCACGTAAACCACACAACTAATTCACTGTATTAATTTCCATAGTGAGACAGAACCGGTGCAGGGTTTACTGTGACTTCTGTTTTGCTGACCTGTGCATTGACTGCAAAGATCTGGTGGCAGCTTGCTTTGGCACAGCAGAGCTGGCATTAAACTTGCTGGGTGGGCATTGTTCATTGTGAAGTTTCACAGCTCCAGCTTTTTTTTTTTTTCACAGGTCCTTGCAACCCTCTTCACTAAGTTAGGGCCAGTTTTACTAGTTCTGTTGTCTGGCTTTTGCTGAAAACACCACTTGTCCGAAGAACTCATCATTTCCAAAACAGATTATTTTTCACTGCTTCCCACAATATTTTTGTGGGTCTTTTATCAAGGTATCTAACCGCATTCATGTGAAGCATTAAAAAAACCAAATAACAGATTACATGGTGTTTATTGATTCTGGGGTAGGTAAATGGACAAGACCCCTTGGAAGCATGGTCTTTTTGCAATTAAAGATAGGCTTTAAGAGCTGTGTTACTCTTAAATGTAACTCATCACGAGACAGCCAGACAGTTCACAAACAGCAAGAGATATCTCAACCATCAGCAGTTTCTAGTGCTTGCAATTTCTTTCCCCAGGGACCAGGGGGAAGGCTGGCCTTTATTATGTGCCCAGCTGGTTATCAGGTTTGGGCCATTTTAGATCAAAGATACATGTAAATGACTGTTGTACTTCTCGGTCTTTTAAAATAGGTGCCTCTCTGGAGTTCGCCTTTGATACCTGCAGGCAAGTAGGGGAGCTTGGTAGCACATCTTGAATTTAACCAGAGACCTGGCAGAATGTCATGGTTGATTGAACTTGACTGAGAACAGTGTTGGAAATTTTGATGCCAGGTATATGTCTAATAGGTGGAAAATACTAAAAGATTCTAGAAATTGTGGCTGAGATTTTCCATAGTGATGAAATCAAGTCAACTAGTAGATGAGCACTTTTTCCCTGGAGACTCATTTAAGGATCCCAGGTGTAAACCTTGCAGAATATGAGGCCAGAATCCATATAGAATATAAATGTCGTATATTTTGGGGTAGGTAAATCCTATGTATCAGTTAGGTATGCCTTGATACCTGCCCCTTAAAGTTTCTGTGTGTCCTTCAAAAGGCATCAGGAGGATAGAATACGTGTCACCAGCCCAATCTGCAGGTGAGGCTGGTCGTGAACAACTGCACCAGAGTTTCTCTTTGGGAAAACAGGCCTTGGATTTAGGAATGTCATTTAACAGGTGACTGAAAACCAGTAAGGGTGAGTTTGTCCCCCAGTTTAGCCGCCGCTTCAGTAACATCGTGTGTTTACACACCATCAAGGATAAGAGGTTCGTTACAAGGAATAAAAGTATTCCCAGCTGTTCTTGCCTGAGCAGGTAGCTTGACTTCTGTCATGTCCTGGACACAGGACGAGAAACGTTTCTCTTTGAATCAAAGGGTCAGTTGGATAAGACAGAGGGGAAGGAAAGAAAGATAGAAGGATCTAGGGTGACAAACCAAAAAAGAAGAAAAAAAAGAAGAACAGGAGAAAAAAATACGGGTGCAAGGTTACACACAAAGTTGCTGATTTTTGTAAAAGCATACAAATCCTTGGTGCCTCCCTCTCAAATGTACTTTACTTTTAAAAAGCCTTTCTGTTCCTCTTTATTGTGTGTACTGAGCCTGCAAGGAAGAGTATCTGTAGAAAAAACCCAACACTTCTTAATAAGCAGATAGGCTTCCCCTTGGTCTGATCTGCTGATTCTAATGACCAGAATAATTTGTCACTCAGACTTACAGCTAATAACTCTGTGCCATTGGCGCAGCTTGAGGAGGGGGGACGTGCCTCTGCTCTTGTTGCCAAAGTTAGGTTTTAAGTTCGGCTTTTTTGTTACACAAGAATTTGCGCGGGGACAGCAGTGGGGTCCACGTATTGCTGTGACTCCTAGTGCCGAAGGTTACTGACTTCCAGACGTGGCTTTTGGGTGAATTTTGCCTGTAGAGGATCATTTGAGTAGTATTAACTGAACAGGAAGCAACAGACTCGTGTACAACCTGCCCTATACCATCAATTAAATATTGAGGAAGTATTCAGTCAAATCTTGCTACCGTAAGTGCTTCTCTTGGCAGTGGGGCTGAACCTGGCCTTTACCTTCCTGGGAGAGGGAAGGTGATGTCATGGGGATTATTAGTGGGAGCTTCTCCTCTCTCAGTTACTGCAGGGCTTACAAAAGGGATGCCTTTGTTTAATTTCATTCGTAATGACCTCTTAAGGCATCCCTTGGTGGAAGAGCCCCCTTCGAAACCAAAGGAGGCTGTAGAAAGACAAAGAGCCTTCTCTGCCTATTTATATTTGCTTTCACTGGCTCCTCGTGTCATCCAGGACAGAGGATTAGTCTCTCTGATCCCTCTATTTCTAGTTGTAAAAGCGCAGTGTGCTATTGAGGGTGATTCACTACTCGGCCAATCCTTGTTATAATCTTTCATAACTACGAACGCATCGGTCAGAAGAGGAAGGCTAATGGAAAAATGTGGCATATTTCTGTGTGTGTATATGTATTATTTTTTTTCTCTGTGTATATATATATTTATGGGAAGATTGATGGATTGAAATACAGGGAGTGATGCAATACAGGGCTCTGCCATGCTTTCATAACATAGGCCACATTCTAGCAAGAAATTCTTGCTATAATGCCTCCTCTTGCCATATCTGAGTGTGGTTTTGTCCCCTTCTTGCCTGTTTCCCATGGCCTCCTTCAGCAAACCACTCTTAAGGGACTTGCACTTAACAGCATGATGAACTCTGCTACAATAGATAGAAAGTGAAAGTTGGCAGTGGCTTTTCTGTTCTTAATAAACCTGGTGAAGTCTGACGTACCAGAGCAATGTGAAGAGCACTAGGTAATAGTTTACCATACGTGGTGACAGGGAAGAAAATACATATGGGAGCAGTCTGGCTTTGGTTTTTCCTTCCTTTCTGGTAAATGAAGTGAGTTTCCCTTGTAGTTCTGCATCCAAAATGTTGCCTGTTTAAATGTGATTATTGTCATCATAGCTTTCAGGGTCATTTTCGTCTAGAACTTGCCTGCCAAATCTGAACTGGAAGTGCCAGGACTGGAAAGGACAGTTGTCAGTGTTTTTTCTCTAGTACAATCTGTGACCGATCATTTACATTGAAGCTGCTTCTATAACACGTGCGCGTGTGTGTGTATACGTGCATGCATGTAATATGTAAAAAACCAAGTAGGCTGAAGACTTGCAGAGGAGCTGCTGCTCTTTGACATCACAAAAGATCTCTAGATAAGAGGGTCTTCTTACACCAAACAGCATAAATGCATACTGAAATAAATGCTGTCTTGTTGCAAAGAGAAAAAGAAAATCTGCTTGGCTCTAAAAGGAAGAGGAAGTTCACTTGCAGCTAAAGGTTTGTTGTGAGAGACAGGAAATCTGAGTCTTGTTCCTGCTTCTGGCCTCTATTTTCTGGTTTAAGCTATTGCACCTATGTGTACCTTAGTTTCCTGCAACTCAGTTGTCACCTGTATCATGTTTTTCGTAAGGTTCTTGGATTTTTTTTTTTTTAAATATTTTTTTAGCCTGCTTTCCAAGGGGAAGTGGGCTTATGCAATCACACTGCAAGTAACTTCTGAACCTGTTGGCTAAATGTCAAATATTTGCTGGAACTTTAGACGTCGCAGGAAGAAGGGAGTGTAAATTGCAATGTCATGACCTGAGAGCTGCAGCCTCACCCCGTGCTGAGGGCCGTTGGAGATAGCATGTTTTTAGACACACGATAGTTCACGTGGGTGAGTGGCCCTTATGAAGCCTGCAAGCACAGGATACCAAACTGTAGGATATCAGACTGTTCTAATCCTTCTGCCCATGGGATGGCCTTCTTCCATTGCAAGGCCTTCTGAGAGCCTGGGGGAAAAGGTTAAGTATTGTTACTAAATTAGAGCTGGCACGGTGCAGCAGACTCTTCACAAAATTAACGTGGCACGGTGCAGCAGACTTTTCACAAAATTAATGTTTGATAACATAAGGGGGTGGAGGGAGGAGAGATTCCCTTGTAAAATTACAGGAGTCTTGTCAGGCTGGCTTGATCTTGGGAGTTAACAAAAAAAAGTAGCATGTTTGATTAAAAGATGGAAGGGGATTTTAACTTTGCTTTTGGCATAACAAAGCAGAAGCCAATAAGAACGAGATCAAATTTCAGCCTTCGAAATGCATCAGTGTTTCTATGCAGTGTGTTAACACTGTGGCCTTGAAATACCTCATTGCTTTTGGGCATGAAAACTCTATATATTGCCTTTTAGCAGTTCCTTTGCATGAGACGTGTATTTTGTTTCTGTGATTCTTGTGACAGTGATGTTCAGCTATTTTGTACCCTTCGTCCTAGGGTCAGACCTGACAGGGGAGGATAACTTCTGACTGAGACCGCTAGAGTTGTCTTTCAAATGTTGCAGAAGTATTCACCAAGTTGCTTTCATCACAAAATTGCAAGGCTTGAAAGGTCTCCATGTTGTTCTGTGCAAGCCACTACATGCTTTGGCAGGTGTGTGAGAGTCCTGCTCTGGTACACCTGCAGAGCTCTACAGCTCCCAAGGCCTTTTAGAGATGAGATTCTTTTTATGTGCCTTCCTGGGAGTGTAGGAAAACTGCACTGTGATGTTTTCCAGGCAAATCACCGAGAGGGTGGGGTTCGCAACTCTGTTGTATTTTCCAAATGGCAAGAGGTTCAAAATTATTCCTCTTTGACCTTTCCTGATCCATCTGATTACTTTCTTAAATGAAATGTGTGGCTTTGTTTCTAGCAAGGCAATATGCAAGTGATAGATGAGAACTGCCGCTTCAAAGCTGTGTGTTCAAAGCAGCAGGAGACGGCCCTGCCAGAGCCCTGTGCCTTGTACCAGGGTTGCCGAAGTGCTCCTTGCTTTTTACCCCTGCTCAGTTAGGCTGCATCTGAGATGCACGTAGTGAAGTATGGAAGCGTCTCCTCTACGTGCCAAATGCAGCAGGGTAAGTCTGATGTATGCTTTGTAGTCTTTTGGTGGTTTTCTTTTTCCCAGGATCGGAGTCTCCCATGGTCAGCATTTGGTGTTTTGGGGACCCTGAGGCACTTGTATCTGCACCAGGCCTAGGCTTCTATTCACTAGTGGTGTTGATATCAACTTCTCCAACCACAAGGCAAGGATCCCAGCTCAGTTGCTGTTGAACATGTTGGATTCAAGATAAGATTTCTCACTCGCTTTCCTTCGTTAGTGATACCCTGGCAAGAAGCAAGCATAGCATTGTGTGGCCCAGCTGCCTGAGAGCGAGGAAGCTGAGTCAGAATGAGTTCCTTATATAGAAAGGGAATTAGATACATCATGCATTTTATTCTTGGCTGTGATCTTCCATTGTGTCTGTTAGACATTTGTTATGGTTGCTTGCTTTCTCTGTGTACTTGAGCTCTACTTGTCAGCTGGGACACGTGTTCAGTCTGTCTTGTCTGTCTTTGAATGCCTACTGGGAAGTTTTTCAGTCCACGTGTTCTCACCATGCAGTACTACAGGTGCTTTGCACAAACTTGGTAGGGCTGTGAGGCCCTGCAGGCATCCTGCCAGTTAGGCTGCTGGTTGGCTGCTTGTCAGCTGCCTTTTCAAGTCCTCCATAGTTGCTGTCTTGAGGCTCTCTGGTTTGTAAGACCTGCATGGGTTTGGCTTACCCTGTCTTTACTGGCTGTGCCTGGTGCAGAGGTTGTGGGAGGGGAAGGGAGGGAACCTCCCTTTAGGGAAGGTTCTGCTCCAGAGTGGATGCTCTGCTCAGGGAAGGTACGTTTGCCAGTTGCATCTTAGTGCTTTGGTATTCTCTCCCTTTCCACGTGACCCCCACAAAGCATACACTCATCCCTTGTCAAACAGTTTGCATTGCTGCTTCTGTGAACAAGGGAGGAGAAACTCTGACAGTTGATGATCCAATCTCTGACTGGCCTCCTTTGAGCTGTATCCTGTGTGGCTCATGGACAGGTCTTTGTGGTTGATGTAATCTAACTAATGCGTATGAGAGACATCTGAGCCGGGAACAGAGAATTTAATCAGATGACGAAACTGTTGGGTTTCAAGTCTGAAAGTAATTCTTGTCAGCAGGGGATGGGAGTGGAAAGCAGCTTGACTGTACGCAGCACATCCCACCGAGGCCAGTAACGTGGACATACTGCAGCACAGACCTGCTTTGCTGGGATGCTGTCTATCCTCAGTGTCCAGCAACCCCTGTGAGTCAAGGAGAGTTGGCAAGTTTCTGAGCGGAGCCTTTCTTCCGTGTGCCTTTTCTTCTTCCTTTATTGAAAAGTACCAAAAAAAGACAACAATCACTGGCAGGCTAAGTCATGCTTTAACCTGATGAGCAATAAAACAGCGCAGTATGCTGTCACTGGGCCTTCTACGACCCCTTCTATAAAAGATGCCACTCCAACATGACAGCTGTCAGAGGGATGGGTTACTTGAGCTTTTAAGTGTCTTCACCACTGGTGTGTGAAGGCGGCTGTGCCTTTCCAGATCTCTTCATCTCCCCTTGCCATTCTTTCTAGGCTTTGAGCAAGAAACCTGAAGATCTTAAGTCTCTTCTCAGCTGAACGATAGCTGCTGCTTCTTGTCTCTCTTCCCTGCAAAGATGACTGATAGATTATGGCTTTTGAAGAGATACTAAATGTTGCATTGGAAGTCGGTGTGTAAAATGTAGTCTTAGAAAAAGCAGTGACTAATTTACAACTGACTGCAGCTCCAGCTCAATCAGACAATTGCTAAAAATATCCAACTTCTAATTCCACAGTTGATCTCTAATTAGAGAAGTATTCTAATTCATAACCTGCAGATAGGACAAGATCAGAGACTGAAGTGCTGTCTCTGTTTTGCCAGTTGGGAAAGTCTGGGCAGAATCAATGTTTGGGAAGGGAATTTCATGGGGACACCAGGTGCTGTAAGGGTGATGGTACTGATGTTGCACTGGATTCATGCTGAGTCTTTGCCCCAGCTAAATGCCGTAGGATGCAGTTTTACCAGCAGTGTCTTTTTTTCAGGCAGCGAAGATGCCTTCCTTGGTGGGCATCTTCTTCCTAGAGAATTTTTTTTTTCTTTAAAGAAACACCCCCACTCCCCAAAAAAAAAAAACCAAGCCATGAACGTGCAAACAAACCTTTATATATGTGTTACGTTGTTGTTTCCTGCTTGAAGCTGTTAGGTAGCATTGGTTTAGTGTTGTAAGACAGCTGCCTGGTTTTGCTGCAGAAGCAGTGCATTTCAGCAACAAGGAAGAGGGAGCCTTTTCAACCGAGATATTTAGCATTTTGTAAGATTGGGGTCTGAATACTTTTCAGCCTCTTTTGGGTTTCGTTTCTAAGTTAGGTGGTTACCGTCTTCTGTAATGGTGCAGTGAGAGATCAGCTGGCCTTACTGAGCTGTGAAACTTCTCTTAACTTTGCAGGGAATGTAGGTGATGTGAGATTGTACCAAATTACTTCTTCGGCAGAGGATGGTAATGGGAGCTTTTGCCATCGCCAGGTAATACCATTCACTGAATAGCATGTGTCCCTGTAAAACAAGAAGCGTAACTTCTTCAGGACCGAGGCTTTATGCCTCCTCATTCAGAGAGAGCATGGCTAATGGAGGAGGACTGTGTCAGGCACGAGGTCGCTTGTGATGCAGAGGGGACCATGCCTGTTCCTAAGCACAGTGCTGCTTCCTCTAGTGCCCGGAGACTGAAGGGAGTGATTAGGTCCTCCAAGGAGAAGGCAGCAGCGTTTTGGTCACTTGTGGATTCATGTCACTTCAAAAATAGCAGAATTCATATCCTTCGTCTTTAAATACTTTATGACCGTCTTGATGCTGCTGCACAGCCCGTGTGTGGGAGCCTGTGCCAAAGATGGGACTGTCTCTGGAGTGGAACATGCCAACTGTTTTAAGTGAGCAGAAAACTGAGGAGACTTTGTCTTGATTTTCTAACATCTGTTGCATTTGGAATAGGAAGTAGTTTTCTTTTTTCAAAAAAAAAAAAATCTTGCATCTGCCATTTAAAAATGGTTAATAAAGAAATATGTCCTTATCTCTCCATTAGCCTAATTCAGCAGACATTCAAATTATTTGTCTGTAGTAATTTTTTTTATCTACTCTTTGGAAGAGCAGATGTCCCTGAATATTATTGTAATTGTAACTACTTAGAGAAGGAAGCCACATGGTCAGCAGGTATGGGTCCTGGAAAATATGAAGGAGAGTAGGGTGGGGTTGGGTGGTGTCCTGGTTTCGGCAGGGATAGAGTTAATTTCCTTCCTAGCAGCTGGTACAGTGCTGTGTTTTGGATTTAGGATGAGAATAATGTTGATAACACACCGATGTTTTAGTGGTTGCTAAGTAGTGCTTACACTAGTCAAGGACTTTTCAGTTTCCCATGCTCTACCGACTGAGAAGGCTGGAGGTGCACAAGAAGCTGGGAGGGGGCAGCTGACCCAAACTGGCCAAAGGGACATTCCATACCATGGGACGTCATGCTCAGTACGTGAACTGGGGAAAGCTGGCCGGGGGGGCCGCTGCTCGGGGACTGGCTGGGCATCGGTGGGTGGGTGATAAGCAATTGTACTGTGCATCACTTGCTTTGTATATTATTATTATTATTATTACTACTACTATTATTATAATTTTATTTCAATTATTAAACTGTTTTTATCTCAACCCACGAGATTTCTCACTTCTACTCTTCTGATTCTCTCCCCCATCCAACTCGGGGGGGGGGGGAGGGGGAGCAAGCGAGCGGGTGGCTGTGTGGTGCTCAGTTGCCGACTGAGGTTAAACCACGACAGGTGGGTTTATCTCACTGCAGCTCTGAATGCAGTTGATGCAAAATTCTGATGTGACCTCAACAGGTTCAATGCTCCCCTCTTTCCAGCAGTACATTTTCCTCCAGGACTGATGAGATTTTAGCTTAAAAGAAAAAAAAAAAAAGATAAAGTTTTTCCTCTTGCCTTCAATTTCAACAGATACCTGATAGAAACTGCTCTCCCTTCCAGGTTTTGTCTTCATGAATGTTTCAGATTTTGCAATAGTGCTCATGTGCACCAGAATTGCATGGGCCTTATTTAGCACACTTGGCTTATCTCTCTGGCTCCTGTCTAAACTAATTTAAAGCAAAGAGCATCTGTTAGGAGAGAAGACAGACAAGCCACTTCTAAATGTGATTGGGTTGAAAAATGTGACATGTCAATTGGTATCAGTGGGGTGGCCATGATCCTGAATTTTATTTTAAGCCTTTCCCTGTTTGGACAACTTCCCATATCAACTTCTTTTACTCGCCCAGTGGATATGCAACAGCATCCCAGAATCCATTCACCGTATTGCCCCAGCTATCACCAGGTTTTTTCTAAACCATCTTTCGTCTGACAGCATGTTGCGCTCTAATGGCCTGGGCTTCTCCTCACCCTTACTAGATACTTGAAGATCACTTGAAGCATCTGCTGGAGGAAAAACTAGAAGTCATTTAAGCAGTAGGGCAACAGAGCACTGCAAGTCAGCCTCTTCTCCAGCAGCAAGAAACAAACCTGTGCAATTCTTGGGGTTTCTCATGAATAGGCACAATTTCTCTGTACCTGGATACTTCACTCTGTCTTAGCAGCCTTCTGCAGCTGGCTGTGGTTGACTGGCAATGAGCAGCTAGTGGATGACGGGCGGACTTCAGAAATGCTGCTTTAGTTCTGGTGATAGAAAGCCGTGATGGATTTGATTTAATAGGATTGTATACGGATCTTGCAAGTGCATAGGAATGGATCGGTGGAGTTTTGTGCTGTTTCTCTAAACTTCTCATAAAATCTCTAAACTTCTAAATATTTGTAGAAACCAAGGGACTAATACCGAATGGGACAGAAAGGGTCAACACTTGATTACTGAACTGAGAATGAGGACAATGGGTGAGGATGCAACTGCTGGACACTGGTTTCTTGTCCGTGTAAGAAGGCAGCGATTTAAAGGAATCCACAGTTGTGTATTCATCTCATGATCGCATCCAATGGTTATTTTAGGTATGGTGGGGATGAATGGCCCTTTATAGACTATGGTAAGGAGTGCCTTGTCTGTGGGGTTCAGTAATGCCAGTCCCTTCTTTTCGGATGGCACAGAGCACCGTTGTGGAGGGAGGACGGGCAGAACCGACATACGTGTGCCAGCACGCTCGCGTGAAATAACACCCTAATGAAGGGAAACTGCGCTGATGCTTCTCCTCTGCCAGTGCGTGATGGTGTCAACGCTGGCGTGGGGAGCTGGCATGAGGGAAGCCAGGCTGTTTGTCAGCCATCTGAAATCAGTTGCCTGGCCTTTAAACCACACCAGGGACACTTGTGATAAGAAGAGCACATGCGGCCTTTTTAGCTGCGCAACATATCCCATGATAAGGTTGCAGCTGGAAGAGGCCGTCTTGTTCTGGCACTGGAGGGGAATTAATTCTGTTCACAGACCTGGGCTCTGTCTATAGGCTTTATACAGCTTTACTTTTTAATGATAATGCTGTGACACAGAGGTTCTTAAACTCTTCATAGCATAATTTTCATGTTGAAATTGATAAGAAATACCACGTTTGTCTGGCTAGCAACTCTCTCAAATCAAGATCTGGCAATTTTTGGTGAGGATGCAGGTGTGAAACTGAAGGAGTGACTCAGATGTGTACTGCTCTTATCGCGTGTCTTACTGTAGCACTTCAGTCTGTGCTCTTGGTTGTACCAGGTACCGTACATTGCCGCGGTAAGGAACAATACCACCCCCACAGAAGCTATCTGTGGCTGAAACAGCCTGGAGGGGGGAAGTGGAAGTACTGTTATCCTTCTATTGCGCAGAAGTGACTAAACTGAAGAACTTAAATGATTTGCCTTCCTGAACCACAGCCAGCGAGCACACCTTTGTATTGGTGATATTTGAAATAAAGATGGGCATTTATGTCTATGGGACTGTGGACCCCCCCCAGCTGGTTATTCTGCCTGGAGCACAAGTTCTCGTGCAGCTCGCAGTACCGGTCCTTCCCGTGTTGCCCTCTGGAGGGGGGCGTTCTTGTTGGACATTGGCAAATGTACAGAGAAGGTATCAGCATGGAAGAAGATGGAAACAAAAAACCATAAAGTAGACATGCTATGCGTGAATATACTTGCCGATAAAAAGCTCTCACTGAAATCTGTTATATTTTAATGACTCGTAGTATTCCCCTGTATTTAAAATGTATTTTAAATTTAAAGCTTTTAACTTCAGGAGATAGCAAATGACTTCTGTTAGCTAATTTTGGTATCAGAAGTTCAGGTTGCTTTAAAATGTGGGAAATTATGGTTGCAAACATAACTTACTGATGTCATGCAGTTTTGTGGAGGAATCGGGTACAGGATGCTTAGTATGTTGCCCTTTTTACTCTACGCTTGAACTTTTGAAGATGCTGGGTTTGGGTTCTCCAATTGCATTGTGCAAGTCCTAAAGAGTGTGGTTTATAGCTGTTTCCTCAGAGTTTAAAGGTTTGTCGTAATGATCCAGAAATCTAGATTTTATTAAGACTCCCAGAGCAAAGATATGTTGTAACTTAAACCTGTAAATAAAGATTTACCTGGCATTTGACTCTCAAATCATTCAAAAGAAATACATTCTTACATGCACCACTTTGGAAATTTCTTATTCACCCAGAGACAAAGAAGGAATGATTTCATACTTCTTCAAAACACAGAATCATTTAGTCAATAGTACATTCTTTTTACTCTGGCTTAAGAGGAATGTTTTGCCTGGTAGCAGTTAAACAATAGTGAAGAATGTTGCTTAGGCGCCTGTTGTTCATAAATAGCTTTTACAACTGTTAGCCTCTGATGTAATGGAAAATAAGTGATGTAGCACAGGATTTTCCTAAAAATGCATCATTGTTATCTGTCTACAATACAGAATGTGAGCAATGTCTTCACTGAACAATGATGAGATTGTTTTGTTTCATCGCTATCTTGCGTTGTAAATATTTACACTGTTTGAGAAACACAGGCTTTCGTTGTCTTAGATGTAAATTTATGCATTTGTTTTTAATAGTCTTTATTAATTTTTGAAGATAAAAATAAAGAGCATTTTTTCACTGGATTTCAGAACTGATTTAGAGTTTTGTGAACCCCAAAAGGATTATAATAGAGAATAGGAAATGATCGTAAATTATCCATAGGTGTTACATTATATCACGTGGACTTGTGTACTAGACTAGAAATTTGCCTGCAAATGTATGTTGGTGCAGATTTCTCTCACAGGCCTATACATGTATTAGTATGTCCCTCTTTCCATTTGATTATAACCTTCATTAAGATTTTTTTTTTAAAAAAAAACCATCGATCATCATATGGAGTGCTTTGCCAAATCATAATGATCACATGGGCGTTTTTCTCAATAGATTTGCTATTATTCTGGAGGTCTGGGGTGTTGCCTTGTCCTTGACATCCCTGGCATGTCATAGTTCTGTGGGTTTTGGCTTTTGCCCATGAATATTGGGGAGGGGAGTGTTTTTTATATCCAATGGATGTACTGTGGACCCTTCTACACTGATTGCAGGGTGATCTACAATTGCAGGGGACCAACTGCGGCAATCTTAGTGGGCCATTCCCAAAGCTGTGTTCACAGTAGTCTGACCTTTTTTATTTTCCTTTAATTGAAGAATTTCAAGTTGTATGAAACCTCACCGCTGCGCGCTCTAACCATTTCTGTGGGTTAGTAAGGAAAAGATGCAGTGACCACCGCATCACGAGTGTGCACACTGTGATGGAATCCATGTAGGTTACTGCTGTGCAATGCTTTTGGACACTTAATGAAGAAGGAAAAACAGCTTTTCTCAAAAACTGTGGCAATAGACATGGTACTGTGGCATGTTGTTATCTGGCAATGAATATTATGAAGAAGCAAGTCATCATCCGTATCTTTTAAGAAAAATTTCATTTGAGCTGTGTGATTAAGATGGACTAATTTTTGCTCTGCGGGGTGGCTTCAGTGCCAAATTGGAGGGAAGAATGCCTCTTCTGGAGGGGGGCATTAATTTCTCAGGAAACCAGTCTCTACTCGTTGTGGGAGTTGATGGGATCATGGCTAAGAGTGATAACAAGGCAAGTCCCGTACATGCTGTGATATTGCATCCCGCTTGCAGCAAAGCGGTGAAGACTCACAGCTTGCGGCGCGATGCGTGTGCTAGACCTGCTCTGTTCAGAAGCACCTCGGGGCGGGATCGTGTGTTAAACGTGAAGGGGTGAGGTGAAACGGTGATTATCTAGGCAAAGGAATGAGTGGCACCCCGTTATGCAAATGGATTTGGAAATTCAGTGGAGCAGGTAGAGCAACTTGCTGGCTGAGAAAGCAGCAGCCCGGGCTGTTGACCTCTCCCAGGCCCCCACCGTTAGGGCTTCCCAGCGTAGAGAATGAAACTTCTGCTTTACCTCTGGGTTTTTTTGCTTGTTATGGTTAGAGACCGACCCAGGGATTATTGCTGATGTTATTACGGACTGTTTCATCAACAAATATACAAAGGGAGTACTTAAAAATGTGTATTACCTAGCAGACCACTGATGTAGTTAAAGAAGTTTTGCCTCTTTAGCAGGAGCTTACTGCCCGTGTGTGTGTGGAGAGAGCCTGGCGCTTTGTTCTTTCCACGGGACATCAGGAATGATTGCTTATGCTTCTGATGTGGGTAAGTTGCTATTAGTAGCATTAGCGGACAAAAGTAATTTCTTTTTTCTCAAGGGACTGTAATGACTATTATTTTGTTATCGGAACAGAGGGAAGTGACTTGTTTTCTTCTGAATGCTACCAAGCTACTTCATAATTGCACTTAGCAGCTGATTTTAAGGAATCTGTTTTTCAGAGGTGCAGATCCTGCTCAGCTTCCACTGAAATCAAGGGAGGGGGTTGCGAAGAGCTCTGGGACCATTATTTATTGATACTGTAGTTTAACAGCTTGCTTGTCTAGTTGCATTATGGTTGTAAAAACAATCATATTCTTATTTTGAGAGGAGTCAGCCAGAGCTGGCAGATACCTCTATTTCTCTATGTGTTGTGTGTAGTCTACAGCTACATATTCCTGTATATTGAGAAGCTTTCAAGGGGAACATGGGGAACATGTAGAAGGATCTCTTGTCCCCTTTCTAAGTCTTTCTTTTGATTTCAACTACATAACATGATTTTTTTTTTTAATTATTAGAAGAAAAATATTTTTAAGTCTTGAAGCTGATTATTTTTGGACACTAGCAGGTGGAGGAAAGGAGGAACTGAGATAATAAAGTGAGAAGTTGCAGCTGAGCTAGTAAACAATGCAAGATATATGGGCAGAGGCATAGCTGTAAATAGCAATAATCCAGAATTATATTTGCCTGGTCTGAGTACAAGGGTTCTTTTCACTTCTAATGTTGACTAGCCCTGAAATGTGAAAGGTACTGCAGGGAAAGAAGTGTTAGTTTCTCTCCCTTAAAGCTCCCTTGATTAGATTTGTTTGTCAAGTTAACAAATGCATGTGAAGTGCATGAGCCTTGATAACATCTCCTAAATAATGCTGTTAAAGTACCGATTAAGCTACAGTAAAACAAAATGAAACACAGATGCAGGATCCTGTTTTTGAAAATGCACATCTGTCATCTCTAGAAAAGGATTATGTAAGCTACATTAGTAGGGGA
The DNA here is from genome assembly GCF_965638725.1 of Aptenodytes patagonicus. Lineage (NCBI taxonomy): Eukaryota > Metazoa > Chordata > Aves > Sphenisciformes > Spheniscidae > Aptenodytes > Aptenodytes patagonicus. Next base: position 11,541,128 of record NC_134953.1, on the reverse strand, counting down.
GGAGTCCGGACAAGCTCAAAATAAAATAAATAAAAGCTTCCAACTAGAGCCAGCACAAGCTAATAGGATTGCAAATACTTGCAAATATGGAAAATGTAGTGTACAGAAAGTAGGCATAAGCTATACTCAGGTGAAATGCCAGGGTACATAAGCGAAGTTGAGATGCACGCAGGAATTTGCTAAGTTCACTCGTTGAGTGCTTCTGTTACCTTCAGAACAACAAAAAAAAACCAAAACCAAAGGATTTTTATGTTTATGGGGCTTTGAGACTTCACATCAAGGCCTCCAGCAGAAAAACAGATTCCAAATCTGTGTTAATAGATTATTTCAAGTCTCACTAGGAGAACGTAAGCCATCTGATGAAGACATTACACCCTCTTGCAGCAGTCAGAGGTTTCTTCGGAGGGTTTCCATTCCTGTTTGGGTTGGTCAGGTTTCGTGCTGCATAGAGGGGAAGTTTCAGAAGAACAGAGGTCATGGCAGCGATCCACAAAGCCTTGGGGCAGCGCTTTCCAGCCTGCAGCTGGTAGGTCCCCTGAAGTCTACAGACTGCATCCATTCCATGGCAGGATTGTTGTGGCAGTGCACAGCGCGGCAGTGTCTGGATTATCTGGACAGCAGCGATCTGCTGCTTTGTTTTTAACCTTCCCACTCCCCAACAGATTATCAGACCGTTGACCTATGTGATACAGCTCGCTGTCATTAAGGAGGGCTAGGAGAGTTGAAGAAAAGTGTGAGAAGCCTTGGGGCAGGCAGGAATGACTCACAGGTTAAATTCCTTCCGATTCCCTTCTGTTAGCGACTATCATCTTGCTGATACCACAAGTTACAAGGTTTATCTTTCATGCACATAAAGACAGATTCTTTTATAATCCAGAATGCCTATTGTACTTCAAATAGGAAAACAACTGTGATATTTGGCTGCTATTTTTTTTTCCCCCCTTCCTGTGAGTAATGCAAAGCATGTGTACACACCTACATACATCCTCAGAATGCTTTTCTTTTGGTAAGGCCTGTGTACATTTGCGGCCAGTGCCACTGCAGCTCCAGAGCTTCTGCTGAAGTTCTCCAGCATATGCCATGTAGCAAGGGAATACAGTGGACTTTCTGAAGTGTAAATGGTCTAATAACATCTACGGTTCATACTGCATGTTTTTAGATTCCGGCAGATACCGAACCGCAGACAGGAAACCATGATTTGTGGTTACTTGTCCCAATCTAGCTGGGAATTTTTGGCAAAGAGCAGTTTAACCTTTATTTTGGAATGTGTAATGGGCAGAGCAGCTGCAGTGGGTGGCAGGTGAGGGACGACAGAATAGTTTCCTCTGCCTGGGTTCTTGTAGTGGCACATCTCATTGTAACAGTCCAGCAATTCACAGTCTGTTAGGCTCATCTCATGGCTGATTTACGTTCTTGTTTTGTCGGTGGGGAAACTGGGGTCCTGGTGGGGTGGATGATGTAAGTGGGGTTTCAGATGGTCTCCCAGCTGCTTCTGCTATAGGGAGGTTATCTGTTGTTGGTTGTCCCCTCTCATGTACTTAATGCTGATAACCCAGAGGAACCTAATTTTCTGCTTCTGTTGCTGTCAGAGCAACAGAACAGAACAGAGACATACTGCTCAGGGGAATGCCCCAGCCACTGGGCCCAAGTCACGTGCATGCTTTTCCTTCCTTTTTTCTTCTTAACTACCTTCAAAGTATGTAGTTTGTCTCATTTCCTCTGAATCTGACTGTTCTTGCTGCAGCTGCATGGTCCTAGCAACATAATGAGGACCCAGCTCATGTGGTTCCAGGCGTCTGCTGGCATTTTTAGTTACTGTTTTGCCTGCCCTGCAGAAAGCAAAACGGGACTACCTGGGTGGGTGAAATCTTAGTTCCATTGAGGACTCTCCGGCCAGGATTTTGATCTGTTTTGTCTTTTGAAATGGCATTGGTTTCTGAAGGCTCTCTGCAATGGCAGTATTGCTGGAATCCATTTTGCAGGAACCAGTGTGGCTATAGAAAGGGGGAACAGTAGAGCTTCAGGCTGTTCTCTGCCCTGGCATTCCCATGTGCCCCACCAGGTCTGCAGGAAACCTCCTTGGGCAAGAACAGTAATCTGTATGTGTGGCTTATTGTGGCATCAGTAAAGAAATCTCTAAAGATATATGAAAACAGGCTTAACTTTATTATTGTTTGCTGAATGCCCAAACTCCTATGAGGTTTTCTTAAGTATTTTCCTCCAGTGGATAATATGTGAACAGCCATGGGGGCAGGAGAACAGGATCCCTCCTCCTTCACAGGCAGATGACCGCCCTGCCCTACGGGACCTGGCTGGTGCATGTGCCCTCTCCTTCCCTATCCTGCCATCCCATGATTACTTCAGCTTTCCAGGCAAAAAGGAGCTGGAAAGTCCCTCCTCCGTGAACAGACCCTTGCGTGTGAGGTTTATGAACCGAATCCCACACAAGGGAGGAGGAAGTTGAGCCTTTATCTGCCACCTCTTGGGTGAGTGTACTCAGCTGTTGGGTGGAGGTGCTGTGACAATGAGGATCCCTTACTTTGTGTGAGGGATGGCCTGAACATCTTAACTGGGAATCCTGAAGAGAAGGGAGTTATCTAGGAGCAGCCCCCTTGCCTTAGCATTTCTTCCCCGGGGGCCTTTTTGGCAGGCCCCCAGTTTGACATGCTTGAAGCGTGGATCCCTCTTTGCAGGTGCCCAACTCCTCACCCCTGGATCAGGGAGCAGGTGTGTTAATTTAGCTGTGGAAAACCTCCTGTGGAGCTTGTCGTAACTTGCTTTGTGTTGAGCGGCATTGCTTTTCTGGCATCCTTGTCTGTTCGCACTTGGTACTGCAGATGGTCTGTTGACTCATGTAACTTTATCCTTTAATTAGCACCGTGGTGTTAACGTGGTTCAGGTTGATACCGACAGGCTTTGAGTGTGTGCGTTGCCAGGGGCCTTCCAGACTGGGGATGCTACAGTGTAGCATCTGGGTTAAGTTTAGAGCTTTTTCTAAGCCACCCTTGAACAAAGGCAGGCTTTATTAGAGCGTCTGCCAGGCTTCTTTACCAGAGGAGGGCTGTTTCACATCATCTTTGAATATATAATTGGATTGTATCTGCTGGTTGAGCTCTTTCAAAAGAAATTCTAACACACGCTATCCTCGAAGTACCTGCAGAAAAACTGGTTGGACTTGTTTGTTATCATCAGAGAGGTTTAACTGTGTTTTCTAATAATTTTCCTTGTTCTCTCTAGGGTAATAACATGTCTTGCCTGCAAGCCCAGAACCCTTTTTGAGGGGGACACAGAGTGGAGTCCATCTCCTTCCCCTTGGCTCAGCTATCGCTGGCAGTAGCACAGAACACATTACCTGGCATATTTTCATTGGAGCTTAATGTTCTCTGGATTTCATTTCCTTATATTTTCTTGGGAAAATACCTTCCCTTCCAGCTTTGTTTATTGCAGTTTGATATCCCTATCTCAGCCCACATTTATCTCTCCTCTGGCTTGACTCCTTTAGAGGATGAAGCTAAAGAGGTGTGTAGAGGACCTGGGGAGGTTCGATGTTTTGTCTTTATGCTTTATGCTGAGATTCAATAGTGCTGGTAAGTCCCATGTTTCCCTCTGTCCTCCAATAAAGAAGTGTCCTTGTTGTTGCTTGTTTATGCATATAGATGTGTTTTTGTTGTGGTTTTTTTTTTTTTTAAATCAGTGATGCCTAGAAGTTATGGAGGCATTGCCTTCAAAGCTTTCATGCGTGCTTTATGATGCGCTGTCTTGACATCTGTGGAAGTAATATAAATCCTGACCACGTGTCAGTAACGCTTCTGAATTCGGCTGAGCATTCTAACGGGCGGATAGCATCATCCAGCAAATGGAGTGTGTGACTGGGGAGCAGCAGGCATTACCTGCATTTTTGTTTTTGCTCATGACTTGCTCTATGACCTTTGATAACTCTTTCTCCCTCAGTGCAAAGAGGATACTGAAATATCATTCCTCGTATAAAGTGCCTTGGGATAGGTAATGAATTTTTTTTTTTGCCGTTTAATCGAAAGCAGTCAAAATATTTGATCCTGTTTTTATTTTACACAACTGCAATACTCCTGTGGAGTCTAATGGAAATAGAACCAGACCGGCATCTTTCGCAGAATCAGAAACCTAGGAAGCTTGGCCTACCTTTAAAACTTCCAATTCATTAAATATTCAATTAAAAATGTGTGCAATATAAGTTAAGGGTATGCACTAAGTGGTAGGCTATACTACTTCCAAATTGTTAAGCAACATAATAATATATAGGCCATCTACCTATTCCCTGTTTTCTGCTGTCACAGGTTCAAAAACAAACAAACAGAAAGCTGATATGTTATGGAAATAGAAGAACAGTGCATCACCCAGTTGCCCTATTTAGTATAGTCTCTGCTGTGTTAATTCCCCTCTAATCCTTTCTTTAAACACGATTGTCTCATTTGTGGCAGGTTACATTCCAAATAAACATGATCCTACATGTTTCAAAAAGCTTTTTATTTAATGTAACTTCGCTAATCTAACAAAAGGTATGGCTAATTATGCCTGCCTTTCAGATTAGTGTTGCCAATTTTGGCTAATTTATGTCTATCACTGTCTTTCCTATGTGTAATGCTTCCCTGTTGTATTAGTAAAAGAAGGATAAAGTGCGTGTAGTCCAGTGGATTCCCGATTCCTAGCGAGGGGTTTTGATGATATTATTCTCTAATAGCCTTAAGAAAGGAACAGCTCACGTGATGCATCTTCCTATTGCCAGCTGGTACACGTTTATTTGAACGACAGGAGCCAAATGCAGGCCACTGACCATTTTTAACCAAAGCTATGGCATTCAGCCTGATTCAGGACGATGCCTGAGGCAGTTTGATCCAGTATGGTGGGGTTGGCAGTTTAGGAAACTACCTGCACGAGCTTTGCTCTCTGCACCTCCGGGTAGTCCATTCCCGCTGCTCTTCCTCCTCCTCCCTATTCACGCAGACTGGAGTGTGATCCCTGCCCTCTGGCTCTGCTCTTGGACCACTTTCAGAACTGGTTGATAATTTATTTATTCATTCATTTGCATAAATTGTGCTCTGACCTGTCTAGTTCTAGCTCTTTAAAACTCCTGTGTCTTTTCTCACCCAGCCAGTGCACCAAACTCTCTCCTGTTTGGAATCCAGAGAGAAAATAAGTAGTGCACCTTGGTCCAATTGATGGCTTAGCTTTGGTTTAGAAATAATTGCATTTCAAGCTACTTTAACATCATCTAATATTTTTATTTTTTAGGTGCAAGGCCTGACAATGGCACCGAATGAGCACTGCCTTCAAACCTCCTTCCTGTAAATGATAGGACCAAACAAGGCGGTGTGATGAACATGCCACTGCATCAAATCTCTGTCATTCCGGCTCAGGATGTTACCTCTTCCAGAATCTCCAGGAGCAAGACCAAAGAAAAAGAGGAACAGGTACTGTCAGATATGCTTGATTTTCACAGGAAGTTATCTAAATATAAAATGATAGGGGTTATCAAATGAGACCTGATTCTGTTCCAAAGCCCCAACTCCTTGCATGGCTGCTGCTTTTAGTGAAGATAAATGTTACCAAATTATCTCTTTATTCTCACATTTGCTATTTTAAAGCAGCTGGCTGCAAAATTCTAGAAATTGTTGTTGAGTAACTTCTGCAAAATCCAAGCTACAACCTTCTATTTTTTCATAAGAATTCAAGGCAGATAGGGTTTTTGGATGATGGCTCTAGTACTGTTGTCACGGAAGCTGTTACAGGTGTATTTTACCTTTCTAAAAGAAAAATAGTATGGGGTGTGAACCCCTATATGTAGCCATGCATCCTGTTTTCCTTTGCTCTTGGCAGCATCTAGTAGCCGTGTTGTGGTTCGTATTGACTGGAATATCACAAGGAAGGAAATATACACCCATATGTATACTTCCATATGTATACTTACTCTGCTGTTTTCTGGAGGTATGATTTGTATTCTTAACTTGGGAGCATGTGTGTGAATGGAATAATTTTGAGATTCAGAATGCAAAAATATCAGAAGTATCTAATGATTATAAGTGTAATAGAATCTAATTAATAGGCTACTTAATAATTTTTAATAGCATACTGTGTCTGGTCTTCACGTGTCAACCTTATTTTACCCCTGGACTGCGTCTCTGATCAAACGCAAAGACCTTAGTGTGCATCATGCGTTAGTGTACACCATACTGCATTGAATTTTACATTATCTGTCAGTTCCACAGAAACCTCTTTGTGGTTTTTTAGCTTTACACCAGCATAAAATCAGGTCAAGAGAACATTCACATTATGGTACAACTGCAGGGCTTGTTTTGTGGACTGCTCGGGAGTGGTTAATTCTGAGGAGATCTAGGGTGATACTGATTACAGATAGGGCGTAGCTTAAGTATAAGTGGCTGGAAAGGCACTGTCATGTTACAGAAAGGGATTCGCTAAGACTAACTTTGGGTAGGGTAAAAGGAGTTGCTTCTGATGTGTTAGGATCATCTGCCCTGACTACCCTTCTCACCTGTCAGCTGTCCAAATTGCACCTACAAAAGTCACCGGTGAGTCAGTAAAAATAAATTGTCCCATTGTTGGTTTTTGGCATCTTCTCCTTAGTAACGTCTTAAAATGGATTCTAGCCCTTCAGATTCTTAAACCAGTAATTAATTAGGCTGGCACGCTGCTGCTTTTGGTTGCCAGGACTAGGCAAGAAGTTGTCTTCACAGATGAGGTGCTCTAAATCCATGAAGCACCTTGTCTCAGGAGCCTGCTGGAATCTCTCACTTTCCCACCTGTTGCACGTAGTCGCCGCCTGGGCAGTTCTTCAGGTAAGAGGGCTTTGCTGTTTCTTCCCTTCGGTCCCCTCCCATACAGAAACTGTATGTGCTGAGAGAGAGTGAAACAGCCCCTCTGCCAAATGCAGGGCAGTGCTGTGAACTGACTACCCTCCCCTGGGGTGATGGGGATTAGGAGGCCGATCAGATCGAAACAACTTGTGGCAACTCTGACCATGCAGTGAGCCCAGAAGTGCGAGTCCCAAGTCTCCTTCTAAACCTGTTCTTCATTTCTGACACAGCGACCTCAGTGTTAACAAATCTCCCCCGTGTTTCCTTCATGATAACTAGTTGAAGTGTTGATTATTGTTTCTGTTGCCAGGCTGCTATTGTACTTTCATGCCTTGGGACATCTGAAACAGAACAGAATGTTTATTTAAATATGTGCAATATTGCAGAGGAAATAATGGGGACTGGGACTATGCAAGCAATAAATTAGGCTAACCTGGAAAAACTTCCTGTTTCCCAAGTCTTGTCCTTCTTGTCTCCATAAGCATATTCATTCATCCCTGCAGTGTCCTGTGTTCTGCCAAAACCACAGCTGGAACAGCTGGAGCACCGGGTGAACTGCCTGCCGTCCTTGATGCGCAGCTGTACAGACACTGCGGCTGCTCCTGTGCACATGAGCCACAGCCTGGCCCCTGTGCGCTCCTCCCCGCTCCTGCAAACTGCATTGCTTCTGGTGTTAACCTTTAATGCTGGATCTAACGAATGAGCTGGAGGGCAGTCAAGTTGTTAATGTGCTGACTTTGACCAATCCAGTTAAATTTTTGTATTGCATCAGTTAGGACATTCAAGGCTACTTGCTAGTCAGAGTCCCTGTCAACCCTTGGGTGCAATCAGGACCCGCTGGCCATGACTGTGAGTTTTGCTTATATTTAAAGTATACAGTAAAGGGGAGATAGGGTGCAAGAGAAATAAATTGTAGATTATCGTCTGCCTTATTTGTAGTAACTTCAAAATGCCTGTTTTCTGTTTGAGAAAGAGCAAGATAAAGAGCAGCATGCGGAGCGAGCATGATCCTGTGTTGAGCAAATCTGCTGAGCAGTTGTAGATGATTTTTGTGCCCTAGGTAACATATTCTTTACAAGAGAAGGACACTAGGTAAAACTGAGAAAGAAGGCATTTGCATTTCAGTTTTGCCACTTCAGTACAAAGTCAGTGAAACTGCAGTACTTTCGTATTTCAGTTGCATAACTTTCCATTACAGAGCTCAAAGTTATTTCTTCGTGTTGTGGATGGCCTAGGCACAGTTCTCATGGATTTCTGCAAACACATATAACAGTTTTTCTGGAGCAAGTGCAACATTTCACAGTTTGATTGAAGTGCCATGATTTTCTTACCTTACCTTTACTATGTAATAGAAACACTCTTTACCTTTTTTGTGTAGGAGCAACAGTAAGCACCTCAAACAAATGTGTACACTGTGGTCTTAAAGTGTTTTGAGTTGTACAAAGCCACTTGCCAGTCTGAACAAAATCAAACAAACCCCAAACCACAGTCAAAACCAATATTACTGCTTCAAAGATAAATATGTAGGTTTGCTTTGTAATACCAGGCTATGTTCTTAGACCAAGTGCATTGCCAGGTGTGTGCTTTGTAGATTGAGCAGGCTCATGTACATATCTCCCCTGTTTATTACCAAGCTCTGGCGAAAGCCAAGGTGAATAAAGGTGGAGTGTCAGCTAGCAGATGAAATTTTGGGTTGCTTTTGTTCTTGCTATTTCAACCTTTGGCTTGTCTGTACCTGCATCGTAAGAAGTCCTTCAGAGGAAAGGCTCAAGAAGCACAGCGGTGGAAAATGAAGTACCAGCGTGCCTAGAGAGGGAACTTTGCCAGTCTGTGAAAAATCAGTGTTTGTCCTGTTCCCCAGAAGGAAGATGCTTTATATCCTGTTCTCTTATCTTTTGTGATTATGGATGTGTTTAATTATCCACATTTGTAGTAGAGGTGCAGAGGAAAAATTCTCAAGCTGAACAGTTCGTATCTCTTACTATTTCTTCTCTTTCATGCTTCTGGTCAAGATGTAGCTCTTGTATTTCAGGTTAAGGCTTGACTGGGTTTAGTAATAGTTTTCCTTGCTACAAGAGCAAGTTTTCTGGGCTAATGATTTGTGACTAACAGTGAAGAACAGCAAGAAATCCTTACCATCTTTATCACTGCAATCCAGTTTCTCAAATGGGGTGATCTGTAGTCACCAGGCATGCCTCATGGCAGATTAACATGTAGATTCAATACCTGTGGAAGTCTGGGGCAAAAGAAGAGGTGGTAAAAGGCAAAGTTCCTGCCTGCCATTTCTGTTTTAAGTCCTCAGTGATATGTATAAATAGCAGAGCCTGGTAGATTCTGATTGTTTAGTGTAATTTTCAAGATTTGAAATAGTTGAAAACTGTGGCTAACGGGAGTCTCTCATGGAACTTTGTCCATTTCCCCAGTAAAAATGGGGAAGGTCATAAAGGGATTATTACTCTTGCATTTAACTCAGATGAACTGTTAGCTTTAAGGGCTATTAATAACCATCATTAGCTTCTTATCCTTCACTAGGAATAGCTTCATACTTACCTGATTTAAGGGAGAGTCACTGTAGTGTTTGTGAGATGCTACAACCTCCCCTGCCTCTGTTTGGTGGGTAACGTGCTGGCAGCGATGTTTTCTAACGTATCCAAAAGCTAGCAGCTCTCAGGGTTTGGACTGGAAATGAGGAACCGAAGCTGGCATGTGGTTGAGGTGTTGCTCTGGTTTTGTTTTGTTACAGCATTGCCTATTTGAGGGCTTTGTGCCTCACTCGCTGAAGCAGACTGATGTGTACCACAAGTTCTTAGTAAACATTACTGCAGTGAGTGAAGCTCCCTGAGCAATAGCTTTTACACTGCTCTTTTAAAAATGTGTGAGTAACTTCACAACCGTGGCCTCCTGTGCTATGATCTCTGCAGATCTCATAAGCAGATCAGGGATGGACGGGATCAGTGTTTGAATGAGAGATCATGAGATGTTGGTGCAAGTCATTTTGGGTGCGCAGTACTCCCTTCTTCTCAATGGCCTGGACCTGGGAAGCAATACTGAGTTGTCATCAAGGATCACGTAGCATTTATCCCAGAAGCAGATGAATGTTCTAGTCAAATTTAAACTTGTTAATTCCACTTCATCAATCAAAACTCCCTTCTGTCCTCTGCTCTAGAGGAACTGTCTTCGTCTTCCAAGTGCTGTGTGGTATTACTGGCTGCTATGTGCTCAGCAGAGATGCTATGATCATCTCAAACATCTCCAGGTGCTTCTCAAAGCTGTCATCTTGGAGATACTATGACTACCTAATTTGTCTGGATGAAATTATGGTGAGAAGTACATTGTGCTGCATCTTGCTAAATTTCTTCTGCTTTCTTAATGATCTCTTGCATCCTGTAACAAGAAAGGCACTATGGCCTATTGATTCAAATAAGCCCTATCTTACTGGAAAAGCAGGATTACTTGAAGAAGAAAAAAAAAAGCAATAGATGCATTTGCAAGAATTGTTAGCCATAGATCAGTAGCGCAATATAAAGTTGCATGCTTTACATTATTGAATCCAGCGTGACACTTTGAGAGCTATTACATTGTTTTTAAGGTACAGAAGCAGTCTGTGACCTTTTTCATTCACTTTTTGTGAATGTGGGCTCAGACTGGCTGACCTTGATCCAAATACTCAGGCATTTGTAAGGCTCTGTGTGTGTGTTTTGGTTTTGCTTGACCGTTGAACCAAATCATTCCTTAAGCAGTCAGGCCGCAAATCCTTTGAGAATTTCACCCCTTATGATTTTTATACTGAGATTTTTGTGTTTATGTGTAGCTATGTAGTATATTAACACTGTGCCTGGTATTCTTTATTAAATTGGCTTTATATAGAAACTGGTTAACTATTGAAGAATTTTTGTCTGAGTATCCTTTAACTCTTCTGTGGGAAGCAGAATATGTCTCTTGCTGTACTGCTTATAGGCTTAGCCTCAAAGTGGGAATTGCAAAGTCCTTTCCTGACAATTCAAACCTTGGCTTTTACTTAGTGTGTTTTTCAATGGATCATAAAGCATTTCTCAGAAAAAGTTGATTTCACACTTCCCACTTTTTAAAAAGTAGCAATTAGACAATTTTTTGACAGAGCAGACAACCTGTGACAGAAGCACCCCTGAAGAGCTGCAGTGAAAATGCTTTCGTTTCTGCAGGCTGGGAGCAGGTAGGAGTATTGCCTAGACCTCGTCATTTCAGAATACGCCAGATGACCGGGATGGTTGTAACATCCTTCTGAATTGTATCCCTGCAGCGATGCTGTCATGCTGAGAGCGTGGTACTTCCATGGCTGATTTCTATGCTAAAACAGACATTTTAGTACATGTCTGTGTAGGAGCAGGTGCCTGAATGTACTCTTACTCTGATTACCTTTAGCAGGTAAACAGTCTAGTGAGGAGCACTAAGTAAATAGGAAAACTGCTTGAGAAACTGCTTCACGCCAAATGCCTCTTTTCTCCATGGGTGCATTTGTACATGCTTGAACACCACCCTGCTTGTGATCTCTCCTTTTGGTTATTAGGAGAGTCGTTCTTGTGCTTGTCAAGACGACTTAACTGTTAACTTGCACCAAACCCTTCCTGGGCATAGCACTTTGCAGTTGCTGTTGGGATATCCCTGCGAACACGTTCTCACGGGGCATTGCCTATTTTACTCCTATAAACGTCTTGGCATCTGGTAGTGGTGTGAACGCCTGAGGTGCTCCTTCTGCCTTTGCCTGCCTGCCTTCTCCCCATGGGCAGTTGCCACCATTCCCGCCCCTTGCCAGCTTCAGGGCTTTCTTCTCTCCCATGTGTTCCTGGCGAGAGCACTGCTAATGTCCCCTTCTGTGTGGTACCTGGAGAGCCGGCAAGAAGCACACAGAGTGCAGCCAGGCCTGGATTAAACCAGTGGAATTCGGGATTTGTTTGTCTCTTACTGCCCTGCTAGATGGTGTTGGGCAAGTCCCTTAGGTGCCTGCGCTATCCTTCCTCCCATCTGTCAAAGAGGGCTAGCACTGCTGACTAGGCTTGTTTGTAAAGGGCTTCAGGTCTACGGATAAAAGCTGGGCAGCTGGAAGTGTTTGTCACTAGATCCTTTGAGATGACTGCTTTGCCAGAGTCCTGCTCTGCAGCCGGTTCTGCTGAGCTGGCCCAAAGCTCTGCCGCAGAACGTGGTGGGCATGGGGCGCATGGAGAGCGGAGGGGTCTTCCTCCTGCAGGTGGGCATTGCTTGATCTCGGTCGTGGTGAACGTGCAAAATGCTGTGACCTCCCCAAATTCTGTTCTTTCTGTGTTTGTGTGCAGGATGGGAAGCTGATCCTCTCAAGCCCTGCTCTTGGAAGCTAGAGCATGCTGCTTCCCAGCAAACCCCTGGTGAAGGGGGGAGAGGAGGCAGGAAGCGGGAGGGAGGGGATGGGATGGGATGGGAGGGAGGGAGCTGCTCCCACTCGAGCAGTCCTAACAAAAAAAGTCGGATCATGCCGTTTGATTCTGCATTGTGTTTGTCTTGGAGTGTGTACAGCATGTGTGTGTGAGGAAAGGAGCAGATGGCTTCTGAGTGGAGATGAATTGCGAAAGGCAAACTGTGGGAAGTGGTTTCTGAAAGGGATTTGAAGGAGGAGAAAACCCTTTCTTTTAAAAATTCAGTAAACATTACAAAAACTAACAGCAGTTGATACAGCAGCAGAGGGGTTTTTTATGTAGCGATGCTTCAGAGAAGAAACTTTGGAAGTTTCAGGTTTTGCTGTTTGTTTGTAATCAGACTCATTTATATACGATCTCTGTTTTGATCTTGTCTGCTTATTGCATGTGAACTCCTTGCTTTCGTGTCTCAAGACCAGAAACTTAGTTAATTATTATAATCTGTAGCTGTTGCATTAACCTGAATCCTTAAACCACCTCTCTGATATTAACACAATCTTGGTCTAGCTTTCACTAGCAGTTCAGTTGAACAAGCTGAGCGTCGTTCTTAGAAAAATATGGTTTTATAAAAGAAGTGCTGGTGTTTAATTATGTGATAGCCAAGTATGTTTTGGTGGTGGTGTTTTGCAGGTCTGTTGATGTTTCTGGTGTCTGTTAATGTGCAACAGCTTTCCATAAAGGGAGCCCTGGATCTGAGCTCATGAACTTAGAGTTCATATTTTTTCTTCCCTGGCAAAAGCACGCTTGCTTGTTTGCTTTCTAATGAGAACTGTGTCAGCCATGATCCCACAGTGAGTTGTATATGCGTATAAATATCTGTGTCAGTACAGAGTGCCTCCAAAATCATCACAGCTCCACAAAGACGTGGTTCAAGGTCCTACTCATACTTTGCAGTGATTTTCATCACCCAGTGGTTATACTGTTTCTTTAAAGTGATGCTGTCAGGTTCCTGCAAACTGATTTTTAAAGTTCTTTGTTCATTAAAGGTAATTTCTGTAAATGAGAGACACCAGAAGTACAGGTTTTTTTCTCCGTATAGGATGTTTTGCCTTATGCATTGATGCATAGTGAGTGACTTTGTTGGTTTGCTCTTTCAGACAGGTGTATTTCTTTACCTGGTGAAACACTTAAAGTAGGTTGGGTTTTGGGTTGTTTTGGGCTTTTTTTGGTTTTGTTTAGGGTTTTTTTGAGAGAAGAACAAAGACTAACAATTCTGCCAGGGAGGTATCCTGTGGTGTAGCGCCCTTAAAGTACTTGAACTTTAGAGTTTTTAAAACTGTGTCTAGCTTTCAAGTTGCTGATTTTCCCTTTAAACCCTGTACCCAAGTGGTTTAAAATCATAACTTCTGAGAAGTTATATATAGCCTTAGATTTGCACCCCTGAACTTAGGTAATTCTGCTTGGCATTTATGCTATTTATGAAGAATTCTTGATGGGGGTGCGGCGAAGTTATTCTTTAGAAATTGCTCCTCCATGCTTTGCTGAAATCTAAGCTCTTAGGAGTACAGCCTTCTGAGTCAATAGTCCTCACACCTAGAAACAAAATCCACCTTTGGGATCCATTTAGCTTCTCTTGATCCCAGAAGTGATGGTCTTGCATCTGCTACTAAACATGTTTCTCTGTGGTAGCAGACTTGCTCCTGTTTTAGGAAGTTGCTTATGGATATTTTTCATGACAGCCAAAAGTCAAAGCATGCTTTTATTACTGAAAAAGCCCAAATGTGTGTTCTTTGAGGTCAGTGGCTGAAATTGAGAATTTAATTTTCTAGGAGTCAAGAACTGAATTTTATCATAGAATTGTAGAATAGTTCGGGTTGGAAGGGACCTTTAAAGGTCATCTAGTCCAACACCCCTGCCGTGGGCAGGGACATCTTCAACTACATCACATTGCTCAGAGCCCCGTCCAACCTGACCTTGAGTGTTTCCAGGGATGGGGCATCCACCACCTTCTCTGGGCAACCTGTGCCAGTGCTTCACCACCCTCAGCGTAAAAAATTTCTTCCTTATATCTTGTCTAAATCTCCCTCCCTTTAGTTTAAAGCCATTCCCCCTTGTCCTGTCACAACAGGCCCTGCTAAAAAGTTTGCCCCCATCTTTTTTAGAAGCCCCCTTTAAGTACTGAAAGGCTGCAATAAGGTCTCCCCGAAGCCTTCTCTTCTCCAGGCTGAACAACCCCAACTCTCTCAGCCTTTCTTCATAGCAGAGGTGTTCCATCCCCCTGATCATTTTTGTGGCCCTTCCATGGACCCGCTCCAACAGGTCCGTGTCTTTCTTATGCTGAGGGCTCCAGAGCTGGACGCAGTACTCCAGGTGGGGTCTCACCAGAGCAGAGGAGAGGGGCAGAATCCCCTCCCTCGACCTGCTGGCCACGCTTCTTTGGATGCAGCCCAGGATACAGTTGGCCTTCTGGGCTGCAAGCGCACGTTGCTGGCTCATGTCCAGCTTTTCATCCACCAGTACCCCCGAGTCCTTCTCGGCAGGGCTGCTCTCAATCCCTTCATGCCCCAGTCTGTATTGATACCGGGGGTTGCCCCGACCCAGGTGCAGGACCTTGTACTTGGCCTTGTTGAACCTCATGAGGTTCACACAGGCCCACTTCTCGAGCTTGTCCAGGTCCCTCTGGATGGCATCCTGTCCCTCTGGCATGTCAACCGCACCGCTCAGCTTGGTGTCATCTGCAGACTTGCTGAGGGTGCACTCGATCCCACTGTCTATGTCGTTGATGAAGATATTAAACAGTACCGGTCCCAATACGGACCCCTGCGGGATGCCACTCGTCACCAATCTCCATCTGGACATTGAGCTGTTGACCACTACCCTCTGGATGCGACCATCTAACCAATTCCTCACCCACGGGACAGTTCACCCATCAAATCCATACCTCTCCAGTTTAGAGGGAAGGATATTATGGGGAACCGTGTATTTTGACATCTTCAAAGATAAAGGGAAGAATGGGATCACCTATTTGTGGATGTTTAAGTTTATTTACAACACAATTCTCTCTTCTTGTAAATAAGCACTACTTTGATGTTGATGCAAATGAGTAAAAGTGGCCTGTTTATAATTTTTTCATATGCTTGAATGTAGACTGCATCTGATTCCTTGTGGACCTGACAACAGGTGGCTGCGTGGGTCAGGGAGAAGATTGTCCTCATGTCTGCAGTGTTTGGCTTCACCTCTGCGCTGTGTGCTCCCACCGTCTTCTTTAAGGGTGGAGCATCTATGGTGTTCCTGGAGGCAGGAGTCTGGGACTGTGTCACTAAATGCTTTGCAAGCACATTATGCACCTGTCAGTGTAGCTGCAAGCGTGCACGTTTAGCACAGGTATTCATATACTCAGATTCTATGAGCGTGGAAACAGTTTTTTGTATCATTATAACATTAGAACATTTTCAGTAGTAAGTTTGTATCTTATGCTTAGGTTTTTCAGGGACCTTATAGTAAAGAAATGGGACATACATCTAAATTTTTTTGTGTAACCTACTTGAGTCTGTTACAAAGCTGGATTTGGAGACGCAGATTTCCAGTGTGCCTTACTGCCTTGAAGGATAATTGCATTTCATACTCTTAAGTATACTTATACCTTGGAAAATCACTACTCTAGATCTCGCAGACATAGAATTATTTATGGCTATTTATCTCTAAAAAATCAATCAGATTTTTTTCTGACTCTCAAGTCAAATTCACTCTCTCTGTTAACTGGAACTAATGTGTGGTTGTGTTCATTTAGTTAAGTATATTGTACTTAATATCTCAATGAACCTGTGGGGTTTTCGGAGGAATTTTTGGCTCCATTTGTATTTTTATAGTACACTCTAAATTGCTTTAGGTGTGAAAAATTACTTGCTGCTTGATGTTCTTGAATTAGCTTATAAGCAGACATTTGTAGTTGTTACCTGTTCTTGACTCATGCGCTTCCAATGTAAGATGAAACCTTAGAGATCTACAATATTTTCATATAAAAGCCAAAAGACTTCTTTTGCCTTTACTTTCACCTTCAAGCTCGTTCTTCAAGGAAAAAAGAAAAAAAAGAAAAAAGTGTATATGTTCTGTTCCTTATTTAATGGCTCTTTAGCACATTGTTTGTGCCAGATGTTTTTCCTTTAGCTTATATGTTGTAACATTGGAGAGTATATCATCCAGTCTACAGAGCATAGGACCGAGCGTTGTCTTTTGGTTGTGATTCTGTTGTGCTTTTGCAACCCCCCCTCCCCCATATCACATTCTTATTACAAACAAACAGAGAGATCTTGTCAATGGGGAGGAAAGTATCAGAACTATGTGTTTCTTACTAGTCTTTCAAATCATTCATTCTTCTGATTACAGGTTTAACTTTTACTGCAGGTTTATACATTACTAGTAATTGTGTTCATGCAGGGTTGTCTGTGCAAGATATTCACAGATTTAATAGACATTTTGATCTTTCCACATAGGAAACAGGTTTATGTGGCATGTCAGCTAATTTCAGTCATCGTTACTATATTTATGTAGGGTTGTTTGTAACAGTACTGTGTTTACCCTTCATCCCAACCTTCTTGGACAAGCTTCGGTATGCCCAGGAAGTTAGGCAACAGTATATAACCACATAATTAAATACCATCACCCACACATACACACTTCAGTTATCCAAGAGATTGTCTACCGCTCCAGGATGTACCAAATTTCTTTCCCAGCCTAGAGGTTAAGACCGACAGTAGAAATTTGGAGTGAAGAGGCACGTGATGCCTCCCTGCGAGCCGGGATTATCCCGTTACTGCGTAAGGCAGTACTTCCCAGCACCCTTGATGTTGACACTGAGTGGGAGCCCCTCCTGGGAGTCCCTGCCTTCCTCCGACACCAGCGTCCAGCCGTGTGTGTGCCACTCAACATCTTCCGGCTCTGCCCCTCCAGCTCGCGTGCTGGCAGCCACCGCTTTAACTACTTCATGCTTCAGTTCCTTTGTCTACACGGTTGTATCAGGAGGATTGTTCACGTTAGCTGACATGTGTAACGGGCTTGAGATTCGCAGACGAAGATACAAAGAGCAGTGGCTGATGTTAGTAGATAGATAGGAAACTTGCAGAACATATGAGGTGGAAGAAATCCTTGAGATGCTATTCTTAGTTCAAGTGCGCTTTTCAATGTGTAGTCTCCCAGTTACAGCAGTGAACTAGTAGATGTTGAGGGATGAGTTGTGAATGCTGCACAGCCATGACAGTAGATCAAAAGAGAGGTGACCTCAACCAGCAAGGCCAGGCTAGGAGCCATTTCAGCAACAGATGTAGTAGGCTTGAGTGTACAGGGAAGTGAGAAGCCAAAATAAATATTAGAAACACCCCAGCACATGAGATCATGGCTCCTGAGGATGCTGATTAGTTGGCTGTAATTCCTGTAAGTGTGATTAAAGCGGACCTGATTCATGAGGCTGGTGAAGAAACAGGTGCGGAAAGGAGGGGTTGTGTGCGGTAGAAGCATGTACACTGATAGTCAGGCATGGACTTTTTTCCTTGAACTTCTGTTAGTCATGGAAATCTTTTGCAACAAAGTAGTTGATCTTTCTTCTGCTAGTGGAGCTTTGTATTAGCTATTTAATTAATTGATTAGTTTCTGTAGAGCTGTCAAAAATGGATATTAAAAGCTTGCCCATGTTATACCGCAAATCTGTGCGGAGGCAGGTTATTCTTTGAACAAGGATTTTCTGAGCCAATATACTATCCTTTCTTCTGTACTTTGTCACTAGGAAAACAATAAATGAGTTAGAAGAATGACATCCCACGCTGTCCCTTCTTATTTTCATGCTATTTCAAGACAGCTTTTCAGCCAGTACCAGGACTCATTTCAGAGGTGGCTCCCAAGTTTGAGCTATTGTGAAGCATCTCCCATGCTAGATTTGTGCTTCCCTGTGTGGGGGATGTTAACCTCCCTTAAAGAGAGAAAAAGATGCTTGCTAGAACAAGAGGCAGATCTCTGCATATCTTCTAGCATTTGGGGAGTGGTTGTATACAACGGAAAGTTGTAGTTCCATAGTTCAATACTGTCTTTCCAGGGCAGATGCCAGACAAGTCCTCTGAGGCCCTACAGGGATAGATGTCACCCAAGAGAAGTTGTGTCCTGTCACCTCTGCAGTGTATGTTGATGCCAGACTTTACCATACAGCCCATGGAAGTGACTAGTCTACAATACTTTTTTTTTTTTTCTTCTTCTTTAGCTTTTCTTTTCTCTTCCTATCCTATATTTTAAATCACACAATCACGTTGATCAGAATTATGGATTGGCATCAAATTCATAGAAGAAGTATGAGATTATCCTTTTCCTAGGATTTGGAGAGAGGAGCCTAAAAAAGATGGTTTAAAAGTTTGTAGGGGCTGCTTCTGGCTTTTTTGAATACCAACTAATCAATTGATTTTTATTTTTCTTTTAAAGTAGTCAAGGAACAGCCTTTCAGCACACATTGGTAGCTTTTCCTGAATGGAAAGTTTCAGAACAGGAAATGTTTTAGTCAGCTTTGACTGGATGCACAAACCCCACGCCAGTTGTAAAGTTTTTTCTGGCAATCATCTGCCTGCCTATTTCTAGTAAGTATTCCTAAGCAGTGGATGGCAGAGGAGGTGGTTTCTGGATTGTTCAGTTTGGAACATCACCGTACATTTCCCTCAGCAAATGGCTTACGTGATATTTTTTGGCTTCAGTTTTTATGCATAACAACAGTGAAAACATTTGATTGATCCCAGAGAATAGAAAGAGTTGTTTGTTGGGGTTTTTTTCCACACAGTCCTCTTTAGTTAGGTTTACTGTAATGCAGATGGCTGAAAGCACATTATTCGGGTAAAGATTGCAGGGCAGGCTTGTATGCAACCAAGTGAAACATTCACTAATTTTTGCATCTTAATTTCTCTGAGCTGGTTAACATAACAGCAGTTAAACAGCTTCATTCTGCATGAAATGCTGCAGCGTGACTTCCCCTTTGGCTGCCGACAAGCATCAGGTACTCCAGAGACGCTGGAGTTACTGAAACATCCGCAGGCAGAAATGTGGAAGTGACCCCTAAATAGGATGCTTCTGTTTTCAGACACCAAGGTTAGGACATTTGGGAAAAGGGAAGCACAGCTGCTGTGTACCTGTAAACTTTAAACCACAGCTATTTTAAGTTAAGCACTTAAAAGGGAAGCACTAGGGTTCTTAATGGAAACATTTGCAAATTAGAGCCACTGGGTACTGCCAGTGTTAATTTGTGCTTAAACTAATATAAGATACCCTCTCCCCTTACAGCTGGAAACAGAACTGAACTGGTTCTCTTCTGTGATTAATATGAAAACCTTGACTGTTGGGATTATATTGCTTCAAATCACCAAGTAAAAAAATCTGTATCATCATACAATGATAAGGTTCATGTGGAAGAGGGAAAGGCATGTTGGAGTACACATTAAAAAAGAAAAAAGGCAGCTATTTTGTATGTAATTTTTTAATATGCAAAGCAGAACATAGCTATCTAAAATCAAAATGTTCATGTATTTCTAGGCATTGGTAATAAAGGGCTGATTGTCGTCTTAACTGAAGTCTGTAGCATAAAAGCAGCACCTCCCACTCCCAAATCCTTTCCCATTAGTCTGGTTGAGAATGGCGTGGTTTATTTTAATGACTCCTTTGAAGTTTGTGATGTTGGAGGCCAGCAGGGATGGTCACATCTGACTTGTTAACGACCTGTGTTACAGGGGTAACTAGATGCAAGGTACACTGAGCCCATAACTCATGGTATTTGGAAGAAGCACTTCAGCCTCCAGCTTTGACTTGAAGATGAAGGGTAAATCTTCTGTTATTTTACTTGGTAGTTTGTTTCCATGCCAACCACCGTCACAGTTCACAGAAACCACACCCAACTTGTATTTTTTTATTTTTTAATACTGAGTTTTTTCTGGCTTCAGCTCCCAGCTGCTGGTTGTTGGTGCCTCTTTCTCCAATAATTGAAACAGGCTCTTAAATTGTGCTCTTGGACCCATCAGTGTGTTACAAACAAGTTAGGTCGCTCTCTTTATAGATGAGCTTAGAGGTAATATTCTTGAATCTCTCCCAGTAGGGTGCTTCCTAGAGCCTTGAAAATGTTTGGGGGGAGTGAGGGATTGAAAGAGATCCTTTTCAGCCCCCTCTCCTTCTATTTGAAAAGAAAGATTGGGACACTGGAGGTGCAAGTGTCTTAATTACAAGGCAAGCTATGCTGCTCTTGCTTTTAGGGTGTTGTGATTGTTGCAGCTGATGTCCTCCCTCAGTTCTCCAGCACCTACCTTGGCAGTGCTGGATTTCAGAGGGAAAACTGATCTCTACTTGCTATAATGCAGGGGTAAACGGCATTGATCCTGTCCTCAAACCCTATTCAGGTTCTCATCTCCAGTTGTCACTTCACTGCAACTTCCTAAATCCTCTTCTGTACTCCTGCTTTATAGGCTGAAGCCAGTATAACTTGCAGTTACAGTCTGTGTCACTTTGATTTGGTGAAAGTAAAACACAGTTTGAGTTCATTCCCCCCTCCCCCCCCAAATCAATTTCAGATGCTCAGCATCTGTGAAGTGACTATAAGCCTCATCCTTTTTACCACCCTGCTAAGCCTTGTGTCACCTGTAAATGTAACTGGCAGCGACTTTCCTATGGTTTTTTTAAATTCATTTCCAGATGATTATTGAAAATATTGACTAATGCCTGGCTTAGCACTGATCTTGTGGAACTAGCAGGAATATCTTCATTTGATTCTCTGTTGACAAGGCCAGCTTCAGATCTGTCAGGAGTCAGGTCTTCACCATTTAACATGTCTTCTATCAGTATCGCTTCTTCCATTTTTAGGTGGAGAAGTTTGGGAAAAGAAATAAAAGGGAATGCTCCACGATATCAGACATAGTAAAGGTGGGAGTTTTGGTGAGCTAAAACAGACCACTAGGGAATTGTTAATAGGAGACGATAGGCTGGCAAAAAAAGACAACAGATGGGGCGAGCATGTCTGCAGCAAGACAGCGCTTTCTCCCAGTCGCATCCTGAGCTTAGCTGGTCTGAGGGATGTTTCTTCTGCAAGAGTTAGCAGGGAGTGGGTAACGTGCCTGGGTATTAGGGCCTTCTTTTGCGCTGTTTGTTCTGTGTGTTTTGGAGCCTGAATAAATAATGCCGTTTTGAAGGATGCTTTTTAATAGTTACTAGAATGAGGTGACTGAAGTATATAGGAGCTTGCAGTTTCCATGGGACACTGGGCCTTTCCCATTAATGTGGCTGGGAGCAAGCAGGAACTCGGAGACACAACCTGCGTGGTTGGGCTGCGTTGTCCCCCTCAGAGCTTCGGTTCCTGCTGGATCATGTCCATGCCATGCTGTTTTGTTCTATTTTTTCCCCCTTATCTATAAACCTCTGTTTCTGTTTGAATGTAGGTACAGCGGAGAGCACGAAGCACTGCTGTTGCTCGTAGGTTTTTGAGCATTTTGAACTCCCCCCAGTCCACCCAGTCTCACGCCGAGTAGGACTGGTGGCAGCTGCTTATCTCCTGAAAGCGTTCCCAGTTTTAGCCTCTGCCCGGCCCGCTGCTTTGCCTCCGAACTGTCAGGAATCCTCCGGCTGCCCCCAAGAGAGATCGGTAATATGTATTGAATGTGCTAGACATCATCTCCAGATCCAAATACTTGCTCAAGAATTCCGATACATTGGTCTAACTGTTTGAGCAACTTGGTTGGTTTCAGTCTGACCTTTGCAACACAAGCCCACCTGTAAAGCAGCAGCTAGCAGGTAGCTAACCATTATGAGAGCCCTGCAGTTCCTTAAAGGCTTCTCTTTGACCTCTACCTATCTCTGGCGCTAGAGCTACTCATTTAAAGGAACTACTTTAAAAGTGCCATCCTCTAGTACCTCATCCAGCAAAACCCAGATGTGTTTCCTCCAGCCCTCTCTGAAACGCACTCCCACAATTTATCCTATTCCAGCAAATGTCCGCTGTGGTCTCTCCACTCACACATCCACCACCGGCAATTCGGCCGCAGGCTCTGGTGCCCCTATGCTGTCTGTCCCCAAGGGTGACGTGGGGGTAACCAACTGGAATACAGTAAGTGGATGGTTGAAGTCCTTCTTTAAGACTGACTTCCGTCTTGCTGCCTGTAGTAAACCTAGCCAAGGCACACACAAGTGTCAGTGGATTACGGAGTGAAGGAAGGCAGACGAGATCAACCCATTTTTATGGCCCTGCTATTTTTCAGTTCAGACATTAAGACAGAAATAACTGTACAGTCTGAGGTTCTGGTTTATAACCAGAATTTTTTGGGGTGTTTAATGCAGAGCCCTGAGCCCCATGTCTGTTGCATCCTTTCTGGTGAATTCTTCTTGTGCAATATTTAGGTGGGTTTTAGCTGTCGTGAGTTTTGAATCTGATCTTTTTCTTTCTTTTTTTTTTTTTTTTTGAGGAACTTCTGAGGAAGCTCTTATAGTTCCTCTTTATAACAAAGTTCTGGTTTTTACTTTTTTTTTCTTAGATTTCTCAAACATTTGTGAAAGTGTCTTAACTAGTTCCTGCATGTGCAGTTTTGTTGGGGAGAATTTGTATGCAATCCACTATTCTGAACTCAGCTATATTTTTCTGAGGCCAAAAAGCAGAACAAAGAGCCAAAACTGTAGATGTGAGGGGAAATAAAACCATTTAGGAAGCTCAATATGCCCATTAGTTGCTTGGCCTTTTCATTTCATGTTCAGTCACCCAATTTTCTCTAGTCTGAAGTGCTTTTTGTAGATTTGGCTTGGGTGGGTCTTTTTCGGCAATCAATCTTCTAATTCTTTTTGTAAAAATTCTTCAGGCCACATTGTTATACCCCACTCTTGTTTTGTAGGTGCATTAGTGACACCCACAGTACTTGGGTGAGCACCATTATATTGCTTTGCAGCATTGTGAATTTACTGTTGCAGTGATAAGTATTTGAATTAGGCACAGGCAGCAGCCAAAAGTCAGCTCCTACCCGCAGATACTGCTGTCTTCTGCCTATTCCACGGAAGCATGGGATGTTACGTGGTATTTGTTAATGCTCGGTAGAGAGTTTGGATACGGGTGCTAGTTTCATTAAAAATAGATATAAAATCCTCACTTCTTTTTTCCACCGTGGAATTCACGTAGGCTCGGAGAAACATCTGCTGGATCAAAGTCTGTTGGCTCCTTCACTGTGTTCCTGATTGCTGAAACTCCCTCCAGCCTTGTTTGTTTGGAAAAAGTCTGGTGTAACGTTGGATCTGCGCAGCCTGCAGTGTTTCACAAGCCAGAGGGGAAGCAGTGCAGCGCTTGCACAAGCATGATTATGCGAATTCACAGACAGGAAACGCTGCTCGGTATTTGACATCTCCTTATCCTGTCTTCCCCCCATTACGCTTCTGCCATCCAGACTAGTTCTTCCTTCCCTCCACCCTCCTTCGGGGTTAGACCTGGGAAATGTCCGTCAGCTGTTCCCAGGCAGTACCGACTGAGATGGTTGCAAACGAGGTGCTTGGGCACACAGAAACTTGGGAGATAATATAACGAGCTAAAAATGTGAGATAAATCGTCCCTGGATCATGACTGTTCTTTCCTAACCTGTGGCCAGGGAGGACCATAAATGCTCATCCCACTGAGGGTGTGTCTGCCGCTTGAGGTGGGCTGCAGAGAAACGCCCCGCTTTACTATCGTTATTTTACTGATTAGGGGATAGATAATCTTTTTGTACTGCAGGTTTCAATTCAGAATGGGTTTTTTTCACCCAGACATCAAAGAAGTTCTGACTGGCAGCTCGGAAATTTGTATAAGGTCTGAAAGGAGGATTTATAGGAAATGACCAGATGGTCTACTAGAGAATTTCCCCAGGAGGT
Organism: Aptenodytes patagonicus; assembly: GCF_965638725.1. Taxonomy (NCBI): domain Eukaryota; kingdom Metazoa; phylum Chordata; class Aves; order Sphenisciformes; family Spheniscidae; genus Aptenodytes; species Aptenodytes patagonicus. Next base: position 11,517,028 of record NC_134953.1, on the reverse strand, counting down.
TGCAGTTATTTAAAAATGGGAGAAACGAAATAGACTGTACAAAATTTGACTGTAAAATTAACTGGCCAGCCAGTAGCTAAATACTTAACCAAAATGATTCAGCTTGGCCCCTAGCATAAGCATGTAATGAAGTGATGTGTCTGTGAGCTGACGCCGCGCACATTATTTCAAGTTTCACCTAATATGTGCGCATGAATGAAAGATGATTTTGCTGTGCAGAGTTCTTGCTGTGGTGAGGCCTCTCCTGCATCTCTTCCTTTCACAGCGGCAACGTGATTGTTCAGGCATGCAGGAGAATGCTACAAAATGCTGTTCATTTTAAGTGAAATATAAAGCTGTTCAGTGGAACTCCCTTAATTTTTGAACTGCTCTTTTTAGCCTCATAAACATAAGAACTAGCATATCGGTTACATTCCAATATTTTATTAAATTATCAAATATTTAATATTTGACAGAAAAAACCAACCAAATTGCTTTATTTTGGGGATGCAAGACTCAGGAGTATGTTAACCCTAAGTAGTCAAGTAAAATCTGTGAACTCATGTTACCTGAGTTGTTTGCCACGTGGCTTTAGACTTTCAGTATCCATGTTTCCAATGTGTTCAGGTTTTTTCTTCCTGAAGCTGTAATACATGGAAATTGGGAGATTTGTGTATGGGTGGGTGTTTTCAAATGGGCAATCAGATTTTTAGTGCAAATCCCATCATTTCAGATGCTAAGGTCTTAAGAAACACAAGCTTTGTACGCTGCATTAGATCAACGGATGGATTCAGAAACCAATTGAGTTCATCATTCCTTAAAAAGTTAGGAAAACGCTATTTTTTTTTATTTAAATGCCTATGAAAGACCCTTTTTTAGAACGCAGACAGGCTTTAATTCTCTCATGTTCTGTTTTAAATTGAATACCCAGCGGAGAGAACTATCTGAAATAATAAAAAGCATTTAATACTCTCATGCTCATCTGTTTGTGTTCTGGTTTGCTTCTCCCAGAAACTTACTTATAACACCTGGTGTCATGGGAGTAGTCCCGTGGGCCATGTGCAGACATAGTTCTGCTGAGAGTCCATTGGTGTAACGCTGGCGCAGAATGTAATTAAACCAGATTTCTCTCGCAGCTTGCTGTGTTTGCATAATTCTTCGTAATGGTAGTAATACACCTATTGAATTTAGAAACCAACCTTCATAACCTTTGACCTAACCTCCTGAAGTACTAAGAGGAAGAGGGTAAATATCCAAAGGGCTATGTGAAATTCTTAACTGAGACTAGGTACGTACTTCCCTGTATATAAAGCCTTACAAATGAGTGTTTATGGCAGATTTTCCCCCTCCCCTCCAGTGATTCATTTCTATTAGCCTCAGAATTAGAGCCTCTGGAAAAAAAAAATCTCAGAATTCAACACTATCTTCCAGGTATTAAAGATACTAAAAAAAAAAAAAATCTGGAGAGTGAATTCGTGGCAGTGGAGTTGCCCAGGTTGAGCTAAGGCAGAAATTTTGTTTGTGAAGTGCTTGTTCGCACTAGTCCCGTATAAACCAAAACCAGGCACTGCTCTGAGGGTATGCAAGAGTCTTGCAAGGCTGACATGGAGAGTTAAGAGTATTCTGTTGTTTAACCAAAGCTCATCTGGTATGAAAATACTGAGAGGCGAGTTTTGAACCCTGCCATTGATAGAGCTAATCTTGCAGCTTATTATTTACTATTTGCTGGGGTTTCTGAAATTGTCAGTTGTATAGAAATGAACATAACATACCCTGTTTCAAAACTATTAAGTGTGTTGCACTCTAAATGATTAATTTCAGATGATTAATCTGCTACTGTTTGTTTATAGTGTGGAATCTGAGTATGCGGTATGTTTCTTCTAACAAGGTGTAGTCCTTTTGGCTTCCTTTGCAGAAACAGAAGATCTCTCTATAAAGTAGTCCTCCTGCATCTGTCATGTTCAGCCCAATTGCTTACCTTGCAGTTCATGGGGTACGAGGCTGGGTTTATGCAGAGCCCCTGCCTTCTGACTTCGGGCAGCCCTGCTAATTCTCTGGAAGCTTCTTGGTTCCCATTTTTAAAATCGTGATGGAGGAGCTGGAGGAAGACATTAAGGCCCCAGTTTTTAAATGTTAAGAACCTTTGCCTCCTTGAGGTTTATCCATAGAATATTGATAAGTGCAGTATTTTCATAGCTTTTGTTACGGATCTGATAATATTTGTGTTGATTTGATTTTTGTATTGGACTTTTCCTTTTTAAAAAGGAATATTCAGTCTGGGTGGAGGGAGAAAGAGTGAGTTATGCAGAGTGCTCAGGATATGGGGCCAGCTGTGGTGGATGAGACAAAAGGTCCATCTAGCTCAGGGTGTTGTTCTTGACCATGAGTGAGAGAGAGAATATGAGAAGCAAAGTATGTACAGAGTGGTCCTGGCCACAAGACTTGTACCATGTAATTTTGTGGTAAAACTGAATTTTGAATGGGGTGCAGTCGTCTGAAAACCTCAGTTTAAAAGTGAACGTGGCAGGGAACTGATGAGGGTGAGAAGATGGAGTTGGTCTGGAAAAAAGTGCAGTTGAAGGGAAAGGAAATCCTCTCCTCTGCCTTGTGGAGTGTATAGCATTCCCAGGGTCAGAGGGTGTCCCAGGGAAAGCATGACAATAAATGCAACTGTCTGGATAATGTCATCTGGAGAGTCCTAAGGTTAGCTTTGATCCTTGCAGGAGGATCACCCTTAGCAGAGGTGAAAGAGGAGTCCTTCGAAAGTAACAACCAGTCATGACCCAGCACTAAGTGACTCTAATGTGTTGAATATCCCTTTCTCTTTGGTCTCTCTCAGTTGTCTTCACCTTTTATCTCTCATTTTCTGCGTAAGTCACCTGAGGGGGTGGGTGGAAAGCAGGGACTGTCTCTGAGTTTTGATGTGACCTGAGAAATGCGAATGTCTAGAGTGTTATGTTATGCCCAAACTGAAGAGCCACGGTTCAGGATTTAGGAAGCTGCACTCTCTCTCTCTCACCGTCAATGATACATTAAAGCCACGTTTCCTTCACAGGAAACTAATGGCCTGTGAGAGCCTTGTCAGTTGTGTTTGGATGGCTGTGTGACTTGGATTGCAGCAGGTAACTGATAAAGGGATGCCAAATAATTTGTGGTGTATCTAACAACGAAATCAAAGCTAAACAATTCTGAGAAATAGAACTGAATCCGCAAGTGGCATGTATTGACATTTGCCTATTGCGGTAATTGCACTTGCAAATAAAGTACTTGCGAATTAGTCCTGTGTTTGTTCACTCTTTGGAAGAATATCTGAAAGTAAATGATTTTTGTAGTTAGCTTGCAAAGTTCTGCTGACGTAGCGGAATTTATTGCTCAAGAGAAGAAACATGTGAATTTATCCCCCATATTCTTCCACCCACTAAGTTCTCCTAAGCAATCTCTTTTCTCTGTAAACAGTCAACTGAACTTGCCAGCTACAGCAAGCATTTTTTTTTTCCCACCTTCTTTGTGCTGTATTACTTTCTGGTCTGTCACATTCTTTCTCTGTCTTCGGTGTTCAACTTCATACAGCTTCTCTTGCATCACAGCCCTTAAGAATAAGAAAAATTAATTACTAAGCAACTGAGTTTACTAGTATTGTGTAGTCCAGAGATATGGCTCTGTGCTTATCATGCTTTCTTTGACTTCTAGCTGCATAGACTTTTATCTTTAAAAAAAAAAGATCACCAGATCTGTTGGTTTGACTAATGAGTAGCGGAAAGAAAATTGAGCTGGGAGGGGCTCCAGATACCAGGAGGGGCTCCTCCTTGCTCTTTGGACACTGGGCGAATTTTTATGCTTCATAGCACAAGAATTGCTAGGGATTGCTTTCAGGAAGGAGGGAGAGGTGGACATCAGCTGCTGCAAGGAATGGAGCATGTTCATAGGAGCTCTCATGCATTATTCATCACAAGCTCTTTTCGCTGGGATCAGCTGGAGGAAATAGTCTAGTTTGAACTACACTGGTATTGTATTTAGGGGGCTTAAGCAAGCCCAGGCAAGTACAGCACCAACTCTTCATCTGCAGGCAAATGTAGGGCAGTCAGCAGCTCTGCTTACACAGCTCCGTCTCTTTAGTCTGGGTAACGGGAGTCATGCAACCAGGGGAAGCTACCCTGAGGATACACACATGCATTCGTGCTGGAAAATGAAGCTTCAGGTAGGAGAATGCCTTGTCAGCAGAGTATCTTGGCTTTACGGTTCATTGTAGGGGTGCTGTTAAGCCCTGCAAAATAAATATGTACGTCAGGGCAGCCTGTCAAGAGAGGCTGCTGTAGAAGCTCCTCATTAGAGTGCTACATGAACGATCCCTTTTAGTGTGAGACTTTGTTCAGTTCTAATTGTGAAGCTGCCTTTTTTTTCTTTTTTTTTTTAAGCACCTTTCCTTCATTCACGCTAACCTTCTTCTGAAGGTGCTGGGGATTAAAAGCAGAGAGACAACTTGCTGGTTCTTGGAAATTTTTTGGGCTGTTTTTATTTAAGCTGGCTTTTTAATTGTATTGGTATTAGCACTTTTATTTGGGGGGAGGTAACCATAAGAGATTCTGTTAAAACACAGCTGGGTGTGATAAGCCTTAAGCTCCAATTGTGTCCTTTCAGAGCGTGTGCATTTGAATGGCTGCAGTATTTACTACTTTTTTTTTTTTTTAATTTTCCAAATAAGGTTGCTTGTAAGTTGGGGCTTCTGTTCTCAAAAGCTTGTCTGTATTTTCTAACGTTATCAGTTGTTCTAAAAGAAATCTGTATTCCTTCTCTGTACAAGCTTTGTATATTTAAATCATCAGAGCTCGAGCAACACTGTTAGTTCAGTTTTAGACAAAGAAGGGGATTTTGCAAAACCTTATGGAACAATGACAAAGGGTCTTTGTTCTGTTCTGTGAGCGTTATTTGCTGTGTAATGTGGGGGTTTGTGCATGTGTGAGAGAGGGAGGTATACAAACACATAATCTCATTTGGCAAGAACGTTCAAATGTTATTTGCTTTGTGTGTCTTAAGTACGTATGCTGCTTCTGGCTGCTAACCGCACTGGTGTGCGTGTCCCGCCTGCCTGCCTTCCCTGGCTGGGGGGGGTGTTTCAGTTTGGGGAGGATTTTATTTATTTATTTATTTATTTAGACAGGCTGCTAAAACCCCCAAACTAGAAAGTGCAAAAATCAAGAGTCCCTGCTAGACAACTAGGACAAAACGGTGCTTTGCTGTGCAGACAAGTTGTTTTCTTTTCAAAACGATAGCTTGAAGTCCAAGCCAGGGGTTAGTAAATAAGCATTACTGGTGGAAGCAGAAATTGTCAGCTTCATGTGAAATCCCCCAGGAGGAGATTAATGATCATGTGCTTTTGGTGAAGCTTAAATGTACGCTTCCCGCCAGTATGTTGTCTTCCAAGATGACTTGATCGCCTAAATAGAATTTACATGTACACAAGAATATGGTATTTAGTGACATGTCTTTTTTCCTTTTGTTAACAATTGGGAGTGACAATATTTTGTCACACACATTATCAGCCTGTGACTTTGGGGGGGGACACACACATCAGTACTTTTGGGAGTCCTAAATAACTTGAAACGTTGACTTAAAAATTTAAAAAGCTCCTTTTGACTTCATATGTTAAAGTTCTGGAAATTTATATGCTGTACATGCAGCGAGAATTGATCTGCTACTTGAATTTTGCACATGCTTTGCGGATGCTTCAATATTTGTCATGAGATAGAGAGGTGACAGTCTAATACTCTTTTACAACAGATTGTGTGACCTTTCAATGCATAAGATCCTTGTTTCATGGAAGCTCGCTAGCAGGATTCTTTATCTGATTTTATTAGACTTGTGAGGTCCCATGCATTCAGTTACTTGATTGAAGTCAGTGGAATTAAGAGATGGATTTGGGATTATGTGATTTTAAACTTTAAGATTTTTTTTTTTTTTTTAAACATTAAAGTGTATTTTGCTGCTTCACTACTCAGTTACACCTGGAGTCCAGAGTTGTGTTGTCTAGTCATCAAGGTATAGGGAAGGAAGAGTTATTTCTGCACTTGCCTGTTTAATATACTAGGCTAATGTGTTGATAGTTTAAAATGAAGTTTTCTAAAAGCATCTCTGTGTTGTTCTTTTTCAACTATCCACGTTCAGATTTTGTTTGTACTCAGCCCCCCTGCCACCCACTCAGCTGATTTTTTTTTATTTTTTTTTTTTTTTTTTAATAATCAAATAAGATTTAATACTGTAGCACAAAACGGCAATTACAGCCTTATTGGCACAGAGAGGACTCAAGCGCTTATGTTCACCTCCGGCTTAAACCAATTTGGGCCCAGATAAGAGTGTCAGCTTTGATGTGCCATCTGAAAGTTCTGAGGCTTATGCCCATGCTTCAGAAATTCCTCAAAATCCTCGTGCAGCTGAGGCTGAGGGACCTGGATGGACTATGACGCTGTAGATCGTAAAATCTCACTCTTGGGGAGAGGAGTTTTATTCTGGTTTTTTATATTATTATTAATATTTATATTATTAATAATAATAAAATAAGGAACTTTCACATGTCAGGGAAATGTTCTGGATCAAAATATCTACAAAAGTTCCCAAAGATTTGCTCCTTCAGCTAAGAGTGAGGAAAATATTTGGACTGCACAGAGCACTTCAGGCATTACTTACAGATGCAGTAAGGTGAGAGTTTGCACTGAACAACAAAAAAAAAACAGCTAATGAATAAGGGGGAAAAAAGGGCACAAATCCAATTTTTGGTTATTTTTCTGTAGATCACTGTGAAGAGCTGGAATCGGACCAGAACAGGAAACGTGATACTCTCTGTTCAGACTGTGGCAGGGAGCAGGACTTGAGACTTATTTGATAAAACTCCTTACCAGTTTTGTCTCCTATCTCAGTGTCTCTTTGTAATGGACTATGAAGGTTCCTAATGGTAGAGTCAGAAATACAATTAAAATGTTAAGTATTTGGCAGCAGCAAGAAATGACGCAAACTGAAATAAAGAGTATGCTTATGTTGGTATTAAAGAAATGAATGGAAGAGGAGTTATTAGCTAGTTCTGTGATATAAAGGCAGCTTCATATTGTAACAACATTTAAATGAAATGGTTGCAGCTGTGATGTCCTTGGGAAAAGTAGTAAAAAACAGGGAAGGCTAAACATGGTGGCCTCTGTGTAGGACCTATCAAGCAGGAGATACTTCAGGGTTTTTTTATTTCTCACTGACAAGGAATTTTAAAGGTGGGTCTATGGTGAGAACAGATCTAAGTTTGTGTTTGTGTTTTTTTTATTAAAAAAGAATAACTGAAGAATAAGTTTAGATTGAAAAACAAATTTTCAGTAGTGCAAAATGAACATATTTTCAGTCTATGGCTGCCTGCCACTAAGCTGTCTCCCAGAAAGCTTAATGGTGGGCAGTATTCTGGTGCCATGGTGGGGCTGGAATCAGATTGCTTGTGACGACAAATGATGTAAAATTTATTTGGAGCATATATTAGTGTGCGTTCATGATGTCAGTTTTGTAGCCTGCCCTCCCCCATCCAGCCTTTTCTCCGTGTCAGCCAGCTTCCTTATGGTTTTGCCACTGTCCCTTGCCCCAGAGCGGGGTGGCCCTCTGCCTCCCTCCTTTGCCAGCGGTGGGGAGGGACAGTGTCTGGCTCCCTGTCATGGATGTGATTTGGGGGGGGTGGAAACAACAGTGGGGCTGCAGGAGGGAGGATCCTCCGCCCCTCCTTGAGGAAGTGCAGCATGCCAGGCTGGAGATTTCTGCACCTCGGTCTGGTGGAGGAGGGCAAAGGAGTGCCATCATCTCCTTGTGCTTCAACCTCAGCACCGGGATGGATTTGGCTACTTCATCATGGGCATGTCTTGGCCACTGGTGACAAGCAAGGGTTGGTAAGAGGAAGGCCAGAGACTGATTCCCTGCAACCACACCCCTCTGTCTCATTGTCTAAAAGGCACAGGATGCACCGACGCCATGGTAACAGAGCAGGAAGGACCGAAACCATGTCGCCCATCCTTTCCTCCCTCCTGGGAATGACCGCAGGACAGGCAGAAATACAAAGCTTCCAGTAGGGAAGTGACCCTGCGTAAGATTTGGTGGAGACAGAGGGATATCGAGCAACCATGTGCATCTCCATGGACTGACTGCAAGTCAAGTAAGTCAGGACTTGACTGCCAATAGAGACAAGCCCAATGCAAAAGCTTGTGTGAGCTTGTGTGAGCACATTAGTGCGGAGATGTGCCAACCCACACACGCCTCTCTCTGAGCAAGTCTCGGGCACAGGGCTCAGCGACATGCTGTCTTGGCTATACAGCTCTGGTTTGGTCTGGCTTATTTGTGCATTCATATTAAAGTAACAGCAAATTAACAGGTTGGAGGTAAAGTAGTGTTTTGATGTTTTGCAAGGTTTTGTGTACAATAAATGGTAGTGTGTCATTGCAGTTGTGCTTTGGAGCTCCCCAGTTGTGTATTTGCCTTTCAGCGATGTTTAGAGAATAATCTTGAAGTGAGATGACTGTAGGCTCATTCAACATCCAAGCTAAAAGCTAACAGAAAGACATTTCAACACAGTTTGTAAACTTTGGCATACGGATGCTTATGTCCTTGGGCTTAGATACAAAATGATGAATACGGATAGGCCAGTTCGGGACTGCAGACCTCTCCAAGTCAGACCACCTACGTGTTGAACTCTGCCGAGAGCTTTAGCCATTGTGCCTCTCCTGTGCTTCTGGAGGAGTCTGTGTGAAGCTAGTGAAGGCTGGCAGCTTGAAAGCACTGAGAAAATGGAGGTCAGGAAGGAACTGACAGCAACTATTGCAGCCTGGGGAATCCGTTTTTGTTTTGCCATCTTGCAGGGGGAGCACAGTCCTCTTTATAGGGTCATCCTAGGATATTTTCATCAGACCTGGGTCTCTGGACTATGGGTTTTTGAGGCGCTGGTGGCATCTTTTTTTTTTTTTTTTTTTTCCCCCCTCCCTGCTCCCTTCCTGTCATGCATTGTTGTTGTTTTCCTGATTTGCATATTTTTTACTAAGGTCTAAATTCAGTTTCTGGAGAGAGTCATCCCCTATACGGGAGCATGAAATAATGTTTTCTTGAACCCTTCAGGACTAAATGCGTATCTCATGAATGGTGATTATTCCAGAGAACTGACTCAAAGGCCCAACAGCCCGTTACGCTCACAATAACAGGAATGCTAAAGTTGTCAGTAAAGCCAAGATCATAGCTAGAATTGAGAACATGAGAACTGCTGTACCAGGTTGGACCAAAGCACTTTGTGGCAGTGTGCAACAGGAGATGCTTGGGGATTAGTGTAAAAACAGGCCTATAATTATGTAATATGTCTAAAAGTAGGCGTATCGTCAACCATGTAATGATGCCTCCCCAGAAAGCTCTCTTAGCTTTCACTGATTTATAGCTTAAGGACTTTTATTTATTTGTGTTTAATAGTTCTCAATAGATTCCTGTTCCACTAATCTCTCCAATAGCTGTTTGAACCCAAATAAAACTTTGAGTATCCACAACCACCTGGGGCAAAGAGTCCCACCATTAACTATGGATTGTGCAAAAAATAGTCTCTTTTTTATTCTGAACTGCTCATTTCATTGCATGTTCCCTGGTTCTTTTACTGTAGAGGTGGGAGACTGTTTCCTAGTTATTTTCTCCGTGACCATTGTGATTCTGTTATCTCTTTTCCATGTTGAAGAGCCCCAGTCATTTAGTCATTTCTCAAGAAATGGCATGGAAACCATTCATACATTCGTTCAGTCACCCCATTACCCTTTTCATATCCTTTTCAGTCTTACTAACTCCTGTTCAATTTCTATGGGATGAGAACTGCACGCAGTATTTAAAATGACGTTTCTGGGTTTGTAGAAGACGACAATGGTTTCCTGGTTTGTTTTCTATCCTTTCCTTAATGGTTGCAAACACTTGGTGGGTTTTGGTCCACTACCGAGCACTGAGCTGATGTTTCTGTAAAATTACTTTTATGACCTGAAGATTGTATTCCTAAGTAGCTGGTCCCCAGCCTTGAATATGTAAAATTGAGATTGTCACTTGACATTTATCCAGCCTGCATGTCATCTGCTGTTTTACTAGCAGGTACAATTGGGTGGTTCTGCACCTTGCCTTGGCTAATGACAGGAAGCTGTACAGGAAGTAAACTTTGCCACCTCGTTATTAACCTTGCTTTTCAGGCTGTTTTGTATTAACTCTCTCCCTGTGACACTCCACTGGTGACTTCCTTCTGCTGTGAAAACTGATTTTATTAAAAAAAACAAAAACCAAAAACCAAACCCACTTCTCCTAACCTTTAGTCAGATATTTACCATGTGATAGCCTTTCCTTCTGTCTGTGGTAGCTTAGAAAACACAGAACTAGTCAGCCTACGCTACCTGGATTACAGAAAGAATTTGACAAAATCTCATCCCAAAATATCTTAGAGTCTATGTGACTATTGATGCTTTCAAGGGAAGAGGGGGGAAAAAAATCCCAAACTATTTAAATTGTGAAATAACTTTCCTTTACAAAAGCTGCAATATATAAGATTTATTCACTAGACTGCTAGTGATTGCCTAACTAATCCTGCCCAATATAGAGGTTGGCCTTCTTGCTCTGTAGTTTCCTGAATATCTCCTGGCACCTTTGCTAGAAAATGGTGTTGCACTACTCACTTTCCAGTCCCCTGTTACTAAAGCACTTCTAAGCAAGAGGTGATACTCCATGGTGATTAATTGAACTATTCCATCAATCCTAAACTTTGAGACCAGGATACTTTTAGAATGTAATAGAATTTAGGATTTCAAAACCAGATGTTCACAAATACCATTGATTTTTAGAAATATCCTCTTGACCAATCATCCATGTGTAGATAGATAGAACAATCAAGTATTCACTTAAAACTAAAATAATATGTGACAATTATTTTAAACTTAGTTCACTTGTCTTCAAAAAGACAGAACGGAAAATCTCCCAGCTGATTTACCGAATATGATTGTGCTAAATTTTTGGTAACTTCATGTATCAAAACTTCCTTTAGAAAAAAATCTTGATTTTTCCTTTAGATTTTTTTTTTTTGCCTTTTTGTCCCAGACTACTAGCTTTTCTCAGACCTGGTTCAAAGATGAGTTTAAGAAATAAGAGTGTTGAAGTTTTCTTGTTATTTACCCATGTTGAAGATGGAAGAACTCAAAGGAAAATGAGCATAACCAGAGTGGCAGTTCTTAAAAAAACTTCTTTATATTTAGTAATTTTTTTTTTTTTAAACTCCATTTGAAATTTGTTTCCTCTTCGAAATGTAAAAGTTCTGATCCTCAGTCACAAAATGTTTGGCATCTGATTTGGAATATGAATTCAATCAATTAGTAACACTGCTTGCTTGCCTTTTTTTTTTTTTTTTTTTTTGGTATGGGGCTGCAAATGGAAGTACAGGCTTGGTCTGTCAAACGGCTGTGAAATTAATGTGGCCTGGGCTTTGTATGTAAAGATCTCAAGAGAAAGTTCAACTTCTAATTGAAAATGAAGTAGCTTCCCCGCCCTGCTGCCCCCAAAACATAAGCCTGACAAACCATCTCAGCAGGAGGGCAACACAGTCTTCAAGTATATCAGAGAGCGAGAGGTTAACAGGAGGAGTCAGGGATGCAGACTTAGGAGAGATTCTGCCTTAGTACAAAACTTGCCTTTTCTGTATGAGCGCATTTCCTTCTTGAGCGAAGGTTGGTTTCGTAGGGCGGTCACTGTAGAGCTGTCTGGCAGTACGCTTCTTTCTAAAGGCTGATCCGTGGCGTCAGTCATGGTGAGGTAATTATTACCGCTACTGATTTGTCCAGAAATATTTTTTACCTTCTATGTTTTAAGCCCTTCCAGGTATTCCTTTGGACTTAACTGCAGCAAAGCTCAGCTCTTAGTATGGTCCTTGCCTGCTCCACTTCCAGTTTTTGGTGACTTTTAGAGTCTCCGTGTGGTTTATAGCAAGGCTTCACTTAAACTCGCTTTTGAGAACAGGTACTTCCACTCTTCAAGCATTATTTTTTGGTGATGTGTGACAGTGGCACCGAAGACCCCCTCACGTTATATCTTGTTTTACTAGGTATTGTAGATATGTAGGAAAAGACCACCTTTCATCTCTCAAAACTTTCAGTCTAAAGAAGTAAGCATTCACGGCAAGAAAAAGTTTTGCTTGCTCCGTTTTACCCCGAAGGAACTGAAGTATAAATTGAAGTGGCTTGCCCAAGGAGCACGCAGAAACAACGATGAAACCATGAACAGATATCTCCCTGACTCAAAAATCCTTGCCTGCTTCCTTCACTAGAACTGGTGCTGGGCTGTTCCCTTCTGAGGCCTAAATTCTCTTCCAGCAGAGGTACTAGGAGTACCTGGAAATGCAGGGAAAGGGCTTGTCTCCAGGTTTGCCCATTTTGCCCTTGTTTAAGCTTCCTGTTAAATAATCATATGTGATTACTGTAATTCTCAAAGCTTTGATGTGTTGATTTCTGAGTGGTGTCTGTGGATTTTAACTGCGCCTGTTAAAGGCAGCCTGGCCCTAACTAGCATTGGTGATTCTGATGAGCACAATTTGTCATCTCTTCATGAAAATTACTCAAGTGTACTGCTGTCTGGCCACACTTTTCTTCTTTCAAGAGACAAATGTGCCCCCGTGGCTTTCAGTAAGGGTGTCTGGTAGTAACTTTTTAGAAGATGATGCACATTGCTAAAGCTTTTGCGATAAGAGTGGTTTGACGGAGAATTGCCTCTCTGTCGTATACAGCGTGGCCACAAGCGTTACAGCTACCAAGCCATACCTTGTTATTTGTTAATGATGCTTCGCATGCCACAGACTCCCTCATTCTGAGCCGTGTCAAAGGACTACAGAGGTTTTGGAAGAGCAGGAGTCCTGTCAACTACAATATGAGTCAGCCTCAATGGGGAAACCCTACCACTGTATGACAATGTTAGAAGAGCATTTGGAGAAGGGCAAAAATAGGCAGTTGTCAATAGACGATTCAGTCAGAGCTGTAGAGCAGAGCTAAACTTTGCGAAGTTACTATTACATTGAGTTGCTGAGAAAAACAAGACACACCAAAAAAAAAAATAGAAAAAAGAGTAACCTTTTCTATATGGATCTTGAACAAGCATAAATCTGTAAAGAACAGAGAGAATTTCAGATTATGCTGTTCTTCCCACCTCCTCTCCTTTTTGATGTCTTTTTGTGACTTACTCTCCTTCCCTTTCATGTCTCTTCTTGATGTGTTTTTGACATCGGGATTTAATTTTTGTTAAACATCACTTCTTCTGGGTATGTTGTTTTCACTTACAGATTCTTTCCACTTGTTGCTGAAGCTACGCATTTATTTCTTATGGTTGCATTTGCTAAAAATACTCTTTTGTAATGTGTCTTGGAATCCATACGTTTCTTTGTTAGCAACATCCCTCTCTCCTCTTTCTGCTATACCTGGATGAAAGACAAAGACCACGATTAGGGACTTTCCTGGCACTACTTTATTACCTTGACTTCAAGCTCACCAAATAACTACTGCTGCTAAATGTATTTGCTTGGTGGCTGTTTTAGGTGCGCGGGAACCTTCCATGGCTTAAACTGAGATGATCAAGAACAGCGAAGCAATCAATGCCTTTGCCAGTCATTTCAGAAACTATGCTTTAATGAGTCAGATTGGCAGAAAAAAGAGTAGGTCTCTGAAGACCTATGTTGTAAAGTTCCTCTGCCTCTCTTAGGAGCAAAACCTGTGAGGTTCATGTCACCTTTTACTCTCGCTGAAGTGATTTAGCTCCTCACAAGAGCAGTTCTGCAGTGGGTTTGAAGGAGGTAGCAGTTGTCTCTCCCAGTATGGCTTCAGAGGCTCTGTAAAGTCTGATTGGGAGCTGCCCTTCTTGAAATGAGTTAAAATACCCTTGTCCTGAACTTTGTCTCCTGCTTGGTAGTGAATAATTTTTCATGCATTTGAATTAATTAAATTAATGTGCTTTCTTTACGAGGCTAGCCATGAGGAAATCAGAAGGGCCCAACTCAAGCCTTTCATCATACAGCTGGACAGAGCATATCCACAGATGCTGTTTCTTGTAAGTTCTCTTACTTTGTTGTTATCTGCAGACACCAGAAGGGTACTGTAAAGCTGTCCAGAAGTGCCTAAAGACATAGGATGTGCTCCGAAGAGCTTATTGTCTCAGGAAAGGTGAGGTAATGTAGAAGAGCGTAGCGAGAGGGTGATTTTTCCATTTCTTCAGCAGTTCAGGGCTGAAAGACTACACACATTATTATTATCCCCCCCCCCCCCCCCGGTTTGTCTCATCCCTTCTTTCTCCATTTTGCCTTGTGGCAAAGGACAGAATGACTTCAACCTATTGGCTAGGTGATAACCTCTGTGAATGGCAGCCTCATTTGGTGGAAAAAAAAAAACCACCCTGAATTTCAGTCCCAGTAAAGAAAACAAACAAACCAACCCACCATCCCCACACCCCACGAAAAAAAAAGCGTATTGTTGCTTCTTCCCGAGATGTAACACTTTCAAAAGCAAAATCTAAACAGTGGTACTGAAATAATGAGATGATTATGTTAAAAGAAATGGTAATTTTGTGATCTCTGGATTGAGCATGGAAGCACCATACCCATGCATGCGTCCTTCATATAACTGAAAGAAAGGTTATGAAGGTAAAGGTTCCTTTTGGGTTTTTTAATCTTACTCCTTTTTTTTTAAAAAAAAAACTAATGCTTGAAACATGTATTTTTAAGATTTCCTTCCCGTCTCTTGCAGTTACTAGGCAGTGTTGCTGACATACTTTTATCATGTGTATTTTGGTGTACTCAGCCTCTGTGACTGGGGATGTGCACACTCAGTTTAAAATTTTAAGCTAATTTCATTATTTTGAAACTTGAGTCATGTTTTTTTGTGTATCAGGTTGACGAAACTGAATTGTAGTTATTCAAAAAGTGGTGAACAGTTTTGCTTCTGAGTACTAGAGCCACTAGTGCTTCGGTGGCAATTTGGTGACTTGAATTGGCATATTCCTAGACAAACCTTATACTAGGTCCTAGTGTGGACTGTGGAGACGTATGAATTTTTTTTTTTTTTTTTTTTAAGTAAAAGTGAATCTGAACCTCCTCAGTGATAGAAATTGGCAGTTCACAAGAGAAGGCGGCACTTGACATAGCAGGAGAGTGTTGGGAAGAGGAAGAAATGTCTTTAAAATGTTCTTGCAGGGCCTGGTTGCTGCACCTTCTGTTGGGCAGCTGGGCTGCTGTCAACATGGGTTTTGGCATTTCTCTTGTTTGGGGATCTTTTTTCCCTTTCTTTCTAATTTAACAACAAGTTCCCAGCTTAGCCTAGCATAACAGGAAGCAACCTCAAAACCAACCAATTTAAGCTCCCTTATGTTGACCTTGATGGTTGGTTGGTCTCCATATTCAGACGTTTTGTGGTTACTACACACTGTTATTTCTTTCTCTTGATATCAAGTTAATAGTTTTCTTTGAATAGTTTTTGCCATTCCATCTGGTTTCTGTTAATGGCTAATTTTGTTGTTTCTTGTCATCGGTTTCTCTCTTGCTGTCTAATGGAAAATTAGTGTTTTATGACTCATTGGGGTGCTTGTTTTATCTCGATTGACAGTCAGTGGTTAACATTAGGACTTTGAAATGTAACAACACTCTTCCCCAAGGAAGTATTTGTCTGTCTCAAAGGGGTCAGATTAGTTTGAAGAACCAGATGTAATACTTTAGGCTATTTGAGGCACCAGCTCTGCTTTCAAATCCAGGCAGGGCCATTGTGGTTAGAGTAATAATCCCTGTGTTTTCTCTGTCTGTTTTATTCAGGAACTATGCTTCTGCTAATTTTTTTTTTTTTAAATACTTCCCTCTCCCATAATTGTGGCCCTGCACTCATTCTGGTCTTCGAGACCACTGTCTGTGCATTCCTCTCCCTAAAAATATCCCTCGTTTCAAGTCAAATTAGTCTCCTGACTTCTGTTGGCTTCCCATTTCCCAGGTTACGATCAGGGGTCAGAGTAGGAGTTGACTTAGTGATCATCTGTCCTGCAGTCTGTTGTAGTTATTACAGTTGGACAGAAGCTCTTAAATTAAGAAACGATGAGCCTAGCTGCAGTCAACATCCCTGAAATGGCTTTGTGTAGGGGAAAGCTTGGGAGCTGCTGGTATCAAAGGGGCAACGGTTTACAACTGTCCCTGTTGGTATTCACCAACCTTAAAGTAATGAACTTTGTTGACACGTTATTGTTACTATACTCCATCGTTGCCACATCAGCATTTCAGCTGAATGGCTTGCACCACTTACCCAGCTGTTTCAGGCTGCCTGTGTATTTCAACTGGAAGCATTTTCACAATGAAAAGACTTTTTATCAGTTTTTTTTCTTACTGCTGCAAGGGTAAGAGAGCTAAAAACCTGAGCTGTACTTTGAAGGCTCGTGATTTACCACCATACCTGTACTCAAATGGCAAACACACTGTAGACAGGCAAAAGAAAAACTAAAAAAGATCTCGCTGTCCATAAAGCTTATTTTGACTGGAAAACTACTACTGGCTGTGCGAGGCAGGGAGTTTTGTGTGGGTGTAAGTTGCTTTTGCACCATGTTTTTTCATGGCATACCTGTGACATTTAAACAAATTACAACCCTGTCCAAGCTCTTAATTATGCATTGGGCATTTTCTCTTCTGCCAAAAAACGCTGTGTTAAATGTAAAGGGGAGTTGAAGAGCGGTGCCAGGACCAAGCTAATTCCTAAGCAAGATAGCCTTAACCTACACAGTGTGGTTTAAAAATAAGAGGACATTAGTCCTCCTAATAAACTTTATGCACCGGTGTTACGGATAATGAGAATTCTAGCTCATTACAAGCTGAATAAACCATTTTTATAAACCATTCTATTCCTTCTCTGTTTCCCTCAGCTATACTGGGGCAAAGCCTTTTTAGAGGTAAGATCGAGACTATCTCGAGGTTATCTAGCATACAGTGTCACTAGCTGTCCTGGGTGGAGAGGAACATGTGTAAAGCAATGTATGTGATAATTCAAGAAATAAAACAAAGGTAGCCTTTTTAAAAAACAAATAGAACAGAGGCCAAATTCATATAATGCTATAGAAAAATCAAGCTAGGTAAGTGCAGTGATAATCTGACCCATAGGCAGATTTTTGTCTCTTATTTTTTTAAAAAGACGTTTTAATGTCTTTTAATCAAGAAACTGCACATTCTACAAACTCACTATAATACTATGGCAGATGGCAACTGGAAGGGACTTAAGTGGTGGGAGCTCAGGTCCTTTTGTCAAAGGATTTCTGAGATGCAACAGCTCTAGGATGGATGTTAACAGTCTCATTTCTGCAGCCCATTATCTTGAAAGTGGGCAAGGTACAACAGGGACAAGGGCATTGCTTGGGTGGGTACAGTTGGAAAGGAAATTCTTCATTCTTCTTTGCCATTAGATATTCTCCCCTAGCCCATGAAGAAGCATGTGAAGCAGGCCCTTAGTCCACTTTTTCTTGATGCTTCAAACCGTTAATGGTTTCTGCAAATTGTCTCTCGTCAGAAGACCTGCATTTCTCATCCCAAATTCAACAAAGAAATGTAAGAGTCGTCTTGCCATTTAAAAAAAAAAAATATATATTAGGGGGAGAGGAGGATTGTTTCTTTTGGTTTTCTCTCCTCAGTTGTATTGCAGGTTATATTGCTTATTACTTGCTCTATCCTCCTTTCCCCTTTTTGCTCTTCTGCTTTTTATTTAAAAGAGTTTTCACTTCTGCCACGCCATGCGATGCAGCAGCTGCTTTTGATTTGCGGAAGCACAAGCAGAAGCCTTCTAACATGTCTGACTCCAGGGAAGATGTTAACATGCTTTTCACTGAAAGGAAAAGAGAGGTGAACACAGATATATTTGAAATGAAAACAGAGCATCTGCAATATCAAGAAGTATGAATTTAACAAGGAGGAAACATGAACTCCTGAACAGCAGTGAGCATACTTAAATTCTCTTCCCAATGTAATGCGAGCATTTTTGCAAGTTGTCCTCTTCTTTACCATTTATAGATATGAACCAGTTTTACCTGTCAGCGCTTTTCAGAGGTGATCTCTGACTTTCTGTCCCATTCTTTTCAGCCGAGCTTTGGGAAGGTTTAGTATCCAAGGCCATAAAGGTCTGACTACAGACAGTGAACCTCCTGGTTCCCAAGCCCTGGCTCAATGGTCATCCTAACTGTTGCTCCTCTTCTTTGATGCTGTCTGTGATACAAATGAAATCAACTACCTTGTCATTAAAATTCAGATGACACTTGCAGGACTTCTCTTTCGAGAGGGTTTCTTTGGCCTAGTTCACTGTAGACCTTAGGATTTGGCCCTGTCTAGTGCAGATTCTTTCCGTTAAATGAAACCAGAATGTAGTTTGTAGGGGGTTTTGTAATATATATGTATATACGCGCACATGTGTGTATATTTTAATGCATTTGACATAAATATGCCTGGTAGCTGTTACTCAATACACCAGTATCCATCCCTCTTGGTGTCTGTTGTCAGGTTGCTGTAGTCGTCTTTAAATTTTCTTGTATTGGGTTATAAGCTTTCTGAAGCAATTCCAGCCTTTTGCCATGTGTTATCCTTAGCACCACAGAGCCCTGCTCCTGAATTCTCTTCTTTCTTGAAAGCATCAGCTGAATTTGGCACAGTTTTCTGATTTCTGAATTACATCCAAATAGGATGTTCCAGTCATGCTAGGCCCTCAGGCATTTGTAACTCTTGTTAGTGAGTTTAACTCCATATCTTTCAGGGAATAAAACTACCGCTTCTGTAAGTATTTGTTAGAAGGGCATATTGAACTGGAAGCCAAGTCTAATGCTCCACCTTTGAGGAGTGTTAGCTAGCAGAAAAATAAAATCCTCCTGGATTTAAAAATGGTCGCAGTTCTTTTTTCTGAAGCTTACAGGAGTTCCCCTTTGTACCCAGGATTAGATCTTATGAAGACGGCTATATTTCTGTCCATTCTAGTTTCTTGATATGGAAGTCACCCTCCTTTATATAGCATCCCAACATCCTTTTCTTGCATTGAATTAAAAAGCATTTCCAAATTGTTTTCCAGTGGTGACGGGGAATGATACAGAGAAAGACAATATCGATAATAACAGAAAGACAGGAGAAAAGGGCTGGTTCATGTGGGAAGAGCAGCAGCTAAGAAGAAGTGTGATAAAAGGCACAAGGAGACAGAAAATGCAGGTATGACGTGAGTTAAGATGGTGCTGGGGACAGTGGAGGTGGCTGAAGATGCAGCTGATGTGGTCACTGGTTCGTTTGCTATTCTGCTCGCTGTATCTCTCTGCTGCGGAAGGATAGGAACCAATGCTTACTTATAGGCAATACTTACATGTGGGCTTTGCTGTTTTTCACCCTGTCACCCTCCGAAGCAGCTCCTGTCTTTTAATCCCCTTAAGCCTCTAGTCTCGCACCAAAACATGTCCCTCCTGAAATGTAATCCTCTTGCTTCAGTTCCACTGCTATGCTCCAGTTATGCCCGTGTGCTTAGGAGCATGGGCAGCAGGGTTTCTGAGCATGCCAAAGGTTGGAAAAATTTAAATATCAAAGTACCTAGATGAGGAGTCCCCACACAACTGTTGTCCAAAGTAGTGTTTCTTAATCTTGAATCCCAAGATCCCAACATCCCAAATCCCAACTTTTTTGGAAAAGCCTGTAGATTCCTTATGCTGTGGTGCCTCACCTGTAACTGAAAAAAATTAGGCATCTTTGAATGTTAATCGAATTTGAACATTTCTATTACCCTTGGTTTGCTTGCCTGCATGCACGGGAATGAGGGCGTTGTGGAGCACCTTCTGCATCCTCATGGACCACCATGGTTAGAGATCTAACGGCCATTGTACAGCCAGAGAAGTGCAAGGAGAATTTGGGATCACATTTACAAGTGGTGGGGACAAATAGAGAAGTTTCAGGGGGAAAGATTGGTGGGGTGAATGAGACCGTTCTTCTGACTTGGAGGAAGCACTTACTAAGGTGTAGTTAGTGCTTTGCCAGGTGGTGGGCTCCAGGAGGCAGCTCTTTAGGCAGATCCCAAAGTCTGATACTCCATGTGAAAATCAATACCCTGACAAGATCCAGCTTGGAGATTTACATTCTACGACCAAGAAGAACGGAAGGGAGAGATCTCCATCATGTTCTCCTTCCTTTGGCACGGCTTCACTGTACGTGAAACTCATCCTGTGCAAACCACAGCACTATTCAGCCATGTGCCTGTAAGAGGACACAGCTGCTGGCTGTGACACTGAGCAACACCGTATATAAGAGTAGGACAAGTAGGGGTGAATTTCACTCAGGGTAGCGTAATTTCCCTGTGTCTCAGGTTTCTTCTCTGCCAAGTGACCGCCACGTTTGCCTACTTCAGGATACTGATGTCAGACTCCAGGAGTGTATTTTGCAAGAGGCTGTAAATTGCAAACTGGCCTCATCATGTCCCTCTTACAGTTTATCTTAGGTATCGTCTTGTTCAGCTTACTTTGAGCCACTCCCTACAGCTGTTCAGCACTGAACAACTGCAGTATTTCCCTTTGGAGGGGGAATACTGTTTTGGAGGAAAGGTGCTATAGAAGCAGCACGTTCATTGTGTGCTAAAGTTTCAACCCTGTGGTACAGCCTTATTTTCAGTGACGATTTGAGTGTTAACTGAATGCATGTTTGTATTGATAGAGGTTCTTCCAATCTTACATCCCCTTTTTGATGTCATCCTTTCTGTCCTTCAGGGTACTAGCAGCAGATGGTATTAAGGAACCTCGCAAGAAAAGTGTTAGTTTTTCTGAGTGTGTTCATAGAGAATTGGCCACTTATCCCTTTGAACTCTTGCTTTTGTAATTTACCTCTCTGCTGCGCTACTTTGGTCTTAGCTGCAGGATAAGACTGCCTTTTTCACTACTTTGAGTTTTTAGAGCTTTAAGTGACTGGAAGGGGTTTGTCCAGCTACTTTTCTCTAGAGAAGAGATGTTTTCTTCCCTTTCATGTGTTGAACAAGAGTTTGCAAGGGAAGCTTATTTACAGCCTACAGGGAGCATGTCCAAGGAGCCACAGGCCTTTTCCAGACCTGATATTTAAATGTCCCCATCTCCCTATTTTGAGGATTGTTAAAAATTAATCTGTAAGATTAATAGGTAGCTGTCATAACTACAGGGTGAACTGTACCTTTTGATCAGTTTTTAAGTGGTTACCCTTTCCAAGTGCCAGTCCTTCCTGCGTTTTCCTCTGAGTTGGTTCCCATTGTTCACGATGCTTGTTTTGTTGAAGGAATCCCTGCTCACCAGCCTCAGGTCTTGCCTGACCTAACAAATTATTTAATCCCATAGATGAATTTCCTCCTGGATGCCTGTGAAAAACACAGTGACGTTTGTAACTCCCTCAGAGCAAAGCACTTAGGTATGGAATGGTGACAGGGAAGCAAAAGGTTAAAATGCAAAAGACATGATGTAAACCATATCTAACCCTTAGCCTTTCCTTGCTAATTTACATCAGTCTCGCTCACCTTCTGGAAATGTCTGTACTGAAACCCAAAATTGGGAATCTCCAATATGGGGGAATCTGAATGTGGACCAGGATGTTCTGGTTTGAGTCTTCATGCTTTTAAGTCTGTCTTTCAGAGCACAGTCCAGTTGTTCTTGCAGGTTGCATCCTTATCCCATGCTACTGTTTCATCAGTCCAACTGCTTGCACTGATGCAGCTCAGCAGCATCTAATTCTTCCCCCCAGACTCCCGCCTTTCCTCAGAGTGCTTATTTGGCCAAATCATCTATTTCATCTTTTAGAGAATGCCTGCACATTATCTGATACTTCTTTTTTCATGGGATGCCTTCTGAAAGACCCCTTTAAAACTAAAATCTCAGGGGGAATTTTGACATTTTGTAATGTCCAGATAGGCAATATTGCTTGTCTGGGATTTAGCTTTTAAGAAAAATGGATTTCCAAAGCAGCGGTTACTTATTCTTTAACCTTCTAGAAAATACTTCAGTAGTCATTTCAAACTGGAAGGATAGTACTTGCATTTAGGGATAATTTTATCTTTTGTCTTTTCAAAACTAAGAGGAATCAGAAATAGATGTTGGGGGCAGGGGGGAGGTACGGACTGGGAAGTTCCAGCTCTGGATCAGAACCTTGTTGTAATGGGATCAGCAAACGTTTTGTCAACGTGGTGCCCCAAGCATAAAAGCTGACAACCTGAGGATCCTACCTCACAAGTGAATCCTCTCTGCTGGATTCTAGAGCCCATGGTGAAGCCCATATTTATTGCTTCAGCTTCTCACTCAATTTCAAGAGTAGAGCCCAAGAGAAAACAGCCTCCCTAGAGATCTGACTATGTGTCTTTTCAGAAGGTATACAGAAACGCCTTATCATTTAGCGGTTCTTTGTGGGCTTTTAAAAGTTACTTTTAAAAAATACAAAATGTATTTTAATAAATCTATTATCTTCTAAAACAGCTGCAGATTTCATAGATGTCCAGATTTCTGCAGATAATGAACGTGTAGAGCAGTGAACATAGAGAAGGTTGAAACTGAATTTTTAAAATCTAGCTTTGGTGGGGGTCAAATTAAAGGCAGTTTGACAAAAGCAAATCGTGTAAGCTAATACACTTTTTCTGAAAACTTTGATGCAAATTCCTGTGACCAAAAAAGTGCCCGTGCTCAAAGCTCTAGGGAATGAAGGGCAGGAGATTTACTGTGAATATGAGACTTATTTATAACCCGTTCCCCTTGGGAAATAAACTTTAGAAAATGCTATGTCAGCATGTGTGCAGGAATGCAGTACAGTCCCCAGTAGGTCAGACAGCTGCAGTTCATTTTCTGTTTCATAGGAATAAATGCGAGAGGCAGAGGAACCCAGTGAAGTGAGTTGTTTAATACTACTCGCATAATATCGGTACTTTTGAACTGATGCATGTGTGTTTCCATAAAAAACTCTGAAACTAAGCAGGATTTTACTGGAACTGGAGCATGAGAGATGCGGAAAGAGAATGAGTAAATGTCTTCAGTTAAGTGAAAAAGCTTCTATTCCAATAGGCTCATGGCCCGGAGATTTTATTTTTGCAGAAAATGCAGGCATTCCTGGGACTGCGGTGGTAAATATAGTTCTTAGGCAGCTGCTGGCATTCAGCTCATTCAAACACACAAAAACCTCAACCCTCCTTATTAGACAGTGACTGCGCTGAAGTTTCCCAACTGGGTGAAGAGCAGTGCTCTTTTGGAATGCTTCTCTTCAGCCGGTAGGTTTTGGTAGTCACCCATCTGATTGCCTCAGACAGTCTTCCACTGTAATCTGATGATTTTAGGATTACAGTGATGGAAAACGAGGCTGCCTACACAGAGCGTCCCTTTTTCAGCTACAGCTGCCCTGCCCAGGAGTGGTAGTTTGGGGTGCTCTGAGCACCAATACTCTGTATTCACACCACCTGCTCAAAAAAATCTTTTTCTTTTTTTCTCTTTCCTTTTTTTTCCCTTTTTTTTTTTTTCCTTTGCTTTTACTGTTTCTTTGGCCTTCAAGTTGACTGCCCTACTGTGCTGGGTCACTGGGGTCATCCATGCTTTATTTAGCCAACGCAGCTCCATTGGCTTTGGTGTTGCTCAGTGTTAGCACTGCACAGCAGTCCCTTCCTGCACAGGGGTTCTTTTAGAAGTGCTCTCGCTTCTCCCTGCTGAGTGTGAAGCAAATGTAGATTTCCATGTGCAAAAGCAAACACATGTTTTTCTAGCTGACTCTTACTGCAATTTCTTCTTCTCTGCTTCTCATCTTTAAGGCAAGTTAGTATTTTTAAAACTGGTTTAGGTCCTGATGTGCTAAAGTGTGCCTACTACTGGTTGCAGTTACCGAAATACTTTTTTTCACATCAGGATGTTGATAATGGCTCAGTCTGAGTCTTCCTCAGACCACAGGCATTTCTTGTTGGTTTTGGTGGGACCACTGTGTCCACATGGAGTGCTGGTTTATTGCTTCCTCCAGGAAATAATTCATCCAAGCGTATGTGTCTTAGCCTGCAATAGCTGGCTTGAGTCACCTGCTTCCTGGTGTTCTTCTGAAGGCATGGGACACAACTGTGAAGTCTTGTTACTTAGCTACATGTCTTTTCTTCACCTTATTTATTTACTTTCTCTTTTAATAATCTATTGCTTCAGCTGTCTTCATATAAAGACTTGTCTTACTGTTGATAACAGTTCTCTGCTGCTGAACTCTTTGCATTTCTGCAGTATCTCTTACTAACAGAGGCCGAACTCCTGACCCGGTCAACATTAGTGGTGGAATTCCCCCCGACTTCCATGAAGCCAGGATTTAATTTCTAGTGACCATATGCAAAAGCTGTTGACCCGCCATGGGTTTTTATACTGTTTCAATATTCATTTCCACTTGTTCCTTCCCCATGTTGGCATCTTGTTTGCTTTGTTGACTGCTGCTACATTTTGACGAGAGAAAAGATCTGATAAGGTCTCCTTTTCCAAGAAGTACTGCTGCTGAATAGAGAACTAAAAAAGATGTCCCTGACAGAATGGGGCTCACCATTTTGCTTTCTGTGCCTTTGTGGAAGACTTTCCCCTTATTCTGTATGGTCATACCGTCTTTTTTTCTTCAATAACTTCTTTAAATAGAAAAGTTGAAATGACCTTCCTAAACAAAGATAAATCTCCTGTTGGATTTTGTTTTCATCCTGTTCGCCTCCTGAATTGTCCTTATCTTCTCTGAGACTAGGAAAGGTATCAAAAATTTAGAGAATCTAAATCTTCCGAGCCTTGTCTTCCACCAAAAAGATTTTTTTAATCGATTTTCATTTGTGGGCGTAAGCTATCGTGACAGGCATAGTGGACAAGGTTAGAACATGATGTACACATATACAAATGATCAATATCAGTAAACTGGATAGCATCAGCTGTTAGACATGGATTTAGGTGGTGTTAACTGACTTGCAGATAGATGCTGAATTCTTATCCTGCTCCTTTATCAGGGACTCACTTAATGACTGATAAACAGGAAAGACTAACGGAGCACATTAAAATTCTGCTTCTGTCCTTTACTTTCCCTGCATTTTCCTTCTTCTTCTCTTGATATCTGTGATGTATGGTGCTGTACTTTACCCGTTCCCACTGTACGGTTGGAAGGTAACCAGAATCAGCAGGGTTTTCTCCTATGAGTAACAGGTCCTAAACATCATCTGAGTGAGAGACTGCCAGAGTATCTGCTTGTGACTGAAGAATGCAGTATTTCTCAGCACACCTCTTGTTTGCTGATTTCTGAAACTCATTTATCTGTGACTCTTAGGAACCTGCACCCTTCAGTTCCTTTAACGTTACTGAACATGTTGGTATTTCAAGTGCAGCACCCTGAATGTGGATATAAAGTTAATGACTACAGATTTTTAGGCTAAAAAAGAAGTACACTTAGAGCGTGTTAAATCCTCTGTGTTTAGGAGAAGAGGCTTTTGCAGCTTTTAGCGCTGTGCAAATCATAGAATTGCTTTGTCAGTGAGAAATGGCCATCTTGAGTCACTGTTGTTCACGCAGGACTCATAGCAAAGGGACCACAGACCTGTGGAAGCAGGAGACATGCATTGGCTACTTCGGGTCTGAGTTTTTCAGAAGGCCATGAAATACACGATTGGAAAAAATGCCCTGGCTGTGCTATGCTGTGGGAGGGGGTGGTTAATGATGGCTTAGGAGGCTGGGGATGTAGCCAGGTGTTTCAAAGAACTGCCTTACCAGGTTCTTGCCATATGCTGGCAAGGTGACTTTAAATGTTCACAGTACCAAACAGTGCCAAATGCTGATAGCACCAGTAGGCGCTCATGAATGATGGTGTCCCCAGTACTGGTCTTCTGCCTGGTCCCTTGTAGCCTTCTCTGGACATGCGCTGCTTGGCTGCATCCCGAAGCATCAGGTGAAGCCCCATGTGAGACCAACGGTGCTTCCCTGACAAAATGATATAAAATGCTCTTGGGTTACTGGTTGAAGTAGCCTGCTGCACCTAGAGAGGTTTTGTTGCCTTTGTTTCTGGTGTCAGGGATTGCGTTTTGGGGAAAGAGAGGGTAGTTGGCTGTGTGTGTGCTTTCTGTAGGTTTTTTTATTAAGTTTTAACCTAAAAAAAGGTATGTAAGTGTGTGCATTCACACGTGTGTTCTTAAAATGACTTGGGCTAAATAGTCAGTTGACCCCTGAATTTCCTACGTAATTAGCCAGGAACTCTGAACGGTCACTTAATTTATTTTTTTTTTTATTAGCAGATTTATGCTTTAAAAGATTCTTGTTCTGCAGTTTAAATGCACTACCCTTTAAATGAAGAGTATACCTTTTCTTTTAGCTGTGCATCATCTTTCCTCCCAGAGCAGTGTTTTCCATAAGTAGTTTTGGCTTATTTCTGTAAGGATGGTTGAGTGTGTTTGTTTTTCTTAGATATTATTCTTTGTGTATTTTCTGACTTTACAAACAATTGTTGTAAGAAATGTAATGTGCTTAAAGCTCTCCAGAACATTACAGGTTAGACTTTTACAAGGATCTCACTCTAACCAGTGTTTGGCTAAGTAACTTTAATGGGATCTGTAGGGCCCAGTTCCTCATTTACCTAAGTTTGTGTGATTGTTTAACACTAAGTGAGTTTGAAATGCTGCAGGTCAGAATACTTTGCAAACTACACTGATAAAAATGGGAAGATGAAATTTCAGGCAAAACCAAGGTGGTCTGTACTGAGTTAGGTATCACTAAACAGATCTGATATCTACAAGTGCTCTTTTGAGAGCTCTTTTGTCATGTGCTTTTGGCCATATCATGTTAAATGTTACCAAAAATATCCTGAATGCTTTCCCAGCATCAGTTGGGAAGTGATTTCTCTAGTTGCTGTAGGGAATATCGTTTGCCCTTATGGTCCATGCAGTCAGAAGTAGGTTAATAAGCAATCTTAGTATCTTAAGATGGTAAGGGAGGAAAAGAAGAGAGAATCCTTGAGAAAGATAGAAGCAGCTTGAAGTATCAAGTTTGCTTTGGGAAGCATCCACTTTTCTAGTATTGTTCTGAATCTGTTTTTAGATGCAGGAGGCGTTTGTAACCTTGGCTAAGAGATGATTCTGTGATTCACTGTTTTAACAGTATACTCCGATAGTATAATATGAGTTGGAAATCAGAGAGGCTTTGTGGACCTTCTTAGCTGAGCAGAGGCAGTGATCCAGGCACGTGCGTCGCATCCAAGTTGCACACGACGTGCAGACTGCGCAGCCGCCTGCCACCCTGCCAGAGGAGTGCATGCTAGCACGCAGCCTGGTCCCACAGCAAGCGACTGAACCTGCAAAGTTGTGTAGACACCAAGAAAGGCCGGCTCTTCGGAGACTTCATCTAGGCTGCAGGCTTCCTATGTCTGTTGGCAGCTTGAGAAATTCCAAATTGCCAGTCGCCTAGAGGGTTTTTTAATCTGTGAACGTTTAAAATAGCCAATTGCTTTGGCATATTGACATGTGTGGTGTACCATGAGAATTCCAGCAGTTGCATTAAATGCAATTACTTCACAGAAGATAGAATGTTATTCCTTTTCATCTGTTTATAATTGCTGGCTTCCTCAGTGTTTGTATGTCTCTCTCTCTCTGCCATTAAATACATGAAATTGTTTGAAACGGCATTTTCGCTGTCAGGTAAGCTTAATGCATACTGCTTCTGTTATCAAGAAAGGTCTATATTTTTGGATCGTGTCTTTTGCAGTTCATATAATTTGTTCCCTGAGGGAAGGATTCATTTTTGTGTGTTGCATCACATAAAGGTGTGCATCCATTTTAGGCAGGTTGTCTGGCAACAGCAAGACAAGAACATGGTCTACCCGGACTTCAGTAAAGCCTTTGACACTGTCTCCTACAGCATTCTCCTAGAAAAGCTGGTGGCTCACGGCTTAGACAGGTGTACTCTTTCTGGGTAAAAAACTGGCTGGACAGCCAGGCCCAGAGAGTTGTGGTGAATGGAGTTAAATCCAGTTGGCGGCTGGTCACGAGCGGTGTTCCCCAGGGCTCAGTACTGGGGCCGGTCTTGTTTAATATCTTTATCAATGATCTGGATGAGGGGATCGAGTGCTCCCTCAGTAAGTTTGCAGACAACACCAAGTTGGGCGGGAGTGTTGATCTGCTTGAGGGTAGGAAGGCTCTGCAGAGGGACCTGGACAGGCTGGATCCATGGGCCGAGGCCAACTGCATGAGATTCAACAAGGCCAAGTGCCGGGTCCTGCACTTCGGCCACAACAACCCCATGCAGCGGTACAGGCTTGGGGAAGAGTGGCTGGAAAGCTGCCCAGCAGAGAAGGACCTGGGGGTGCTGGTCGACAGCCGGCTGAACATGATCCAGCAGTGTGCCCAGGCGGCCAAGAAGGCCAATGGCATCCTGGCCTGTATCAGAAATAGTGTGGCCAGCAGGAGTAGGGAAGTGATCGTGCCCCTGTACACGGCCCTGGTGAGGCCGCACCTCGAATACTGTGTTCAGTTTTGGGCCCCTCACTACAAGAAGGACATTGAGGTGCTGGAGCGTGTCCAGAGAAGGGCAACGAGGCTGGTGAGGGGTCTGGAGAACAAGTCTTATGAGGAGCGGCTGAGGGAACTGGGGTTGTTTAGCCTGGAGAAAAGGAGGCTGAGGGGAGACCTCATCGCTCTCTACAACTACCTGAAAGGAGGTTGTAGCGAGGTGGGTGTCGGTCTCTTCTCCCAAGTAACAAGCGATAGGACGAGAGGAAACGGCCTCAAGTTGCGGCAGGGGAGGTTTAGATTGGACGTGAGGAAAAATGTCTTTACTGAAAGAGTGGTGAAACATTGGAACAGGCTGCCCAGGGAAGTGGTTGAGTCACCGTCCCTGGAAGTATTTAAAAGATGTGTAGATGAGGCGCTTAGGGACATGGTTTAGTGGACGTGGTGGTGTTGGGTTGACGGTTGGACTCGATGATCTTAGAGGTCTTTTCCAACCTTAGTGATTCTATGATTCTATGATCCATAAAACGTTGAATACCAAATTTCGCAGTTTACTTTCTTTGTTAGGAATTGGGCACGTGGCATGTGAATATAGTAAGTGTGCAAATGAATGTAATTTTAGTGAAATGTACCAGACTGATCGTCTTGTGCAGAAATTAAAATTTGCTCTTCCATGTGAGGCAGCCTCAGCTCAGCAAGAGGGAGGCTTTTATGTCATCTTCTAGCTAAAACAATTAAAGAGGGGAGATGGAGATCAGATCTCCATTTTGAAATGGCAGCTGGAGATGCAGGTTATCCATAATCAGATGCACTTTGTGGAGCCTTTGGAAGTAAAGCAAAGCAATGCAAAAACCAGAAAAATGGTATGTTGAAAAAAGTCTGGAGAACAAAGCCATGGAGAAAAGGGCCTTTTTGAAGAGAATGCTCTCCTCATCTTGTCCAGTGTATGGTTGGACTTAGTGGACCGTATTTGGAACATGTAGGGACCTGCGTGCCTCTCAGGTTTGCAAAATATTGGACACATCCATGCAAACTCTAAGAGCTATTCACAAGGCAGACTGGAGATGAAGCACATTGTGCTTCTGACCACGCTGTGGTGCAGACAAAGGCAAGAGATTCTTATTTAACTTCAACATTCTGCTGTGTTTGCCTTGTTCTTTGCGTTTCCTCTCATTTATATTCCTTGTTTGTGATCTGTTAGCCTCCTTGACTCCCCTCCCCAACCCCCAAGGGGCCTGTTCTTTGAATTCCTTGAACTCTGCCATTAAAGCCATTTAGTCTGTCATCTTTTCCTTTCGTTGGTCTTTCTTTTCTCTTAAAGCCGTATTGTGATCTTGTGACTTTATTTCTGTTGCTGATGTTCTCAGGGACAGCTGTAAGTTCAGCACCTGGAATAAAGCTTGTTAATTCTCCTATGTTTTACTTCCAGCCTTGTTTTTTGCCTTCAGGTTGTTTTTCCGAGTTTGTCTCCCACTATGCGAAGTGGCTTGATGTGAACATGAATGAGCAAGTTAGTGAGTTGAGTAATCCACAGTGAACTTGGTATAGATTTTCCACTGTGATGGAAGATCTGAAATCTTATGTTGGGTTTCTGCACTCATTTGTGAACTGCTGGTCCGAGAGAATCAAGTGGGATCATCCAAGAACAGAAGATACTGGACTAGATGGATGGGACAGATTGTTTGGATTCCTTTTTCAGTATGTATACTGGGTCTCCACGCAGGTGTAAAAAAGAAACAGGTGGCGTGATTTCCATCACCCCCCTCAGTTTCCAATGTCTGGGGGTAAATACTGCACAAGAGCAGAGATGCAAGGCACAGATGCCATTACTGTTCTTTGATTAGATGCCATTATTCTTCTAGCTGCATGCAAAAATCATTGACGAGCCTTGATGATATTTCATCATATTTTATGGACAAAAATTTGAAATGAGCAAGGTTTAAGAATTTTGCCAAGCACTGGCTTTATAAACTGTTAGTAGGTTTATTGCTCTTCCATGATGACATGGTGACTGCCAAAGAGATAAAGGGCATATTCAGTTGATATGATGCAAAATACAATTTCCTACTGAAGTAATTAAATGTTTGGTTCTGTCAGTCACGAGATCTAGTGCTGAAAAAGCTTTTGTAATTTAACAATCCATTGGTTTTGACAGATGAAGAAAATAATTCACAAAGCCTTCTCCCATTTCTTTCCTCTCATTCTGTCTGCTTCAGACAATTAAGTGCACGTGCCAATATTGTCAACAACAGCAACAACCCCCCTCCCCAAACTAAAAGCATATGTTCTTTTTAATTTCTACTGTTCAGGTATAGGGTTGCACTGCAAGATTTGCATAAATTCTGGGAAGAGGTTGTTAGGAAATCTGACACAGTTATGAAACCTGATACAATATCTGGGTGTGTACGGCCGCATGTTTGTAGAACAACTGTGCATTCATGCTCTGGTCATGGGACTTGATGGAAGAACTGAGTTTCACTTGCCATGCAAGGGTCATTCAGCTACTCAGCACTTCAGCACCTCACCATTTCAAGCAATGCCATTCTGTGTGCCATTCTGTAATTCTCTCTAAGAATGAGAATTGTTGTATGAATGGGAGCAATTATTGCATATTCATTCTCTTCTGCAAAGTTTTGTATTAAGGAAAGCAACCATTTACCCAGAAGACTTTTGAAATGGTGCGTGTGCTACTCATTGTTGATAACAGTAAGTGATTTTACTAGATACCGATCTTGTGCTTAAACTATCATTGTAAAATGCAATTGTAATGCACAAAATGAGATTAAAATAGCTTTCAGATTCCAGGTAGAAAACCACAAGTAGGCAGTGCCCTAGCCAGTCTGCCCTGGCTTGTTTAACTGTGTCTCTACTGGGCTGAGGCATTAGTACTTACCTTGTGGGGATCTGCAGCTGGGGCATTGCAGTAAGAACATCATCAAAATGAAGGGCTCTGCTCTTCATTACTGAGATTTTAGTTGGAGAACTCATCATTAGATGAGGATCTTAACCCATTTTATCATGTAAGATAATGTTAACATAACAGCTGTATTGCAAAATGGGGAGTATATTGCCCTATAAGGTCACTGGTGTGTCAGAGAATTAAGACTTGAGGAAGCAGGCACGTGCTAGGTTCACACATAGCCATTGGTGGCTTGAGGAGGAAGGAGGACCCTCCTCTGTTGCCCTCTGCCCTCCTTTCCCAGAGCGGAAGAGAATAAAAATCACCTTGCTAAACCATTGGGATCTGGCTTGCAGTTTCGCCTCCAGGTCTATGAGCAGAGAGAAAGATGGGTTTAGGATTAGCCATACTTAGGACTGAATGTAGGTGTGTAGTCAGGGATGTAGCCAGAAGGTGGCTACACAAGCGATGAGACTGCTTCCTCTGTTGTCTTCTATTTACCTGCCTTAATGACTGAAAACCAAAATGTTGGAAACACAAAATCCAAATCATTTTACCAAGATATTTTTCTCCTTCCACCCTGGCAAGGACATCCAAGTTGTATTTCTTTAGGGTGCCCACTTGCTGAGGCTGCATTAAGTCTACAGCTGAGTTTGGAGAAAGGTCAGCATGATACATTGGTATTGTAAGTGCACAAGAGCAGCTATGGCTGCCTGAATTGTTATCAGTGGGTGGGGACCCTCCTTCTGGCTCAGGTGATAGGAACTGGTGTTTTGGGGTTCATGCAGCTTCTGGGTTTGGCTGGGTAAGTTACATAGCTGTTGTGCTTAGTGGAAAATGGATATGTTATGGTAGGGAAGCAAGGGTAAAATAACTTGAAGTGCTAAATATGGAAGGCTGAGGTACATGGGAAGATGGGAGGGAGGTGTTGGCTTCTAGATCTCTGAACTGAGAAGGGAGAGGTGTCGTGCAAAAGTAACCAAGGAATGGTGGCAGAAGGGAAAATGAGCCAGCAAGGTGGAGAAGGCAAGATGAAGAGCTGTGCAGGAAAGCAGATGAGAGCTGAAGTAACTGCTGAAGGAAGGAGGCAGCTCTGTCACTCACAGTAGGGAGCAAATTCAAGAAAAAGAAAGGAAAGTTGGGAGCAGGATTCAGGCAATTGCAAGCAAGTGCATCCAAAGTTTAGAGAAACATGTCACTGTAGGAATGGGTAACAGTTTTTTCTGTTTTTCAGTCATTTCCCTGTTTCTGCCTTCCTCTTTGTTTCCCTAGAGCCAGGCTCTGATGGGGATCTCAGAGCAGCAGCTGGCAGTGAGTGGCTCAGGAGAAGTTACAAGTTGCACTTGTAATTTTTTCCTATCTAGATTTTTTTTGTTAAGTGCCTGCCAGGTGGTTCTAGTTGAGTAGGATGATTTTGAAAGGCAGGATTCCCATTATCCCATACAGAAAGACTGATCTGCTACAGTAGAGTGACACTTGCTTTAACTGGTGATAATTGTATGGTCTATGCTGGCAGATGTTGCATTTGTCTTGACCTTTCATTCAAGTGCAAAGACTAACGCTTTGCAAGAGGGAGGGAGATCTTGTTTGGAGCTGTAATTACCAGACTAGAATATGTCTTACTGTGCAATGGGAACATACTAGAAAAAGTCTCTGAAGACCTTTATTTGTTGAGTAGTGATAGTACCATAACAGAAGTTGAGCCTTTCCACTCCCATGTCGGTGTTAATTTGTGAATAATTGGTGAAAGATCCCAGGGTGAATGTACCAGTAATGGATATAGTATGAAAAGTGAGCTTTTGTTTGTTTGCATTTAAAAATAAATTTTATCTATTTAACGTTTCTGTTCCTCATTTAGTAATTGTGCCTGCCATTAAAATCTAGCTATTCCAGGAGCTCCTTCCATGGCTTTGCAGCTCTTTTCTGTCTTAATAACTGGAAAACATATGGCATCCTTAATGTATTGCAGCATGGGAAACATGAGCAAGCACTGGCTCTATTTAATGGCTTCCACAGTGCTTTTTCCTGAAGGATAGATGTTTATTATTTTATTTGCAAAAGAGAATTAAACAGCACAGCTAGGCTTCATGAACTGTATCACTTAGAGGTGTTTCTGTTGGTGTTTAATGATTTAAAAAAAAAAAAAATACAATTTTTTGGTCCTTTGCAGAAGCTGGCAAGAAAGCACTGTACGTTCCTTCAGCAGGGGTGCTACTTGAGAGGTCATAGTGAACTGGAAATTGCTGTTGCACAGCGAAACTCAGTTGTTTATCTGTTTTCAGCCCAACACATTTTAAAGTCTGCGTGTATGTAAACTGTGAGACTTGGAGTAGCTGTTTCAAAAAATGCCTCTGATTAGAAGACAGGCTAAGACAGGGTCAGTTGATGTCCAAGGGCTGAAGCAATTTTATCTGGGTGATGGGGCTGCTTGGTAGTTGACAGGCCAACCAGACTGGAAAATGTGTGTTTATTTGCAAGTCTGCATTAGATTTGGTAGCGGCTATTGGGTTAGTTGTCACTCCTTGAAAATATGGCTGAGTTGGTGCTTCTCCTGCTAGCTGGCGTAAGTAGCCCATTAGAGTACAGATTTTGGCCAGCCTGGCCTAAGGCTGTAGTGAATTTCCTGTTGACTTTATGGATGTACCAGCTTTATGTGGTAAAGCAACTGAGATGTGAAGAGCATTTAGGTGTCTAGGAGTCCTTTAGAAATATCACCGATACTTAAATATATGTGTGCACGTGCTCCGTAACCCTTAAGGGAATATTTTTCAAGACCGCTTTTTTTGTTTAAAAATGATCACTCTTTCAATAACAAAACCACTGTACGCAGTCACCTACTGACTGAAATCTCTGACAGGTATGTTTCCAACAGTAGATCAATAAAGATAATAAGAGCATCTGTCTCTTAGAGGCTGCTGGTATCCATCAGATAAAATCAGTTCTGGGAGCAGAGCAGAACAACTAGTTTCTGTGGCATGGCTAAGAGTATGTTTGCTCTGCATCATTTACCGTGTTGTGCAAATGTAGGTATTGTCCTCCAGCCTGTTCATGCTTACTGAATTTTAGCACATCCTTTTCAACATAGGCACCTGTGTTTGAAAAAGATGTAAGTTCAGTCATGCTCCCTTGCAGGCATCTTCTTCAGCTAGACAACAGTATTTGGGGAGCGTTGAGTTAACGCGAAGAAACTTCTGCTCTGTTTCACCTAGAAGTCTTTGACATCTAGGGCTGGATTTGAGACTGTCACCTGTGTGGAGGCGTATGTGTTGGTTCAGGCAGACTTCTTGGCCACAGGTCCCACTTTTCACTATCATTTTCCCTTGTCCCACATAGTCTTGCTTCGTTTACCTCCCCTGCATCCCTAGAAGGCCAAGCATAGCCGACTTCCTCCCACACCTCACACATATATAATGACAAGTCTTTGTGCTTGCCAGTTTGTGTTGGTCTCCTTTCGTCATAGCTTGAGAACATGTCCCTGCCCCCTTTTTTCTTCCTCCTGTCTTCCATAGCTTCAATGAACTTTTTTTTTCCCTGTTGCTATAGTTACACTGCCTTTGATGAAATCAGTTAGGTCCATCCCTTACGGTTGGAGTCAGTTCTTAGCCATACCGGTTCTGGCAGTAGTCCTGTCCAATGTTAGTCTTCACATAACCATTATGTCCATATTTTTGGGCGTCTTTACATGTTTGTTTCTGTTCCAGGAATACTATTATCTCTGTAACAAAAGCTCATAGTCATCTCAAAAATCAAACTCAGCCTTGCAGTATGCAAATCTGGCATTCAAGTCAATGGTAATTTAGGCCACAACTATTCCAGACCTTAAACTGATCCTTGCTGATTTTTAATTTGGCCATCAGTCAAAATTGAGGGGGGTTCTCTGGTCGCTTCTCCTCTCTTCTTCTGAAAGACTATTTTACTGTCTTCTGGGTACTCAAACTCCTACATACAGAGGATTTCAGAACACAGTATTTGCTTCCTCACGGCTTTAAGGGAGGAGGTGCAATTTATATCCATCAACTGAGGCAGTGCCCAGGGCTGTGTTGAGAGGCAACTGGTGTTGTAAGGAAGGGACTGACTGCTTTTGTAAGCACATGCTGAAGTTGTTGCCTTGCCTTCTCTTTTCTCAGCACAAAGCTTTGAAGTTGTTCTGGGGATGTGCTGTAGGAAGAAATGTCTGGGGAGCGTGGGGATCTCAAAGTGTGGGTGTAGCATCTGGGTGCCCAGCCACCCGGGCTGACTTGACAGTCACTGAAGGTCGCCTGAATTGTAACAAACCACAGGCAGAAGGTCTGAAACCAGTGTGTTATATCCAAGCTGACCAAGGAGTAACTGCAGTTGACTGGGTTTTTTATGTCCCCATTTGTTATCTGTGCAGGACTTCTGATCTCAAGCTCTGTCTGATCAGTCAGTGCCAATGAGAACTGAAAGAGGGTGCTGTTGAAGTGTCTCTGTCAGGTTAAATTATCTTCAGGAATAAATGTGAAAGAGTTTGGTTCCTAAAATCCCAGATGAAAGGATGCTCTTCTAGAAACTCTAATCCAGCATAGAGTCCCTACGAGAAAGTAGTAAATTTGCCCCATTTTTCAGGGGGTTTAAATCTCAAACCAATTTGCATGCCAGCTTCACAGACTTAGAGGAACGTAGATACTGTTCTGTAACCAACCGTTATGACTTGCTCTGTTTGTAATATTTGTTTAGAAGAAAGTATTTCTTGTTGTATTTTATTCAGAAAAGCATTTCCAGAGCAATTTCTAGGCTCTTACCAGTGGATCAATCATGTCTTGTTATATTTACGGTACATCGATGTTCAGAAACCAGGAACTCTTAAAGGATGAAATATGTTGGTGAAAACTACGGTTTATTTTGGTAGGAAGTAAGATTGTCATCCTTATCAGTCAGGGTCTGTGCACTGAAAAGTAAGTAACTGATACATTTCGTCACTCATTTCAGTTTTGAGAATTGCAGCTTCTGCATTTTCATCTTGTATGATATTTCCAGTTTAATTCTGAGTTCTGCGGTAAATAGGAAGTTCCTCAGGAATTCTGCTTCGTCTCCTGAAATGACATGCATGTGGTTATTCACAATCGTTTCCGGACATCACTGTGATACTTTTGTTTTTGTTTAAGCAAGAGCTTTCAGTTGTAGTTGTTGGATGTTTGCCTTTGGGTGTAGGTGAGGCAGGGCTGAGAAATATCCTTTCCAAAATAGATGCCATCTGAGGAAAGGGCTTTGCAGTATTCATAGAGAGAAGAAATAATGGTTCTAGTATTTCTCAGTTTGTACTTGTCTTGCCAATGTGGTTTTCTGCAAAAAAAAATCTTGTTAAGCAAACAAAGCAATTTAGTGATTGTGGTAAATCAGGCTGATGTCAATAGACGCAAAATCCTTAAAAGCCACAGCTGTAAGTCTTTCTCCATGGAATTTGGTTTCTAATACCAGCTTTGAAATATCCTCATAAATGTGATTTGTTGCTGCAGTGATCCTGTTCTTCCTCTTTCAGAATGAGAAGGCTTTGGGGCATTCCGTGAGCCGCTCTAGTAACATCTCAAAGGTATGTTCCATGGTATAACTCAGTCTTTGATATGCTTGGGGATACTGGGATTTCTTTCATTTCAGAACTGGGGTGATACATGTGACAATGTGACCAGTAGAAAATGCTTCTTATGCCTCTCTGTCATTGATAGTCACTTCTGAAACATTAGAACTCTGGTGTTTTGCAGACTCTCTTTACAGTTCAAATGAAATGGAAGCTACAGTAGGTTTTCTCTTTCACACTGTCAGCCTCCTTAGCTTGGTGGGAGCAAGATGACAGATGGCTGAGATCTTATCTTGGGGGGAAAATCGCTCCAAAAACATCAGTCAAGTATGTTCTTTTATACCATAAGCTGTCTGATGTAATGTTCTCTGTAAGATATGTATAGCCATGCATCCCGTAATATGTATTGGATGTGTGGTTAAACATTATTTTATTGTCACTTCAACACTGAATTATTGTTAGCACCATGAAATGCATTGTTATCAGGGCATGACTATGTAAGTATTTTAAAGTGTTTGCTATTACAGGCCCTGATCCTGTAAGGGAAGCACGATGCTCTACCCATTCTAGTCACGCTTCAGTATAGCTGATGGACACATCAAAGCACAGTTGCTTTGTTATGCCATTAGGAAAAAAGTATCTTCTGTCCAAGATAACTTATTACGATACATACCCTACTCCTACTTCTACAAATAAGATTTTTAATTAGCTGGAAGCCTGATGCCTTTTTGCTTACACAAGTACAGTTGCTTAAAGCCTTCATGCAAGCAAGGCTGTGCTGGTTGACCAGTATTTTTCATGGGGTGCATAAGCCTCAACCCTTCGTTGCGACAGTTGATGTTGCTGGTAATAGTGACTTTTAATGAGAGACTGAGTCATTATGGCTGTGACAAGCTTAAGTCCCTTTTTTCTATTCTGGGTACTTCAGGATATAGGAAGCTATTCATGCCTATATCCAGCAGAGGAAACAGTGGCTGCACTTAATTTACGGTTTATATGGGCCCAGACAACTTTCACTTTGGAGCAGAAAGACAAGATTACCGGGTGTCTTAAATAATGAGCAGGGCAACTGTCCAGTGCACAAGGTATTGACCAAGCTGAAGGTGGTGTTATCATGCAGTGATGCGGGATTGTGTTTTGCATTCAGTATCAGAAAATGTGCATTCACGTAAATAAATACCATGTGAGTATAACTTCTCATCTGTGCTTTTCTAAAATGGGACTGTGCCTGTTCTTTCTTACTCTGGCTCTTCTCTTAGGGATCCTTAACTGGATTTTCAGGCATTGTTCAGCAGAGATGGTAGTTTTATCATTGTCATTGTACTTTTCCCAGAGTGTCTGAAATTCAGCACAACAAGCCTTTTGGCAGCAGCAGTTTGGTACCCATACAAAGCTGCACAGTTTATTCTTAATTTATTGAGAACTGGTAGTGTGGCAGTGCAGTGGGAAGGACCTTACACTCTGGCAAAGCTCTCCCTGGGAGTGCTGGTGGGTGAGACATCAATATTTGCATTCATCTTGAAACATTGAAACGTTCAGCATGATTGCTGTGTGTTGCAAAAGCTAAAGTTTCAAGGGGAGAAAAAGTCAGCTTTGCCAGTTCAATGGGTGAGACTTTTTGGTTGCAAACAGGAGCTTCCCAGAGGTATTGATGTTCTTACTGCTCCTCTGTCGCCTCTGTCTGATCCATTCTGGCCACTTACTCCACTCTGGAGATAGCTTCTAACAATGGCAAGAGGTTGTTGTGGTTTAACCCCAGCCAGCAACTAAGCCCCACACAGCTGCTCGTTCACTTCCACCCGGTGGGATGGGGGAGAGAATCTGAAGGGTAAAAGTGAGAAAACTCATGGGTTGAGATAAAGACAGTTTAATAGGTAAAGCAAAAGCTGCGCGTGCAAGCAAAGCAAAACAGGCATTCATTCACTCCTTCCCATCGGCAGGCAGGTGTTCAGCCATCTCCAGGAAAGCAGGGCTCCATCACCCCTAACGGTTACTTGGGAAGACAAACGCCATCACTCCGAACATCCCCCCCTTCCTTCTTCTTCCCCCAGCTTTGTATGCTGAGCATGACATCACATGGTGTGGAATATCCCTTGGGTCAGTTGGGGTCAGCTGTCCCGGCTGTGCCCCCTCCCAGCTTCTTGTGCCCCCCCAGCCTGCTCGCTGGTGGGGTGGGGTGAGAGGCAGAAAAGACCTTGACTGTGTAAGCACTGCTCAGCAATTACTAAAACATCTCTGTGTTATCAACAGTGTTTCCAGCACAAATCCAAAACACAGCCCCATCCTAGCTTCTATGAAGAAAATTAACTCTATCCCAGCCAAAACCAGCACAGAGGTGGAAGTCCCATCGGTGAAATCAGTCCCCTGATTTGCCTCATACATCCAAATGCTGCTTTGCGCATCCAGGCAGTTCAGTGCTAAGCTGCAACAATTTATTTTGCAGTCTGCAGGTGGGTTGGTTGTTGCAAGCAATTTGTAGGACAAAACAGGAAAGATTATAGTAGTGGGATGCTGCGTGGAAGCTTAAGTACATGGAAAATTTTTCATTAGTTCTGAGGTTTAATAGGAAAGTGCCTTTTATTTTTGTTTAGAATAGTATAACAACTTGGCCAATAAGGCAGATTGAATACATGTAAAGGAAAAAGCATGGAAATGCTTGGCTGCCTGTATAGCCCTTTCTGAAATCCTGTCGTGGTTTAACCAGGACAAATCCTCAGAGCTTGTTGATACTACACCATTTTAAGAGGAGCCATTTAACCAAAGTTGAGTTTAATCAATTATATGCTGCATTTCCAGATACGTTGATGTGTGTGTGTGTGTACGGAAATAATGATCACGCTTCCTGCAGACGACAGTCTCAGCTATTATTTTTCCACCCAAATCTGGCTTACAGCATAGCAATGTAGCAAATCTGCTACAAATGCTTGGCACTGATACTTGATTCAAAGCCTTTCTGGTGCTGATATGTCATTATGAACCTGCTGTGATTATTACTGTGTATCTTTCCACTGCTCTCAGTTGCACAGTGCAGTACGAGTGGAAAGGATTGAGTCAGAACTCAGCCTCTAGCCAAGAGAGGATGCTGTGTTACTCGGTGTGACCAAGGAAAGCAATGCCCTAGGGCTACAAGTGATCAAGGAGGGAGGCAGACAGATGGTGCCACTGAAAATGAGATCAGCTGACAGAGGTAGCAGGACCTCTCCGAACACAGACCCCAAGTGCTGGGGCCAGGTGGAGCCGTCCCTTGGGAGGAAGGGGCAAAAAGGCAGTTCTCCAAGAGGCAGATGCTAAGAGAGGCTGAAGAGATGCTGGTACATGTGGGCAGGCCAAGAAAAATACAATCACCTGAATACTTGGCTAGGGATGGAGGCCAGAAGCAGCAGAAAAAGGAGGACGGAATAAGATGTAGGAGGATCTTCATATGGTGCCATTAGGTTTTGTGCAGTCTGTTGCACACTGGGGGATGTGGCATTCCTCCAGGCCCTTCTTTGCTTTTTTGGTGTGTGTATTTCAAAAACTCCTTTTAAATCTGCTCCACGTGAAACGTTTTAATTTCTGGAATCTTTTCTATGTTTGTTTTGAAATTAAAAAAAAATAGCGTTGAAGGCAGGTTGAATTGATTTAGTCATGGGACTTGGGCACGGCACAATTCCCAGCTTGCGCTGTTCAAGCACAGGGATGCTGATTGAAACACCCCCGATTGGCACAGGGGTATACAGCCCAGAACCACATCTCAACTGTTCACCCTAAGCCAGCATTTTTGCCAAGAAGCCACCATTCACTGGTAAGTGCCTTCATCATACAAGCCACACAGAGAAATAATTAAGCTTTATAGAAGCTTCATCCTCTAAATATAGGTGAAATTGACCCTAAAACACAGCTAGTCACTGAGAGCAGCTAAAAAAGGGATTTTCACAGTGGTGGTAATCCATGCCCTCTGCTCTTAGATAAAGGAATTGTGCTTACAAGCAGATTGAATGAGGTCGCTAGCAAAGCTGGTCTGTAAACAGTTATCCTCAAATTAGTGATATTGTTTAGCTTTAAAGTGTCTGATATATCCTGAAACTGATGAGGTGACGTATGGAAATATCTTCAGGTCATCTGTGTGCTGTTCCTGTCATCTGATTGCTCTGGAGGGCTGATTTTAGCATAGTCTTATTTTCGTGGTCCTCTAAGGGGTAAACTTTGAAAATGCTAATACTGGGATCACAGCAAAGGAATCAGAAGTGCACTTCTTAAAAAATGTAAATGCTTTGTCTTTTCTGAAGGCTTGTACAGTTTTATCTTTTGAGCAGAAGCACGCTGTAAAGTATTAAATTATTCCTGGGCTGAATGGCAGCCATTGCAGATGCAAAGTGGTAGCCTAAGCTTGCTATGAAATTTAAAATCCATTTGGGCTGTTCATCAGCCTGGAACAGATTTAGAAAAGCATATGAATACACATGTCCACTGTTGCCTGAAGCTTTGATGGATTCAGTGAGCATTCGCCCGTAGAAAAGCAGTTCAGGTTTTTCGGTCGCAGAGCTTAGCTATCCTGTAGTCTATCAGATGATCAAGGCTTACTGAAAAGAACTGCTGCTCAAAGGTGTTCTGTTCAGGTACATGAGCCTGGGGGTAGGGAAAGAGAAGTTGCTTAAAAAAATAAAAAAAATCCCTCTACTGAACTATTGGGAAAAGGAAAAGACAGGAAAATTTGTATAGTGTGAAGATTAAGGTATGTTCTTTTCCCCACCCACAAGAGCAAGTAATCTCATGCTGGGGCACGGTGCAGTCATGTTCGTAAGGAGTGCGACAGTCTCCCTGTGCTGTGATAAATTCCCTCTGCCTCAGGCTGGATTCTTAGTTCATACAGGTATGAGGGCACCCTGTGAAGGAGGAACCCGCAGGAGTTTCCTTTCCTCTTTTGTTCCCTCAGTCCATTCAAGGTATTTTGAGGAAGATTTTAAAGTCAAAGGGCCATATTTTTTTTTTCCTTCTTCTCCCTGCAGAACCTGCGTAGTTGTTACTGGGTTTAGTCAACATTAATCCTGTGCTATAGGCAGGTTGAATTACGCTTGGGGAGATTTTGAAAGGATGGATAGCCTCCTTTCTCTAGTGCCTTCGGCTCTGGTATCTCTAGAGAAAGTTCCTGCCAGAATCCTCCTTTAGATTTCTTTAGGAAGAATGAGGGGAAGCTGACTTCAACTTCACTTCTAGTTTCTAGTTATAATTTTAATTATAGTCATATACATTACATAAAGTACGGAACAAAGTTCTTCCAGCAGCTGACTGCTGGTTCCT
This sequence comes from Aptenodytes patagonicus, assembly GCF_965638725.1. NCBI lineage: Eukaryota > Metazoa > Chordata > Aves > Sphenisciformes > Spheniscidae > Aptenodytes > Aptenodytes patagonicus. The sequence continues at coordinate 11,474,853 of NC_134953.1, read as the reverse complement.
ATTGAATTGTTGTCAAAATTATGTGGTGGAGTTGATCATCCTGAAAATTTCAGATGCCTCTTTCCCACACCTTCCCCCCCCCTCCAGTTTTTTTAACCACTCTCCATTCTAATAATGCATCTTATCCCAGCTAAAGACACTTGTCTTTAATATGTGCTGGAAGTCAAAATGGTACGAGTCTGGGAGGGAGAATTTAATGGAGAAGACCAGAAGTTACTAATGTTTGCTCCTGCCATGTTGGTATTTAGGAAGAGCTTTCAAAAACAGCCTGTCAGCAGGGCTGTCTGCCCTTCACAACATCCAGTCTGGCCGTAGGTGGCCTGTTCTGGCTATCTCACGTGTCAGGTTAGTAAACTTGGCGCAGCTGGTTGGTCTTATTGCACTGCTGCCTGGATATGCTAGTTCAGCTGGAGTCCTCCTCTGGCATGCATGCAGTGAAACAACCATGTCTGTTCCACAGATGAGCTTTGGAGACGTTACAGCTGCAGTGCACTTCAGCGAGAGCCCTCAGCCAACGTGTAGGTGGAATACAGCACTTGCTGAAAGCATAAAAACACAAATATGTTGCATCCTGGTGGATGGCTGGAGCCAAGCCATTATATTTGTTCTGCAGTGGCTCGAGAGAAATGAGGGATGTGTCCCTTGGGTTTAATCAGGACCTCCCTGCCTGCCTTCAGCCCAGGCTCAGGGCTTCTCAGCACAGCAGGCAGAACTGAATTTTGCCACTGTGGATGAGATGGGGCTGGGGCTGCCCCTGTCAAAGGGAGGGGAGGTGAATGGGGCAGGGGTGGCACAAACAGAGTCAGATTCCCTGGGTCTCTTTGTAGATGTCCTTTCCCTATCTGAAGACTAGCCAGGTTAGCTATGGAGCGCCTTGCAGTGGCACTTGGTGCCTTTTTTCACAAGGCCCATCACTGTTGTTTTCTTTCCTAGATCACTGTCTGTACCTAGATCCTGCCAGAGGAACAGGTATGGAGTGGTTGGCCTTGGTTTCTGTGGTGTAAACTAAGGGAGGGAGCAGAGCCTGGGGCTTTCGCTGCCTCTGGAGATGTACCATGCAAGATAAGTGCCTGCCATGTCCGTGTCTAGCAGCAGCCTTGCCTTCTTAATAAACATTTAAATAGGATCTGTGCGAGAGAGATAAAATAGCTCTTTGGCAATGAGTTCTTCTAAAACACAGGGTGTGATAACCGTCCCTCTGATTCTGTCTTTCCCATGTGGTTCTGCCACATTCGTCATTCTGATGTGTTAATACCAGGAGAGACAAACCTGATTTGAACAAAACTCCCAGCGGCCCATTGCAGATTGCAGCACTGTGATCTCGGTGCTGAAAAAGCATCGCAGTGCAGGGGGATTGCTTGGGGCTGGGGGTGGGGGGATTAAAGGTAGTGGGCCTCGATCACTGGTTGTGCTTGGGAGAGGACAACTCCAGGGCAGTGGTGGGAGATGTCTCCACTTAGCCAAAACCTACTATGGTTAGCTGTGTCTCTTTAATCCCCAGAGGGACTGGCGGTAGTTGGAGTTGGCTCAGTGGAGACGACCATCACTGTGCTCCAGTTGTTCTTACAGGGAAGGGAGGCAGACAGAAACTGCTGTAATGGTCTAGTGGCGCTGGAGACATCTTTTAGCATCAGTCTTTTTGACAGCAGGTGCAGCTACCTTTTAGGATTTTTATTGCTCTCATTTTATTTTTTTTTTTTGTCAGCCCAGTGGAAGAGCATGGTTTTGAAATGAGTTCATCACAGTGTAGAATAAAGGCAAACCCACAGTCAAAATGCCAGGTTGAAATTTGGGTTGTGGGGTGTTTGGCTCCTTGCTCTATTGCTAAATTTGTATTTGTCTGAAGCTCCTTGTGCTGTAGTTCCTCCTGAGTAAAAGACTTAAAATTGTTCTTCTTTTCTCTAACCCTTTGTCTGCCCAAAGGAGAGGTGTGCTCCATTATTAAATGTGTATAGTGCTTAGTATGTTAGTACCAGATCCTTAGCTGACACTTCTAGGTGTTTTTGTAGCACGAATAGTAGGGCCACAGTATTGTTCCTATTCATGTAATACCTAGAAATTATGAAGTTTGCAGGTGTGGGGGAAAACGTTTTTGTTTCCTTCAGACTTCCAATCAGTGGAGGAGTTCTTCTGGAGTTAAGTTGTTTCTAACTTTTTACCTTCAATGAATAATTTAATAAGGTTTTTAGAATGTGATGGGCCCTGTTCTTTAAAATGAGGTATAATTGCTAGTAGTGAAGTGCAGCCAGAGTGAGACGACAGCAACTGTACCCAGAAGTGCCATCTCAGATAAGCAGGTTATCTTGGAATATGCCCAAGCCATTGGCATGTTCACTATGGCTTACTTCAAAGATGACTTTATTTTCTGAGGCAGGGTGGGTTTTTTGGTTTTTGGTGTGCAGCATGTAATCACAAGTAGGTAATCAGAAAAGGCTGAGTTCTTTCACCAACAGATCACACTGTTCATGGAGTGGAGGCAGAATGAGAACAACCAGCTATGGCAGCAAATTATATATATACACACATGTACATATATATGCATGCATACATACACACACACATATATGTATATATGTAAAAAGATACATATTTCTTCCGGATGGCAACCCTCCAGAGAGCTGTAGGCTTCCAGGGATTGCTGCCTTCAGAATTGCTGTGATAATCTAAACACCAGTGCAGAAGGTCACACTGTGACCTCACTGAATTGCATTATATGGGAATGTCAATATACACAATTTAACTAACTATTGACCTTTAGTCCTGAGCTATTTTAGGCACCCAGCCTGGCTGTACAGAGTAACTCACTAGCACATAGCTCCAAGGCTTGTCATCGGAGGTGATATTTCTCAATGTGAAGGGCATGAAAGTCCACAGAGATTCAGCAAGTGATTCTGGGCTTAGAATGGTTGAATTCAGGCTATCAAGGCTTGGGCTACCCATCACATAATGAGCATGGCAGAAACCTCCTATGCCAAAGAGTGCTTTAAAACCAACTACTGCTGTCACCATTGTAAGTAGCCAGTTCAACCAAAGGTGCTGCTACTTGGGAGGCTGCTGCTGGGGCATTAAGGATGGTGTGTGTGCCAGAAGCTACAGAGTGGTGAAGGCTTTGATTGCTTATTTTCCCAGCCTCTTCAGAGCTGAGCCTTGCGTGGGAGCAACGTCAGAGCTCCGAGCTAGCTGGATCCACCCTTCTGTTGCATTCACCCATCACATTGCCTCTTCTTTGCCCTGTTCTGGCCCAAGGCTTCCAGTGCTGCTTCTTTTCTGTGGCACGTCTCTGCCTGATAGCTGCTGTATCTGAGTCAGTAAATCCAGGTGAGCTGTGTGGACTGGTGAGTGTCAGCTGCATGCACCTCTGCTTCTAGGACCGGCAGAACTTACTTCTTGGTCTCTTGGCAGCAGCTTGCATTTTACTATGCTCTTCTCTTGTCAGTGAGTTGTGCCTCACCATTAGAGGCTCATTGCTCTAACTGACTGAGGTTCCTCCAGCAGCTGAAGCTAGGGAAGTGACTGGCATTAAAAAAGCTCAGTAAAAGAAGTGGTTAGTTTTACCTCACCTCACGATCCTAATCTGATCTGCAATGCAGCTGTGGAAATAGTTTCATGAGCAAAAAGCATGGGAGGAAAGGAGGACGGTCTGAGAGACTGGAGGCTCATTGAACCATGGCTTTGGGTGGTGGCCACAGCTTACGTTAGCTTAAACCGAGGGTGGGGCGTAACTTCCTCCAACGTTTTGTTGTTCCAAAATTGTGGTGCCTTTCCAAGTGTGTTAACTTCTGTTCATACTTTGGTTGCATTTGCATTATGTATAAAGATGGAGCAAAGGACCTCTTGTATTGAAGCAGGAAGACAGGAGGAAAAGGAAATGTGCCTCAGATGTGGGGTTTTTGCAAGCTGTCCTGAACAGTGCTGGCATCTAGAAACAGAACAGTAAGCTTGAAATGCAAATGAAATTCCACAGTTTCTTGTTTGTCACAGCCTTTTGATTTCCCAAGTGGCGAGACTTTGATACTGTCTTGGTGCCAGGCAATTGGATCAAGAAACCGGTAACATGGTTTCAGAAGGGAAATTTTGGATCATTGAATCTAGTCATCTGCTATTAGACTGTCACATCATATATATCGCTGTCTTTTTTTGGAAAGCTTCATTGCTAAAGCAAAGGACTAGAGATATTGGATTCATTTTAAGCAAGTTACCTTCTGTGATTTGCTCATAACATAAAACCTGAGACAGATTTATTAATGGATTTGTGACTTCAGTTCCAACAATGTGTGGCTCTGTTTCCATGGCAGAATGTAACACGCTGTTTTACTGGTTCAATATTTTGTTTTTTAGAAGATTGCTAAATATGTCTTTTTAAATAATTCATTATGTAAGTCTTATTAATTTTCATTTGCATAATTATAGCAGCAGATTATAGTGCATCAGGTCTTTCACTAACTTACAGAATCATAGAATCATAGAATAGTTTGGGTTGGAACGGACCTCTAAAGGTCATCTAGTCCAACCCCCCTGCAATGAGCAGGGACATCTTCAACTAGATCAGGTTGCTCAGAGCCCCGTCCAACCTGACCTTGAGTGTTTCCAGGGATGGGGCATCCACCACCTCTCTGGGCAACCTGTGCCAGTGCTTCACCACCCTCAGCATAAAAGATTTCTTCCTTATATCTAGTCTAAATCTACCCCCTTTAGTTTAAAGCCATTCCCCCTTGTCCTGTCGCAACAGGCCCTGCTAAAACTTGTCGGTCTTTCTTTAAAAAAAAAGTAATTACTGCACAAACTCTTTTTAAAAGATAGGATTTGAAGTCAGAGATGTACCTGCTTTTAGGACAGGTTAAGCATCAAATAGCCAATTTCCAAGTAATACCTGAATTCACCTTACTGTATGTTCAGCATTCTATATCATTAGCATGTGCAGGGTGATGTAAAATGTAAAGAACCATAGTTTCCAGGATAAAGCCAATAATTGATCTTTAAGTCTTTAATTTGTTTTGTCACGGTCATAACATAGTTCAGTTTGCTTTCTGGCCCAAGGTTATTCTCTTGGTTTTTATTCTGTACATGTACCTAGCTGGGTAGGATGGGAAATAAGTTACAGTGTCTTGCTACGGATGAAGAGGTGTGTGTTTGGGTCTTGCCCTCGACTCTTGCAGACCCAGCTGTAAATAGATACCTGTTTTTTCAGGCTCGGTGCACCTGAGACATCCCAGTGTGAGGCCAGATACATTGCTCTCTGTAGTGCTGTTGGTAGAGAAACAAAACCTTAACAGATGAGTCCTGTAACACGGAAGATGGTGGTTGTATCTGTATTTATAAAGTAGCATGTGTATTCTAGTATACCCATCTTCTCTCACAAAGTAAGAGTATATTGTGTGACAAGGAACCTTGCTTTTGCTATGAGAGTGTAAAAGCCTGCAGCGGCCTTGTTTAAATATACCATAGGGGCTTTTAATAAATTAAGTATAAAATCGAAGAGACCTGCAACAGATACAGTGCGTGTGTGTTGCCCCGTGACCAGAGATCATCAAAGCAGTGATGACTGAGCTAGCTCTGGCGTCTCAAGCTGAAGTACAGGGCTGGGCACAGCATGGTTCTCTGGCAACATGCAACACACCTTTCATGACCTGAGGTCTCTCCTAGTCTGGCTTTGTGCACTTGCCTGGCCCAGGTCTGTGCTGGCTGTGCTGGTTTTTGTGCAGCCCAGCATGGTGTTGACAGTTCCGTTGTTCTGGTGATTGCATTGTTCCTTCCTGGGTTTCACGCTTCGCTTTGCAGATCAAAAGAGCTGTAAACTTTTGTTTGAATTTTGAAATGAGAGCAGTGTTTTGCAGCAGTGGGTGAGCGGCACAGCCTCTCCAGCAGCTGTGGAATATGGGAGAACCAGGTTTAAAGATTCTCTATTACGAGGTTATCAACACCCGTCTCCTCACCAAAACCTCTAGGAAGAGTCGAGAAGTTTCTGTTAGCGACCCACAGAATATAGCAGCAGAAAAGGCCTATAATAATAGCCCATCGAGTCCCAACTCTGAGACAATGATTGTTCTTACCATATTGATTTTAGAGGCTTGTCTATTAAGTGTTAAATTTGCCAAGAGCTTAACTTTATTCTTTTGAGTTAGCTCAGCTGAATTCTGAATTCTTCAGTTACTCTGTTTCTCACTGTGCTCTTGTTGGGTCTTACGAATGTGACTGCTGCCACACCTCTTCTCCAAGCAGGTGGAAGATCCTGTCAAAGTAAGAGCAGGATGAAAGGCCTCACAAAGTACAAAGAGTACTTCAGGGAATGGTCTGGTTTGGCAGATGGTGCTTATGTGCATATGCTAGGACGGAAAGTAAGTCCCCAAATAGCGTGTGAGTTACTGAATTACTGATGGTTCTGTCTTGTGAAAAAAACACCCAAGCCTCTAATCTCTTGTCATCGTTGTAAGTGGAAGGATTAGCTATTATGTGGTAGCTAAATTCCGACTAGTCTATACACACACCTCCATCTAATTATTCTAATTACTGTAGCATTGCTCATTTACTGAGCTATTGTTCTGTGCAGTGTTTGACAGCTGGCAGGTTCTGCTCTAGAGATGGCTGCATTTGACCTTGGGGGAAAACGTTTCTGTTCTGATTACTACTTTTCCAAGGATGAGGCTGTGTGCCCTCCCTTTCTAGCATTTGACAACAAAGCCACTTTCTTGCAACTAGCCCTTGAATATTTCATGTAGAATATCTGACTCCATATGCTGTGTTTAACCCTGAAGGTGATTGCTGTGCATACCAAACTCTTCCGACTTGTGACTTGCTTTTTTTTGTTTGTTTGTTTTAATTTCACTGCAGGCTGGAAGTCCAACCTCTATCTCTGCCCCTCATAGCTTCTCTCGGACTTCTGTGACACCATCCAACCAGGACATCTGCAGGTAAAGTGTGTTGTTTGCATGGCTGCAGTGAGGCTTGTGCGAGGTTCAAATTAAGAGAAAACAAAACTGAAAAAGCACGTGTATGGGGAAGTAAGCGATGTGGGGGTCCCATATGAAGCATCCCATTTGTTTGACTCGACTGCTGTCTAACACTGCTTCGTTGAATCCCACTGACTGTTTGGCCCCGCTATGTTCGCCATTCCCACACTAGCCGTAATTCTCATTTCTTCACTTTTAATTATATGTGTTCTGTTATGTAATTGTTTTTTACTTTCTGTGCTTTTATTCCACTGTTCTGCATGCAGTTCCAGTGCAGTGTTTTCTGAGTGTTGTCATCACAGTCCAGTGCAGTCTGCTGTTGTCTTGAAAAGTCCTCACTGCCAGAGCCCTCTGACACAAGGGGTCACTGTGACAGTAATCTGTCAGGACACGTTACATGCAGCAAAGAGAAACTCCCGTGGGCAGGATCGGGGCCAGGCGCTCAGGTCTGCTAAGAATGTAAAGCCCACCCACACTCTGAAATTCTCCAAGTCCCTCAATGACGTGGACCAGAAGGCGCAGAGCACCAGTGAGTGCTTTGACTATGTGGAGCGAACATGCTCAGAAGGCAAATTGACCCCGACTCAAGAGCAGTGTTTAAGGATTAACAAATTCCATCTTAAAGAGAGGAAACCGCTGAATCTCAGGCCTCTTTCTTTTAGCAATTCTAAGCACTCCTACATCCCTTCCCTTTCCAACTACTCGAGTGCATCAGGAGGAGCAGAGAACCACAGCGCTGTACATATCCCCTTGCTGGAGGACAAAGTGGACCATGACAACTCAAGGAGCAAAAAACTGTTGCGTTACCTCTTTTCCTTCTCCCACACCTCCAGCACCAGCAGCCTGCATAAGTTCCACGAACTGGAGAGCTATTCCAGTTACTTCCAAGCTGAGAAATCCTCCAGCGTGCTGGTGGAAAGCACAGACTTCTGCTCTGATGATATGGGAGACGATGACGTCTTTGAAGACAGCACCTCGGTGAAATTGAAAACAAAAGAGCAGCGGGCGCCGCTCTGTTCAGTTGAGAAGGACAGTGACCTTGACTGCCCTTCCCCCCTGTCAGAAAAATTCCCCCCTCTCTCCCCTGTGTCCACATCGGGGGATACCTGCAGGTTGGTTTACCAGAGAACCGCCTACCTTCGAGCCCTCCCATGTGCAGTCGTGACCGTTCTGCTTTGTCCTGCCTTTGTGCTGTTTCTGTCTTTTCTTTCACTCTGTCACCTTGCTTTAATATGTGCACTTTGAAGCATGCAGCCTTCTCTCTGCTGTCCTGCACCCCTCTGATGCACTTAACAAGGCTACTAAGCAAAAGAATTTCCTCTGGAGTCAAATAAATTCTCTTGTAATTTGTTTCAGGTTTGGGGTTCTGAGACTGTATTTTTCTCTTATCAGTGCCCAAACTGGGAATATCATGAGAGAATCAGCTACACATACTGAAGGCCAAGCTGAACATGTCTTAGCTTTTAAGGAGCAATGTGTTGTCCTGACAGTCACTGATGGTTTGGTCAGAGGGTGGGAAGTCAGGAGGAAAACAGACTGTTTGAAAATTGCTGCTGAGATCAGGTCAATGTAGCTTAAGATTACTCTTTTTTTTCATCTTTCCCTCACAGTTTGTATCCCACCACACTCTTTTATTTTGGCTTTCTTGGATGCCTTAGTCAAAAGGGGGACCTGAGCACTGGGTGTTAGTGGTGGGCCTGTGTGATGTCCATAGTGTGAGGCCCAAAAACAATGGATGTCCTTGTTCCAACTACAGAGGATTAATCGTGTGCACAGGTGGTGAGAACAGCCAGCTCTGGACTGTCTTCATGGTGACTTGCCTGCAGGTCTGCCCCATCCCAGCTCCAAAATGTGGTTGAGGAGCAGGAGTCACCAAGTACAGGAGCAAATATCCCATCCCTCTACCTAGCATTTTGCTATACTAATCTTTCTCCTCCCTGACAGCACTTTCTGAAGCTGGCTTTGTTACTACTTGCCAATATTATTTGATTTCCCCCCTCATTACCAGCAAAATCTAGTTCCGTACTGGCTTGTCATCAACCAGACGCTGTTGTAATCCACCCACTCCTTCATTTCCGCTTGCCAGCTATCAGCAAGGTCGCAAGAGGCAAGATGCTACACATCAGTAAGAGATTTCAGTAATAGACAGGGATGGCAGCATGCCAGGATGTACTTCACATATGCTTAGTAACTTACATTCATTCCCTGAGCTCCGTACCATCCCCCTTTCAATTCATGACCTCTTCCACATGGTTAGAAGGACTTAGTGATGTTTGATGCAACCCCAGGGTTGTGTATAAATCGAAGCTGGAAATCAAATGCCAGCACCTGGTAGTAACGCTATATCGGGTGTCCTTGCTGTCTGCACAGTTAGGCTGTGAGGGAAATGGGGAATTTTGCAGAGCTGATGCTTCCTTAGCAGCTCTTGCAAAGTAAGAATTGGAGAGCAAAACCATTAGTCCGTTTAGAGTAGGTTTATTTTGGGGAGATTCAGTGCTGTAGCTTTGCAGTGTGGATCTGTTTCTTAGCAATTGGCACTAGAAATAATCACTTCTCTTGTGCAAAATCCAGGCTGTCTAAATTAACTCTTCATGATACTGGGGTGGGCTGTTTCACCATTGGTTTGGGAATTTTGTTTTATCTTCTGTTTCAGATCGTAATCCATGAGTAGCTGTACGTCTTTGTGCATATTTTGTCTTGGGAAGTGCTGTCTCATCTATTTAAATGCTATTTTCATTTAAGTGCTATTGTTCTAGATGAAGTGTTGTCACTTCTTACCCTGTTTTTCTTTTGGATACTGCATTTCTGTCAGGCTCTGTGTGTCCGCCTCATCTGTTAGAAAGCAGCTGTCTAGTTAGCAGTGTCTGTGCTCAATTATTTTGTGCCTGTGTATGTTTGTGCAGCATTGGAGTTCTTTAGTTTTAGCTCCTTTATGGAACACATTCCTTTGATATGTCTGTCTCAGGATCCTCTATGGACAGCCGTGTGTGATCACAGATATTACATGCCTCTTCCACATCCTTTCTGCTTCCTCTTCTCCTAATGAGCAGCTTTGCTTCTGATTCAGGATATGTCACTGTGAAGGAGATGATGAGAGCCCTTTGATTACCCCCTGTCACTGCACGGGAAGTCTTCATTTTGTGCACCAAGCCTGCCTGCAGCAATGGATCAAGAGCTCAGATACACGATGCTGTGAACTGTGCAAGTATGAGTTCATCATGGAGACAAAACTGAAGCCTTTGCGAAAGGTAGGCACAAGACCTGCTTCCCCGAGGAAATGCTTTGTGAAACACAGATCCACTCTGAAAAGAGGCTGTCCTTGCCCGTGAGCCTGCAGCACCCCCCACGTGTTTATCATGTTTCTGTGGCTCCTTAGTAAGTCTGGTCAGTTTTGTATAGGTGCAAAAGGATTTAAATTAACACTCAGCCTGGCAAATTCAACATCAGAGGAATCCAGCTCTGAGAGTTAGCTATCATAGCCTGGCAGCTCTCTGTGTGTAAATGTACATGCATACACACACATATACATATGTGCATGCAGCAACCTGATTTTTTTCTTTACAGTTATATTTATAAGCTGATGCACAAAGGTATTTGTGGTTATCCACATTTTTTTTAAATACAGAGTTTTGTATTACTGTTATCTGCTTTAGTTTGCTGCTCCGAGATCCACATGGCTTTTAAGTTCTCTTGAAAATAAGAGGTTTTCAGGTTAAATTTACTTTAAATCATGCTTCCTGAGTGTAATTTGGTTAAAATTTGTAGCTTTTTTCTTTTTAAAGGAGCAAACCTATTTTAGTGAAAATATTACAGTGTAAGTAGAAGAAGGTTCACCAATAATAATGTTTTCATTTTCACCTTTTCTTAGACTGTGAATGACTAGGTTTTAGTACTTCAGGTTGCTAGAACCTGTATTTTTGTTTTGTAGAGAAGTACCTTTCATAAATCTGGTGATTTAAAGTATAGGTACTGGACAAGACACAGGTACTTAAATGCTACTTGTATTGTAAGGCCAGTTTTGCACTTGTATCCTTTTTGTTCTCCCACATCCTCCAGGCTTTCCATTTCAATTGGTCCTTACCATCAGGATTTTGAGGTGGAAGTCACTGGTATTCTTAGCACAGACAAATCTTGCCACGTCTACCAAAGTGGAAGAGGTTAATAACAATAACCTCAGTCTGGAACTAGAATAAATGAGAAACATTAAATTCAGTTATGATGAGCCTAAATCACGTAGGGTGGGAAGTCTGGACTGCAGCCATCCGAAAGCTGTTACGAGAACTTGTCCAATTCCTAAAAGTGACTCCTAGCAGAAAATAGAGCAGATTTCAAACACCTCTTTTTTTTTTTTTACGGAGATGTACAGTCTGCAAAGTATATAGCTTAGCATGTCCGGTTGATAGGATGACCTCCACTTATGACTGCGGTGAATCGTTGCCTTCTAAGAACTGCAGATTTTTCCTTGGTAGCCCCTTGGCACAGTGTAATACCTCTGAGCTGCAATATTGGCCGTCATAGGCTCTGTTATCTGCACAGACAACACTTTGCACAGCCCAGCCATAGGACATTAAAGAAATTATTCTAGAGAATCCCAAGTAAAAAGAGTTGCTATAGTTGGCAATTGGCTGCTGTTTTTTCTGTGCCCTGGAGTGGGTGGGAAATATTTTCTGAACATTTGTGCCCTGTGAGAAAAAGCTGTTGGGCACCTTCAGAAATGACTCACTCAGCACCATTAGTTATATCTGAACAGGTCATCTGTGGGAAAGAGACCAGATGCCAGAAGGTAGGGGCAGAGCCATAAACAGAAGGAGAAGAAGGAATTTACTTCTCAAATATATCTAAAGAGCCTGTTTAGAGGTTCAGCTGCAGCCAGAAGATAAGCTGCCTCCGTATCTTCAACTCAGCCTTTATGGTATCCTGTCAGTCAGGAGAAAACAGTCTGGAACTGGTGATTATGAACAGGATGGGACAAATAATAGGGCTTGTGCTTGTCTGTGGGGTAGAAATGGAATTAAACTTCCTCAGCATCTTAAGGTTGTATCGCAGCATTGGGCTGTTCAAACACTAAGTTACTAAGGGAAGAGAATGAGAAACAAAACGTGTCACGGTTCAAGTGAAGATGAGGGGAGACAAGAGAGGGATGCTTCATTTTAAAATTTCAATGGAAAAAAAGATGTTAGATCTAAATTTTCTGCTGAATTTTTTGTTTTAACAACACTTCAAAAAAACAGAACTGCTGACTATTTTAACTGGGAAATGCCGCATGCTGTGTCATCGGAATAATGCAGCAGGGACCTACATATTCTAGTTTCCTCTCTGGGCTGGTGCATAGTTTGCAGAATATCTTCTCTTTTGCTGTGCAGTCATATCTCTTGAAGATGGTGCGGGTTGGTTTGGTGGCTGTGGAGCCAGCAGTTCACAGGAGGTATTGTCCAGCGGAGGAGCTCAAGCTGCGGAACAGAAAAGAGAAATATAAATTAGTCAAAACACAAGTCCTTGTGGCTCTGTAAAAGCATTCACAAATAGTTTTCACAGGCTTACTTTTTGGCAAAATAAATTAATTAATGTATACTTTCTATCAAAAGTAAACACCTTTTGTTTAGATGCAAAAGCAATTTTCTGTTTAAAATACCACATCCAAAGGGAATGTTTTGTCCAATCTTTTTTAAGACAATTGAAAGAATATAGCTTTCTAGCATGACATGAATCTAGCATGTCATTGCTGGAAGTCTTCAATTCTTGTGCCACAATGAGATTTGGATCCCCAGCACTGGAGATGTGGCTTGGACTGGCCAAAGAGATTGTTGGCAAGACAGAGAGGATCACAAAGTCTCTGTTTCAGGGTTCAACCATTCTTGTATTTGTAGCAGTGGAAACAATAATTCAACATAATGGGTGATCTCAATCATACTAGTCAGGTCATCCTCACTCTCTTCCACATTATTCCTCCTTTTCAAAGTCCTCTTTTTCTACAAGTTATTCTAGGAGACATCAAATGCACATCTCTAGAAACACATGGGTGTGTATGAGAAGCTTACGTGCCCCAGCATATATTTTGTGAAAGTGTGAGAAAAGCCCATCTTAACTCTCTGTTCCAAGCAGATATGCTGAGGGATGTGTATTCCACATGCAAAAACTTTCATCATATATGTAGGGGAGATTGCCAAAAAAATAATTAAAAAGAAAGCTTCTGGGTGTCTCAGGTAAAAAAAAAAAAAAAAAAAGCTGGTTTTGAACAATTCCTTGTATATTAGAAGCATCTGTAATAATTGTCTAGTTTCTTTGTATCTTTCCTAAATGACAGCAACCTGACTTTGTGGTTTCTGTTTGGGCTTTATAAACGATAGATGCAGGTCTGGGGATTTAATTTGCTGCGTCCTCTCACTTACAAAAGCTGTCATCCCAGTTCTACTATATATTCTTAGGGCACATGTATTTAAGTGCACGTGAAACACTGAAAATAAAATATGGGTGTCACTGCTGTAAGTAGTGTTAAATATATGTGAAGATTGAATGAAACCCCCAGAGGTAGGAGGTGAGAACTAAACAGCCTTGAGCTGAGAGCTAAACAGCCTTGACTGTGCACCGAGGAACTCCAGCAGAGCTCAGCGTGAGATGTCTTAACGCGCACTGGTCAATTGGATCACGTACCACTTTTATTGCAGTGTTTTATTGAATGCCTGCCTGAGCAAGGGTACCCTTTGCCACTCACGATGCTCAGCTGTGACTATGGGTACCCGCTGTTGAGTGGAGAACACACAAGGGAGCAGCCTTGCTTGCGCTGCACAAGGCCTCGCGTTAGGGTCCCTCCGTGCTGGAGTTGCCCCTGCGTGGGTAAGCGATGACATTGTGCTGAGGCTCCGGATCGGAGCTGAGTGCTGGAGGTCCCCTCCAGCACCAGTATGGCTCCCATCACAGCAGGGTGAGCTGCCAGCCATCGCACATATGCTGTGGTCAGAGCAATAATGCCGTCCGACTTTTAAAATCCATGTTAGGAGGAAACTGGTCTCCTGCCTGGTTTTTGTTCTTATCAATGTTCTCTTTTTATACTCTCTAGTTACTGCAATAAACACCTAATCTGTTGCTCTGTTTCTGGCTTTCTTGGCAGTGGGAGAAGCTACAGATGACGTCCAGCGAGAGGAGGAAGATCATGTGCTCTGTAACATTCCATATCATTGCCATCACCTGCGTTGTGTGGTCTCTCTATGTCCTGATCGACAGGACCGCTGAAGAGATTAAACAGGGACAGACTACTGGTATGTTACTTGCTTATCTTCCCACTTATTCTCTTGGAATAATTATTTATCCTGAATGCAGAGAGGATGCAGAGCATGAGTGTGCAGGTAATGTTTATACTTAAGACTAGTCAGCTTTAGTCTGAGGTTGGGTTGGTTTAAAAGCACAGTTCTAAAATTATTTAGTTAAATCAGTGTAAATTCATCTGTGGGTGCTTTTTAAGTCTATTTCAAGTCAATTTAATTTTCACTTGTGAACTGCACAGATATGAGAGCTAATCCACTGTAGCCAGACACAAAATTGCACTGCCTTAGCTAATTTAGTTTTGAATTGGAACACTTACTGAGCAGGTAAGGATGTAAGCATTTGTTTGCTATGTTTTAACTGGGCAAAAGCAGAACAGTTTTTAAAAAGAGAAGAAGTAAGAGGAACCTAAATCCAAATCTTTGAGGTAAATCAGCAGGGTTTTCTTTCTATTTGGTCATCTGTGAGGCGGGTTAGCACAAGTTTCCTGTGAAAGCCATGTTGGACTGGAGAAATTTTTATAACCAGTTGTGCCTGAAGCATAAGAAATTCAGGCTGATTCTTAGGACTCCGATTCACACAACTGAGATGAGGTGCACTACAATTCATGTAGTGGCTGCCACCCCACTGCAGGGCCATCTTAACTTCTTGAATAGTACGTTTTCTTTAGTATGCCAGCTGTAAACTTACCAAACTGAAATCTGTTACCTGGGTATGCTGGCCTGCAAATTTGCAGCTGTCACAGAACTGTTTCTCAGGCAGCTGAGCTGTCCCTGAAGGTGGGGATAGAAGGGATGGGGTATCTACCAAGGCTGGGAGCCATTAGAAGGCAAGCTGTCCTTGCTCACAGAGCATTGCATGCCAACTAGACATACAGGTGGAAAATGTTTTGCTGGTGACTGAAGAGCATCATCTGGGGAGGTAGCTGAGCATCAATAAACCTGCAAATCCACAGAGCTGTTAATGTCTCTTCAGAGCAGAATCACACTTCAAACTGAACAGTTTTGCTGTCATTTCTCATTTGGGCTGTAGTTTGATTGTTCGTGACTTCAGTCAGGAAGCTGCTTTGTATGAAATCTTTTAGTTTCTGTTCTATCCAACCCCATCTCTTCCATGTACGGTGAAAATTGTTGGCCTTTCAGTGTAAGGTTTCCATATGATAATGAAAAGCATATGCTTTCAAAGATTTATCATCTCCAGGTTATTTTAGCCAATAAATACATTAGATGAACATGAATAGGAGGAATAGTGAATATTTAGTACATGTTATAGTGCCTTCTTTGCTCCCTCCATTTGGATTCTAAATCTGGGGAGTGCTGTAATGAGCTGGGGGGTGTGGGGAGTGTGGGTGGGTATACATTCATATCTGCACAGGGGCAAGCATATACTGTCACTGCCTACAGATGACATCAGATAGCTCACCTGTGAATCAGAGGTTCAGGTATTAATCACACGTGGGATTTCATCAGTAGTCACGCTGCAGTGCCCTTTGTATTTTGGGACTAAAATAGTTTCATTCCTCCCATGCTACCATGCATTTCCAAAAGAACACTGGCCTGTATCTTGGTAAAAACTTTGAGGATTTGGAAGGCCATGATTTTATTCCC
Organism: Aptenodytes patagonicus; assembly: GCF_965638725.1. NCBI lineage: Eukaryota > Metazoa > Chordata > Aves > Sphenisciformes > Spheniscidae > Aptenodytes > Aptenodytes patagonicus. Next base: position 11,459,039 of record NC_134953.1, on the reverse strand, counting down.
TGAGAAACCTGATAGTGGGTGATTCAGCATGGTTTCATACCCATCTTGTGATGCTGCTTATCTTTAAAGAGGAGAGGGGCTGGGTGGATACAGGACCTATGTAAGCAGAATATGTATAAAATGAATAGTCTCTCATTTAAAAGTAGTTGATAGAGATGTAACAAGATCCAATGTCTAAAAGTTCAAGCTAGACAAATTCAGGAAAAGTAATGGTGGTCATTTTTAATGACAGAGGGTAAGCTTGCCAGAATGCTTCAGTATCTCCAACACTTGCAGTTTTGCATCATCAGAGATGCTCTAGATCAACTACAAGTTACTGGGTCTGATGCAGATAAAATTGTCTGGTCTGCATAACAAACTTGTCAAGCTAGATGGTAACAATCGTTTCCTTTTGAGTTTAAAGACTATGACTCCATGTACTGTGTGATCACAGAGTGGAACATACTTCTTGGGTCACTGAGTTGAGTCTCCTGCTACGAAGAGGAAACCATGCCATAGAATCCCTTTCATAATCTGATCCAATTTTTGTTTAAAAACAGGTGTAAAAGGGCCTAAACTTACTCCTGGCTGTTGCCTTGACTCTGTTTGTGATTGTGGTGTACGAGGGCTCAGACACAGAGAATCAATTGTTTTGGTTTTCCTCTGGTGGGTGAGAATAAATCTGGTATGTGAAGTAGAAGTCTGCATGTGTTTGACTTGAAGGGGAAAAAAAAGGCCAAACAAGAAAAATGGCAAAATAAGAATAGTTTGCATGGCCCAAACTCTGTGACAGTTTCCTTGCAAGATGTTTTTGAGAGATCCAATGTAGTCCAGCCAATATTGACCAGGTCCTTTTTCTTTCTTCTTTTTTTATTTTCTTTCTTCCAGGGATTCTAGAGTGGCCATTTTGGACTAAGCTGGTGGTTGTGGCTATTGGTTTCACTGGAGGACTTCTGTTCATGTATGTGCAATGCAAAGTGTACATACAGCTGTGGAAGAGACTTAAAGCTTATAACCGAGTAATATATGTACAAAACTGTCCGGAAACTAGCAAAAAGAATATTTTTGAAAAACCTGCACTAATGGAGCCAAACTTCGAAAGTAAAGAAATGCTTGGAGTTCACCATTCAGACACAAACTCTTCACATTACACAGAGCCAGAAGACTGTGCTGCAGAAATCCTTCACGTCTGATTGCTGGGTGGGAGGGGTGTTTCTGTATGTCCTTGAAGATCTAAAATATCATTGTTTACTGCAAACTACTCTACCTTTTTAAAATCGGCTAACAGCTGAGGGCTGGCGGATGAATTTTTTTACATTTGTTTTTTGTTGGAATTTTTTTAAATCCCTTTGGCATATCTGTCAATGTCATCACGGTTGCATACCTCTCAACGTTTTGTCTCTCATAGTAGCTGATCAAAGGGCCACAGGATACTGGGTAGAATGGGCCTTGGGTTTGGTATCAAGAAATCCGCTAGTGAACCGTCATCAACTTCATGGAGTCTGTTACTTTAGAAGATGACTCTAAATGATTCTGGAATATGTGTAGAGTGCGGTTTGTTTGTTCTTTAAGCGTGATGAAGGAGGTTGTCCCAGACATTGAGGGAAATGAGAGAGCTAGAGTCTAATCCACCGCTGACACTGCCACTAACATTTTGTCTTAGGCAGCAGGTGTAAAATTTTGCTTTACATATTGTGATGAGAATTACAAAGCATATAGCACTTTTAAAAATCTTTATTTTGTAATATGTATGTCCAATGAGAATGAAACTTGAAAGAATGTGTCATTTTTGAAACATTTCTTCATTCTTTACCCCATCTGTTCTTCTGGAACATAAACCTCTTGCCTTATTATTAAAAAAAAAAAAAAATTAAAAAAAAATTCCAACCTGTGATTTGCAACACATGCCCACATTATCTTACTAAACATAACACTAAAAAACTCTGCCTCTTTGGGTTTCCTTTGAGGAGCAATTTTTTTCAAAGGATATTGCACTTGTGACTTGTGTATGGGGAGTAGTGGATGTGTACAGTGTTCGTTTTCAGTGCTTAATGGTTTCAGTGCTCTGTTTTGGGGATTGGTTTTGTTTATTTTTTTCAATAGGTCAGACCATCAACACACCTGCACATATATACCTGATGTAACTTTCATTCCAAACCATTGGCAAAGGGTTTGTTGCTATACTGGTAAAAATGTGAGCTGTTATGGAAAAAAAGATACTTAGTCAATACAGCTGAAATTGGTTTTCCTTCTTTAGTGCTGTGTCATGTGTGAATTACCCAAGAATTTGACATTGTCAGAGGAGCTGCTGAGATCAAAGTCTAGGAAGTAAATATTGCATGAAGTGGATGAGTTTAAAAATACCTGCCTGGTTTTAGTCCTGATGTGATGCATTACGTGGTCAGAGCATAGTTTTGTCTGTGCTTTTGAATTTGGGACTGATTTTTAATCAGTCAGCCTTAATGAAAAGAGAGGGACAGCTCTAAAATCTGTTTGCAGGGCTTTAGACGGAGTTGCCCAAAGCCTGGGGTGTTTGCTGTTAATTCACTTGACCAATCTGCTTCGCTGAACCACTGTCCAGCTTCAAGCCCTCATTTAACCAAAGTCTCAGTGTGACTGGAGCAGAAACAAAGCCTCACGAAAAGTCAGCACACGAGGCCTCTGCATTTGAAAGCTGACTTTCCCTACCTGAGCCCTATCTAAATCTCTGTAAAGTCAATGATAATCCTCTGGTAGGTCTTAGTAGGAGTTGTCTGGACTTCACAGTTAGGTAAAAGCTTCTGTTTACTTGTTGAGATACTGAACTAAATCCCCATCTCCGGTTCAGGTTTTACTTAGTCTTTTTCAAGTACAACTTTCATTGGGCAAGTTCTTTTCATAATAAAAGTAGTTGCTTTAAGACTTCCCAAAGAATAACAGTAAGAGATCGGTGATTTTTTTTCCTTAAAATGTAATACTAATTTATTTCTAAATTAATATTTTAAAAGAAGGCAGAGAAGGGACTATGGTAAGAGAACACACACCAGTGGTTTCTAAGAGCTGTTAGAGGAAAAGCGTGTGTGTGCATGCGTGCCTCTGCGTGATCTCACGCTTGAAGCTTACTGGCTGTGATTTTCATGAACAACATGGTACCTTGTTCTTGAGATGTTTTAAAATACTCGGACTTCTAGGCAGTCCTAGCAAAGCTGCGCTGGCATGGGTCTGTGTACTGTGCTGGGTGTCAGGATGTCCCATGCTTACATGATACAGGCAGAGAAACCCTGCATACCCTGCTAGTATCGGGGCAGCAGTCTTCATGACCATACGCACGTAGAATTTGTTGCCTATGCCTGCCATAATTTAAAGTGCAATTACTTGGGCCCTTTCCTGAACTTCGCTGTGGGTGATCCTCTATTAGAGAACCCAGGTAATACACTGTCTTGTTTTGTTTTCTGTTTTGTTCTGTGAAAAGATTTACTAGAAAAACTCAGGTGGGTTAAATATCAGGTCTTGCACACCTTCATCATTCTGAAATGCCCAAGTGCACGAGGCTTACATGTCTGCAAGATGCTCACGTTACAGCTGCAAGATGCACAGAATCAGCTGCCGACTGATGCTGTGCACGTTCTCATCCGATCTGTGGCCAGTAGGTGAAATGAAAATGGACAAGTTCTGGTATGAAACCTGCTTGTTCTCCAGCTCATGCCTGAGAGGCACTGACCGATGATCTGGCAAGTGCCGATATGGCATACTGTAACGTGCTGGTCCTGTTTCAATCGCTGTCATACCTGATTCTTGGTGAAACATTGTGAAATCTCATTTGGTGTTTTGGAAGCTCCATGTGGCACATGCCAGGTAGTGTTCAGTGTATTCAGGGGAACAGCAAAATCCTTCGGTATCCTGTGTGTCTTAACTTGGGAAGAAAAATCATCTCCAGCAAAATCATCTGGGGAAAAATATTTGCGGATGAAACTGTTTTAGCCAGTGTTGCTGCTAACCATTCTGTCTCCCAGCAGGTCTTTTCTGAATGAAAATTAAAGCCTAATATTTAAACTCTTTATACTGCTTAGGAATGCTCATACCAGGAAGGGCTGCAGAAGAGATCCATCTGTCAGGGGTTTTCATTTATGCTGGTCACACTTGTCACGCTGATTCTTGCTTGGTGTTAACAGTGGGCTTCTGAAGCTGCAGTTCTCTGCTTCTGCATGGTGCCATCGAATGGTGTGAGAAGACTGAATGGTGCTTTTTCCTTCTTTCTCCTCAAGGAGATACTGTTGACTTGTTTTCAGCTTCCAGCTGCGAGGCACTGATGAGCTCAGGTGAGCTCTGTCCTTCCTGACCAGATGTCAGTAAGGGGAACAACCACCCCCTGTCAGGTCAGGCTTTCCAACACTTCCTTCTGGCAGCTTTTGAAATGACTGAAAGAGAAGTCTGACTTTTTTTGGTCCTTGTTCCTTGGCCAAAGTTAGTTCAGGTTACCTGGGACTTTTCTGAGACCAGAATTTAAGTAGGAGGGAATATAGGCTTAATACCGTCTACCGCGATCCCTTCCCTAGATTGCCAGAGCCTTTGCTGACATGTCCCATGCCCTAGACATATGACCAGACTCCTGTTCTATTGACTTAAATCCTGTCCAAAAAGTGCCAGCTGTGCCAAGGAAATTTGCCCGCCATGTCATATTTGGTATATCTGCCAGGTCATGAACATGCATTATGTTAGAAATACAGGTGTGTGCTGCAGAAGGTTGATCCCATTTAAGAGATCGTGAGACCTTGAATTCCTATGAATTCTCAGGACTTTCTTCAACTGTAACCCTGTATTTTGAGAGCAGGGACGGTGTTTAAAATGTTGCCCTGTGTTCTGAAGAGATGGCCAGACCTGGGGACAGCTTCCTCTGGTTGAATGTCATTGAGATTTGGCTTTGCTTCAGCAGGAGGGGTTCAACAAAGGTTACACTGAGCCTGCAAGTGGTTAGAGAAGTGCTGGGCTGCTGGGCTGTACCTGGGAAATCCTGGGAAGCAATAGTAACTCCCTGTCCAAGCCCACTTCTGCCCATGCCCTGTACTGATCAGGGCATCAGTCCCACTTGTGGCGGTGCTGTAAGGAAGGGATCTGCTTGGCGTGCCACTCTTCAGAAACCTTTGAAGTGATGCGTGGATATGGCCACACATGGGAGCCGGTTGCTTCTGCCCTGTGTTTGGCTGGGTAAGTATCTATAACAAAGTGGGACCCGGGTCCAAATTTCTCCTAAAGCTGAAGTGTGTTAAGATACAGATTTCTGGTGTAGTCTGCTGTGGAGATTGTGGCCAGCAATGAAAGGGAGGTCGGTGACTCTGGGTGGGATCCCTCACAAACGGGGGTGAAACAGGGCAAATACAAAAGCAAGGGTATTGCTGGCTGGATTTTCACAGCGTTATACTAGATATGCAAAGAAAACTTCTAAGCGGGACCTTTTATTTTGTGATTACTTTTTAGTTTTGAGGTATTGCAGTGTCTGTATATTCCAATGAAGTACTGAAAGCACTTGTCTTTGTATAGAAGATAACTGTTTAAAAATTGCAGCTGATCTTGTATTGAGGTAAAACATTTGTAGATAGGTGATTGTATAATGTTAAACAACTTTACACTGGCATGTGTTGTATAGTTTATACAAGACACTTCACACTTCTGCAGAATTTTTTAGTTAGTAAATTTCTAGTAACTTAAATGTATAGTTTTGTATCCTTTCATGTATGTTCGTTTTCTCAGTATTACCACTTGCAGAATTATTTTTAGTTTCTTAAACTGTAATTGGTTGTGTGTGATACACAGGGTTATTGACTGCAGCAATAAAGTGTTTCTATAAAAAAACAGAACAAAACAAGCCCATTATAGTATCCATTTTGTTTGAAAAAGCATCAGAGGCCCACACGAGAGAAGAATTGAGCTATCTGGTAGTAAGATGATGATCAAAGTGAGTTACTTTCATTGGAGTAAACATGGAACTTGATGGCTCTTCAGTGTGGCAGACCAACGCAGAGTAGCATCCCATGACAATTTGATGTTAAAATGATTCATAATGATAAAGGGATGGTTAACCATCAGAGTAAGTGGGCGACTCCTTCGATGCAGTGAGAAGATATGACTGTGCAGGTGCTTTGGGCTCAGATGCAGGAATCATGGGGAGAATTTTCTGGCTTGTGCCATGCAGGAGGTGGGGAGAGAGGATTCCTGTGGGCCTTAAAATCTGGAGCTTCTGGAATTGACACCGAGTGTTGCGACGAATGCTTCATGTCTGAAGTCAGCATTCTCAGACGCATCAGTTTCTGTGCAGAGCAGCAGATGCTTGTTTCTATGATTCTCCTCTAAGAAAAAAAATAATTTTGTGTAAGTTGGAGTGGTGGATGGCTGCATTTATCCTTCATTGCTGATGGCCTGAGCACGATTGCAGTGCTATGTGCGTTTTCATGCCAGGACTGAGCCACAGAACGGGAAGTCTTCAGCAGTTTCTCTTGAATAGGTTTCTAGCACCAGTAGGTGAAGGAAAACAGCTATCTGGGCTGCTGTGAGAAAGCTTGTAACAAAAGCATAAATGCCAAAGAGCAAATAAGATCTGGAAAGTTGTGTCTGTAACAGACACAAGGGGGCTCAAAGAAAATCTTTTAACTGATGTTTCTTTTTAAGGAGTGATTAGTTTTTAATTTTCTTTTAGGTAAGAAAGGGAAGGAAAGCTTAATACTGCAACCCTAGAGAGGTGCCTCCCATGCAAAACAAAAGGCTTTGTCCTATATTCCCTTAGTGAAGCAAGTCTTGTTGTAGTAAACGAAGCTACTTACATAAAGTTTGCAAACCCACCAGCAAGACCTCTATACAAAAAACCCTGCTGGAGAGATGGTAAGATACTTTCCAGGGCCTGCTGTTTGACTGCCAGTCTCTGGGATGAAAAGCTGATAGACGGTTTAACAAACGGAGCCTGTAGAACCATCTGGCTGCTGGTTAAAAAGTGTTCCTCATCTTGGGTTCAGGCACCTCGAGTTAATTATGAAATAACTTCTTCCCTCTTGTAAACCTCATTTTCATCTGAAAGAGTATTACTGTCAGTGTGTGAAGCGTGTCCCTCTCCAAGACAGAGCAGAGCAGTGGCTCAGCGGCACGTGGCACAGCTGTGACTCCAGAAACAGGATTTTTCAGCTGGTCCCCAGGAACTGGAGCTGGCCGGTGAGTAGTTACTGGTATCTGGCTGGCAGGACCAGCATGGCTTGCCTCTCAGAGCAGGACAGAGGGAGGCTGTTGGGAGGCGGGAGGCCAGCAGCAGGGTTGGCAAGATCCACCCCAGTGCCCTCTGGAGGCTACGCAGGTGTCAAATGGTGTAACTCCAGCTGCTGACTGAAAACCAAGCCCCAAGAGCCTCAAGAGCCAGGCTTGTGCCTGCACTGCTGCAGGGACTATACATCCTCCTCCAATCCCCCTCTTCCCACAGCCGCCCTGTGGACCACTCTCCTGTCGCCCAACCCCTCCATTTCAGATTTCCCTATCTCCAGGCTGTTCACCTATACCATGGTGTGTTTGCCCCTTTCCATTCATTCTACTTGTGCAACCCAAATTTCCTTCCTCTTCCCCCCTTCCTCTTTCACCACTGTCATTATTTCTCAGTCACTCAGCTTGCCTCTGGGCAAGGCTGGGCAGAGAGAGTTGTGCTAGGAGGAACCAAGTTACAATCAGCACGTGATTCATAGGAATGAGCATGGAAGTACCCAAAAGTGACACTGTGCAAATAAAGCTTAATGTCTACCTGCGATCCCAGTTTTTCCTGGAAATCCTCTAGGCTCCAGTCTCTGATGTGTAGGATGCTCTCTGACATTTTGGGATTGCATTGTGTTACCACAATACAGACAGTCAGAAGAGGGTGCTTTTTCACAGTCTTGGGATGGATGGATGACATCAGAAAATCAGGCAAGAATATCTCATTATAGAACAAGAACTGAACAGAGGAAAAACTCATTCATCTTGGCTGAATGGAGAGAGAGGGGAATATAATTCAGAAAGGAGGCAGGGGAGGTTTTTTAAAAAAATCAAAAATAATTAGAGCCCTGGGTAAAGGAAACAAGGAGCAAGTCAGTGCATTACACAGGATAGAATAATTGGAAATGTAATATCGCTCAGACAGGGTCAAGTGATGGCAAACTTTATGAATACTCTTTTAAAGTGTATTCTAGGGAAAAGGCAAGATTGGTGGCAGAGGAACTGAAAGCTGAAAACAGAGGAGACCTTGCCTGAGAGTGGTAAGGAGATGAATGAAGTTGTCTCAAAGGCTTTAACATCAGAGGAGGGTTTGAAATAACTGAATAAAACACCAGAAGGCTGCACAGAGCAGAGGGGGGACATCACCACTCAGGGTATGCTTGTTAAATCCCGAAGCTTCAGGGAACCAGGCTTGCAATTCCTAACATTTTAAGACTTCGCTAAAATTAACCTCCCAGTCATTTTTGCTGGCAGCCCCTTGCTGTGCTGGTTTGCCCTGATACTCTCTGTCTCAAAGGCCACCCGCAAACAAGGCAGGCCAAGCAGGCTTAGGAGAATTCATCACTGTTAGAGCCATAGGGTCTGGTGCTGGGGACAGCAGGTTCCTTTGTCAAGAGAAACAGTTATCCTTGTGGTCGGGAGAGAATAGGAAATCTCTTGGGCTGATGACTTGATCCCAACCGAGAAAGTGCAGCTGTCTTAGTGTATGTAGTACTTCATATCTGCTTTACCCCTGAGCATCCCAAATTAACTCACAAAGTACCATTGTTCCCTTCCTGTGGATAAACTGAGGTCTCCCTAGAGTCTGACTGGCCACTTGTCTTGCTCTCATGTTTAACTTCTTGCTTTTGAAAGTGCTGTGTTAAAAGAGAACTGATTCTGATCATGGGATTAGTCAAATCAGTGTTTCTCATGCCAGCAAGATAATGGTTTATTTTATCCCAAAACTGTGCTTTCAGGACCGTGCTACATTCATGGCCACACCTAAGCAGTTCATGTAGACCAGAGAAATCAGACAGAAATTAAATCAAACCATTCCGCTGAGCAGCTTTCTTGCAGCCCTGGACCAAATTAAGCTGTGGTAGAAGTTAAAGGTATTATTTCAGGGATGAATTTGGACCTGCCTGACTTCAGATTAGAGCTGATATTGCACAAACCTCTATCAGGACTCTACCTTTGCTGCTGGGGCTTAAGACTTTTGCACCAGTCTTCAGTCTCCCACTGCTGTTCTAGTTTTGCAGTTCTCAAACGCGTGCAGCACCAAATGATACCAAAAGAGTAGCCACTAATGCGGCTGTATTCCTTGTGCTTGCCTTGTCCATGGCTACCTGTCCCATGCCTCTGCTCTCCCCTCCTCTTTAGCAGTGTTACCCGCGCAGCCTCCCAGCACTGATTTGGGGAGGGGAAGCCTGAAAGCAGGCTGTCTTCTCTCGGTCTCCCTCCCCTCCTCTTCTTGCAAAGTGCCAGGGTAGCACAGCTACATCCGTGGAGGCAGTGAGAGGATCTGTGGATTTAGGGGGAAGTGCTGAGGTCAGGCGGTCCCAGATTCCATGGTCCTCAGGGCTGAGGAAGGTGTCCTAACATCATGCTAAATGGGATGAAGGATCCAAGGAACACCACCTCAAAAAGGGCGGTAGGAAGTTCATGGGGGGAGAGAGAGACTCACTCTGGATGATCCCTTGCACAAAAGGTATAAAGTTATTGTAGTAAGTGGTGATGTAGCAACCCTCCTGGGGGTTTGTGAGAGATTCAGCTGGTGTCAGAATTGCCACTGCCTGGATGGCAGAGCAAGGACACTCTGTGCTGAGCTTTGCAATCCTAGAGTTAATTTCTGAGCTGGGACAGAGGCAGGTCTATGAACAAGGCGCTTTTTCTTCCCATTCTGGTGGAGCAATACACAATTAGCACCCATATGTTCTCAGCTATTAAGCCCGTGCCCCTTAGGTTATTTATGTAGCTTGGAAATTTCTGTAGGCTCTACTGATCCCCTCCATCATTTGTTAATTACCATGTTGTGTCATTCCTCCCCACTCCCAGTCCTTTATTAGCATATTTCAAGAGGGCCATCTGCCCACCCAAATTGCCTGTAGCCTCAGGAGGGCTATAAGATATGTGACATCTTCACAGAACAACCTTGTTTTTCACTGGCGTTGCAAGGAGATAAAGAGGGACAGCAGCTGACTTCCGCTGTGAATTTCCATGTAGTAAATCTGAGTGATGCTGAGGAGAATGAGAGCTGTGAATAACAAGCAGCAAAATCCACGGCAGAGTAGATGTGCCCCTCGCAGGGGGCTGTCCTAGCCCCCCACTAACACACAGCCAGCTCAAGAATAGCAGCCGCTCATGTTTTAAGGGCCCAGTTTCCCAGCTCCCTGCTTGTGAGTGCACAGATTCCACCACTGCCTTGTGAAACCATCTTCAAGTGAGGAGTGAGGTGGGTGAGATGCAGAGAGGCTCGAGTGCGGAGGTGATGCAGGGAGCGGTTCCTCACTCCCCAGGAAAGTGGCTGGGGGAGAAATAAGCCTGGGCTTGCTGCCTGCATCGGGTCCGTGACTGGATGGGACTGCCTGGTTTTGCAAGCAGGTGCCAGAAACCAGCACTGGGTCTCACCAACTGCGCACACAAGGACTGCCAGGTATGAAGGTAGTTATCGATAGCGATTAGAGATTGATCACTCTGACACCTTTTGCGTTTTTCACGCTGGCAAAGGAGGTAATATTGCACACCACCTAACAGCAGCCCCGTCTTAAAATAGAATGCAAAATAGGGGAAAAAAAAAAAAATTCTATTTTTATTCTATTTTTCACACTGGCAAGGAGGTAACGTTGCACTCCACTTATAACCGCAGCCCCGTGTTCCCCTCCACAGCTGTCCTGCTCCCCTCGGGCTGCCCCGGCTCAGTGCCCACCCGTGCCCTTCGGCCACCGGGCTGTTTCTCACCGGGCTGCGGGCAGGGAAGGGCCTGCCGGGCCGGCGCCCCCGCTTCTCGCATTTCCCATTTCTGGATGTTTTCCGTAAGATCAAGAGCCTGCGCTGCGGGAACGAGGTTTCCAGGCGCATGCAGTACATCTCATTCCCAAGGCAATTACAAACCTTGCTCGCTCCTAGGCTTGGGCGTAGCAGGGATTTTGATCTGTCTGAGGTCCAGAGGGAACTGGGGGTTCTCAGGTCCATCCCTTGCTGGCTGAAAGTCCTTGGGATTAGACACGGCAGTGGTGTCTGAGCACCTGGCACGCATGCAGGCTGCAGGACCTCAGTGCCTGGAGCAGGGGTGCAGGCTGGCGCCTTGGCCAGGGAGCCCCTGGTTCCAGAGTGTCTCTCACAGGCTGCATCTCCCTTGGTCTCCATGCCCTCCACTGTCTTAGCATAAGGGCTTGATCATCTGCTTTAAAATGCAGCTGCTGGAAGAGCAGGCAGAAGTGACGACAATGACCGTGTGCCTTAAGTGAGTTGGTGGTTTCAGAAAGGAAGCCGGAGACCTGAGGTCAGGGTCTTCCTCAACCTGAGTGGCTCAAGCCTCCCTCTCCATCCCCGGGAGATGTGCCATGTGCAGGGTGCAGCACGATCTTCTCTTTGCAGCTTAGCCACCGTGCCAAGAGGACTCCAGGGTGGCGTTGGGGGAGCAGGGGAAACCCTGCAATGCAAGTCTGTGTCTGATCCCATAGCCTAATCTTTTGGACACGCACCTTGGATCCAGCTATGAGATCCAACTGCTCTTTCCAAGACTGGTTTCCTTGTTTGACATCAAGCAGCCATCTGATACAACATGGAAGAGAATCGTGCTGGGGTCTCATACAGGGTGGGTCTCCTCGAGAGTGGAATAACGTAGTCTTTTGATAAAATGGCTGGGTTTTTTTACGTATCCTGCCATTTTGTTTGGCAGGATTTTGATGAAACATTTGAAGTTCTACCAACAGTAAATATTATCAATAAATCATTGAAGGTGGAAATCATGATAAAAGTGAGAGGTGCTAAAGGAACAGACTGATTAAAAAAAGACATAGCTGTGAAGGGGCTGGAGAGAGGTAACGAATGCATTCCTACAAATTTCATGTACAGGACTGAGCTTACCTAGTATTTTCTTTAATGAGCTAATAAGAGAAGTTGTAATGCTGTAGTAAGTCTCCCCAGTCACAGCTCTGTACAGAAGAGACCCGAACGGTCTGAAAACAGAACTGATGACCCAGGGGAATGGGACGGGGTTCAAACGCTGCATTGGAGCTGAAACACAAAGAAACACGGAAACCCACCAATCAAGGTTTGAACACCACTTGCTCCATATTTGCAGCAAAACCGATGGTGCCCAGAAGGTGGCCTTGTGTCTGACAACAGCTGGTTCTGAAGCATTTGACATATTAAAAGAGTTTCAGGTACATCTTTCAGTGAAGGCTGTGAATCTAAATTTAGAAACTTTAGGGCTGACAGCACCCCTGCAAAAATGAAACATGTATGATTTCTTTGAAATGATGAAACCAAGGAAGAACTTACGAATTTATGGTGCGCTTTTATGGGGTAATATTGTTGATGGAAGGGATCACAGTGCAGCAGGCAGGATCCCTTGCTGGTTAAAGCTCAGGAGGAGCGATCAGATCTCTGGGCTGGGATTCTGTAGCTGTCTCAGGTTTTTAAAAAGTAGCAGCAGACTGGAAATTCATGCTGAGCAATTCAGTAGAGCCAAGGCAGACACAGTGAATTTTTTATAGGCCTATATGTAAATACATACCCTGAACGCGGGAGAACCTTGAAATCTGAGTCACAATATAGCAAATGGTTGACTCTATTTGTATAGGACAGATGTAGGAGACCTTCCCTGACTTGTCTGGGTGAGTGTAGCCCAGTAGCATCACGCTTCTGTGAAAGAAGAACGGGAACCTTTCCAGGGCATTGCAGGCTGTCCCCATTGCTGTGTGGCCACCACTGGCCACGGTGCGTAAGTAAGACAGGCCACAACACGTCTTGGGTAGCTGCAATTTTAGAAGCTGAAGCAGGCTCTGTAAGCATATCTTGCGGTGTTTCCCAGCAGTCAGTCCAAGATGCAGCAGCCGTGCTGGAGGGAGGCACGAGGCACTTTGCAACCGGGCTTGCCAGAACAGAAGCAGGCAGAGCCAGCAGTAACTTCCAACTGTTGACTTTAATCGCTGTCTTCCTCTGTATTTGAAGGTTGGTGGCTGATAATGCCCACCCAGCTTCACATGTGAGGAGACAAGACTCTGTGTAGCGAGTGCCTCAGACTGAAAGCGCTACCGAAGTATGACTGAGTTAGTTAGTATGTGAGGTGATGTGAGCACAGCACCTGAGGTGCAAGTGTACCATGAGTAAAGCACTTCTGAGGTGGTTTTATTTTTGCTTGCTCTGTGTACCTGTCACTACAAGTTCACCAAAGCACAGAGACCAGCCAGGCAAACTGCCCGACAGCGAGGAAACGAGGAGCTCGGTCCGATCACAGAGCAATGGTGGAAGGACACTGGGATCTGCAAAAGCCCCAAGCTGGCTCCTTGCAGCATGGTATCATGCAGCTGCTGCTGGCAGCGTCACGAAGGAAGATCATTAGTGAGGTAACAGGGGTGACAGCATGTGGTATTTGGTTGCCTGATGAAAATGCAGGAGAACAGCATTAGTGGTCTCGGTGCCTAAGTGCCAAGGGTGCAGTGTCACTGCTATGTGGTTATTTTCTCTGGGGTAGGCTGGGCTGTGGAAGAAGCACAGCCCGCTCTTCTGTTGCCTTAATGATAACATCTTAATGATAGCAAGTGTTTGGTCCTTGGTATACTCAGGGTGGAGACCGTGAAACTGTGGGATTTTTAGAGCGCTTTGTGGAAATGGGGGGTTGGTTGTGTATGTACAGCTCTGATGTGTAGATATGCTGGCAGTTAGTGTTACACATGGTTGTGCAAAGACAACAGGGTGTTTGAGAAGCTTAGAGGAATGCAAGGAATAAAGCACGCCAGCAATAGTGCATATGGGGGTCTAGACCTGAGAAAAGGGCGAGTTGTACGTGGATTTGCAGATTTGGCATATATAATGAGGGTGTAGTATGGTGTGAGTATAGAGCAAGTAACTCTGGACGATAAAGTGAATGGGATATACACAGTGTACATGTGGGGGTAGATCGTGGTAGTGTGTTGAGTCGGTGTAGTACACGTGTAAGGTCTGGGCACAGAAGGGTGTGTATGCCTGCGAACTGGGGTGATTAAGAGGTGAGGTTACAGAGTGCAGAGCAGTTTGAGGGTGCGTGGCTGAAATCCTGTCAGCGTAGAGGTGGTGAGGCACACCGAGCTGTGTGAGGGTGGGCTGTGCAGGGCTGCGCGCAGCCATGCCTGGCAGGAGCAGGGCTGCTCTGCAGAGCAGCGTGCTGAGAGCTCTGGGCGCTGTGTTGGGATAGGGCAACAGCAGTGGAAGGGTATCAAGGGGAAAGTGCTGTGCGCAGGGCTGTGTAAAGTGTGCTGGCGTGGAGCTGGGGCAGAGTGGGAGGGCAGGTGCATTGTGAGGGCTGTGTGCAGGGTGTGGGACAGGGGTGCAGCGCAGGGCGGCAGGGTAGCTGTACCGGGACAGGGGCGCAGCGTAGGGTAGCTCTGCCGGCACAGGGGTGCAGTGCAGGGTAGCTGTACCGGGACAGGGGCGCAGCGCAGGGTAGTTGTGCCCGGGACAGGGGTGCAGCGTAGGGTAGCTCTGCCGGCACAGGGGTGCAGTGCAGGGTAGCTGTACCGGGACAGGGGCACAGCGCAGGGTAGTTGTGCCCGGGACAGGGGTGCAGCGTAGGGTAGCTCTGCCGGCACAGGGGTGCAGTGCAGGGTAGCTGTACCGGGACAGGGGCGCAGCGCAGGGTAGTTGTGCCCGGGACAGGGGTGCAGCGTAGGGTAGCTCTGCCGGCACAGGGGTGCAGTGCAGGGTAGCTGTGCCGGGAGAGGGGCACAGCGCAGGGTAGTTGTGCCCGGGACGGGGGTGCAGCGTAGGGTAGCTCTGCCGGCACAGGGGTGCAGTGCAGGGTAGCTGTGCCGGGAGAGGGGCACAGCGCAGGGTAGTTGTGCCCGGGACGGGGGTGCAGCGTAGGGTAGCTCTGCCGGCACAGGGGTGCAGTGCAGGGTAGCTGTGCCGGGAGAGGGGCGCAGTGCGGGGCGCGGGCAGCTGTGCAGCACAGGCTGCCCGGGGCCGTCGGGGAGGGCTGCCGCGGGGGCTGTGCAGGGTAGCGGGGTGGGTGTGCCGGGCGCTGGGGAAGGGGCGGGCAGGGCCGAGCCGAGCCGTGCGGTGGCGGAGGAGGAGGAGGAGGAGGAGGAGGCTGCGGCGGCGGTGGGGCAGGGTCAGGGCAGGAGCGCGGCTCAGCAGCGGCCGGTCGGGTCGGGTCGGTGGGGCCGTGCAGAGCGGAGCCGAGCCGCGCCGGTGGGACCATGCCGTCCTACACGGTCACGGTGGCCACGGGCAGCCAGTGGTTCGCGGGCACCGACGACTACGTGTACCTGAGCCTGGAGGGCACGGCGGGCTGCAGCGAGAGGCACCTCCTGGACAAACCCTTCTACAACGACTTCGAGCGCGGCGCGGTGAGTCCAGCCGGGCGGGGGACGCCCGCACCCCGCGGCTGCCCGGCCCCCGCCCCGGCGGAGTCCCAGGAGCTCCACCGCGTACGCGCCGTCGGGCATCTCCCTTCGCGGCGCCTCGAGCCGGACCCGCAAGGCCGGGGGCGGTGGAGCCTTCTGCGGCACCTCGCCGGCTCCCTGGCCCGGCGCCCCGAGGGACTGCGGCAGGGCTGTGCTTTTTGAAACTCTCGTCCCCGTGTGCCGGCGCTCCGGAGCGGGGCAGCGGGACCGAGGTGCCCGCTGCCATCCCCGGCCGCCCGTCGTTCACATCCCTGTCCTGGGGGTTAGCCCAGGCTGTGGTCAGCCAGTCGTGGGGAAGGATGGGGCCCTTTGGTTCTGGCTGACAACGGGCTTTCAGATTTCCTCGTGTTTTCCTCACAAATACTAAAAAACATTGCGTGCTTCCTGTTGATAGGTGGTGTTTAGGGTCGGTATTTACTAGTAGTCAGAGCCCTGATATCTGCAAGGAATCAAACAAAGAGATAAGAGCTTCCAGTGGGAATTATGATGCCTGCCAAGGGAAACGTGTAGGGCAACGTCAAGGAAAGTTGGAAAACAGCATGAACGCACAAGTGTGAGAATGAAGTTGGGACTGGGCTATCAGCTGTGCTATTCTTTCTAACCTTGATTTCTGCCATGTATTGTGCCCTGTCCTCTCTGTGGTCTTATCACAGTATCCTGGCTATCCATCTGTAATCGCTTATACTCTGAGCGCTGTTTTAGAATGGCATTTATTTATCTGCTTACTGCCCACTGTGAAAATAATACGGTCATTTTTTTTCCCCTCCCAAAACGTGTATTTTATTTGGGAACCTGACTCACAGTTTCCAAAAGGTCTGATGAGATTTAAGCAACTTTGAAAGTTTTAACAAAGTTCCCAAGTCACTTTGGAAATGGGACCTACTGCTGCATATATTGCTGCCACGGTGCTGCTTTGCCTTTAGGTCTGTTTCTTCAATCGTGTGGTTCACAGCCTAAGTTGGGTATCCGGTCTCATCTGCGTTAGATATCTCAGATATGGTTAACAGAAGTCAGCATTTTGAATAAGCGTTGATGGCATGTGTAGATATGGTCCCCGGATACCTACAGCCAATGTTCTGAGGAGATGCTCTAGCAAATTCAGGTGTGGAGACTTACCAGCCGCTGCTGTTGAAGTTACTTTCCTTCATGATTAAACATTCATGAGCTTAGAACCTTGTTATCTGAATCTCCCAAATGGACATCCGCTCATTCTTTCTCTCTTCTCGGGTGAACAGTCACAATATTTTAAGTGAAGCTTAACACCATTAGCAAGAGAGGTTGAAGATGACCGCAGACTGTCCTGGAAACTTAGGGTTAGGGTGCTCTCCCAGGAGGGCTGAGCCCTGCCCGGCTGAGGAGAGAAGCGCCAGGGTCTCCAGTGACCAGACAGTTTGCTCTTATCCCTGGGCTACAAAAGAGGGTTTCACTGTCTTTGGGAGATGGCTGTGATGGAGAGCCTGGTAGTACTCTCAACATCTGATTGGATTGGATCCTGTCACAGGGAGAAAATGCCATGATGTGAGCATTAAGTATATGCTCGGCAGCAACTCTGGAACTGCTGTGGGACCAGGTCCAGCAGGAGCAGAGGTACCTGCGAGCGTTGGACCCCGCTGGGTGAGGAAGCAATGAACGGAGGTGTGTGGATGTTAGTAGCACTACAGCAGAGGATGTGTGCACCTAAAAGGAGTACTTACATCTCCTCGGGAAGGTAGCTTTTAGGCGCATTTGAAAGTCTTCACCTGGGTACTAGCATTTTATATAAAATGTGTTGTTAGCTAAGTAAGCTTGCTGAGGCAGGGACTGTCTCTTTTTTTTGTCGAACTTCTTTCCAAATGCAAAAGTTCTTGACTAAATCCAGATGAGGACTTTTTCTCCTATCCAGATTAATTATTTCTGTTAACTGTTATGTGTTTGACACTACAAATATGCAGTCAGTTTTTTCAGCATGTGTTTATTGTGGAGAATGAGAATAACTCTACGTTCCATAAAGTGTCTGGCTCATTGGACACTTGCAGTACGATGTGCTAAGTTTTGGTGTTGAGGATGTTTTCTTGGGGAGTTCAGTGTGTTTCTCCAGGCACCTGTTCAGGTAACATTGTGCCCAAAACACTGTTAGTCTTACTAATGCGTTGTGCAAAGAAAGAAGGAAAGAGAAAAGAAAAATACCAATACGGAACCAAAAAACTAAAACTGAAGCAGGCCAAAAGACTTCAAGGTTGGTTGGTTTGTAAAATGTAGCAACTGGTTTCACAGTTCTGCCTTTAGCATTCTGTTCAATAGCATCTCTATAATTTTCTTTTTCTGCAAAGCAATTCAATTGTGAACACATTTGCAAAAAAATGCCCTTTTTCAGTGGATGACCAGAATTTTACAGTATTATCTTGTAAGGCTTTTTCTACTTTCCAGTTTCTTTCCTAAATGTTGGGCCAGGCTCAGTCGTTCCATTATCCTGGTAATGTCTTCATTTGAATTGATGCAAATTGTGCGTATTACTAGATACAATGAATGAGGGCTTGGTCCAGTTCTGAGTAGGAGATTTGCATGCCAAATGTTGATTGAGGGAAAGGGACGTGGAAAAACCTGAAGGGATTTGCACAATGGTAGGCCAGTTGTAGTTTTTTTCTGACTTACTCCAAGTACTGGACACAGACGATGTAGAAAGCTGTAGCTGCTTTTCTTTACGCAGTGTCTTTTGAGTAAGTTCCTGTTGGTGCTGAATGATTTCAAAGCAATGTTATGGTGTCACTCAGTTCTCTGTTTTCTTCCTGTTACCCCTTCATCTGCTTTTTGCTTTTGTTGAAAAAGACGCACTCACAACTATTTCCAGAAGGGAAATACAGGTCTTTCCACTTAGAGCTTTGTGCTTATAGAAACAGGTGTTGTCTGTGTCGTCCTTTTTGCAATATTAGGCTAGTCAGTAGGAGTCTCTCCTCAAAAAGAAAGAGCTTAGGCTTTGCGTGAGATTAAATTGCTTGAACAGGATGCTGCAGGAGTTTGGACAGTCCAATAGTCTTCATTAATTCTGTTTTCTCACTCTGAACTCAAACTGTGTAAAAACTCCTAGCATCTGTGGCTCACCATGCAGTCATCAGGGATGCCATGTGTTTACCAGGAGACCTCGTACAACAATTGCCACAGAAACCTTGAGCAACCAACTGTCAATTCTTACTTGGCCCTTGTACCATCTTTGTAACCTGACACAACTTTACTGCATTAGCAAAATTGTCATCTCCGGTGAGCCCGTGGCGTCGCTGGCTTGAGGGCAGCGAAAGCTGGGTGAGACATCAGGAGGGAACCCTCACTTTCAGAAGTGCCATTAAAATGGGAACTGTGATGGTCATAAAAAGATTAAAAACCTTCGGGAACATTTAGGCTAATTGAATGTCCTTTTTGCATTACCTTGACAGTGACTTGTGCAACTATTTTAGGGCTCTTGTAATATTAGCAAAGAGATCGTTACCAGAGGAATGAGTTTCTTCCGAAGATTGGCTGTCAATGTGACATTTCTGTCAACTCTTCGGATCTGATTCACATTGCTCTTTAATTTAAATCTTAGATGTGTATATATAGATAGGTGTGACATTATAAGAACTATAGAAATATATACTTGTAAATGAGGATTTTTTAAAAATGAAATTGTTAGCTGAACCTTTAAAGGACATGAATTAAAAAAAAAGATAGTCAGGTATCTTGGGCAACAAGGAGTTGATGAGAAAATAAGACCAATTTCAGACTTTCTGTGCCATGCTAATCACTTGACAGCAACAGGTTTTTGTGAGGACTTGAGATAAAAATAATGCAGTATGTTTCCCCTATCCAGACAGTGTCTTTGGTCACCTTACTCTTCCTCTGTACACGACTAGCCCTGGCGCTGGAAATGAGTGAGAAGATGGAGCATAAGAATCCCAAGTAGCTGAATACAAAGCGAATCTGATTCAGATGCAGTTTATCATTTGCTTCTGTAGGTTATTGCATTAGTCTTTACATGTTTAAATAGTGATGAACACAAACGGGTAATAATTCACATAGGTTTGTGGATTCGTTCGGACTGTGTCTCTGCAAGGTGGCTACTTCCAGCTCCTGACTGCCAAATGCAACAAGATCACGGTAAAATTGAAAGAGAGAATTCATTTTGTGTTGTAATTGCATAAAGAGGTGCACAAGCAGGAAGTGGCTGAGTTTGAGGTACGTGGTACGACAGCCTGTGACGAGGGACTCTTCTGCAAAGTGCCATCTGGTCCTGGAAAGACATACAAAATTGCAGAAGTACTGACTCAGTGCGAAACTCGAGCCTGGTAAAGAGTTTATTGACACTGTTTTTATTGAGAAAAACAGGATTTGCAGGGAAATGAGTATGAAATAGAAATGGTTCAAGTGCTGCCTATTTCTGGAAAGAAGATTTGAAGAATGGGAAACAATCTGAGCCTGTTACCTGCATTTTCTAGCCATGATCCAGAATTCCTTGTGCCAACTGACGAGTGAAGCCGAGAATATTGGACATGGGGTGACAGGCAAAGATCAAGGTGGTGTTTGAAACCAGCATTGTGGGAGGGAGGAATCTCCATTCACGTAACCAGGAGCGCAGGGGTATGTCCTACAGTCACTGACTGTCACAGCTGTGGCTCAGGGCACTATTAATGAGATTTCTGAGGAAAGCCACTCAACATTTTTCAGTCTCCACAGCTGGTTCAAAATCATGAATCATCAAGGGAATGAATTTACCTTTGCCCATTATCCTTTTAGCTGTTCTGGGATAGTGTCTGGGGGGGTGGAGGGATTGAAGAGTCAGCAACATAAACTTTCAAAAAATGTTTAAAATTAATATATTTATTGGCTCTACAGAAAGAACTATTTCTTCTCTGCTATGGAGATGCAAGGAAAAGTGACAAGCGTCATTTTAATGTGTTGTTTGAAATCTCAGCTCTGTGATTTTCATCTCTCAGCTCACATCCTAGCAGACAGGTGCTGTCATCCCAAGCTTGCCAAGGACCGCCATGCTATTTGTGAAGCAGTTTGTTACCACTTGGCGTGTATGGGTGTGCTATTGACATAACCATTGCAAATTTTTATTTACGACATGATGGGCTTCCTTTCTAAAAGAAACAGTTCAGTGTCTCTTGCTTTAATAGGCATGGGGAGAATATAGCTCAGACTAAGATTAGTCTGTTAAGTCTCAGCAAATCAAAATAAGCACCATCCATGCCCATTTTAAATATTTGAGCCTAAAATTGAATTAGGCTGCATATTAGAAGAAATTCCAATATCCTTGTTAGTATGAAACAGCCTCGTATGAGTTGCAGTGTAGCAATCATGGCCTGACAGTTTCAAAGTTGATTGAAGAACATTTTTGGGGAGAGACAGGCAAGGACAATGTTTCATTGTCTGCAAGGTAGACTTCAAAGCCTAAAGGGTTTTTTATTTTTCTCTGGCTTCTATGAGTCAGTTAGATGTGACAAACTTTATGAAAGCTGGTATTTTTATGTAATGGATTATGAGAGAACTGAGGTCTGTCATCCCAAACTTCAGTGGACAGATAGATGTCTTCATCCCAAAATGATCATCGCAGCTAGTAATTCATGGATAGCTCATAGAAAAGGGTACTTTGCATCAATAATGTGGGAAACTTGGGTTAAAATGGGAGAGGAAGGGATGCCAAGGGATCCTTCTTATGTGCGTTCTTCCAGTCACATGGGTGCAAGTTGCTATGAATCTTTCTTTTGTAACAGTTGAAATGACCAGTGCCATCTGGAGGCATTTAAAAATTACTTTTTTTTCCTCCTTTCTCCTGTCTGGAATTTAATCTTTCTTCACTTTTCAGTTTTGGTCCTTATGTGAATTAACCTTTCCCTAGCAAGTAAGACAGTAACAATGGGCATGTATCAAATGCCCGGGGAAGGCTAAGAAACTGCTCCTGAGAAGAACAAGCAGAGTGTGGTGTCTAGGTCAGGAGCCAACTGACAAAGCTCGCACAGGCAGGTGAGTCTCTACAGGCACTGCAGCATGTCAATGCAGTACCTCATCCTTTTGATACCAGCAGCTGATTCGTTTCTGAGATTGTTGACTGTGTTGAGAAAAACCACAAGAGAATGAAGTCTCTGCTTGTAACCACATGAAACTTAGCAGGATCATCTGAGCGGAGTAGGCTTTGGCTGCTGCTCCTATGGTTGCCGTAGCCAATTCAGCTTTGTTGCGATGAGCACTTAGCTACTCCTGTTTGCCCTGAGCTGTCTACACTCTTGGAAAGTGAGAGTCAATTCCTGTTCTCTTGAATTGCCTAGCACCGCTTGGTGTCTTACTGGTCATATTTGAAATGATGACTCATTTCTTCCTACGCGGGTATTGCCTAATAGTGCAAGTGCCGCCAGAACTGTCATTTGCTGGGTGCTGTCCCCACATGCAATAAGAGACTGCATGCATCCCTGAGAAGTTAGCCCCAGAAGGGGGCTAACTAGAATTTAGTCCTGAGAGGACTGAAGTACCCATCTCTGGGATAAGACTTCACTGTCCTAAATCTGTTAGGCAATTTAGCAAGGCACTTAAGTCAGCATTCATAGCAGCCGTTGTACTGAGTGGGGGGTGCTTAGCATGGCCAAGAAGTGCTGAGGGAAGCACCATGTCCACAAGTGTCCTTCTCCCAGGCCTGGCCATGTAGCTGCGGCACTGAAGGCAGTGTTGTGGGAGAGGCGATTTACACAGTGAACTGGTGCCTTACCTTGGTGGCCAAAGTCATCTTGTTGTGTCTAGGTGACTAGTTCTCTGTGGCCTTCAGTGTGGCCACTCGTCACACCTCAGTAGCTAGCACTTAGCAGCTAAGGTTTGCTATTACATGTACTCACATATACACTCATCCTGGTGGGCCAAGCGGCTCCATGTCCATTTCAAGCCATCTGATGGTGAAGCCCTGAGAGGCCAAATCACATATGTGGGCTGAGAACAGGCCTACCACATAGAAGAAATGCTGAGCTTGGTAGTCGAAGCCATTGTAATTCAAATGGAAGGAGAAGAAAATGTTCTCTGCTACTTCTTTTGTAGCCCTGCTGGAGCAGTCATCAAGAAAGGGAAAGCGCGGTATTCAGTCGCTTCCTCAGCCTGACCAGGTTCAGAGCTGCAGCCCTCCCACCTCAGCAAAGCTTGGTGTAGGGGCAGCACCAGGACTGGTCTGCTCCTCACCTGGATCATTGCATGGCCAATAACTCAAGGTTTCAGGGGCCTGTCCCTGTAGGCCACTGATGAGGGCACTCCTGAAGGAGCAGGTATGGGTGGTTCTAGCCTTCAGTACCAGCTCAGTGCAAAGACCCTGTGACCAGACCCTTAGCATGGGAAAGGACTAAACAGACTAGCTACTGTGAAAGTCTGGGCTGAGGTCCCTCCATGTTGCAGGAGTCAGGCCTTTGAGTTAACTCCAAACTGAGGGAGGAGCTAAACCACGTTTCCACATGCTGGCTTGTTTTCTGTGAAAGAATGAAGTGCCTCCAGAGCTAGATGTGGTTCTTGTGAACCTTGTTTTCAGTTAGCTGCTTAAATTCCTTTGTACATCTGAGCCGTACAAACATAAAATGTATCATTGTCCAAATCCAAGCTGTACAAACATAGTGTACCATTGTCCTCATTGTAAAAATGGAGAACTGAAGAAGACCAGCCACAGGCAGCACAAGACAAGGGGGATTTAGGTGCTCTGGATACTGTCCTTAGTCTGAAGCACATATGACTAATACACACAGGTCTTTAGATTCCTAGTCCAATGTGTTAATCTCATGATCACCTTTCCACTCCAGCTGCATGAATAGATGTGCCCTAGCAATACCTCTTTCAGCTATTGCTAGGAGAGCAGTAAATGGTTTCATGGTCTGCACGTTTTTCCTCACACTTGCAAACATTTCAAGGAGTAATATCATTTTTAGGTTGCATACAAAAATGTTTCACTGTTTCTGGAGTGTTTTGCATGTTCTTGTTTGTTCTTTTATTCATCTTTCTGCTGCATTGTAGTCCAATAATAGGTATTCCTTTTCTCACCCACCAGAAGCTGGAACATTCTGTTGTACCCATGCCATACCAGGAAAGGCCAGGTACGCTAGTGTAGTGCTGGTTGTGCTTCCTGCATGTGCAGTGGATCATTGACTGTATTCTGCTTTGTAGGTTGACTCCTATGATGTGACTGTGGAAGAAGACCTTGGAGAAATTCAGCTAATAAAAATTGAGAAACGAAAATATTGGTACCAGGATGACTGGTACCTTAAGTATATCACTGTAAAAACACCAGTGGGTGACTATTTGGAGTTCCCATGTTACCGTTGGATTACAGATGAAAAAGAGATTGTCCTTCGAGATGGAAGAGGTGAGAGCCATAAGAAACCTGATTTCCTGCAGAACATCCAGAATTCTTCCACCTCTCCTTCCCCTTTCCCTGTGTACCTCCCAATCTTCTCTCTCACATGGAGACCCACTACCTCTTCTGCATCCCAGGGAATGGGCTTTCCCTGCTGACTAGGACTGCTTTCTGAGCTGTTTGTTGGGCTGGGCGCTGGCAGTTGAGTTGGATATTTTGGGAAGCACATGCAAGGAAGAGTCCTTACGCTGGCATGTTACACTGGTCTTGAATTTGAAGGCTGACCCTAATGCCAAATTTTTGTCTGCTCCACATTTCCATTGCTGGAAGCCCTTTTGATCTGATTAGAATTAGTGTCCCATCTTCATTTCATACTAAGCCCCTAAGTGGCCCATGATTAATTGCCTGTAAATTGTCATGTTTTCTTGAGAGTGAAATAAAATCCCAAAGTAGGCTGCTCAGCAGGTGCAAGGACTGACTTGAAAAAGCAGCTTCACTTTTCACCCCTTCTCTTTGCATGCTGTCAAGTCCAGGAGAAGGCAGGGTGAGATGGATATGGCTGCTGCAAGTAGTGGTGACCAACGTGAGAAAAGTGTTACAGCGCTTCTGTGCTCTGTTCAGAGTGGCCTGTTGGACCTGAAATTTGTGTTTTAACTGTCTCTGACTACCTGCTTGCTGTGATCAGGGTTGGGGCAGACATTTGTCACTGATGTTTGCTTGTTCCCCTCTGTGCTTCCTAGGGTAGGTTGGCTGCTGTAGTGGTCTGCAGCATGAGTGCCTGAAAACAGCTGAAACAATATATGAAGTGGTAGGAAATAAATGTTTATCTTCCCATGAAGTTTTTGGCTGCTCCTGGCTGAGGAATTTTGCATTTGAAGCCTTTTGTCCTGTAATCACAACTATGTGTCAGTTTATTTTTGCTCTCCAGAGGGACCTTCCATTTTTCATAATTTGATTTATAAAAACTGTAACACTTTCATGGAAAGCAGCTTCGCGTGGCTTTCAGAGTATGGTGAGGTAAAGGACAAAAGCAAGTGAAACCCTGTTGGTAACTTGAACACAACCAGCTGGAAGCCGTTAGCGATACATGTTATCAGTTGTATTACCTCTGATATTTCCAAACCCCAAACAGCTATTTCCGTGCAACTCCTCCTGGCTTTACCTGCCTTCCCATTTGTGTATGTAAAGCGAGTCACGTACCTTGCCCTTTCTCTGATCAGTGAGGAAGTCTCTGTGTTATTTAACGGTATAGTGAATACACGGTCAGAAGAGCAAGCTGCCTGGAAATGAAGCCTCACTGTTTTTTTCTTTCTGTTCTCCTGATAAGAAAATATGATTATTGCCCCGAGCTGACAGGGGAGAGCACAACTCAAGGAGAGAGGACAGGAGATGTTTCCTGGAGACGTCTTTTAGCAGAGGAGATTAGCTGGAACAATGTTGTGATTTCTGCTGTTGCTGAAAATTTCCTTAGATACTGAAATGTAAAATTAATTCCCATGACCCGATTCAGACCATTTAACACTAGATATGTACAGCAAGTGCCTACACTAGGAATCCAGGTTTTATATACAGTTGAGACAGATGTTCTTAGCTTGAGCTAATTGCCCCTCAGAGGGACCAAGTTAGGAGCTTATCTCCTTCCACAAATTCTCTAGGGACCTGTGTTTCTACTTGAGGTATTAAATTGGATCGTGTAAGCATTTCCCACAGAAACTTTGTAAAGGTATAGATCAGAAGTTTGAAGGTTTGGAAACTTTGCTCTCCTTCTCAAGACCTGGGCAGTGATAGGTAGGGGAACCTCGTAACCCTGTCTCTTTTCCCTGTTCCACAGCAAAGCTCCCCCGGGATGACAAGACCCAGATTCTCAAGCAGCACAGACGCAAAGAGCTTGAGACCCGTCAAAAAACATACCGGTGAGTTTCCCACAGCTCCCCGGAAGGTCCAGGGCCTGTCCTCGTCAGGTCAGAGTTTGGCAGAGCATGTTCACATTATCATATTGCTCTAATTACTGGACTGCTGGTTAAGAGAAAGCTAAGTTACCATGTTGGCCATATATGTTTTTTACTTAGATGGAATTCACTGTAAGTGGTGATCATCCTGGTGCAAGTGGCATTACGAGATACTTGAATCCCAGATAAGCCTATCTGGAAGGCTTAAGTGGGAATTCAGTGGTACAGTCTCTGTGTGGGCCCTCTGGCACACAGTTGTGCTTTCAAGGAAGATTGGAAGGCAGATTTCATTTGCCTTTTACAAGCAGCACTCCAGTTTTGGAACATGATCTGAACATGTCAGCTCTTACCAGAGCTTTTTGGCTGCTGCAGCAAGCTAGTTTTAATTGTTTCCTGCACCGGGGTGCAGTGGAAGACGTGGCCCTGTTTGAGTGGATTGGAATGTGCTGTCAGAACACAGTTGTGATACCCACCTTTATACTGTCATAGACATTTTTTCCTAACCAAGGTCACAATGGGAAAATGCTATCTTTTATCAGTGGGTAACTCCAGAAGGCATTAGACATTTCCTTTTCCTAGAAACATACTCTCTGTCAAAATAACAAAAGTTTCTTGCACTTGCATCTCCCTACCGTGGGAGTAAGGATCAGAAGGACAGAGAGTCCATTCAGAATTGATGGATTGAGGCTTGGTGTATGTGTTGTTGATACCATTTGACTAAGAAAGGATCTTGCTTACAAATTGTGGGAAATAGCGCAGAGGAAAATATAGTTCAAAAAGGTGTGGCACAAAATTTTATTTACGTATGCAAAAAGGAAGGCAAAACCATTTATAATTCCAGGGAAATAGCTATTTACAATTCAGATGCGTAACTGATAACATACAATGCAGTCTGTGTGTGGCAGGCAGTTTGGAAATACCATTGAAACAGTATTCTTTACAAATCACCTTCTTTTGTTTTGAAGTAAAAATGGGGCACAGTGCAAGAACATACATGGCAAAGAATGTGTGCCATGACCATTAGGAGGTAAGGCTCTTCTGAGGAGCTGAATCAAGACTATCTGCACCTCTTGGAGAGTTGCCTTTTGGAGGAACCTAAATACGTGTCTGAATACTTTTGGCTGCTGTATCTCAGTTCTGCAAAAATGTAGCCTCGAGAATGGGTGTGCATTGGGCAGCTGTCTGTCTCTCTGTACCCTCCCCTCCCAATACATTTGAAGCTACAGCCAATTTCAGCCAAACGTGACAAGTGTTTGGAAATACCACAGATATTAAGTTACTTCAAGTTTTGTGAAGGTAGGTGGCCAAGTAGATGCCTTCCATTGTACTTCAGGATTCTGTAGGGTACTGGTAGGTATTGATGTGGTGTAAGTCACTATTTTTGGCCCAAATGAGTCTGCTGCAAATTTACTTTATGGAGTTGAGTCACAGAGCAGTGTAGGTAAAGGAATGACACAGCTCTCGTGGTGGTAAGGTTATATGGTTAATCCAACCTCTCTTGTTTTCTCAGCTGGAAGGAGTGGCATCCGGGCTTTCCCCTGAGCATTGATGCCCATTCTCACAGTGATCTGCCTCGTGACATCCAGTTTGACAACGAGAAAGGAGTTGACTTCGTTCTGAACTACTCTAAAGCGTAAGTGTTTGTGGAACTTTAGGAGTTTTGCAAAATCTCTTTTGGGGCAGGGTAAGGATCTGATCACTTTTTAGGTTTCATTAAAATCTCAAAATTGGGTTCTTTTCTCCCAGCTGGATCTGCAGTCCATCAGAGTAGGAAAGAATTGAAGGGATTTATTTATTTATTTTTTAAAAATATCGATATTTTAAGCTTTTCACGCTGGGAACTGACTGAACCTCTGCATTCTCATTAGACACTGTTCTGGCTGTAGACGGATGGAGGAGGCACTGGTGAAAAGCATAGGAAGAAGGACTATTGGCACCCGATACCTTAGGCTTTTGACTTAGTTCTCGGAGTTGCCCCCTAGAGATACCTCTCTCCCCTGACTGCGATAATTGTGCCTTTCAGTCACGTACCAAAATAAGATGGTATCAAGGCACCCTTGAGACCCTGCTGAACCCTGCTGAAGAAAAGCTGTTCCGAGCAGCTCATCAGTTAACCGCATCTGAGTGTAATCTGCTTGGGGCAGCAAAGTCACCATCCACCCACTTGTGTGTGTCATGTCATTGAAAAAAACGGAGTCCTGGCCATTGGATGAGCCTGAATAATCAATCCTGCAGAGCTCTTTGAAATAGTACAGGGTTAATGAGGCAAATAGGACCTCTCTGGCCTGTGAGTCCCTTTCTGAGCTGTCTCACATGCCCAGGTCACGTCATACTATCTCGGACATCCCACCATACTATCAGATGGTGGGATAGTCTGAGATGAGACGAGGCTGGTCCAAGATCACCCACAATTTCTACATCTGTGATTCTGTTAATATGCTAGTCTCTTCGTGTTTTGGAAAGGTGTTCCTCCCGTTATTTGGGTGATCAGGTGGAGATTATGTCATCAAGCATAGGTTGGTAAGAACTAGGGAGTTTAATAGCCATACTGAGAAACTTGCATCTTCTAATAGCAGTGAATACTTGCTTATCTGAGTCCACCTGGGGAACTGACGGTGACTGAAACCTTACATGTCAGAGCATTCTTGGTGTTACATTTACGCAGCTGAATTTCACTACCAACACAGAGTAAATCCCATGACTTGTTCCAAGAGAATCTACCTGCTTGTTTTCTAATTTGGAAAATTGGAAGCCTCAAAGAACACATTTTTTCTGGCTGTATTAGCTCTGCTGTAGATTTCTCCCTCCCTCCTCTCTCCCCCACACTGGGATCTTTTTTTCACAATGGAATGATGCTTTGTAACATTCTTTTCTTCTTTTTTTTTTTTTTTTAGCAGAATAAATCTCCAGCAGGTGTGAACAGGGTGATGGGTGTGTTTCTGCAGCACATATGGCTGGGTGGACCTAGATCTTTCAGAGCTAAATGGAATAAGGCAGCTGAATAGCTTTGAAGAGCAGGGGTCTCTAGCTTTCTATCTCGTGCAAACTAGGATGTTAGGAGAATGATGGAACAGGCCGTAGAGTGCGTGCTCTTGTAGCTTTTTAGTGCAATACTAGCTGTTATACCAGAGAAGTGGCTGTGGGGTCACACAAGGAATTAGATTAATGGTACAAAAGACAGACAGATGCTTCCTGCCCCCCAAGCTTACCCAATGGCACATGTATTGCCTCAATTTTATATCTATGTTTAGACTTCCGAAGAACCAAATCTCTCATCTTTTAATATGAGCCAGTAGTTGAGGTCCCTTCTCACCTCATGAAATACCTTATTCCTCAAGCAACCCTTTAGTGTTCAGTGGATTCTTAAGGCTTTAAGAAGTTTTAAAGAATCTGGGGCCTTGATCATAAGTTCTTGGAAAACCCTAGACTCTGATGTTCCTCTTCCACAGACAGGTATTATAATCCAGCCCTGCAGGGAGCTTTTAGTCAGCAAATAATGAACTTGATGATAATGGCCATCAGAAATAGTTCTTTGGGAAAATAAATTAAAAAAAAAAAAAGCAAGAAAAATAAACCAAGAAAACTGGAAGTTTACATAGTGTTGTTTAAAAGGCAAGTCAATTTTTTTATAAGGCTGGAAGAGATCATTCTTGATCTGTAGTCAGGACTTTAATACAAGGCAGGCCAGATTACCACAGCCAGTCTCTATAGTTTATCTTCCCTCTGTGTGCAAACTGATAAGTTAAATTATCAATTTGAATTTATCAAATTATCAAATTTGATAATTTCACTTCCTTTACCTCCCAGAAAGTGCTGGGAGGAAACCCCATGCATATCTGTGAAGTGCTCTGAGATTCAATCAGGTGGGACAACAGTACAACCTGTTCACCATGAAACAGAGACAGGGGTCAGGCCATCCTGAAAAGGGAAAAAAAACATTGTAGTTTTTGTGTTGTGCTGTTGTGAATAAACCTGTGGCAAAACCAAGAAGAGGTTCCAAGCAAAGGAAGAAAGCAAACACTGTGCAGCTCTTCTCTTGGCCCAGCTTCAGGAAACAGTCTAGCTCAGAAAAGGCAAGGAGCAACTCCTTTAAGGGAAGAGGAGAGTTGTGAAAATATACAAACGCCATGCAAGGTCATTGGGATCGTCTCTTGTTACCCTAGCAATGGCATGGTATTCCACACTTCTACAAATCCTGTGTTTTCCAAGAGCTGTTGCTTCTAGCATGGTGTTAGACAGTGCAAAACAGCTGTTTCCCAGCTCATTTAGGAGATCTGAGTGGTGCAGGAGCAACAGCATCTGAAAGCCAGAGATGACCAGTTTGCCATTAGTAGACATAACCAATTTGGAGGCTACTTCCCCTTCTAGCAATCCCATCCTGCCAGTCTGTACCATACTGTCAGAGATCCTGAGTCGTAGCCAAGTGAAACTTGCAAACAATTCAACAGAGTGCAGGGACATTTATTTTTGTCATTGGCTGTAAGGGCACCTCCCCATGAAGTAGGAACCTGAAACTTCATTGCAGATAGCTGCCATTCTGGAGAACTGGTATAACACAAAAGAGATTTTTCCAAGGAACAGCAATGCTTCTTGCCTGGCACATTTGGCTGAAAATCTAGACGTATGCTTTTGGTTGGGTGACCTGTGAAAAGCTTTAGAGGATGACTTTCATAGCCCTTATCTAGCTACCCTGTTATGCTTTGGGAGCTTGGGACAATTGTCTGCATGAATGGAGTGGAGATACACAGGGGAAGGCATGGGGTCTTCCTTCAGTTTGAGTGCAGTTGGAAGGAAGACAGAGAGGTGTGTTTGGAAATCCAAGGGCAGGTGTAGAGTTGCAGGGTGTAGCAGTGGGCAGGGGGCACATTTAAGGAAAAATGTGAGAGCTGTGAGAGTTATATGAGACTTAGGGGGTAGTGGAAGAGGGGAGGGGAAAGCCCTTTTGCTTGGGACATGCAAAACTGAACTTAGAAAGAGGGAGGTATGTCTCAGAGATTCCTTCTGCTGTTGTAAGGTTGCATCTTTAGATGCTGTTGGCAGTGGATAATTCTGTAAATTTACAGGATTAATCGTGTGTAGGTGGGGATAATCCTGAAGGTTTCTGGTGCTGATGTGACCTACCCTATCTAGCAAATGGAAACCTTCACCCTGGATTCTGTGCCAGAAACGCAGGCTTGCATAGCTATTTTGGACCAGTGTTGCATTTGGGCAGATTAAGTTCTACAAGCAACTCTTTGCCATTTTTTCCTTGCTCTGGTTTCTAGTATGTGCCAGAGACATCCGAGAAGTACTTGATTTCTTGGGGAAAACAGGTTTTTATTTCCTAAGTCCTTTGGAAGCTTGTTCCAAAATAGGAAATGTGAAAGACTGCTTCCTTTAGGAAGTAATCTTTGAAACATCTGAGAATGAATGTATGCCTGGCATTCAGCAGGTCAAACCACAGCAGGTTTGTGACTAGATCCCAGGTGCTGTGCCTACTGCTTGGTTTGATAAGGCTAATAGCCCCAGGTAGGAAAAGCACCCTGGGCAGGAGAAGAACAGTACATACTGGTTCATTTGTCTAGTGTTTCCTCATCTCAGAGCAGTTCTGAAGGAGGGCAGGGGCTCTACAGGACCTTTAGTGGAAATTCTCAAATGAGACAGTCTCAAGTAACTCCTCTCAAGTTACTGAGTTATGTTGTTTAAAATCATTTAAACTTCTGCTCATGGTCGTGCTTCCTCTTGAAGTTCATCTGTGATTCAGACACCTAGTATCGATCCAGAAAGTCCTGCCCAGTAGTTACCCTCCTTTTGATCCTTGTATGATCGTTCTGTGTCCCTGTCAGGTGTGAAGAGACCTCTGGAGAGGTCATCTCCTGTTCCAGGCTAGACAGTTGCCTAATGTGCCTCCAGGCACCTCTTAACCTTGACTGCCATCTGCAGCAGCAGAAACAGTCCATTCTACATGCACCCCATCTGGGCTCAGTGCAGAAGCAGCTCCTTTGTCTGGGTTATGGTCATGCTGGTCTAGAGCCCTCCTCCAGATTACCACTTGCAAAAACAGCAAGAGGACCAGGCTTTTGGTCCTCTTCAGGCACTTCTAATCCAGTTCTTTTTAAGGTGCCTCAGTCTAAGTTTACTGATTATAAATCCAC
This sequence comes from Aptenodytes patagonicus, assembly GCF_965638725.1. Taxonomy (NCBI): domain Eukaryota; kingdom Metazoa; phylum Chordata; class Aves; order Sphenisciformes; family Spheniscidae; genus Aptenodytes; species Aptenodytes patagonicus. The sequence continues at coordinate 11,427,079 of NC_134953.1, read as the reverse complement.
CCTCCTGGGATTCTTCCTCCCCGAAATTCTATTTGGGAGGATTTCCTGCAATCTGTGACCTTTCTTTACTCCATTATCTGCCCTGCTTATCTTTGTGCAATGTGTGTGCTTTTCTTTGAGCATTTGAAGTGTTAGTGGAAAACCAACTTTCTTTTTCAAATTCATTGGCGGCTCACGGCTTAGACAGGTGTACTCTTCACTGGGTAAAAAACTGGCTGGACAGCCGGGCCCAGGGAGTTGTGGTGAATGGAATTCAATCCAGTTGGCGGCCGGTCACGAGCGGTGTTCCTCAGGGCTCAGTTTTGGGGCCGGTCTTGTTCAGTATCTTTATTGATGATCTGGATGAGGGGATGGAGTGCACCCTCAGTAAGTTTGCAGACGACACCAAGTTGGGCGGGAGTGTTGATCTGCTCGAGGGTAGGAAGGCTCTGCAGAGGGACCTGGACAGGCTGGATCGATGGGCCGAGGCCAACTGCATGAGATTCAACAAGGCCAAGTGCCGGGTCCTGCACTTCGGCCACAACAACCCCATGCAGCGCTACAGGCTTGGGGAAGAGTGGCTGGAAAGCTGCCTGTCGGAAAAGGACCTGGGGGTGCTGGTCGACAGCCGGCTGAACATGAGCCGGCAGTGTGCCCAGGCGGCCAAGAAGGCCAATGGCATCCTGGCCTGTATCAGAAATAGTGTGGCCAGCAGGAGTAGGGAAGTGATCGTGCCCCTGTACTCGGCCCTGGTGAGGCCGCACCTCGAATACTGTGTTCAGTTTTGGGCCCCTCACTACAAGAGGGACGTCGAGGTGCTGGAGCGTGTCCAGAGAAGGGCAACGAGGCTGGTGAGGGGTCTGGAGAACAAGTCTTATGAGGAGCGGCTGAGGGAACTGGGGTTGTTTAGCCTGGAGAAAAGGAGGCTGAGGGGAGACCTCATCGCTCTCTACAACTCCCTGAAAGGAGGTTGTAGCGAGGTGGGGGTCGGTCTCTTCTCCCAAGTAACAAGCGATAGGACGAGAGGAAACGGCCTCAAGTTGCGCCAGGGGAGGTTTAGATTGGACGTGAGGAAAAATGTCTTTACTGAAAGAGTGGTGAAACATTGGAAGAGGCTGCCCAGGGAAGTGGTGGAGTCCCCATCCCTGGAGGTATTTAAAAGACGTGTAGATGAGGCGCTTAGGGACGTGGTTTAGTGGGCATGGTGGTGTTGGGTCGACAGTTGGACTCGATGATCTTAGAGGTCTTTTCCAACCTTAAAGATTCTATGGTTCTATTCTATGGTTCATTATTTGCTTTCCAGTCAAAATAAATGATTTCTATTTAATAACAACAGTTTAGCATTTATGTAACAATTTAGGACTTGTCATCTCATATGAGGTGAACTTGCTTGACTGTGTTGTAGACAGAATACTTTGTTGAATTAGCACTTTAAGTCAGACATTTCTGGCTCTCAGCCCCCCATGTTCATGTGATGTCTGCAACCAAGTGACTTGGTTCCTGAGGTTAGAGATGAGCATCAAGTTTAACCAGCAGCTTAAGTAAATAGAAAGCTCTCAAAAACTCAGGCCTCACTCTGTAGGGATCCAGTCTGGCCTTGGTCACGTAGATACTTACAGGAGCAGTTCTCTATTTAGGGATACTGGCTGGACTGATCCTAGGTTGTTTGTTCTGACTTTGTGCAAATCACTCAATCTCTTTGTGTCACCATACCCCTTTCTGAACTGGTGCTAATAATGATCTTAGGACCCTCAGCTGATGCTAACTACTGATGATGTGTGAAGCACTAGTTTTTCTGACTATAGTTTTTATATGACATAGGTCTTAACGCACTGCCATTGTAGGCTGCCGAGAGCAACTCTAGAATGGAGTTCAGTAAATGCAACAGCAGGGACTGGGCCCTTGAGATGCCTTTCAAGCTTGTGTGTAAAGGTACAGCCAGCAAATTTAATTCTGTAGGGTGACCAATCTCACATTCCACCACTGAAAAATTTATTGTGTGTAGGTATATAAAAGGGTGGAAAAGAAAGGGGAAGGGTATTGAGGAAGCTGGAGATTATTTTTTCCAGAGATTTTTTTGTTTTGTTTTATTTTTAGGATGGAGAATCTTTATGTCAACCGTTTCATGCACATGTTCCAGTCCTCCTGGAGTGATTTTGCAGATTTTGAGAGGATCTTTGTCAGAATCAGCAACACAATCTCCGGTGGGTTTATCAGCATTTGCTCATGTTTGCATTGTAGAATGACTAATTAGTTATCTTGTACATATCTGGTTAGGATGGAAGTGGCTGACCTGCACTTCTCTCATGTTTTTTCATAAATAAACTATAATCTCAAACTGCTGGTCACACCAGCAGCCTGCAAGACCAAAAAGCGAAGCTATGATCTCACACAAACTAAACTTACTGGGAATTGCTCAGTGACCTTCTCTGTCCTGAGCTATACTGGAGGTCAGGCCAGTTGGGCATCATAGTCCCTTTTGGCTTTTGGAAATGTATTTTCAGATATGTGCAAGTCCCGTAGGACATATTTTCATAAGTATTTTGCATCTAAACCTAGAGATAACTTAGTGGGAGTGCTTTTCAGAGCATATTAGCTGTTAAGGCATTTTTGAAAGTTTGATCGTGTATGTCCCACTTCAGCCATCTAAATACATGGAAAATCTCCAAAGAGGCACGTTTGGAAATGTTCTCCGCTAAAGGCAAGTGAGAGGGTGACCCCTCTTGGCCTCTTACACAGACCAGATCAAACATCCCAGCCATGTGCTCAGTCCTGGTTGCGCTGCTGCTAACAGTCCCGGCTTCTCAACTCTGTCCCAACATGGGGAGGGTACCACTGCCTCAGTTCTGCTGTCATAACCTCACCTGTAGCTCCCCTCACTCAGTCCTCATGGGCCATTTGTGTCAATGACATGGGGCAGCTCAAAATTTACCCCTGCTTTTCAGGGGCAAATTTTTCCTAACAGGGGTCATTTTGACAGAATTCGTTTCAGGCATGAAAGCCTGTGTTGTTAGGCCAACAGATCTGGGGATGGGTTGCAAAGAGCTGGGAATGACCTGGGAGCCATAACTTCTTCACTTGGTCCTGCTGCAGCCAGGATGGGCCATCAGACCACAACCTGAGGAACCGTGGTTCGTATTGGACATTAGTGCGAGCTAGGCCTGAAAAGGCTTGTGGCATTTATCCAAAATGTCACCTCTTTTAAAAAATGTGTCAGAATCAGTTGTGCATACTGCATTAATTGTCCTGCTGTGCTTGCCATTTCATACTCGCATCTTCTTACTAGAAGACAAAAATCCCTCTTTAAGAATGTGAGTTTCACTCAGGGTCATTCAGTTTCTGCAGTATCTTTCATACTGTTAAAAACTCCATTGACGTAGTATTAACATATCAAAGACAAAATACTTCTTTTCTTTAACCCTTTTCAATATGGAAATCTTAGCAGTTACCTGAAAAGCCAGTAAAAAGAATTGCAGACAGACACGAGTTTTGAAGTTCATGGTGTCATTTCTGTAAAGCAGGGCTGGGAAGCCTTTGATTTGTGAGCCAGACCCAACCTTCTACTATTGCCCATGGTTACATTATTTTACTTTATTTTACTGTATTATTGGATATAATAGATACACAGATACTATAAATTGGTTAGCGTGTGGCTCCTCAAATGTGTGTGAATAGCCTGTCCAGACTCTGCAAAGGAAAATACTTTTCCCTCCTGCTCTGAAGTTTTCCTCCTCTTCAGGCTGCCTAATGACCAGTTAACAAAAATAAGAGTAATTTCTGTGGCCTCGGGTATAAAATAAAGCACACGAGGTGGCCAGAGCTATTAAAAACTAATTAGAGCAATTTGTTACATTTAATAAGATTGCTTCCTAAAGTACTTTTAATACAAGAATTAGATATGATCTGCAATTAATTTCATTGATAACATTTGCATACTCATGAGGAAAGTTCCAGTTCTCTGAGTTTTAAACGTTAAGCATCGGTCTCAGTTATGTTAATGCAACTCTGAATCTGCTTATTTGCAAGCCTAGGCAGAAACAGGGCTAATGGAGAAGGTGGTTCAAGGCATTTTTCAGTCATGCAGTTTCTGTCCAAGGTGATGAGTCATTTTTTGCTTCGTGTAGACTTCAGATACAGCTCCAGACTCATTATGCAATTGACAGAGATGATGTAAATGTCAACTTTAAGTAAACTTAACTTTTTACCGCTCTGTTAGGAAGCATTGTGAGTTTTGAGACTTTTTTTTTAATTATTCCTGCATTTCTTCAGGCCCATCTTCTTCATCCTTTCACCCTTTGTAGAAAAATAAATTGCTCTCAGAAGAAGTTCTGCCTTGTCTGAAAACAGGCAATAGTGGAAAACTTTACTTGCTTCATTTTTCCCCTGAAGACATTACTTGTGTACATGGCAAAACAAATTATTATCAATTTAATTCTTCTCAAAGTGAAAAGCAAATATTACATTGTCCATTTAACTTAAGTGATTTTTCTAAAAATTCTGTGGCACCTCTTGAATCATTTTCTTGCTACTTTCTTTAGTCAAAGTTGCAGTGCAGTGTAACAAAAGGTGGGGAGGAAAGGAGGAATCCTACAATGCAAGTAGGATATTGATGCAGTGCAGATATTGATGCTGCAGGCTTGTTTTTCCTTTAGAATACGTGATGCAGCACTGGAAGGAAGATTTTATGTTTGGCTACCAGTTCCTGAATGGATGCAATCCTGTCCTGATAAGGAGATGCACAGAGATACCCAAGAAGTTGCCCGTGACTATGGATATGGTAGAATGCAGTCTGGAGAGGAACCTGACCCTGGAGGAGGAAGTGAAGGTAGGGCTCTGAGTGAGGCTGGACTTCATCTGTTCCTTCTCGTATCCTCTAACATCCAAACCCTCTTCTAACTGCCTTCCACCACATCTCTCTTCAGGCTGTATGTTGGTCATGACAAAGCTGGTTGCATCTGCAGACTAGCAACACTTCTGTTGACTGTTTTCTCCTGCTATCCTGGAGCTGCAGGCCATGCCTTTCTCCAGGTCCAGTTAAAGAGATGTCACCAGGAGGTGAAGGGTCCTTTTTCAGTGGTTTCGTCTGAAAGAGTAGGGATTGACCATCTGCCTCAGAGGGGCAAAGGGCCTCTCCCTTTCTTGGTAGGGTCTTACCCTCTTGTCACCCGCAGAGTTGAACTAACGTGCTGAAGAAGGGTTGGCAAGGGTGCCTTGCTTTTGTTTGTACAATGATCACAGTGGTCTCTTCAGCTGGCAGCGTGAAACTTGTTTGCATCTTAGTGTCACTGCATGAATGCCAAGTACTTAGTTGCTCTTTGCTGAAAGGCTCACTATCAGGCTCAGCAGACACAAGTCGGGTAGTTTGTGTAAAGGTGCTTGCCTTCTCAATGGCATCGTCCCTGAGCCACCGTGAGCAAGGGCACGCTGGTGGCCGCTCGTAACCACAAGGCACAAGCTAGCCTCTGGCCGAGACCTGCTGACCTTTGTTCTGAGCCTTGCTGCTTGCACTCTGTTAAAACACATCATGCTTTTTTTTTTTCCCCGCCCCCCCAGCAAGGAAACATTTTCATTGTGGACTATGAGATGCTGGACGGTGTGGATGCCAACAAAACAGACCCGTGCACAATACAGCACTTGGCTGCACCCATCTGTCTGCTGTATAAGAATCTGGAGAATAAAATTGTACCCATTGCAATCCAGGTGGGCTTACTGTCAGGGTCTTTAAAGGGACACATTGCTTGTTGTCTCATCTTAAATATGAACGGCTCGGGGTTTCATATTCTTTTTGTATCTTTCAGCTTGGTCAAAATCCTGGGCCAGACAATCCCATATTCCTTCCTTCAGATGCCGTGTATGACTGGCTGCTAGCTAAAATTTGGGTTCGCTCATCTGATTTCCACATCCACCAGACAGTGACCCATCTCTTACGGACGCACTTAGTCTCGGAGGTGTTCAGCATAGCTATGTTCCGGCAGCTGCCTGCTGTGCATCCCCTCTTCAAGGTTGGTTCTTACATGAAGGGATGTATGCGGTTCAGGGAGGTTATCACATTAGCTTGATAAACCAAAAGGAAGTCCTGGTGATAGCTCAGCTGAGATAGTTTTGCTGGCTGCGCTGCAAAGCAACGTACAGCTAGCCACCAGGACTTCCAGGACTTCAAACTTCACACCTGGTTGCTGTTGAATTCAGTCAGAGAATTTTCCTTCTTTCATTGTTCCATTTCACAGCTCTTGGTGCCACACATGCGGTTCACAATAGCCATCAATACCAAAGCCCGAGAACAGCTTATCTGTGAATGTGGCCTTTTTGACAAGGTAAGTAATCCCCTTTGCAAATCTTCATTATTCTTCATGGTTCCATATGTGTTTTTATCCTTTAACCATCACATATTGCCTTGTTTCTTGACCTTTCTACTAAAGGGCAAACATAACTAATATCACCTGAGAAACTGGCACACAGAGCTGATGCCTTAACTCATTTCTTGTTGCCCTAAAGTCGGTACCTTTTGCCTCTAGTCAGTTCAGAACTGGCCAATGTCAGTAATGAGTCAGTATCTCACTTACTCATAGCTCATGTGGCTTTGAGATAGGAGTATAGGAGTGCAAGGTAACATAATACGCACATACATCCCTGAACACGTACGCACACAGCTAAGTCCCCAGTTTGTTTAAGTACTCAGTTATTCAACTTGGGGAAGGGTGGTAAGCAAAAGAATTTGTGATTGCAAAAGGAAATTTGTGTCACAGAGTAAGATGTGTAGATAAGATAGATTTCTAACCCCTCAAATAGTGGGTATAGATTCCAGCCTGTCTTCTTGAATTGCCATAAATAGCAGATCTGCTAGGATTAAAACTCAGCTTCATCTGAGTCAGTGAAACATAGCTGTTTATCATGGACTGTGGTGCAGCTCTTGGGTCAAATCTGAACATCTAAATCTGACTGCATTGGTATTTAACGTGTACCCAGCTCTTCCTCCCTTGGCTCCACCAGAAACGACATGTTGCATCTAGAAACCGCAACAGGTTGGCATGCAGCAGTCTCTGTGACAACATGCTAGCACCAACTGGGAAGTTTGGAGAGGTTTCAGAAGTCCTTTCAAAGAGGGAGCCTGTGTTTCAGGACAACTCTGTCCCCCTTACACCTCTGGCACCAGGCCAAAAATAGCTTCCATGCTCCAGAGTTTTTCACCCAAGGAGAAAAGAGAGGTTAAATCCAGACGTCTTCCTTGTCTTCTGTACCCCACTGCTGACTGTGGAGACCTGGCAGGTGCTCCCATCCCTTTGAACAGAAGCATAATGTCTGTACCCTGTGCACATGGGATGAGTGTGTGGCTAAGATCTGCCAGCAGGGATCCTGGAGCTCCAGATTTTGTTGGTTCCAATGTAGATGAACAACCAACTGGAGGACAGTAAGTGTAAGCTGAATACTGCTACAATGCTAGCATCATATGCTAGAAAAGCAAAATTTGGGAGCTTTTGCACAGTGATTATCTAAAGAGTTTTGCCATGCTGTTTATTGTGGACATGCTGTGTTTTCCAAATGTAACATATACTGAAACCCTGGCCCATCTTCATCAGTAGCCACCCAGCAGGATTGATCTCCTGGCTTAAATTCCAGGGTGACTAACAGTAGCCTGCATCCCTAAACACACTGTCCTAAACCACTCTGTAGCAGCAGTGGGTGGTTTAGCAAAAGCCCTGTTCTAGTACACTGCCGGCTGCCTTCCTTCACACACATGCCAGTTCTGGAGCATAGGGCTGGCAGAAAGTGCTTTGGGTTCGATACTTTGACGTTGCTGTACTTTTTTACTGTATTCCCTTATAAGCAGGTGCTGTACCTATGGAGAAAATGTGAATATTAACAGTGATTCATGGGAGAGGTGTGAAATCTCTGAAGTCAAAATGCACAGCTGCAGTAGACCTTTGCAGTTCAGTAGTTGTTTGTGTAGAGGTGTGGTTTTCTCCTTGAAAAACAGATTCACCAGCATTTTGAATACCATCTCCTGCAAATTTGGAAAGTCAGTCTTGGCACAAAGTGAACATACTCTCCTACTGTTCCGTCTTGCCATTCTTCCTGCAGGCAAATGCTACAGGCGGAGGAGGACATGTACAAATGGTGCAGAAAGCAATGAAGGATCTGACTTATAGCTCCCTCTGCTTCCCTGAGGAGATCAAAGCTAAAGGGATGGACAGCAAAGAGGATATCCCCTACTACTATTACCGGGATGACGGCATTAAAGTCTGGGAGGCTATAAAGAGGTAAGAGACTGTAGTTCTAGAAATGGCTAATAAAGTCACTGTCACAGAGACACGACTTCATTTTCTCTCTGCTCACTTTACTCTTCATCACAGCCTTGTGAACAGCACCTGGACTATTTATTCACGTGGAGACTTTTCCATCCAGCATATCTCATCTGAGGAAAAACATGTAGTTAAGCAAGCACTCACCCTTGAAAGGCTGTTAATTCCTGCTCTTTTCAGCCCTGTTTTCTTGCATTCTGTGTTTCAGAGGCCCCTTTATAAGTATATACTCTTCTATAGGATTTCACAGTTTAGTGTGTTGGAATTTAGCCCTGTGAAGGGAATGTAATTAGCTTTTTTTTTTAGCTATGCACAAACCAAGAGAGAACCCAGCTCTCCGAGATAGCCACGTGAGCTCGTCAAGGTTCTTGTGGAGTGGAAATGTAAGCTTGGCTTGCATGACAGAGTTGTGTTAAAAAACCAAATAGGTTAGGCATTAATTGATTTGAGCAAAACCTTTTTAAAAATGGCTTAAAATTGCAAGGCCCAAGTTTTGTCAGTAAGGGCAGCAATTCTGAGTCAGGAGAGGTACTGCGAGGCTGCTCTACCATACAAACATGGCTTCTTTTCAGATATGAAACACTGCCTCACAATGGAATGATTCATGTGGGGTTTATTCTACAGTGGCATTTTGTTTAAGGAACAACGTATTTTTTGCATGGCATAAGTTGCTTGCTAAATATGCAGCTGTGTCTGGTCACATGGCTTTTGAAAAGCTTGTATGTTCATTAAAAATCAGATCTTTTGTGTACACAAAGTAGGGGGTTTATAATGCAAGCATAATGTTTAAAGTGTTGGGTACATCTTTGTCTCCTGTGTTTTCTCTGTGTTTTGGCAAGGGGTTATCTTGCAGTATTTCCTGCAATTGTTAGTGCCCATCTGATTGAAAAGGAAGTTATAACTTTTCTGTGGTTGTTATTTTATGTAGTCCGGTTTTTGTCCCTCTTCTCTTTCCTGTGTTTTATTTGCTGATTGAGGTATGCCTTTTCAAATACCAGATAGCACTTAGTCAACTCAGTGTAGTTTGACTGTTCATGGGTGTTAACCTAGCTGGAGGAAGATGTTACACTGCCTCAGACTTGGCTGCAAGATTTTTCATAAGTGAATAATTTGGTTTATAAATGGTGTGGGCAGTACCCTTCTGAGTGCATGATATCCAGACCCACGAACCCACGGTCATGCATGTATCTAGTCACCATGGATCTCCTACACTCTGCAGGGGTGTCAGTCTCCACTCTTTTGATGAAATAACTTCTATCCCCAGCATTGCTTTGCATGTGGTAGATGGCCTAGACTTAAGAAAGCTGATAAGGGTGTCCCTATAGAAACACTGAGGGTCACACGGCAAATTTTTAAACCCCTTCTCTAATAGTCAGCTTTTTATTTCCGATCTAACTGCAGGTAGATATTCCAACCCAAAATATTCCAACCCAAAAGGCCTCATCCACACTTCATATACTAAGCTATATTTGCATGGAAGGCCGTCTAAAATACTGCCGTTGTGTAAGAGAGGGATTACTTTCTGTGTGCGTTTGGCACAGGTGCCAGGTGATGGAGGCAGAGCTCATGCAGAACATCTTTATTGCTGCATGTTGCAGGATTTTTCTTTTCCTTTGGCTTCCTCTGGAAGCCAAAATTACTTAAACTCTTGGTGTTTATGCAGTTGTTTGTCTACCTTAATAACAACTCTTGATTTGGTTGGCAATAGAAACCACATTGACAGATTTGTAAAGGTCTCCAAATTGCAATAAATTTATAGCTTATTAGGGGATAAATCTGTATTGGATAACAATTCTTAATCCCATCAGTCAGCTTCCACAGTCAAATGTTCCACCCTATACGTTGTCAAAATATTTAGCAAGAGAGATTTAATGTCAAAATGTTCGGCAGAGCTAACAGAGTATCTCAGCATAGCTCAGTTAACCAGTCATTCGGTCATGAGATGCAAATCTGCAGGAAATCAGGCTTTCCTATTTTCACTGCTTTCAAAACTATTTCTGTTATCTTAGTGCTTTACGAGCCTTTCTTTCGGAGGTGAATTAGCCTGGGAAGCCTGTATATTTTGAGAAGAGGAACTGAACAGGGAGGAGATGTCTACTGTATGCAGTACGTGTAGGAAAAAGGTCTAGACCTCTTCTCCCCAAGAGAAGTTTCCTGGGCCACCCCTGCTTTGGAGTGTACCACTTGGGTTTTGTGAAAAGGATGTGTGGTAGGAGGGGATCAACTATTTGGATGGTATTCAGGAGCCGCTTTGGAGTGTCCCACATACAGGGGATGGTGCTGGTATCACAGTTTGGGAACCCCTATTCCCAGTGTGGGAGCCATGTGGATATGCCAGAGGGAGTCTGTATTAAGTGAAGAAAAGGATGTAGATGTGAGGACAGAGGTCTGGGCAGGAGCAAAGCCTCAAATAAGAGAATAAAGTGCACAGGACTGTTCAGGGGATGCAGTGTGGTCCAGCATCTTTTTGTTGGGGGAGGAAGTGATGCTGCAGTCAGAAATGAATCAAAGTTGCCTCTGTGCCTTCTCACTGCTTGTGGGAAGGAGGTGGGAGGGTGTTGAGACCTGCTCTTGCCCTTCTCTCTTTCCTCGTGCAGCATCTGCCTCCTCTGCAAGGTCAATAGAAGGTCTTCAGGGAATGGGAGGCTTGCTTTCTCCTTTTCGTTTTGTCTTGTTCATTTGTTCCTGTGTCTGCAGTTTTGCAGAGGATGTGATTCACATCTACTATGAGAGCGACGAGGTGGTGTGTGAGGATGTGGAGCTCCAGGCCTTCATCAAAGACATTTACGTCTATGGGATGAGGGGCACGAAGGCCTCAGGTAAGGTATGATGGCCCAGCCAGGTCTGCAGCTTGTCAAGTCCCTGCTGACAGCAGTGCTGCATGCACAGCATGCCTTGAGCTGTTGGGGACGCTCTCCTTTCTTGGCCTAAAGACGCTCAGTTTTATGGGTGAGACCCTGGATCAGGCCCTCCCTCCCTCAGGAGACAGCTCCTTCCTTTGCCACAGGTTCTCACTATGAGCTTGGGCAACGTGTGTAATCTCTCTGTACACTGGGGATCGGTCCTTTGATCTTGTCTGCTCATGCTTTAAGCATGAGGGGAGGGGCTGTCTGTATGTGCTGTTGGAACCACCAGGCAGACTGATAGAAATGACAGGGAGCAGCGAGACCCCCTTGAATCCTCTCCTCCAAACCTTGCACCGAATAAGAACAAATAAGAACCTCCCCAGGGGTATCTTGCTGCACTTTGCATTTGTTCAGCATCGGTGTCATCGTTGAGCTGTTCTTCTCTCTTCAAGAGAAGATACTCATACTTCTTTCCAAGGAATATTTTCCTTTGCTCTGTCTCCTTTCACTGCCTCTCATTTCTTGCAAACCATTACTTGGCTGTGGGAGCTCTCACCCATAACACAGCTCTATTCTCCCACCTGAGGTAACACTCTCCTGCCTTTTCCTAAACATGTTTTTTTCTTCCACTCACATTTTGTCCAAGCAGGTTTTCAGGAATTTATACAGGTGGGTGGGGATTCTTCATACTGTCCTGACTGATTTACATCTGGAAACACCTGTCAGCCAGTGACCTGGGGCAGATGGCTTTGGCATTGCATGCACACATGGTTGTGTGTGAGACCTCCAGGCAAAACTGTGATGTTTCCACTCATTACCAGTATGCGCTGGTGTATAACAGCCTCCTGGGCTCTACCTGCCTGGACAAGCAAAGGATTGGGGGACACCTAGTTGCTATCGGTTTTGTTTGTCTAGTTGTCTCTTAGGAAAAGCTTAGAAATGGCCTCCTAGTAGGAACTTCATGTTTGACCTAAGCAACTTGATACGGGACAAGTACTGAGCCTTTCCAGGGCTACAGCTGGGGTGGGACGCTACAAGCACCACTGGTGGCAGGACTGCCACTACAGGTGGGAAACCTGCCAGACCTGCAGCATCCCTGTCTGCACTGCTGCCACTCCAAGGGCTGGGGCAGAGAGCAGGGGGACTTGGCTGGGTCTGTAAAGAATAGAAGGAGGATAAATGGGGGAGGCTGTTGCACCCGGGGCTCCCCCTCCAGTTGCCCTTCCTGCCCTGGGAGGGCTGCTCTGACTGGGAGCATGCGAAGCCCCTTTAAAGATGAGCACAGTGTGCTTAGGATAGCAGGACACAGGAGGGGATGGTGCATCCTCTCCTTTTTGGGCTTGGTGGCTGGCCAGAGCTACCATGTGCCTCTTCCCCCTCTCAGGCTGAGTTCACATCTGCATCAGGTTGGTGGTGGAGATGGAAGCAGCTGGCACAGGCAGCCTGAGCCTGGGCAGCTCGCCCCAGGGTGCTGACAGGTCTTTAGGTATCCTGGGACCTGTGGTCACATTGGGCTGGGACAGGGAGTACAGCACAGGACTGTGATGTAGTTGGGATAGGAGAGATACAGGCTTGGGCGTGCTTTGGTAGCAAAATATTTCCCTAGTTCCTGACTATTCCCTTCTTTCTTTATATTGCACTGTTTGGTTATTCCCTTTCAAAGACAGCTTCGTGCAACTATTTCTGTTCCTCGTTCTGTTGTTTCTCTTTCAGAAGTTCTCGTTTCCTCACTTCCCGTTTCAGCAAATAAGCTCTCCCTGCACTCTTTCTCACAGTACACTTGATCGCTGAGCCTCAGACCTTTATAAATACAAGCACATGGTCATTTGCTCCTTGGCATGAACCTTCCCTGCTTGCACTGCAGACTGAAGAAAAAGGGAGTATCTGAGGCCCCTGCCCTGTGGACTCGCTGGGTTCCTTGCTGCAGGGTAGGTAGGGTGAGAGGACAGGGATACAGTATTTTTTAAAGATGTAATTATACTTTGCCTTTCCCTTAAGAAACGCCACATACTTTGCAAACAGTGGTGATGCCTCACAAGCCTGTATGAGGTAAGGCAGGATCACTCTGTTTTTACGGCTGGACAGTCAAGATACAGAGAGCTTGAGTAACTCCTGTTAGACCACGCAGCAAGATTCAGAAAGAGAGTGCCCTGGTCTTCAGTGACTGCTGCACAGCCCTCTAACTCATGCCTTTTGAGTAGCTGATTACTACTGGGTAACTGGGTTACTTCATAGCTGGGTTACTTAAGCTTTTCTTCTCCCTTGTTTAGGGTTTCCTAAGATGATCAGGACACGAGAGAAGCTAGCAGAATATCTCACAGTGATAATATTCACCACATCGGCCCAGCATGCAGCTGTGAATTTTGGTCAGGTAGGAATTTCTGGGAAGACTCTTCTACTTTCTGGGCTGGGAGATGCATCTGCCAGGGCAAGGTCTAAGAAATGTATTTTAGTAGATGTACAGACATTACATTACTCTTTCTGGTCAAAATAACTGCAGGGCCATCTGCAAATCCCCGTGAAGCCTGTGGAAATTGAATTGTTTTGGAAGCTGAGAAAGGTATTTTGAGTCCTAAATAGGTACCAAAGCTGAAATTTAGGGGTTCTAGCTTGTATATTTTAGTTTTAATAATTTCATTATGGGGAACAATTTTTTTAAGCATTTAAATGGGTTGCTAAGACCCCTTTCGGAAATGCTGAAGGGTTCAGGTGCACAGTCTAGCTACCATGCCTTCCAGACACCACCTGAACTGCCAGGATATGTGCTGGTAGTCTGTGGCACATTCTGCAATGAAATGCAGTGAGTTATGCTAAGTGGCTTTGCTTTGCATTTGCTGTGCTCCCGGGGGTTGCTGTTGTAAGCTGCGCTAATTTGGCAGTGTGCCTGTGCCGATGCAGCATACATCCCATTTTCAGATGTGGCTTAGGGAACACGTGCAGCGCAGTTCAGTGCTGTGACTGCGCTCATCTGTCTGAGTTGGTGCAGATGGCTATTTCCAATAGCTCAGTCCCAGCAGTGCAGCGATCTAGCTGGCCTAATGGAGCATTTACCAAGGGTCCTGAGTTAACTAGTTGAAAGCTGCCTTGCACATCTCCAGGACCTCCACTTCTACTTTCTGCAGCAGCACAGACAAGCCTCTACGAAGTAAAGTCTCATTGAAGTCAGTGGGACAGGAGTCCAGATCCTTCGTGATATCTAGGTACTTAACTCCCACTGACATACATAGAAATTTGAAGCAGTACATCTATGAGGATCTAGGCTTTGGTCATGTATGGTCAAGTTTTCAAAAGCAGCAATGTGCTTAATATTCCCAAAACATGGAAAGGGCATTGCTGCTCATTTCTTGAGTTTGCGAGCCAACTGGCAACTTGGAGCTTCCTCTATGATGTTTAATGTGTCACATACTGATAGCCTGTGTTACCCCTGCCTGCCTTTACTGACACATATCTACCCTGAAACTATAGTAACAGCCTGCCTTTCAAATGCTGTTTCTTCCAACATCAAGGCATTTTGGAAACCAGACTTCATAGCCAGAAGCAAATCTCTTTGTCAGGCTGTATTGCACAGAGCTTCTTCACCAAGTGGGTGATCGGTCACTGGAACAGGCTCCCCAGGGAAGTAGTCATGGTGCCAAGCCTGTCAAAATTCAAGGAGCGTCTGGACAATGCTCTTAGTCATATGGTTTAGTTTTAGGTAGTCCTGCGAGGAGCAGGGAGTTGGACTCGATGTTCCTTATGGGTCCCTTCTAACTTGAGATATTCTGTGATTCTGTGAGCTTTTTTTTTGGCACATGTTCTGGCTTCAGGCATGAATGATCTCACAGATAAGCAGGGAGACCATCTTTCCTATGGTAATTATTCCCAAGTACATCCCACATCCCTGTCCGTGTTGACCTTCCTGTCCACCCCTGCAGCTCAGGAGGCCTGGAGCAGGTCTAGAGCCAGGTGTCAAATGAACCCACACTATTCCTGTGCCACATCCATGCCCAGAGACCTCTGCGACTATTCATTTCTAACTGGTCATTACAAGTGATTGAGACATCTCCCAACCTCCCCCTCAGGAAATCCTGTCTAAGTACCACTAAGAAACCATCTCTTAATATTGCCCAGGCTATCAGGGTTTAGCAGAGAGCCTTCAGAGAATGAGAGGGGGAATTTGGCATGCAGAAGATATTCAGCCCATCAGCAAAAGGGTCTTCAGCCATGGGAAAAAATGGCAGAGAGAGTGGGTAGAGGGTAGGAGGATATGGCTATGCACTGGAAAGAACAGATTGAGCACAGTGTAAGCGTGGCACACAGCTGAAATGGGACTTTCCCTCAGGCATGGCAGGGGATATGTATGAAGGTAATGAAAAAGTGCTTGGAAAAGAGTGCAGCATCTCAGGTGGTGGCAAAACTCGGGGTCATATCTGAGGCAAAATGAGACATCAACATCCCACAACATTGAAGCAGGCCAGAAGTGATTCTGGGTTCCCAGTCTGGCACTCACCATGGCCACACCCACGTGCCATATTCCATGGTGCACCAGCATCCCTTGCCTCTCTTACTGCCTGACCACAGTACTGTGGGCATGTTCTTAGAGCAAATTTTGCAGAAAAGCGCAACTGGAGAAGAGGATATTTTATCAATTACAGGTTTTTTATCAGAGGTCGCCTCAGATTATCAGAAGAGGTCTTTGTTTAATAAAATAGATAAGTCCTTAGCCTGGCTGGTGAATCTGGGCTGTATGGCACATGCCTGTGGTTGGCAGAATAACTACTCCCATTAAGGCAACCCAACTCTCTCCCTTGTGAGATCCTGAGAAAGACGGTAGGGGCTTCCTTGTCTCCTTCAGTCCTTCTCTAGAGCATGCCTCTGTTCTTTAGTCCTTCTCTTTCTGAGAGGCTCATATTATAGAAGCAAAGTCTCTGGTGTCAAGACTCCTGATTTTCTTTGCAGTGTTCCTAAATACCAGCCACGGTAGCTTTTCACTGTGCTGTCTCGCTTTGTTGTGCAGTATGACTGGTGTTCCTGGATTCCCAATGCCCCACCAACAATGCGCCGCCCTCCTCCGACAGAGAAGGGGACAGTCACCATCGAGCAAATTGTGGAGAGTCTGCCAGACAGGGGACGTTCTTGTTGGCATCTTGGAGCTGTCTGGGCCTTGAGCCAGTTCCAGGACAATGAAGTAAGTCAACCGCTCTTCTCTACGTGGTGGAGATGTAGGTGGAATCATGAGGGCCATGGCAAGACCACATGGACTCATGAGATTGTAGTGCTGCTCTGTGCTTGACTGGACCATGTTTGCCTTTCTGTGGAGATGTATCCGTGGTGTGGGTTTGCCCTTGTTCCACCAGATGCAAACCAGCTCTGAGCGAGAAGTCGTATTTTTACTCTGAGGCTGTGTTTCAGCCAAGATGAAGGTTCCTAAGCTCAAGTATGGCATCGCTGACTAAGGATGCTGGTGTGGGAGGAAGAGGGCTGCAGAGGCACAAGGGTTTTCTCCGCTCCTTGTCCCAGCAGTGCTGGTGGAGAAGCTACAGCATCGCTGTGTCCCCATGTCCTGTCCCTTTGGAAAATCTGCCCCAGTGCCACATGCACTACAGTTGTGGCTTGTGCCTGGCTGGTGTGGAGTGCAAACAAAACGAGCCTACAGAACGCTTTGCAAGTATGGTCTATAGCCATTTCCCTCATGTAAAATGAGGTTGTAGGTACTTGGTTGTCTCACCCAAGGGCTGTGTCTGGAGGATGTGGTTTGAAATCCTTAAATGGAAGATGATGGACAGAGGGTACTTCTGAAGTTTCTCTTTAAGAAGTAAGCATGTTTCAGCTGAGAAGCCAGTAGTATGGGTAGTATCATGGGAAATAGTTACCTAAAGCAGGTAATATGCCAGTATGCATATTGGCAATGCGGTATTCAGGGCACCCTTAGAGTCCAAGCTGACTAAAGCAACTGTCAGGTTGAACTTTGAAGGACAGTTTTAAGTCAACAGAAACTTCCACTGTCACTGAAAGAAGCAGTCGTCTTCCTTTTTCATCCCTGGCTGTGCATTCCCTTCCCATGCTGTCCTTTTCTTCAGCAGCACAAACGTTTGAGTGGCTCTACAGAGATCTGGCTTGGGAAGCTGATCTGGCTGACCACTAGCCTGAAAAAAAGTGCTTATTTTTCAGTGGATGAGCTCCCTGCAGGTGGAGGAGGTGCCCCATAGACACCAGAACCAGCACTACAGAAAGATGTAGGGATGAAAAGAAGCACCTAGCGGTGGAGGGAGGATGGGACAGCATCTTTCATTGGCAGTGCCGATGTAGGCTAGCTTAAATATTGATAGTACTATTTTAATAGTAGCATTTGTGAGGCTCTGGGTCTTGTTCTACTGGATGACATAATGTTGAAACAGAATAGCCTTTGCTTTCTCAAAGCATGATTTTTTGGTGTTTTTCAATTAGCTGTTTCTGGGCATGTACCCAGACGAACACTTCGTGGAGAAGCCGGTGAAAGAGGCTATGGCAAAATTCCGCAAGAACCTGGATGAGATCGTCAACGCCATCACCGAGCGCAACAAGAACAAAAAGCTTCCTTACTACTACCTTTCCCCAGATCGCATTCCCAACAGTGTTGCTGTTTGAGCAGATACCCCGGAGAGTTTGGAGGCATGTAAAGCTAATGATGCTTTTACATACGCTTCTTTTCAATGAATTTTCAAGAAATGGATAAAATAAGAAGCCCGCCCTCTCTATCAGAGCTGACCCATAGTCTATTTGGACTTTCAAAACAAATTTGATTATGATTGATCTTGCAGATGAAGTCTAGTTGACAACCCTCTAGGTCAACTTTGTTACAAGTTTATTTTTCCAAGATTTTTTAATTAATCTTAGAATCAATATCCATGTTTCTGTTAGCTTTCCCTCTCCTGGTCAAAACAATATAATCACAGATTCACTTACTTTGTTCAATGAAAATGGTATCACGAGCAATAAGCAAGTCACATCTTTAAAATCCTTCCTATTTTTAATAGGTGACACTGGTGACATATAAAAATATAATCTTTAAAGTTTATGCACTGTTTTTAATCTGATTAAAACAAATGTTAAATATTTTCAGTACAGCTGTGAATGTCCTAATCAGGATGAAGGTGGAAGCAGGACATTTTCTTAACATAGCTGATGGTTTTTTATCACTTTCTTACTGAGTTCATGTGAAATGAGATAGCCTGATTCATAGGAGATGAAAATTTTGTACCTACGTAAACCTATATATTTTCTACATAAAACTAGTAAGGTTTGTTTTATCCTCTGCCAGCAGAGTTTGATGTCATTCATATGTACGGACAAATGTGTTGGTTAGCACAATGGCAATGAGCACAGACCTAGCAGTGCTTATGATTGATTTCTGTTTCATTGCTGAGGCTGCTGGGTTTTGTGTATAGTTTCTTCTGTTTTGTGGGGGATGAAGAGGCTACTTTGTATAATGATAAAAATTGTGGAGAAGGGTTAATCGACAGCTTCTAAGGGGAATCTTCAGCTTTGGCCAATTAAGCATAACTGGCATGTTCCACCTTAGTTAGAAACAACTGAGTTTTGTCTGTTTTGTTTAGAGGTGATTAGGTTCAAGTACTTGAGCTTTGGTTAAAGTTGAGAGAGTCATTGAGATAATGAAAGCAAAAATGAGATTTGGGAGATTTAAGAGTAGTAGTTTTGTTAATAACAATTACGGTTTATGTTTCCTAGAATTTGTTCCTTGTACTAGTTTTGTCAGCCTGCGGTGTGTTTTCTCGATAGATGAGAAAGCTTCTTGTGCCAATAAAACAAAACTGAACAAGAACATATAGTTTTTATTTCATAACTCAATATCTAATGCTGTGTGTCTCGAAAACCTTGTAGGAATAAGCACAACATGCTGTGTAGAGACATGAAGCTCCTCCACTTTGAGAAATGTAGTTATTTCTATCATTCATGTGTGATTTGGAAAAGGGTACTACTAAAATATATGTCTTTTCTGTTTCATGTGAAACACAGACGTGGAAGCACAACTGATTTTAGACCCTTTACAGCAGACTGATTCCCTTTTCTCCCCCCAGCTAAAGAGTTTCAGTAAAAATGTGGAAGGTAAGACCGCTTCCTGTTATTGAGGAAATACATTTAAGACTTGCACATCTTCTTTTTACTGCAACCCATGAGAAGTGATGACTATAGGAGCTGAGGCATGCAATTGTGTAGCGACACTGGAATAGGACCAGGGGATCAGAAACTGTAACAAGTAAGCTGTAAAAAAAAAAAAAAAAAAAAAAAAAAGGCGGCACAACTTGAATGCAAAAGGCAAAAAATGCAACAAGCTGATGCAATATATCCAACATGCCAGCCCTAACTCTTGTTCTTCCCCTGGGTTACAGTGAATGTCCTCTTGCCTCAGCTTTCATATGATAATGATCTGCATAGTCAAGTATCTGTCTAGAAAACGAAATATGGGAAGAGAGGCTGATGGCGGTTTTCTTGCATCTGTTCCCTCTGCTCTAGCCTGTGGACCCGGGATACAAGTAGGGTTGATGGGAGGTTTGGGGAATGGACTGTGCAGCTTTGAAGGTCGATATTAGCAGTCTGATTCAACTGCAGGAGAGGCTGTGGAAAGAGGTGAGGAGGTTAAAAGTAACACTGGCACCAGAAAGGAAGCAAATGCATGCAAACAGTGAAGTGCTTACTCTTCCAGGGGGTCTGGGTACACATGGTGCTGTGCCACTCCCTGCTCCCTTTTCAGCCGGTCACCGTCCCCCAGAAAGTCACCTTCCTGTGCATGGGCCATGGGTTCCTCCCCTACATCTTTAGCTATGACTTGCACAGAGGTATCCCCTAAGTCATGCTACTAAGGTACAGTGTCCGCTCACAGGATCGCTCCTAGGTGGAAATGAAAGGATCAGCTCTCTCTGAAGTGGGTCATGCACTCAGCTTTGTGATAGATATTACTGTTAGATGTGCATCGTCCCATGTCTAACGGGGTTTGACAGCCAATGGCATGTGTCTTAGCTGGATGGCTGTTGCTGCTGGCTAATCCAAGGGAATTTAGCCTGTCTCTTCCAACTCGGCTTCCTTGCTGTCTTTTCCAATTGCAGTGATTCTCAGTTGGCTGGAAGATTGAACTGGGAGACGTCCCCTTCAGAAAGTCCTGGCAGTAACTCGGGAGGCTCTGCCATCTCAGCCCTTCCTCCTGGTGTTTGGTCACAGGAGAGGGCGCTCTGGCTGTAAAACACCATTAGTGCTAATGAGAAAGGGACTGGGAAGGGTTGTCCTAAAGGACTGTCACAAATAGAGGAGAGGCCCTAATGTTTTTTCCCCAGGCAGATTAAAAAAAAATCTCTCCTGAAGGAGATGTCGTGGTTTAACCTCAGTCGGCAACTGAGCACCACCCAGCCGCTCGCTCACTCCCCCCCCACCCCGGTGGGATGGGGGAGAGAATCAGGAGAGTAAAAGTGAGAAACTCATTTAGAAGTGAGAAACTGTTTAAGAACAGTTTAATAATTGAAATAAAATAAAATACTAATACTAATAATAATAGTAATAATAATAAGAAGAATATACAAAACAAGTGATGCACAGCACAATTGCTCACCACCCACCCACCGATGCCCAGCCAGTCCCCGAGCAGCGGCCCCCCCCGGCCAGCTTTCCCCAGTTTATGTACTGAGCATGACGTCCCATGGTATGGAATGTCCCTCTGGCCAGTTGGGGTCAGCTGTCCTGGCTGTGCCCCCTCCCAGCTTCTTGTGCACCTCCAGCCTTCTCAGTCGGTAGAGCATGGGAAGCTGAAAAGTCCTTGACTAGTGTAAGCACTGCTTAGCAACAACTAAAACACCGGTGTGTTATCAACATTGTTCTCCTACTAAATCCAAAACACAGCTCTGTACCACTACTAGGAAGAAAATTAACTCTATCCCAGCCGAAACCAGGACAGGAGAAAACGAGGCCTTGAGGCAGAGAGAGACCATCAACGAGGGGACAGGGCAGACATTTCCCTACTGAAGTCTCTGACTCTTTGGGTTCATCAGTGACAGTGAGGATTTAGACTGCTGCAGCCAGTCCAGCTCTCATCACTAACCTCCCATTCTTTCCTCTTTTTGCAGGGTGAGTTCACCCCTGTAAACTTTTTGGGATATTCCCTTCCGCAACCTCCAAACATCCCTTGCAATAATATCATGATTCTCACTGCCCCTGGAAACAAAGCGCAGATACTTCATAGTCACCCCACACGAAGTAAGCTACCCGTATTTTTGCAGTCAATCCCCAATTTACAGGTGGGGAAATGGACTAAGAGCAATGAAATCTGGCAGATCAGCTCTGGTTTGAGGTGCCTCCTTTGTAGAAAGATTGTGAGAAAGCTGTTTACCTGCAGCACACTAATTTTAGCTTTCTAGAGAGTAGACAAGATGTTCAGGCTCGGCCACTCAGAATTTTTTGCTCTGTTGCATGTAGGGCAGAACATGGAATAGGCCCCAGAAGACCTGTTTCTAACGGGCAAGTTTTAATCAGCAGCTGGCCTTTCATGCCACAGTAGGTAGGTAGATACCACATGGTATCTATGAAGTAATTGCACACGCTGAGACAGTAGCACAAAGTGCTTAGTTTGCTTTATTTGTACTATAAACAGGAATAAATATTGCACAATCGGACATGGCTGGTAAGTTTAGAGGTTAACTGAGTCATGGGTTTTTATGGCCAGAAGACGTGGTTATGATTGCTTAGACTGATCTCAGCGTAACACAAATCTTTGGATTTTCCCTGAAGCATTTCGCTCTTCAAGTTCAATACAAGGGTGCTTGATCTAGAAAACTATCTTCTGTGAAACATCCACTCATGATTTACCAAAATACACAGTTCACCCTGGTGCTTGAGTCACTTGTCTCACTGGTGAATCCCTCTTGCTGTGAAAGAGACGTGCTGTGTTTCTAGTTGTGCGTGCATTCAGTTTTTGCTTCTTGCAACAGACAGCTTCTTGCAGTAGCTTTGTGTGACTGCAGAGTCTTTACTGACCAGTTCCCTACTACATCCTTCCCCTTTCTTTCGGTAAACTGAATTCATTTCCTGGAGCCTTTTGCTCTAAGACTTCCTTTAAACCTCTTATCCATTCCCACTGCATCTTTATTAACACTGTGTGGACAGCACGTGGGCAGTTGACAACGACCATGACTCAATGGCTATTTCAGTCATTATTTCATAGGCTGCATTTCTTCCTGCCTGCAACTACATGTCTGCAGTTTGTGCGTAGATTTAGGTCTCTGACATGTAAAAACAAAGCAACAGGTTGTTTGCTTGCAACCAGCAGCTGAAGAGATCCAGACTGGATGCAGATCTCAGTGGCCCAGCCTTACTGGTTCCAGTTACTGGAGGACACTGGTGTGTTTCTGTGGTTTATCAGCAGCCTCTTCATTGCACCAGCTTTGACATTCAAATTCATCTGCGTTGCCTCCCCAAGCCTGTGATCTCTGCTAGACGGATAGGTGGTAGGAACCAAGCTTGAACATTGCAGCTGACACAAGCATTGGCCTCTGCAGAGCGGATGGGGAAGCAGGATGGGCGCATCAAGGAAGCCTTGTCTCCAGGATCCTGCCAGGGGCAGACACACATGCATTCACACAGGTGCTGCCATCACCGGTGCAGCCAGCGTACAGGGGAAGGGAAGGAGTAGCTGCTTACCAGCTTGTCTTAATTCACGTACACGCAGGTACATGCATACGGGGATATAAATCTATCATAAGGACACAGGCAGGTGACATGACTGGAAGTGCAGAGTAATGTGGTGAACCATCACAGACACAGGAGGAACTTCACGTGGGCAGAAAGTTGTCACCTGCATTTGGGTTTTGGCTGGAGAGCAGAGTCTAAAAGGCTTAATAAAAGGTTAGCCAGGCCTTTTCACAACTGTGAGAAATTACTGCCATCTCGAAAGGAAGTGTCTACTGTGCTGGTAGACATCGCAAAATATATGTCAACTATACAGACAGAGGGAGAATATAATCTGTAGAGAATTGTCCATAACCACTCAGAAAATTAGAGGCACTCAGAAAAACAAGGGTGTCAGTTCTGTGATCTGATTGCAAGGCCTGAATTTCCTTCCCTTACTGCTAGAGTTTCCTTGCAAAGCAAAAGCTGATGTTGTAGTTGTTCAGATAAATGGACAAAATAACAGGTAAGATGCCGATTGTCTTCAGCAGTGGCAGGAGAGAAGAGTTTTACCATTGAAGAATTAAATTTCAGCTTTAATATGCCTTTATCTGGCAAACACTGGGAAGGTTAATTGCCCTGTATAGTGAGATGGGGATGCTGAAGAAGTTGTTGCTGCTTCTGACAGATCCCCAGAGACTGGAGATGCACAGTTTTCATTTTTGTGAGGTGAGTTCTAACACAACAATTTTTTTTTTAATTGAATGGATAAGCAATAAATTGATTTGCAGGAGCAGGGGGGAAAGGTAGCTGAAGTAGTCATTTTGAGCTGCTTCTCATAGACCTGTGCTATCACTTTTAAAATCAGAAGCAACAGAGTGGTTTAAGTGTTTGTTCATTTGGTGGTTTTTTTTTGTAAGCAGATGTGAGTAGAGATTATTTTGCACATAGTTTATTTTAATGAGCTTTCTTTAGCCACAGAACAGGGCAGCAAAGGCAGAGGTATGTGGAGCATATTTTGGAGACCACGAGGGACGTTCTGACTCCTGGCCTGAAGTTATCATTGAGGTCAGAAGGTAATTTAATAGCTATAATATGTTAGAGTGTCCCTGTGCCATCTGTCATTTTTAGTGTCAAGAGCAGTTTTAGGTGTTGTGGATTATCGGCCATTGCCACCTTATCTTCAGCAACTACCAGTCTCTTGATGAAAGCCTTTGCCTCAGGATACAGTAAAGGGAAGGCAGAAGATCTGTTTGTTGATAGTCTGTTGATACTGGAAACAAAAATGGGCAAGATTCTAGGGATGCTCTAAATTGATGTAGCTAATTTGAAATAACTGATGGCTATATGGATTTATACTCACTCAGAGCTGTCTTTAATCTTTTCCTTTATAGATATTGCTGACTATTTTGATCCTTTCCCGTTCATTCCTGGAAATGGTATGCTTCCCTTACCTAACGTCTGTTTATGGCTAGTAATTGTGGGCAGATTCTTTTCCAAAGCACTAGAGGGCGGCAATAGTATATTAAAAATAAATCTCTCTCCAGCCCTGGACGATACCGGTGCCACCAAGATGAGCCCTGGTTTCTCTTTCTAGTCCTCTTTTCCAAGCTGGTAATCTTGTTCAGTCGCAATTCTGACTGCTAGGGCAAACACCATATCACTGATCTTTTAGTGGTTTTTTTTTTTTTTTAAATGAGTCCTTATTCATCTTTTGCTGTACTAAAGCAGACTTCAAGCATGCGAAGTCTGCCACTTGGGTATGGTGTGCTGGCTTGTACTCAGTACCTCTGCCTTTGCATTAGACCACTTCTTGGTTTAAATACACGCTTAGGTGGAAGGGGCATGAAGAAGCTCCCACTGTGCGCAAGTTGCTGTACATGAGATCTGCTTGTCTGAGGGTTTCTCACTGTTCCTGCTGGCCACCTCCTGGCACATGGGCTCTCCTGCACTGTTAAAGGACAGCCCTTACCGATACTGAGCAAGAATGTCATAACTGGGCTGTTGCCATCTATTTGGCAATATCAGACACGGCTGTTCCCTTGACGTACTCAGTACTCGTGGTTTTGCGTGCCAGCTTCACTTCTACTTGAGACAGGAGGGTGACAGATCTATGCATGATTCTGAACAGGGTGTTCACATGTCAGCTCTTGGTCTGGAGAGAATATCCTCTTATCCAACACTTCTCCTGCTCTTGAGATTTTCCAGGAGGAGACTACATGCTTTTCAGGTTATTTGGCATTACTCTTTGGAAAGCAGACCTTTGAGAGCTTCAGCTTTTTCTATTTCATATAAAACAAAGACAGAACTCTTTGAGGCAGGCAAGGCCAAAGCAGTAAAAGTTCAGCATTTTAGATGACAGAGAAAAGTGTATGTGATCGGAGTTCCTAAACACTGCATATGTCTGCGAATAATTGCATTAGGTTTCATAAAGCCTGCACTTACACCACAGTCAGTGAGAGCAGGAGAAATCAAGTTGGATTAAGTCCTTTCAGCTTCAACAGATGACTCAACATCTCTACCATTGTAACTAGCAACAGCCTTTGGTTCAATGGGTTAGGGGCCAAACCCTCACTTTTTTCATTTAAGGGAGGTAAGTTTTCTTGGCTTGTAGAAAGTAGTGCAGCTAGGTAACATCAAGGCAAAAGGCTGGATAAGATTAACTGAATTTAAATGGTAAACAAAGCAGAAACATGGACGAAGACCCTAGATCAGAACTGCCTTTCGGGTAATTCTGCCTCTAAATCCAGAGAGAGTCTGATTTTCTAGCTCAGGGCCATCTTTAACTGTCTACTTAACTCCAAGCTTCAGGGCACACGATAGTCACTACCTGGGTAAGAGGCAATCATCAGGTTAGTAGGATAGCAATGTATCGGCTCATAGTTTTTAGTGCCTCCTTTGGAGCTGTCCTCTACTGTTCACCTCAGGGATTGCATCCTGTGCTAGAAAGACAGACGGTTTTGCTTCACAATCCACATGGCAATTACCAGTGTTACTGAACAAATTCCCTGTTTGTACCTATGCAAGTGGTGGACAATGCTTGAATACCTTCAGTGCAGTGAGAGAAATATTAAGTGAGCTGTTTTCCAAATGTTTCCTTGTAAGAGTTGAGTTGGAGCCTAATATCCTAGTTTTAACATCTGGCCTTTGGAAGGTCTCTTTCCAACTTCGGCTTCTCTGGTGAGCACAACTAAAACTCTACACCCAGCATCTGGCACTGAGCTGCTTGATGTGTGAGTGCAAAGTTCATATCTCCACCTATTCCAATAACTAGCTGGACTGACACCAAGACTGGGTGAAAAAGCTTGAAATAAGAGCAAAACCATGCCTTAAAAGCGAGGAATGCCCTGAATACTTTACCACACAACCCAGGGTCTAAGCCTCCGGTGGATTTGCTAGCAGACACCAGCATTTTCCACTGCTTTTTCAGGCAGCTGCCAACATAAGAGCGATTCAGCTTTGTACAGGGAAGAAGGAAAGAAAAGGAACTGGCAATGGCAGAAACCAGGAAGGATGTTTCATTCTGTCTATAAAATCCACATTCAAGACATAAGAAAGGGAAGGCGCAGACATCCTGGTGGGACTTGCGAGCACCATGTGGTAAGTCATGTCACTTTTCTTTCTTGTGGAGGCAGTAAAACACGTATTTCTATCCTAACCAATGAACTCCCCAGCGATTTTATAGAAAAGATGAATTTGTTTCTGGCTTTACTGGCTTTTTTTCTCCTTTCCCTCCTGACGTGCTCCCTGTGGGATGAACTGCACTGTTTGGCTCAGCTCCCCAAATCCAGGCTGCTTTTACTGTTGTGTCCGTTTGGTAACTGCAAGACAAAAGTGCTTGGGAAGAATGTCACCAGGCAAGACTCCTTGGCAGGTTCAGCCAGAGAACCCATTTTAATTAGGTAGGCATTTGATGGTACAGGCTATGCTTTTCTTTCTTTTTAAACCTTCTAGCTGCAGATGGGTTATTAGTTACTGCTAATAGTGTATTCACCTACTCAGACTGAGCTACTGCTGGATCTATTTTGCAGATGTTGCTCCTGCAGTTTGTTTTCCTTTCCATAAATAGCAGACCTTGTGTCTGCAGATTTCTTCTTTCCTTTTGCTTACTCGACTAGAAACAACATTTAGAAACAGAAAACCATGAAAAAAAGCAATTAGTGCTCCCTCATGTTTTCTGTGTTTCCAGGCCAATAATAAAATCAAGTTGTCTAGGAGAAAGTGAGAAGTGGGCCTCGATGTGGTAAGAGATGCTCTGGAACTGCTGGGGTCTCCTTGATGCTCTCAGGGTCTTCACTCTTACTAATATTTCCTCATCCCAGACTGGGCTCAGTGAGACAACACACAGGAAACCACCATGGTTTGGGTTTCAAGTCTTTATTCTCAGAAGTGATATGTATATCTGTTCTCACATACCATGGTTATCTTTCACATATGCCTAAACAAACAAATACACTGGTAGAAACTAATGTGTCGTCTATAATGTTCTTGATTTGCCTGTGGCAGAAGAAGATCTCTGCCTGACCTTATTATATTGCCAAGTCAGAGCAGTTGCATGAGGACCGGTACTAAAGATTGACTCCTTAGGCCAGGCGTATATGTGGTGGTTAGGGCCAGAGCCTGTGTCTGACGGGATATTCTCCTGTGCTGGTTTTGGCTGGGATAGAGTTAATTTTCTTCATAGAAGCTAGTATGGGGCTGTGTTTTGGATTTGTGCTGGAAACAGTGTTGATAACACAGGGATGTTTTCGTTACTGCTGAGCAGTGCTGGCAGAGTCCAGGCCTTTTCTGCCTCTCACCCCACCCCACCAGCGAGTAGGCTGGGGGTGCACAAGAAGTTGGGAGGAGGCACAGCCGGGACAGCTGACCCCGACTGACCCAAGGGATATCCCACACCATATGGTGTCATGCTCAGCATATAAAGCTGGGGGAAGAAGAAGGAAGGGGGGGATTTTCGGAGTGATGGCGTTTGTCTTCTCAAGTAACCGTTACGCGTGATGGAGCCCTGCTTTCCTGGAGATGGCTGAACACCTGCCTGCCGATGGGAAGGAGTGAATGAATTCCTTGTTTTGCTTTGCCTGTGCACGCGGCTTTTGCTTTACTTATTAAACTGTCTTTATCTCAACCCATGAGATTTCTCATTTTTACCCTTCTGATTCTCTCCTCCATCCCACCAGGGGGGAGTGAGCGAGTGGCTGTGTGGGGCTTAGTTGCCAGCTGGGGTTAAACCATGACATCTCCAAAGCTCAGTGATATCTGGATGCATATTGTTGCTCAGTGACAGGTGATTTGTGTGGAGTACAAGGATGCAATACATATTGCTCACATTCAAAAACTTCACTACAAAATGTGTCCTTCTTGGAAGCTACCCGTGTTTTATGTCCCTTGGCTTTTCACAAGTTCTGTGGTAGGGACTCAAACATGCCAATAGAAATGATTCATGTAGTGTTGGCTACATGAACTTTTTATTCATCTACTGGCAGAACAGGATTGTTTCATCTGCCAAAGGGCATTAAGCATTCAGTACCCACTAAGAACTAGTGGTAGCTAGTAGAAATTTGGTAAATTCTGCATATAAGGACTTGTGGAAAATTCCTATAGACCCAAAGAAGGCCCATGCTAACACAGTCCTACTGAAACTCTAACAACATCTAATCACCTACAAAGCAGGAATTAGGCTCTACAGTGATTGGTCTGTTTTTCTGAGTTGCTGAACATGCTAGACAAATATTGGCCTTTTAAATGAGTCTTCAGTTCAGTTACTCCTGTAATTAGTCCTCTTCTCTATGCAGAAGCTGTGTGGTGCAGAGAGAAATGTAGAGACTGAAGAGGTGAGGTGTGGTACGACAAAGCAAGGCAAATCAGCTTTTCTAGACAAAGAGTTTGCAGTGGCCTTGGCCACAGTTTGAGGGAGCTGTTTGGAGAAGTTGGAGAGAACTGCCTGGTGGGGAGTGAATAGAAGAAGGCTGTGAGAAAGTCCTGTGCACCAGAAACTGGGACCCAGCAGGAAGCAGTTGGATAGTTTCACTATTTAATTTTGAGCTTCATATTAATAAACCGTGATCCTAGTAAACCCTTTCAGGCTGCAGCATGGGTAACAGTTGGAAAAGGAAACAGGCGAAGTAGCAAGCATACCTGCAAATATAGCAGTGATACATCCTACTATGATGATGAAAAGGAAAAGGCCCACCTTGCTATGTTCTGTTCTGTAGCTTTTCAGTTGCTGGAAGAAATATGGATTGTTAGATGTGAATGAAAACAACACGACATCGTTTCCTGGGTGTTCTGCACAGATGCATGCCGATATCCTCAAGGACATGAAAGTTACCACCTGGATATCTGTAAAGAAATACTTACAAAGCAAGGCAGGAGAATAACTGAGACCACCCTACCAATGCTTCTAGGGGAAGGCAAACTGAGCCTCCTATGGCAGTGGAAGCTGCCATAAATGTTTGTAGAACCTGATCTTATGTCCGCTCCACAAAGACCTCAGTGATACCACAGTGCAGGAGCTAGAAAGCATAGAAAAGGTGATAGCCTGGAGCTGAAAGGACTCTTCCTTGATCACCACTGCCTGTTAGGGTCTGAAATCCTGCAAACTGTTCTTGTAAGAATTCTTCAGCTCCTAACATTTATTGTCTGACCACCTTCTTTAACCTGTCTGATCTCCAGGCTTGATCCTGAGCCCTGGCTCTGGTCTGGCCATGGAATATGAAAAGTCAGTCCACGGTGATCTACCTCAGCTTAACAATTGTGCCTGATCGAAAACAGCACAAGGAACAGTACAGGGAAGAGATCAAGTACACACATGTGAATGCCCCGTCCATTTGCTCTGTGACTCTACAAACGCCCTGAGAAGGATGAATACCAACAGTGAGACAGAAACCTGTCAGCTGTGTGGAGAAAGGAAACGTGGTGAGGGTCTCCAAAACCAGTCTATCTAGGCTGCAGCCTGCAGCTGGTCTGCAAGCTCAGAGCATTGTTCTCTGAACTGGGAACATCCCTCAAGCCCTCTATTAAAAGGACAATATTGTCCCAGGTACGTGGAGGTAGATCAGAGGAGATGGGGAAAAGGAAACTCTTGGAAGTGATCATTTTCTCTAAACAAATCATTAGCAGGAAACTTTAGAGCAAACGTTGATTACTCAAGTCTCAAAGCCTTGATGGCAAAATTTACAAACGCACCAAGTTTAATATTCAACAAGAACCAAATGCAAGAGTGACTTAAAACCCTACCCTGAAATACATATCTCTTTTCTTCCAACATTGGAGTGTGTGCAGAACCTGAACTTTGCTCGGGGCTGCTCTGGATGGCTGTGTCACTGCTCAAATTTGCTAGTAATTATGTCAATGCCTCTTGGATCAATGTCCACTGAAGGTAGTGGGTATTTTTGCTTTAACTTCAGTTAATGTAAGTTTGGAATTAGTCCTTCAGAGTCCCTTCATAAAGCACCAAGGGGAAGCCATTTTTCTCTCCCAGAACATTATCTCAGTTTCAGGTTAACTATTATGAGTGTATAGAATAAAATGAAAATTACCTACTTCACCAAAATCAGATCTTGCTCCATACTCGACCTTTTTGCTAAGCTGAAACATTAGACGGTCCTGAAGAGAAATGCAAGAATCCTAAAAGCTTATTCAGAGACTGTGATCTTCTAATACGCATCTAGAGCATAGAGTGGACTAGCAAATATTGAATATAGTAGCAAAGACAAGTGCAAAGTCCTGCACCTGGGATGACAACCATATCCCACTCTCCTCAGCACTAGTCAGGCCACACCTGGAGTGTGGTCCAGTTCTGGTCCCCACAGTTCAAAAAAGATACGGACAGACTGGAGATGGCCCAAAGGAGGGCCACAAAGATGATCAAAGGGCTGGAGAACCTGTCCTGTAAGGAAAGACTGAAGGAGTTACGTCTTTTCTCCCTGGAGAAGAGGTGGCTCAGGGGGGACCTCATCGCAGTATTCCAATACTTAAAGGGCAGCTACAAAAAGAATGGAGGCTCTCTTCACAAGGAGCTACATGGAGAAAACAAGGGGCAAGCAATGCATACAAATTCCACTGGGAGAGGTTTCATCTTGATATAAGAAAGAAATTTTTTACAGTGAGAACAATCAATCCCTGGAACAACGTCCCTAGGGACATGGTGGAGTTCCCATCACTGGAGGTTTTCAAGATGCAATTGAACAGGGTGCTAGATAATCTCACCTAGGCTTCCTTTCCCATGAAAGGTTGGACCAGATGATCTTTCGGGGTCCTTCCAATCTGGGCTGTTCTATGATTCCATGATCTTTTTCTTTCATTCAAAGTATAGAATTTCACTCAGACCTGAATACGTGTTTATACATTGCCCAAATGCATCTGCAGTAGGCAAAACTAATGCTCTTCTTCCTAGTGAAGGAGCAGTCATTGCACTGTGAAGTTAACTGGATTTCCTATAGGGATATTCCCATGTAGAACCAATATTCCTGACTGAGTGGAGTGAGCTGTACTACTACTCATCTTGTATCGTTTCAGGTGACCTCATTTGTCATAAACTGTATTGCTATGACCTCTACATCCCATCTGCACCTGCACCACGGAACAAGGAGCAGATAGCTGTTGACAGCTTTATTAATGATAAGATTGTGGAAGTCCTGGAGAATGATGATTACTGCTGTTACCACGGTTACAGGAATTTTGTTGGTGGAGATACCATTATACATGCCATGCAGAAACCCATGAAAATTATCTCTGTTACACTTATACCAGTCTGCAAAGACCAATACTTCCAAACTCTTTTAGACATGCTTGTAACTGCAGATAAGCTGAGGAGAATTGTGCTGCTTTTGTTTGATGCTATTTACACCTTGCCCGATCTATGGCAATGTTGCTTTTCAATAGAAGTCAACAACCCACAACTTCTGCGCAAAATAATAAAGAAAACCATAGATAGTCATAGAAAACTGATGCCATTGAGCAGAAGGAAACAGGTAGTATCGAGGGAAATAGACACAGGTAAGATCATAGGTCTTGTCATGTTTAACTGTTGGATTAATTTAATTTGAAGTTTATTTTGCCCTGGAGAGGCAGAGGAGGGTGACAGCTTTGGAAAGAGGCAGTTTCTAGTATGGGACATTAAGGATTGCTCAGCAATACTGGTGCAAGTTTCTGCCAGATTATCTCCATCAGTCCAGGCTTCCTCCATCAGTCTATCCAGGATGCAAGTTGGGACAACAGTTTGTTATATGGGTACCTCACTTCAGTGAGGATTTTGACAGATCCACCTTGCTGTAGAATGTCTAAGGCTATGTCTATGCAGTCAGACCCCACGATGAGACAGAACTGCCTAATTCGGGCACAGTTCTATGCTTACAAATGATTTCTAAGATAGTCATAGATCATGTTACATCAACTAGAAACACAGGTAGAGCAAAGTCACACTGTCTGCACTTGGTGATGGTAATATATCCTGAGAGTTTTACCAAAACAGTCCTGTGGCAGTTCTTTCAAAACTCTTCTATCTGTGAAATCTAGATCTTTGGTCCCAGAGGGAGAGAAAAAAATATATTCTGCCTAAAGGTAAAAGCCTTCTAATGCAACCTGAAATAACATCTTTAGTCAGCCTAAAATATCTTGTCTAAAGAATTTCAAGAAATCTTAGTGCTCCAGTGAGATTTGCATACCTTGAGGGGAACCTGAAATCGTTTCTTTCCAATAGTAAAGAAACTCTCCAGATAGCCAGGGGGATGTAGGACATTCAAGCCACTGCTGTGTAGAACTGATCATGACTTTCTGGCCACCAGTTTGGTATTCAGATAAAGGACACATTTCTTGTGATAGATTTTCAGTATCTGACCTGGTTTGGGGAATAAACTCGGTAATGGAACTCTGGAGTATTTTCTTCAGCGCCCTTCACTGTGCTGAACACTTCACAAAACAGACAGACAGGCGCAGCTGCTGTCTCTAAAATCCTAAACCTTTCCTGACACCTATGTGTCTGCATACTGATAGAGAAGCAGATCTGCACTGATTCGTGTCTGTGCACCCAGCAGTAAACAAACACACGGGGCCAGGTACATAACATCAGTTACAAAGCGGCTTGCTTATTCCATGTCAGATTAGACATGATTGTGCCTTTTGGTTGTTTATATTTTGTCTTATCCTGGAGAAGAGCTTGCTCTCCTTAACTGTCCTGCCTTCTCTTTCCAGAGTCTACTTCGCCTTTCTCATCCTCCACAGGCAGAGACTGTAGGCGATACCAGCGTTTTTTAGTATGCATTACTGCAGAGTGTCTGCAGGATAACAGAGGTGGATTTAGCCAACTAATGTCTCTGTGCTCCATCTTTGTATTACAGCCCCTTTCAGGAGGTCAGATAGATCAAGGGAGTCATTCAGACCGTACTGGAGACATCACTGCACCTCTTCCTTCAGCAACTCATTCTTGCAGCACAGAGTGCTCCCCCACAGAGGTACTGCTCCTGCACATTCACTCCATACACAGGCTGCTCCCACATACTCGGTAATGCTCGCCCAGCCAGGGCGCTCCCACTCGTGTAATAGTCCCACACAGCAGCAGCTGGGAGGACTTTGTTGCAGTAGCCTTTAGGAACTTTAATGTCCTGCATAACAGATTCCTGCCTTTGCAATTGTGCTCTTGAGCTGAAAAATAAAGACCGTATTTATCTGCATCAGAGTAATTACTGGAAGATGATTCATATAGGCATAATGCTCTCAGGTGGTGGTGGTTGATAAACAGTGCACTGGAGCTGCTGCAAAGGAAAGAGCTGGTGGGGAAAGCAAGCATGAACTGCATGGCCCTTGCTTATGGCATTAAGTGTACATCTGACTGCCTGGTGAAGCTAGCTGAACTATAAAACACAAGCAAGATAAGAGAGGTGTTACGATTCAGCTTGAGTCTCTTAGGGCTGTATAGTCTTAATGGGCAAGCATCAGCTGAAATGTGGATTGCCATTCATGTCTGTGCAGCATTGCTTCTGCAGTGCTGTGAGCCAACTTCAGTTCTTACCATAGTCAATAGTAAGACTTCACCTCTTCCAATTTATCTCTTCGAGGGGGCAATAGACTGGCTCTTTCCTTAAAAACACAAGCTGTAGTCAGGTTTTCACCACTGCACCACTTTCAGAATATGTATATAGCTTTGTATTTTGGGAGATCTTCAAGGAGCATTATGTGCAAGGTTTGGTCAGGATGCCTAACAGAATAGTAAGGAGTGACTCTCTTCTTTTCCTTTCAGATTTCTGGTAGATTGGAAGTATGTTCATTGGTACGTTCCTAGCACCATCTCAAACCACATCATCTTCTCTGAGGACAGACAAACTAACTAATGGTCCCTGTAGGCTGTGATCCCGTACAGAAACCAGCTAGAAACTCTGGGAGGGTTCCAGCTGATATATGTTTATTTTGTTTTCTGTCCAGAAACTGAAGACATCCTGAAAGAAATGTCCTACATATATTTTCAAGAGCTGGATGATTATTTTATGAGATACTGGGATGCTAGCAATCAGTGGATCAGACAACAGATCTGTCAGGTGTTGGTCAAAAACATCAAGAGGGACTTTCTGACTTTCTCTAGGTTGGCAAACCTGGAGAACTTAGAGATGAGAGTAAGAAATCTCATCCAGTGCAACAGCTCTGCTTCCAACCAGGAGCTTCGCATTCAGCAGGAGAAAGTACACTGTTGGATTCTGGCAGCAATGTTTGTTCATGTCTACACAATAAACAAAGCTGAAAGGACATCAGTGTGTGTCCTTGTTTCGGCAGGGATAGAGTTAATTTCCTTCCTAGTAGCTGGTACAGAGCTGTGTTTTGGATTTAGGATGAGAATAATGTTGATAACACACCGATGTTTTAGTTGTTGCTAAGCAGTGCTTACACTAGCCAAGGACTTTTTAGTTTTCCATGCTCTACCGACTGAGAAGGCTGGAGGTGCACAAGAAGCTGGGAGGGGGCACAGCCAAACTGGCCAAAGGGACATTCCATACCATGGGACGTCATGCTCAGTACATAAACTGGGGGAAAGCTGGCCGGGGGGGCCGCTGCTCGGGGACTGGCTGGGTCAGCGGGTGGTGAGCAATTGCATTGTGCATCACTTGCTTTGTGTATTATTATTATTATTATTATTATTATTATTATTATTATTATTATTATTACTACATTATTATTATTATTGCTATTATTATTTTATTTCAATTATTAAACTGTCTTTATCTCAACCCACGAGTTTTTCTCACTTCTACTCTTCCAATTCTCTCCCCCATCCCACCGGGGTGGGGGGGAGGAGTGAACGAGCAGGTGTGTGGTACTCAGTTGCCAACTGGGGTTAAACCACGACAGTGTCTTATCAACATTATTCTCATCCTAAATCCCAAACACAGCACTGTATCAGCTACTAGGAAGAAAATTAACTCTATCCCAGCTGAAACCAGGACAGTATCCACCCCTTATTCTATACCATCTATGTCATGCCCAGGTCCCACACTTTCCAATACATTCCCATTAATCACCACCCCTTTTCCTGTCTTTTGATAGGATATCATTCCCTTAGTCTATGGGCCATTCCTCTAAAATGTCCATTGAGTTTATTTAGTCCATGACTTTGGAGTCTGTCTGTCATAATAATCTTTCAGGGCAGGAAAGATGGGGATGGTATGTGGTGTTGGATTGTTTCATGTTGAAGTCGGTTCTGGTTCCATCATCACTGCTCTTTGCTAGGTTTCATCAAAGTTCATTCTTCATTAACCTGGGTGATTCTTAGTGTAATACCATTGATATGGCATATAATATTATGTAGCAGTTAACATCATACAGTTCAAATCACTGGCTATTCTCACCCAAAATCAAATCCCCTTGAGGTACACATTGGACTTCCCCATCCTTCCGCATTATCTACCAAGTGCACCCAGGTCCTTGAGCAAAAGCAATCCCACGGATGGGTTTGCCTTTTCCCGAGGCAGGAATAACCCAGACTGTCTTCCCCAGCATATTTTTTATGTGCACTACCGGGACTTTATTCCCATCTACAGTACGTAAAAGTTCTGACTGGGCAGGGCCAGCTCGACTGGCAGATCCCCTCGTGTTGACTAACCAGGTGGCCTTTGCTAAATGCGTATCCCAATGTTTGAATGTCCCGCCACCCATTGCTCTCAGTGCAGTCTTTAACAGTCCATTGTATTGTTCGATTTTCCTGGAGGCTGGTGCATGATAGGGGATGTGATACACCCACTCAATGCTGTTTGGCCCAGGTGTCTATGAGGTTGTTTCAGAAATGAGTCCCGTTGTCTGACTCACTTCTTTCTGGGGTGCCATGTCGCCATAGGAATTGCTTTTCAAGGCCCAGGATAGTGTTCCGGGCGGTGGCATGGGGCACGGGATATGTTTCCAGCCATCCGGTGGTTGCCTCCACCATTGTAAGCACGTGGCGCTTGCCTTGGCGGGTTTGTGGGAGTGTGATATAATCGATCTGCCAGGCCTCCACATATTTATATTTCAACCATCGTCCTCCACACCAGAGGGGCTTTAACGACTTGGCTTGCCTGATTGCAGCGCATGTTTCGCATTCATGGATAACCTGTGCAATAGTGTCCATGGTCACGTCCACCCCTCGATCAGAGCCCATCTATATGTTGCATCTCTTACTTGATGGCCTGAGGTGTCATGGGCCCACCGAGCTATAAATAATTCACCCTTATGTTTCCAGTCCAGATCCACCTGAGCCACTTCAATCTTAGCAGCCTGATCCACCTGCTGGCTGTTTTGATGTTCTTCAGTGGCCCAACTCTTGGGTACGTGAGCATCTACGTGATGTACTTTTATAACCAGATTTTCTACCCAGGCAGCAGTATCTTGCCACAATGCAGCAGCCCAGATGGGTTTGCCTCTGTGCTGTCAGTTGCTCTGCTTCCATTGCTGCAACCACCCCCACAGGGCATTGGCCACCATCCGTGAGTCAGTACAGAGAGAGAGCACTGGCCACTTTTCTCGGTCAGCAATGTCTAAAGCCAGCTGGATGGCTCTCACCTCAGCAAACTGACTCAATTCACCTTCTCCTTCAGCAGTTTCTGCAACTTGTCATATAGGACTCCACACAGCAGCCTTCTACCTCCGATGCTTTCCCACAAGACGACAGGACCCATCAGTGAACAGAGCATATTGCTTCTCATTTTCTGGTAGTTCATTATACATTGGGGCCTCCTCAGCACGCGTGACCACCTCCTCTGGTGATATTCCAAAATCCTTGCCTTCTGGCCAGTCCATGATCACTTCCAAGATTCCTGGGCGACCGGGGTTTCCTATTCGAGCACTATGTGATCAGTGCAACCCACTTACTCCATGTAGCATCAGTTGCATGGTGTGTACAGGGGACCCTCCCTCTGAACATCCAGCCTAGCACCGGCAGCCGGGGTACCAGGAGGAGCTGTGCTTCAGTACCAACCACTTCCGAAGCAGCTCAAACCCCTTCCTATGCTGCCAATATCTCTTTTTCAGTTGGAGTATAGCAGGCCTCGGATCCTTTGTATCCCCGACTCCAAAACCCTAGGGGTCGACCTCGAGTCTCCCCTGGTGCTTTCTGCCAGAGGCTCCAGGTAGGGCCATTCTCCCCGGCTGCGGTGTAGAGCACATTTTTTACATCTTGCCCTGCCCAGACTGGCCCAAGGGCTACTGCATGAACTATCTCCTGTTCAATTTGTTCAAAGGCTTTTCATTGCTCAGGGCCCCATTTGAAATCATTCTTCTTCCGGGTCACTTGATAAAGAGGGTTTATGATCAGACTGTAATTTGGAATATGCATTCTCCAAAACCCCACAATGCCTAAGAAAGCTTGTGTTTCTTTTTAACTAGTTGGTGGAGACATGGCTGTTATTTTGTTGATCACATCTATTGGGATTTGACGATGTCCATCTTGCCATTTTATTCCTAAAAACTGGATCTCCTGTGCAGGTCCCTTGACTATACTTTGTTTTATGGCAAAACCGGCTTTCAGAAGGATTTGGACTATTTTCTTCCCTTTTTCAAAAAAAACTTCTGCTGTGTTGCCCCACACAACGATGCCATCAATGTATTGCAGGTGTTCCGGAGCCTCACCCTGTTCCAGTGCAGTCTGGATCAGTCCATGGCAAATGGTGGGGCTGTGTTTCCACCCCTGGGGCAGTTGGTTCCAGGTGTACTGGACGCCCCTCCAAGTGAAAGCAAACTGTGGCCTGCACTCCGCTGCCAAAGGGATTGAGAAAAACGCATTAGCGATATCAGTTGTGGCATACCGCTTGGCTGCCTTTGACTCCAGTTTGTATTGAAGTTCTAGCATGTCTGGCACGGCAGCACTCAGTGGCGGCATGACTTCATTCAGGCCACGATAGTCTGCTGTTAGTCTCCACTCTCCATTAGACTTTTGCACTGGCCATATGGGACTGTTAAAGGGTGAGCGAGTCTTGCTGATCACTCCTTGGCTCTCCAGTCGATGAATCAGCTTATGGATGGGAATCAGGGAGTCTCGGTTGGTGTGATACTGCTGCTGGTGCACTGTTGTGGTAGCGACTGGCACCTGCTGGTCTTCAACCTTCAGCACCCCCACAGCAGAAGGGTCCCCCAAGAGACCAGGCAAGGTAGACAGCTGTTTAATTTCTTCTGTCTCCAAGGCGGCTACACCAAAAGCCCACCGGTTGGGGTGGCCCCTTTTGGGTCCTTGAAATACCCTCTCCTGAGGTAGTCTATGCCAAGGATGCACGGAGCCTCTGGGCCAGTCACAATGGGGTGCTTTTGCCGCTCATTCCCAGTTAGACTTACTTTGGCTTCCAATACAGTTAGCTGTTGAGAACCCCCCGTCACCCCAGAAATACAGATGGGTTCTGCCCCTTTATAGCTTGATGGCATTAGGGTACACTGTGCACCGGTGTCTACTAGAGCCTTATACTCCTGTGGGTGTGATGTGTCAGGCCACCGAACCCACACAGTCCAGTAAACCCGGTTGTCCCTTTCCTCCCCCTGGCTGGAGGCAGGGCCCCTCTAGTCCTCATCATAGTATTCGTTTCTCATTTCCTGCAAATATGAGTGAGAAGTCTCTTCGTTAAGATCAGAAGAAAGATTGGCCCTTCTACTTTGTCTGGAGAACTGCCCGCTGGAAACTGGAGCAGCAATTTTCCTGGAAGAACCCCCTTTTGTGACTGTTTTTCCTTGCAACTCATGTACCTGTGCCTCTAGGGCTGAGTTAGGTTTTCCATCCCACTTCCTCATGTCCTCTCTGTAGTCACGCAGGTAAAACCACAGGGTGCCCCGTGGTGTGTATGCTTTATATCCTCTCTTGAGCAAAAGAACGCTGACTCCTAATAGCTGAGATACTGGTCCGTACAGGTGGGGAGTAGGACCTATCCTCTTTGAATTGCTGGACCTTCCAGGACAGTTTCTCCACAGCTGAGACGAGGGAGAAAGAGAGACCTTCTTTGTATTGCCGGAGTTGACCAGCCAATTCATCCACTGTTCGTCCCTCTCCGACTTTCCAGGTCATCACTGCCAATGAGTTGGCATATGAAGATGGTGCACTCCATGCAAACTTCTGCCACATGGGTCGTGTGCACTTGACTTCATCTGGATCTTTGGATAACTGCTTGTTGTTCAGGTCACCATAAATCACCTCCAGCATGGCTAATTCCCTCAGGTACTGAATAACTCTCCCCATGGTGGTCCACTTGCCTGGATGACATATAACGTCTTCCTTGAAGGGATACCTTTCCTTCACGCTTGACAGGAGTCGCCTCCAAAGGCTGAGGACTTGTGTCCTTCTTCCAATTGTTTTGCCAATGCCCCCTTCCCCAGAAAAGCATCCCAGCTGCTTGGCTTCCCTA
Source organism: Aptenodytes patagonicus (assembly GCF_965638725.1). Lineage (NCBI taxonomy): Eukaryota > Metazoa > Chordata > Aves > Sphenisciformes > Spheniscidae > Aptenodytes > Aptenodytes patagonicus. The sequence continues at coordinate 11,387,488 of NC_134953.1, read as the reverse complement.
CCCTCTAATTCCAGGCTACTGGCCCCATTATCCCAGCATCGGAGCAGCCAGGTGACAATATGCTCGCCTGGACGACGGCTGAAATCTTTTTGTATATCTCGCAGCTCACTCAGGGATAGAGATCGGGTGGTCACTGCCTCGTTTATGAGTTCTTCCTCTTCTTCCTCCCCGAGCAGCGGCCGACTCTCCTCCTCCTGTTCTCGTGATAGCCCTACTCCGGGGCAGGCTGCCTCGTACACTTCTTCCTCCGGCTCCCTTTTAGAAGAATTTTCTTCCTCCTTTACTAAACGAGCTGACTTCCACTTCCAAGATTTCTTCTTGTGTACAGGGGCGACTGATACCGGCACAGGTTGGCTCTTTGGTTCAGCCGGGGTGCCTGTTGCCAGGGTCGGAGTAGCCGCAGGGCCTGTCGTTTTGTCATCAGATCCAGAGACCTTCTCTTCCCCTTGAGGGTACTGAATGGTGTTGAACAGGGCTCGGTAGGCATGGGCCAGGCCCCAGCACGTTGCAGTGATCTGTGTCTCTCTGGAGTTGCCAGGGTGACAGCATACTTTTTCCAAATATTCTACTAATTTTTCAGGATTCTGCACTTGTTCAGGGGTGAAGTTCCAAAACACTGGGGGTGCCCACTGTCCTAGGTACTTGCCCATGCTATCCCACACACCCTGCCACTCATAACTATCCAGCCTTGGGGCAGATCTCTGGATGATATTCTTAAATTGCTTATTAACAAAGCAATTAGACAAAACCGAAACAATATTCCCAAGAAATACCAATAGAAGTATCTTAACTACCCAGGGATGTTCAAGATACTGAAAAGTTACTGTAACAAAGGACAAAACATCATAGAAGAAGGTAGTGATGCTGCCATTCTGTATTTCCTCCATAAAAAAACCCTCAGAGGAAGAACTATAATTGCTAATTGTCTCCACGAAGTGGTACCCGAAGTACAGTAATGGCTTCAGTACAAAGCTCAAATACCAGATTAAGCTCAAGGCCGTGTTTTGAAAACAAACCTCCCAGGCAAAACATCACTAGTCACTGCAGACCACAGCAAACAGCAAAACCCAACACCAATCTCTAACATGTACAGCAAAAAAAAAGAGCATGATGCAGATCAGATAAACTAATATCAAGAACAGATGAATTAATATCGTGACCCACAACTGTTAACAGATATAAATTCCTTAATGCACTCTGGTTAATCTGTTACTATCTCAAACCCTTCAAGCGCCACGTTGGACACCAAAAAGGACTGTTGTGGTTTAATCTCAGCTGGCAACTGAGCACCACACAGCTGCTCGTTCACTCCTCCCCCCCACCCCGGTGGGATGGGGGAGAGAATCGGAAGAGTAAAAGTGAGACAACTCGTGGGTTGAGATAAGAACAGTTTAATAATTGAAATAAAATAAAATACTACTACTAATAGTAATAATAAGAAGAAGAATATAGAAAGCAAGTGATGCACAGTGCAATTGCTTATCACCCACCCACCGATGCCCAGCCAGTCCCCGAGCAGCGGCCCCCCCCGGCCAGCTTTCCCCAGTTTATGTACTGAGCATGACGTCCCATGGTATGGAATGTCCCTTTGGCCAGTTTGGCTGTGCCCCCTCCCAGCTTCTTGTGCACCTCCAGCCTTCTCAGTCGGTAGAACATGGGGAGCTGAAAAGTCCTTGGCTAGTGTAAGCACTGCTTAGCAACAACTAAAACATCGGTGTGTTATCAACCTTATTCTCATCCTAAATCCAAAACACAGCTCTGTACCAGCTGCTAGGAAGAAAATTAACTCTATCCCTGCCGAAACCAGGACACTAGTGCATTGCATAGTCAGAGGGATAGAAGTCTGCCTCAGCAACATTACTCAGCTAGGTCTTAATTTCCAGTTGAACTAACAACAATTTTGGCTCCCTGGTTGAATTCTCTTTCATTAGAGAAGCTATTAAATAAGAGACTCCTCAGATGATGACAATGAATTTTGATAGCATGATGTCACCAACCTGACACTTACAATAGCCTGGAACTGCCCTACAGAGATAGAGGCAGGAGGTCCTTTCCCAGCCTCTGGTCCAATTCCCTGGTTACAGAGCACACTGATGGATCCATCTGTTCCCACACCTGGGAGTGTTTTTGAGTCTCCTCTTCACAGAGGAACTTGTTGGTCTTTGGAGGGGCCTAGACATTTCCTGTAGTTATTCACAGTGCTCACTCAGAGCATGGGAACGTGCCCGTGGTGGTTTCTGCTGCCTGGTGGTCACTGCTGCAGCCTCTTGATTCAGAAGTTGTAAGACATTTTAATCAATAGAGGTTAGTTTCTGATGCTAGAAATATTTAACCTGTACTTAACTTAATCAGGGTTCACTCTAAAGTTAATTCAGGCTTTTGGCTGCCTGCATATATCAGTATAGAGCAGACGTTTCTGGGAAGTCTGGCCAGCCAGTTCAGCAGAACTGCACACATACAGCAGAGGAACGCCTTACACTCGATGTAATTACCACAGTTTGTGTCAGCGGTGGGAACTAGACTGAGATCATCCTTTTATATGGGTCACTGAAAAGTCATTTCTTTCCCAACTTGGTGCTTGTCTGTAGAGCTCTTTATTCACTTTTCAGTACCTTGTTTGAGCACCTTCCTCACACACATGAAGTGATTAACACCATGTGCAGACTGACAGCTGTCACATGTAGTTCCTCCCTCCCCACACGCTGCTTCTTCAGGATCCATTTCAGGAGAAATCCCTGTAGGCAAGTGGTACATCGGTCTTCCTGAAGACTGGGCAGCAGAGTCTCTGAGTCCTGTTGTCTGTGCTGGAAGCACAGCAATACAAGAGCCACCGTCCCTGGGGGGGCTGAAGTGTATGCATGACTCTCATCTCACTTAAATGACTGTTAGATACTTTACTTATAATACAATGTTCTTTGCTTGCAGCCTGCAGCTCTTAGCCAGATTTTTTGTTTCAGTTCAGCAAAAGCTGAGCCATACCATTTGCCTCAAAGGTACTGCAGCCATGACAGCAAAGGGAGCTCTATCCCTGCCCTCAGGGTTTGGGTAGTATGAAATACAAACTCCAGCCTTTATTTTCTTTTCTTTTTCTAGGGTCAGATCTGGACAAGCTACATGAGATAATGAGCCAGTTCTCTCCCATCCACAAGGAAGATATTATAAGGGTAATTGTCAAAGCTGCTAAGTAACTTTTCCAGATCTGCCAGCTTTGTAAATACCTTTTCTGCATGTTCTAGAGCATGGTGTCTATGGCACTGGCTGCTGCCACCCACATTATATCTACTAATGGTTAGTACCAATCAGTGTTAAGCAGTAATCAATAATCAGCATTAATCATTATCCTAATAATTGCAGGGTGAACTATCTGGAGGGCATGTTTGTTGAAAACCAGATGTCTGCTGAGAAATCCAGCCTGATACTCTGGTGGTCAGGTCTCACAAAGTGTTTGTGTAAAGCTTTGAACAGTCTGGCTTTGTCCAGCGCTTGCCTGGTCACTGCTGAACTTTAAATGGTAGGAAAGCTGTGTTTGGCCGGGCCTAAAACAAGCAGATCTGGTTTCTCTGACCCTGTGGAAAAAAAGGGTCAGAAGCAGACTTGCTGGTCCCATGTGTTAATGAGAAGTATGTAAGTGTTGCCTTATTTTCACTTGGCCACTGCATTTGGCCCAAAGTAAAAGTACCCATTTAACAGACTTGATAGTGGACTCCAGAAAATCAGGTTGATTTCAGACATGAAGAAAAATGTTTTTTAAATTTTAACCTAAAAGCAATGGACTTACACCATTGGGATCCTACTTAAGCCTGGGTTGTTTCAGTATGTTCAAGCTGTTCTAGCAGCAGCATTTCACAGCAGGCTTTTCTTCTTCGGGGAATGAAAGGCCATCTGGAAGCCTTCTCCTTCCCAGGATCTGCACTGCTGAAACCTGATTTTTCTGGCATTGTTAGATCTCAAAGGCTAATGAATGCTACGTGATTTAAAAGTGGGAGTACTGGTATTTCTGTCTGCACAGATGGAAGTAAGCAGAAGTAATAACTAGGAATGGTTAAGATTTAGTCATGTTTCTTCTCCCTTTTGTTTTACAGGGCTACCTTGACAGTAAAGGTATTGAACTAGTTTTCTCAAAGCATGCATGACAAATGTCTCTGGCAAGAAAACTTTCTTAACAGTACTTGTGTCTCAAGAGGAAATCAACAGATGTAATAATAGGAGATGCAGGAGGCTTTGCAAAATGCATGTACTGGAATCAGGAGGGTCTGAAGAGAACAGTGGCAGAGCAGGTTGGGCTGCATTTGGGTAACCCACAGAAAGGTCAGGGGCTTTGCTGAAGTAACCGATCAGTTTGCAATCATATTCAGATGTATGAATTGATCCAAGCATCTTATGACAGAAGGTCTTTCCATAAGGTTTTTCAGAGTTCTACAGGTGGGGAACCAGAAATGCAAGTCTGGGGATAAGTTAGCAGCTAACCCACAGTCTGGATGAGTTCTGGATGACAGTTCTGCTTGGCTCTAACAGTTTATGTGAAAAATCTCCCAGAACAGGTGTTATCAGTCATGAAAAGGGAATCTGTGCTTCAGCAGTTAACCCAGCATGTGGGAAACTGCCAAAGGAGACTCAGTGGGACTGAGCACGGGTGATGGGACAACACTAAGAATTTGAGGCTTTATAAACACTGAAATCTTGTGAGATCAATTCCTGAAAGACCTCAGAAATGATAAGAATAAAGGGTGTCACAAGCAGGTGGTTGTTTGAAGCCTTCGGCTGCTTTCAGAAACACACAGTGCAACCTTACAGCATGGATTCTGAGATTCCCCACTCCCGTTTCCTTCACCGTCGGCTGGCAGAACATGCTGCGCTGGAAATGGGAGCCCTGCGGAGGGGAGGAGGGAGAGTCCTTTTGGTGGGAGATTGCTCTGCACAAGTTACTTCCCCATGACCGCCACACTGGCGAATGCAGCAGGAATGATTTGTGAGAGCTTTGCCAGGGCTCTGTGTCACCAAGCGAGCAATGTCTGTGGCCTGACTTCCCGCGCATAGAGCGCTGGCGGGGGACGGCTCTGTGTTCAGACCTGGAGGGGAGATAAGAGAGGGCAGATGTGATGCAGCCGTAGGAGGGTTTTAGGTTTTGAGGGTCTGGATGTGAGTCAGTGAAGAAAACCAGAGTCAAACATCTGACATGAGTATGATGTGAATTCTGATATGAATCTTACGCCTTTAATACTGTGGGTCTTCCATGGGTTGTTACCGCTATTCTCTTGCATTCCTGAAACCCAGCTTGTTTCAGGTGGAAGGTAGTTTGGTTTGGAGGTAGCTTTGTGACTATGTTTAGATAGTCTACTGTGCTCTGGGAGATCATCAGGAGGGCTAAGAAAAAGAAACATTTTCTTTGTAACAAAATGATGAGATCAGAGTTCTCTAGAGCGTCTTACAATAGATTTACAAAATGAGAGTCATAGTGGCCGTGACCTCTCATATTCCAGGTGTGGGTCATTGTGGAGGATGGGAAGGGGTGGTGGAAGCCCTGGAGTGGCGGTCGTGGAGCAGGCATGTCTCTGGGGAGGTCCCACAGGGCATGGGGCAGGCAGGGAGATGTACCTGTGACGGGGCTCCTTCCACCTGGGGTGGGCAGGGGCACCTGAAGCAAGGAGGGGAGGGTGCCGAGGGGGCTCAGAGCACAAGCTGTGAGGGTGGGAATGGCTACAGCGTGGGCAAGGATCACACAGGGAGGAGCTGGGGTAAGTATCCTGAGAGAAGAGTGGAACTGAAGCAGGACCCAAAGCTGAGCGGCCGGAGAAGGGAAGCAGCCTGGCAGAGATGCAAAGGCGAGTCCTGGAGAACTGCCAGAGCCTCCAAGGGACCTTGCAGGGTGGAGGGGACTGCCCCAGCCAGGGTTACTCTGGGCTCTGAAGTCAGATGTTGTTGTGACTGGTGCCCTCTGCTGCTGCTATATCACGTTAATCACCTTAAGCATTTTTTAGAAATATTTCTTGTCCTTTGCCAACATTGTAAATCTTTACCGCCTGGTAAAGGGAATGCTCTGGCATCTCACCGCAGTATTTCGAAGAGAGCGTGTGTAAGCATGTGGCCAGGATTTTCTTCTTTGCTAGAGTTTTACTGCTGACAGCACCGATGTCTCCCTTCTTTACATCTCAGCAAGTTGTGGAGTGGTCCCTAGTGATCCCTGCTGGTCTGATTTCCCTTGGAATCAGCTCTGAGCTCAGAGTCAGAGTTTCTAGGAGCTTATGTTTTCACCTGACATACCCCAGTACAGTGATTTTTTCCAGTTATAATCACACAGACATGGCTTTACGTGACTGGCTACTACTGACTTCATCTCTCATTCAGTGGTTATCAGTATAAAAACACTGAGTCGTTTTGTGTAGACAGCATTCCCATGCCTTGGGTGGGTACAGCATTTTTTTTTACTCAGTGAAACCTGTTGGCTCCTCATTATCTGAGATCATAAAATATGTTGGTGACGTTTGCTGAAGATGTCCTCAGCACTTCCTCCAGGTACAAGCACACAGAAGACTCTCTTCCTTTCTCAGCCACAGCAGAAACATCAGAGCAGTCATTTCTGGAGTGAGGTAGCGCAAGGAGACCCCCACAGGTGACGATAAAAGCAGTCCCACAGCAGCAGTGATGTGGCCGTGAGGTACAGGAATCAGTGCAGGGCCTTCAGGTCTGTCCCAAGCTCTGTGACTACAGGAGGGCTCTCCAGGCACATCATGTCACCAACCAGTCAGTCCCTAAGCTCTGTCTCTACGTGCATTGCTAACATTTTGCAATTGCAAGCTTCTGCTATTCTCTTTGTGTGGCTTTTGATAGTGGCGAGTGTGCATGCATTAGTGTGTGCGGTGGCAGAAACAAGAGGCTCGAGGAAGCATGAAGTGTAAATTTGCTCCTGTTAGAAAGGCTGTTTGTGCTTCCCTTGTGAAATACCTGGTCAGAGCAAAGCAGGCAGAGAAAGGTCATTTTTCTTCTCTCTGAAAGCAGAGATGGAGACCTCAGAAAAGGAATATTCACTGTGGTAATAAGGAGCTACTAGTTATCTGTGTGCTTTTTACTTTTCCTGTAAGCAAGGGAGGTGGAGGTGTAATTCCACAGCAGAATGATTTTCAGCCTGTTGTCAATGGGCTTATTTCTCTGTAATTAACTGACTTTCATAATCACATCAGAACTGTATCATAGACTGTCTTTTCCCAGGGGCCTGCCAGGCCAAGGTTGAAAATCAGTTATCATACCTTGGAGAGGTCTTTTTGCAGATGATGAAGGCATTACTGGATAATTCTGCTCTTATTCATTCCCACATTAATCAGGAGCGATTCTTCTGAATTCAGGAGAAGTTCTGCATATTTATACCAGCGTGGTGGAGGAAAGAGTAATTTCTCTGTACAAAGAATTTCTTTGACATATTACCTGGTGTCTGGGTTTGTCATGTCTTGAGCTAGGATCCTGGGCAATGTACAAGAGGAGCCTTGTAGGTAGACAGAGGAACGAGATTGTTATCTTTGCAGTCTTCCTGCTGCTGAGTCCTTCCTTGGGTAGGGAAATCGCCATCTAGCTGTAACTGTTTGCACGAAGTGTTTTGTGGTAATGGTTGTTGGCTACTCTGCTGTTTGTGCATTTCAAGGAGCTGAACAGCAGTGGAGAGAGCTGCCAGCTTCCACTGAGAGATTGTAAAGTGTTTTACAAAGCATTTAGCCACAGCAGGCACTGAAAGAGCTGCACAGTAGTGAGTGAAGAATTAAAGAAAGGGGCTGTTTGTCGGGCAATGGACTGTAAACTCTGGGAGTCAGAGACCTCGTCCCAGTTTGTGTCTTCCCAGTCTTTTGCAAGGTGGTGCCCTCATCAAGCACTGCTACAGTATATGGTTGTGATCGCTGTACTACTGTTTGCAGTGTCTGGGGAGGGTGTTGTTTTGAAATCCCATCAGATAAGGGTGAAATATCATCCCCACTATGCCACACTAAACACATTCTCCTGAATGCAGACAAGTTAATTCTGTGCTGACTTGGGTGTGTTCCCCCGGCTTGCAGAGCTTCAGGCTCTGCCTGTTGCTCACTCAGAGCTAGCACAGGAACCTTTGCACATCGCACCTGTGCACAAAGTAGGCAAACCACATAGATCCAGGGCAAAATACAGCATCTTGCTATTCACTCCTGGCAGGTGGGAAACTGCTGCGAGGGATACATATGGAGGCAGAGCTTTGCTTTGCTTGTGATAACTTGCTAGCAAGCATTTGCCCTTTGACTCCTCTCCCTAATCTCTTTTGCAGATCTCCAAGCCTCTTGATGGCAACCCAAAGTCCCTAATAGAAGTTGCTGCAAGTCTTAGCATGGATGATGTCAAACTTCTTACTTGCCTGGAGCAGGTTGCTTCTGCCATGGCATATCTTCATGCCAGGAGGATCATACACTGCGAGCTACAGTACCGTTACATTTACATTAACTCTGGCCACAGCTGTCCAGAGGTATTTGTTCTTTCTATTCATTCAGTCTTGTTTCAGATTATTCCCTAACTCTACTTGGACCGCTGCTGCCTGTAACCACAATCCGCTTCCACCCAGGTAGACCCCTGTACAAAGAGAGCCCTTGGCAACTGAGCAGGAAAGTACACACAGGTGGACATTAAGGAGCACAGCACTACAGTCATAGATGGTTTGTCACATGTTGAAGGATGCATTTTTAGTTACATTAGAACAGGGAGGTTTGCAAAAACTTTAGTTGTTTTTTTCTTAATCAGGTGGTAATGCAGTCAGGTGGCAATGCAGTCACCCCAGGCAGAGATTCATCGTATGCCAAGGTAGGTTTCTGGGGAAGAGGTGTCTAATTGTTTTCTGGAGGTGCTCAGCTCTGTCCTGTGAGGAAGGTTATATAAAAAGCTTATATTGACTATCTTAACTTCTGAAAGGTTAGCTTAGATGACTGTCAAGACAGGTCAATCTATCATTACTCATCCCTGAACTGGGAAGCAGTGATGCTGGTCACTGTTGACAGAACACAGATAAACTGTCCAGCAAGCCCTGCACTGTTATAACTCCTGAATTCTTGCTGCTTTTGCTGAAGAGTTGATAAATGCTGTGGATTTAAATCCCCCCTCTCTTTCCCTTGTCTTCTGAAAGGTGATGGCAAAAGTTGGTTGCTGGGGAAGAGCAGTCTGTCTGCCACATCCAGGGACAGATGACAACCTCTTTGAGCCTTATGTGCGCAAAGTTATGCCAGCTGATGCAGCCAAGTGGTAAGTGCATTGTTATGTTTTACTCCCCCTCTCTTTTCTGCCCATTTTCCTACCACAAACTCTACCTTATCCATCCACAACTTTAGCCACCATCTTGTTTCACAATATCCACGTGCTTCTTACAGCCTCTATGAAAATGAGGAAAATGCTGAGGGTTTTCTCTTAAAGTTGTGTTTTCCATATTCTACCTCATACCTGTCCAAACAGCAGAACATGGTTGTTTCTTTGCTTCAGAGAAACTGTCTTACAGCTTTTTATCCAGCAGAAAACTTGGACATTCTGGCAAAAATTGAATTCTCCCATAACTCTGAACATGGAAGAAAACGCTGCTGTGCCTCGTGCCCCCTTTCTTTTCAATAGCTTAGGTATATGCCCCACGATGCACCGTTGTCACCCCACTTCTCTTACTGAGACACGTAGCCATAGCCACTAACACAAAGTATGAACTCAAGGTTCTGGATCCACAGTGAAAAGCATGAACCTCTCTGCTTTGCCTTGCCCACCAGCTCTATAGTATACAGAAACATGTTAGACCAATAACCTGTTCATTTCTTCAGTAGGGCTGCCCCAGAAGTGAGAAATGATGGGCTCTATTCCCGAGCATCAGATGTCTTTAGTTTTGGGATTGTGGTATGGGAAGCTTTAATGGCACAGTTGACCAACCTGCACATGTACAAGCCACTGAAACCTTTCCGCTCACCGAACAGCAGGGAGGTAAGGATAGTAAGGGTGTTTTGGGGGGAAACTCAGTATCAGCCTCTATATATATAAACTCTGACATTGCTAGGGATGGGAAGACCCATTTTCCAGTTTTTCTCTTTCATGTGTGGAAAGAACACCCCCCTCCCAAGTGTGGATGTTGCCATTGGTTGGAAGAGGAAGAGCAGAAAGACAGTTGTTCAGGTACCAACAATATAATAACGGAGTTAATACTCTGCTGTCAAATAAGTTGTCCTGGAATGGCTCCATTTGCTGCATTTGCCTTCACGAAATTCCCCAAGGCACAGAGACTTGCTGTCTGCTTCCTAGGAAGTTTATATTGTTTCCTGTTAGCCTATGTAAAAATAACGTAAAGCAGCAGAAAAACGGTGCCAGCCTCCTCCACTTGCTAGCTGAGAGAGTCACTGCAGAACACAGAGCTCCAAAGAGGAAATCACTTCCCCCCATAGAACAAACCCCAGTCTCAGCAGCATCATGAGGAATTCAGCCATTCACTTCAACAGGCAAGAGATCTGGTGTCCGTGTAGATATGCCACAAGTGTCTTCATTAAAAGTTTTTAAATGCTAAAATATGGTAAATTTCAGCATGTATTTTCTAAGGCATGGTCATGAAACACAGTCCTGCAGAGTTGCCTGCTGGAGGAAGTCTTTAACCTAATGGACAGCAATAAAGATTTTTGCTTGTCTCTAGCTGTGCTTTTCATGGAAACTGCCTCCTGAACTCTGAGTGCAGTGTATGGAAAGCAGACATAGAGACTTGTCTACAGGAGAACACCTCTGATCTTAAAAAAAAAGCCCTGAACTAAAAGACAGCATGTAAGTGCTGCAGGTGGGATTAGCACAGCTCCACATTACCTTCCACGTGCTATGTGTGACACCCCCTGTCAGCCCAGCAGCTTGCTGCCACTGGAACGACACTGAGGTAGCATGTGGCACATGCTAGTTCCAGAGCATCCTGCGGCTTTCCAAACCGAGGGGAAATCATGTGGTGCTTCATGCTAAGAGCAGGTAGATGATAGTTTCTGATGCTGAATGCTCCTGAATAACGATGGGAGCTAGCCATGAGTCCGGCAGAATGGGTCAGCACTTGGCATAATCGCAGCCCAGCAGCAGGGTGTGGGTAAGCGGCGCTTTTTCTCTCCTCTCTCCAAAGGGAATCAGAGGCTGCCAGACTTGCAGCAGTGCCTTCTCGTGTTGACACGGAGGACTACAACTCTGTTTACTTTGGGAGCAAAGCCCCAGAGGAGGATTCCTTCAGCCATATTTACGACATGGTTCTAGGGTTAGACCCTGGTCTCCCACAGGCTGCTGGCAATGTGTTGGACCCTGGTGATCCCCCCCAAGTCCAGCTGTTAGAAGGGAATGATCTTTATTTCTCCAAGCAAGATAAATGGGGAGAGATGGTTTATGAGTTTGAGGCAAAAAGAGGAACAGATAGGAGCCCAGCCACTTTCAAGGAGACTGGAAGATATGGTGATACTGGCATTAACTGGCATTAAAAAAAAAAAACAAAGATGGAAAAAGCAAGACGTTGGACCTCTGCAAATCCCTGATTCACGGCAGATGAAAATCCCAGCATGGCCAGTACCAGCCAGGAGAGGGCACTGGGATCTCATAACACTCGGAGGAGCCTGAACACCTTACACGATCACTGGTGGGACCAAAGTGACAGCAAAAGGACATCCTCTCTCCTGCATTCTCCCATTCTGATCAGAAATTATTAACAAACTAGCCAAGCAGCAGAAGTCGTTCATTTCTCAAAATAACACAGTATCAGTTAACACAGAGGATTCCACCAATGGTGGGGTGGTTTGGTTTTTTTTGCCACAGGGCAGCTACCAGCCTTTCAATGGGCTGTTTAATAATGACACTATTTCCAAACACTGTTCCACACTATTTCTCCTCTGGCAAGGAGAATGCATCGGTGGCAGGCAGGAGCCCACCCACGTCCCATAAGCTACCTCCACGACTGTACTGCAAGGACTTCACTTCTGTTCACTTTTAAAAAGCGTTTTTAATGTTAACATATGAGTACATAACCTTTGGGACTAAAACTGGGTGATTTTGTTTACTGAAATACAACTGTGATAACAAACAGTGTTGGTTTGTTTGTTTTCAAAAAATTGTTGGTGGATTTGGATGAAAACTAGAATACAAAACCAGAATTTACTTCCTGCTGGAGAGTTACACTTCTGTCCTCCCACTACATCAGCTCTGTCATTAGGTGAATTAAACACATCCTAAATTGTATCGCAACGCACAGCTGGAAATGTGTGCAGAAGGAGTGTAAGAAGAGCCAGCAGCCAAGCCTGGTCAGACCAGTGCTCCATCTATGCCAAAGCCTGTCTGATAGTGGCTGGGAGTGTGTGAGTATGTGAATGCGTATGGCACACACTTCTGGCTGCTTGCAACATACTCTGTATTGATAGTCAAAGAGTCAACAAGGTGAAGATTGGGAGAGAGGACAAGGCTTTCTTCACCCTTCCAGTCACAGCCCTGGATGGGGATGAGGAGAAGACTGAGTTTGCATGAGGGACTGTAGCAAGGATTTCAATTGCACAGCTCTTGATGAGATTGATTGCTGAGTTCATGAGATTAAGGGTGTAATTCTTAGGTTGACCAGAAGACAAAGTGTTGTTTGGCATTAGATGGCACTGAGAACTGGCCTGAAGGATAAGTTGCTGTCTGACCTGCTTGTCTTAGGAGCAGCCTGTGGAGTGGGATAGAAAAATTTCTGGATCTTAGGTGTTACAACATCTGTGTAGGCATCCAGCTTCAATGGGCACAAAATGGTCAATCTCTTGGTACAATTTCTCTGGCAAGGAGTATATGACGTTTAGCACAAGCTCTAAATGAACATCACACAGATTTGCCCAAATTCCTGTAGTCTTGCCGTACACATGGTGCATATATCCCAATGTTGCAGGCTCAGATATGTCAGATATGGTCGATGTGATCCTCCTCCACTGATGTAATCACATCGCACGTGGCCGGTTAGGTTGTACAACACATTGCCATCACTGGGGCAAATAATGTGTTCAGCCAGAGGCCTGGGAAGAAAGAGGGTCTGTGGAGCACCTGAGAAAGCAGCAAGTTTGCAGCATCTCGTCCTCTCCAGCACAAACCTCTTAGTGAGCAGCGATCTGGAGAGATCACTTTGTGTATCATGACGATTTGAACTCCAGTAGCTCTCCTTGGATCTGGGGTAAACCAGGCAGCAGTAGAAAAGGAGCAGAGGAATGTCCCAGACCACCCCTAGCTCATGTCTCCCTGTTTTAGGGACTCTTACCAAATGGCCTGGTCACAGAGGTTACAGGTCTCTGGAGCCCAGCTCCAAAAGTGACAGTTATGGTGACTCGTGTCTCTGGGTAGTTAGGAGTACGAGGAGACCTTCTACTCCAGTTATCCTTGCTCTGTGGTCCCTCCACACAGGTCTCTTGCTTAGTCTGGGAGCATTGAGTCAATCCGTGATTACACAATGAAACAGAGCTTTCCTATATGGAGCAAACATATCTCTAGGTCCATGTGCAGTGCAGTGCAGAGCCCCAGAAATGTCCTGTCATGCTGAGGATTGCCTCGCTGCATCCGTAGAGCCCTAGGTCTGCAGGCCTTTGGGGATATTTCTTATCTTTTAAGAAGGGAAAAACGTGACATATATGATGCATTGTCCTTGCGCAGTGCCACCTGTCACTGGAGCTTCTTCTTATTTATGGTTTTGATTTGGGAAGTAAAAAATATGTTTGGAGTCTTTAGGGAGCAAAAAGAAGGATAAGGAAAGCAAATATTTGTAGCATGACTGATTGGTCTGCTGTTGATGCACTGCAAGGAAGGCCTTCCTCTGTGTAACTAGAGGTAGAACAGCAGCCTACTGACATCAATCCAAGCTCTCCCAGATCAACGTGAGACAATATTGGAAGAAAATTCCTAGGCAGGGTTCCTTAAAGGTTTTTTTTGACTGTAGATCATTGTCTGCGGGTGTATGACTTGGTCTACCTTTCTTTAGAGCTTACTGCCAGCAGTGACATTCTGCTGCCAGACTAAAGTGAAGGGAGAAAAAGTGGTAAATTGCAGCGGTTACTCTGGTCACTTGGTTCCTGTTAGGTTTTGAACTCCACCTTTAGAACCAAAAATGCCTCAATACAAATATTGATGGTTTTGACCTTATAGTCATCAGTGGAGTGATCATAAATGAGCTTTTCAAGGGTGTAGCTAATCTCAACTCTGATTCAATCCCCCAAGACATGCCTGTCTGATTTCATTAACTCTAGTGGGCATGTAGACAATCATCTAGGATGTAGACGCATTGGTTGTGGAGCCTGTTATTTTAATTTTTGCGATATAAGGAAAGGCCCATATTTTTTGCCAGTGGAGAGTTGAGGGAAAAAATGGAGAGAGGTGAGAGGAGAAGCATGTAAAGAAAGGAATTCGTATTGCTTTTTTGATTTTTCTTATTTTTTGCCAAAAATTTACTTTACCCAGCACAGCCATAAGCAATTTATCAGATTATCACACTGATAGAGCGAGACTATATATCCATGACACCAGTAGGCAACAACTTTCCATATATATATATATCTCTCAATAAAATTAAATGAAAAAACAATGGCTGAGGCAAGTAGTTTAAAATCCTTTTAAAATTTGTATACTATGGTTATAAATTATCCGGATAGCTGTATTTGTTTTTATAAATACTTGCTTTCTCTCATCTAAGTTTGTTCATGACTTTCAATTGCTCTTTATATCAGCCAAGATTTATTTCCCTTCATGGCAGAAGGGGAAATGCCTTAGAAGTGCCTCCTTGATCTTTGTAAATCCCTCACTTTCCAGCAGCAGGGTGTGGCTGAGTCTAAGGAATGAAATGGGACCCCTTGACTGGACACCTACCAGTATCTCTCCCTACTTCTTCCTCCTCTGCAGCCCATAGTCCCCTGCAGGCTCTCAGAAGTGGAGCTACTGCCTTCCTCCCAAGAGACCTGCTGCTCACGGGCTGCACCCTCATCCTGCCTTTATTCTGGCACATATTGTCTTTTAACCCTGTCTACCCGTTACCCCCAGATAGTTCTTCCTTACTGACCAGGTTTTTGTGCTAAGGTTTCCTGCCAGCAGCTCCCTGAGACCTCTGCCTCTGACACGTCTCCTTCGGGGAATGACGATGGACCCGTGCTGCTTGGAGCTGCTTTTCTGAGGTCATATTTTACCTAGAGCCCCTTCTCCTCTTGGCCTGCAAGCACATGGTCTGTGAGCCATTCAAAATTCAGGACCTGCACTTAGTGGCTGGGCTGATGATTTTCTGCCTTAATGTCTCGTTTTCCCAAAGGCAGCAGTCTGCAGTTTGCAAAATATATTCAGATGGACTTATGGGAAGCGAAACAAATTACTCTGCCTCCAATAGTGGCACAAACCACAATGCCATAAGGATGAATCCACTTTTGAGGCTAGGGCTTGGATAACTCAATTCAGACCTAGGAAAAACACTTTATTATTTAAAAAGAGGGTGGTGATGTCCCTTTTTTTTTTTTCTTTTTTAAATTTTACTTTATTAAGGCTGAAGTACTTTTAGGCAGGACTTCACCCTCACTTGATCTACAGGTCCCCTCAAGTACACCTGGATCAAATAATAAATAATAGTCCTTCCTTAATAGCTTTTAGTCTGAAGAGTCAGTGTACCTTACATTGAAAGGTACAATGAAAGAGGTCATGGTACATTGAAAGAGGTCATGGAATTTCACTCTTCATTTTCAGTGAAAGCTATTTAGAAAGTCTGATGTTGGACCCTTTCAGCTGATGCCTGGATAAAGTGAGTTCATTAAGAAACATTTAACCCACCCATTTGCACTGATAAATCAAATAACCTTCTTGCCAAGTCCTTGTGAAACATCAGATAGGCTTTGCAATGTGTCTGGTTAGTTCTTATTTATTCTTTGTTTTGCTTCCAGCGGCTGTATCATCTGAGCTATTGAATATTAACAGAATGTATTGTACTCTACCATGTGTGGATCACTGTGCATCTTTTGCCTTAGCACTACTGGGAGATTTACTTCAGTTAATAACTCTATTTGAAAGTCACATAGGAAGAAGGCAGGGGTACATACCCGTTTGGTTTTTTTTTTAATTGACAATTTTTCTCTGAAATGTCATATATTGCATACCTCTCAAGTGGGGAAAATAAATCATAGTTGATGTTCTCTTCCACTATTCCAAATGAGTTTAAGCCAAAGGATAGGGGACATCTTTCATGTTTATGAGAAAGAATGCATTAGGCACCATCATTTTCAGAGGTGATATGTGCAGGTGAAGATGACGGCTAAGAGGAGGGGCTGAGCCAGCTTTCACACTTAAGGGAGGCAGGGATGCGAGCTGCAGCAGAAGAGTCTTTACGTGGGCTTTGTTCTCCCAGTGGTCCCATGCATGAAACCTGTAGTGGGGGAGGGCTGGAAGAGCTTGTTACATGCTTTGGCTATGGGATGGGGCGAGAGAATCAAGACCTGAATCCAGACAGCTGCCACAGAAGAGAATGGTCCCTGTGGGCTCTGAACCAATCATTATCAAACATTAAATGAAACTCAAATACAGTGGTTAGCTTAGAAAAATTCACTTCAGCATGAAGTACACACATATTTTGCTTTAATCAAGTGAACTCTGTCTTTGGTTCATTGACAAGTTCATCTTTCATGTAACCTTCCAAGCCATTGCTGCTTGTGTCCTGCCAGGAAAGCACTGTCTGTTCATCTGCTACCCAGGTACTGCTTGTGAGGTTATGCAAGTTCTTGTTTCTCATGGGACGCAGGTCATGAAAGGTCAAGCTGTGTCAGTTAATCATTCGCTGCCAGAGCATTTCATGGCTGGTTTCCACTGTGATGAGTGGAAAAGATGTCCCAGAAACTCCCCCTCCACCCTGCAAATTCTCCTTTTCCCTGTGTCACCATGCAGCTGGTGTAGGCCCTCACAGAGGGAATGACTTGAGGTCTTTGGCCAAGGCAACTACTGGTCCTCCCTGTCTCACCTGTCTCTGTCCTTGCACCCTGCAGCCCCACTGTGTACCCACCAGTTTGGCACTGACTTCTACAGAGAAAGGTCCCTCCCAGGCAGTGCCCTCCACCCTGTCCTGGGCTCTCTGCACTTCTCTCTGACTTGTAGTATATTAAACACACTTCCCTCACTTTCCTCCATTTTCTGACACAGTCCTTCTTTCTAAAGTTATTCTACATGTCCTCGGTTATCATTTAGAGTCGGGAAACATGATTTACACTTTTACTGCGTTTCCTGTATTTTGGCATGGTTAGGAGAAAAGCCCGACTGACAGATACTAATACCTGTAAACTTGAAGTTAAAACGCTGCTGGTTTCTGGAATTTTTCTCCATTCAAAAACTGAAGCCTCCCAAATGGTAAGAAAACAGGTAAATCCATCTGTGGGAACTTGTCTGGAAGACTAGGCTGATGAGAAGAATAGCCAACAGTGTGTTCTCCCGCAGATATTGGTGTTGTATTGCGCTAGGGGATTCTTGCATGATACTGAGGAAATTGCTATAGCCTGACTTTCTACACAATCAACAGGGACATGGTGTCACCACAGTGAAGAATCCTCCTCCACCACCATCCTCCTGCTAGAATGGTCCAGTGCTGGCTGTGCCACTGTGGTGGGATCACTTCTTAGGGCTGTCCTGTTTCTTTGATTTTCTCCTTTAACTTCCCAAACCACCCTGCTACTTTTGTGCTTCTGTCTCCGGCAGGACTGAAAAGCATAGTGAAGGTATACATTATATCACTTGGCATTAGTATCAGTTACTTTTTTCTTCACGTTTTAAACGCATGATTTCTCATCTGTTTTTCTTATCACTGTAGTTACTTGATATCACCAAGTGTAGCCAAAGGTTTCATTACTTGATGATTGCTGAATTTTTCTTGAATTTTAAATTGTCAGTTGGGGTATTTTTCCGTTATCATTTTTCTTTATGATATGCACTGTTTTCAGTACATATAAACTATCAGCAAGTTGCATGTTTCCATTATCTTTTGTGATGATAAGCAACTTTTTAAAGTTGCTGAATGCCTCTAGTTAAGGCCCTAGCCCGAGTTTCAGCAGGTCTATGTTCAGGTCCTCTTTGCACTGCAGATTCCTGGCTCAGCCTTTGGAAAGGCAGGGTGGGCACTCTGCCCTGTGATGATGATGTCACAGCTGGGGGCATCTGATAAAGTTGCCCTTTCACTTCTTTGTCTCCCAGAGCATGGACCTTTTGGATGACCTGCAGTACACCATGGTGGTTCTGCAGCTGGTTCAGGAGGAGCTCCACTGCCCATGCAGCCAGCTGGGAGCAGCAATCTCAGGAGCCCTACTAAGTTCAGCCATCTTCTTTGCAATTTGGCAGCCTTCACTTCTGTGCCTCTCTTTACCGTGTATAGCACTGGGACAGACTTTTCCCATTTCCTGACTTTTTTCCGCCTGGCATGAGGAAGGGTCTGTTCTTTCTCAATGCTGACCATAGTCTAGAGCTAAGCATTTTGGCTTTATTCTAAGATGATGGGTTATAGCAGCAACATAGTGATTTACTGTCGGTGGAGTCACAGTACAGGTCACAGGAAGGCTGTTATCAGCTTAATTTCCTTGCCCTTTTGGAGACTAAACAAGCAATTCGCTATGTATTGCAAATGACTGATGAACTTCATTGGCTTCGTCCTTTTCAGCTGAGTTATGTTTTGGGTCCAGCAAGTTCCTACACAAATATTTAACCATTTTTTTTTAAGCTAGCTGGCCAAATGTAATTTCTGTGATCTGAAAACTAATGGTGTGGTTTGTATCTTACCTCTAGTACTAGTGTAGCATGTTACAAATATGGGTGTCACACAAATTGTTGAATGCTGAAGTTATCACCGAACCTTTAATACATGCTGATCACGGCAGATCCTTTGTCAAATTGCTGCCAGAAATAAGGCAGAGGTTAATATTGTGATTTTCTACAAGGCACTAAGGACAGTCCTATCTGAAAGTAGTAAGAGTTTAGTAGCTGAGATATTGTTATTCACAGCAGAACTGGCAAGATGATTTCCGCAGGCTACTCTGCTAATCTGCTCAATGAAAACGTTCAGTGAATTGTCACATTATAATGTAAGGACATAAGAGTCTGAGGATGGATATACTGGATCACGACAATAGTCAAGCCAGCCCAGAATCCTGTCCAACAGTGGCTTAAAAATGAGTTCCCAAGGAACAGAATAAAAGCACGGCAACCACAGAGGAAAATGCTCTCAGACTGCTCCAGCCTCCAGTGATTCCTGAGCCATCGGTGGTATCTTGGTGTTTGAGTACCCTCAATGGATTTTTCTCCCATTAATTTGTCTGGTTACTTTTTGGACACATACATCTTTCAAAATGGTGTTCCACAGCTCAAGGGCGTGGTGTGTGAAGAACCACCTTCTTTTGCCTGTTTAAAACCTGCCAATTGCTATTTTAGTGCTCTATTGCTCTATACAGGAAGAGAATATGAGCAGTCATTCCTTTCTTACTTTCTCCAAACCCTTCACAGTTTCACAGATGTCTGCTATATCCACTTCATTCATATCATTTCCAGCCCAGGGACACCTAGTCCATTTAACCTTCCAGATTTTAAGTCATCCTAACTGCCTTATTTAAGGCTTTTCAAGGCCTACTCCATCCTTTTGGAATCACAGCTTCACACAGAATTCCAGCTAAAGGTCCACCATAGGCTTGTATGGTGGTGTAAAGAGGTGCCCTTTTTGTTCTCTATTCCTTTTTTAATAACGTTCTAATGTTTGGTTTGCTTTTTTGGACATCCTACTTGGCATAGAGCCCCCTTAATATCCAGCCTACAATGGAGGAAAAAAAATGAGTAAAAACTCTGACACGGTCTCCTCTTACATGACCTCAATCTGCCAAAAAGCAAAGGTTTCGGGATGTTCTCAAGGAGTGCTCGCAGATTTCCAGGCTTCAGCCTCTTGCATTTGTCTGTCCATGGCAGTAGGAAGGGGGGGACTGCTGCAGCACACTCCTTTTGCACATCTTGTTTCTCCCAATCACCTCCCAGCCTCATCCTAGCAAAGAGAAAGGGTAGAAAAATTTTGTCCTTGTAAAGGCTAAGGGAAGATGGGAAATTTGGCCTATGTAAGAGATGCTAATGTTGCTGATAATTTTGCAGTTTGATCTACAGTCTTCATGAGATCAGGAAGACCTTTCCCCACCAAAACCTGCTGTAGCCAGCCAGCCTTCCCTGCCTATTTCTTTCCTCACTAAAGCATGTCAAACATGTAGCTGTGTCTCAGGGGTGAGAAAAGATTCAAATGCTGGATGTCTTAAGGTATATGTACAAGTATGATTCAGCCTTTGCAAAGTGCTTGACTGGAGCAGATAGCCCAGGAGACTTTTGAAAGAGGTTGGAGCTTGCACAGTTGGTCAGTAAGTTTGCAGACGACACCAAGTTGGGTGGGAGTGTTGATCTGCTCGAGGGTAGGAAGGCTCTGCAGAGGGACCTGGACAGGCTGGATGGATGGGCCCAGGCCAACTGTATGAGGTTCAACAAGGCCAAGTGCCGGGTCCTGCACTTCGGCCACAACAACCCCATGCAGCGCTACAGGCTTGGGGAAGGGTGGCTGGAAAGCTGCCCAGCAGAGAAGGACCTGGGGGTGTTGGTCGACAGCCGGCTGAACATGAGCTGGCAGTGTGCCCAGGCGGCCAAGAAGGCCAATGGCATCCTGGCCTGTATCAGAAATGGTGTGGCCAGCAGGAGTAGGGAAGTGATTGTCCCCCTGTACTCGGCCCTGGTGAGGCTGCACCTCGAATACTGTGTTCAGTTTTGGGCCCCTCACTACAAGAAGGACGTCGAGGTGCTGGAGCGTGTCCAGAGAAGGGCAACGAGGCTGGTGAGGGGTCTGGAGAACAAGTCTTATGAGGAGCGGCTGAGGGAACTGGGGTTGTTTAGTTTGGAGAAAAGGAGGCTGAGGGGAGACCTCATCGCTCTCTACAGCTACCTGAAAGGAGGTTGTAGCGAGGTGGGTGTTGGTCTTTTCTCCGAAGTAACAAGCGATAGGACGAGAGGAAACGACCTCAAGTTGCGGCAGGGGAGGTTTAGATTGGATGTAAGGAAAAATTTCTTTACTGAAAGAGTGGTGAAACATTGGAACAGGCTGCCCAGGGAAGTGGTGGAGTCCCCATCCCTGGAGGTATTTAAAAGACGTGTAGATGAGGCGCTTAGGGACATGGTTTAGTGGGCATGGTGGTGTTGGGTTGACGGTTGGACTCGATGATCTTAGAGGTCTTTTCCAACCTCAATGATTCTATGATTCTATGATTCTATGATTAGAATAGCATAGCATAGCATAGCATAGCAAAGAATAGAATTAGAATAGAATAGAATAGAATAGAATAGAATAGAATAGAATAGAATAGAATAGAATAGAATATTTTCAGTTGGAAGGGACCTACAACGGTCACCTAGTCCAACTGCCTGACCACTTCAGGGCTGACCAAAAGTTAAAGCATGTTATTAAGGGCATTGATGCTAGAAATTTGATTGCATGTCCTTGCCTCTCAGCTTACGGTACAACATCCCACTGCCTGGGGCTCAAGGGTAAAGCTGTCCTTTTCAGAAGCTGGATCTGCTTTCAGTTTGTTTCTGGTATGTTGTTTGTATGTTTCTGGCACATATGTAATCGTGTAAGGGTTACACTATGTAAAGCTGTTCTTAGAACCTTCGATACCCATCACACTCCCCAGTGCATGATTAGCCAGAAGGTATATATTCTGATGTTGTAAATGTTTATAGCCAGATAGCTTCCTTTGCCGGGCAATATTTCTGAACATTGAACAAATATTGAAAATTGTTACTTTTATTTGTATCTGGAAGCCAGGGAATAGACACTGGCTAATAGCCTGCACCCAGCTTTCCACTGTGGAAACTCTGGATCCCTCTCCAGCAGGATGGGGGAGAGACTTGGAAGAGCAAAAGTGAGAAAAACTGCTAGGTCAAAGTAATTACAGTTAAGGAAAGAGAAGGAAAAAAAAAAAAATAACCAAGTGATGCAAAGACTCACCACCTCCCACCAGATAACTGATGACCAGACAGTCTCTGAGCAATGGCTACACTGGAGAGACAACTCCCCAGTTTTTATTGCTGAGAAAGACGTTAGATGACATGGATTATCTCTTTGGTCAGTTTGGGTCAGTTGTCCTGGCTGTGTCCCCTCCCAACCTCTTGCCCACCCCC
Source organism: Aptenodytes patagonicus (assembly GCF_965638725.1). Classification (NCBI taxonomy): domain Eukaryota; kingdom Metazoa; phylum Chordata; class Aves; order Sphenisciformes; family Spheniscidae; genus Aptenodytes; species Aptenodytes patagonicus. The sequence continues at coordinate 11,365,312 of NC_134953.1, read as the reverse complement.
AGCCTGCTACCTGGGTTTGGGGACAGAGTGAGCAACCGAGAAGGCCTCGACACTGTGCAAGCACTCTTCAGCAATAGCTAAAACACTGGAGTGTTATCAACACTGGTTTAGTCACAAATCTAAAAAACAGCACCATACAGGCTGCTGTGAAGGAGCCAGATCCAGTACACCCCTGTAGGCTGTAAATACACTTGAAGGGGCTGTTTTGGGAATAAGAAGGTGTCTTTTTTCTCAGAGACCCAATCTGGAGGAGAACAGAAGCAAGTGAATTAAACAGTAAGTGCAGGTCCCAGATTAAAGGCTATGTATAAACACAGGATGGGATCCCAGGAGCTGGCCCATACATGCCACTAGGCATGTATGCAACAGCCTCCAGAAGACATTCAGAGGAAGGCTTGGATTTTGAAAGATCAGTTCGTACAGTGGCATCCCACCCTGTCAATCTGAGCTCAAATTCACAGGTGGAGCCAGAGAATGGTGCCATTTCATAACAAGGCCAGAGGCACCAGCATCTGCTTTCATACCACGCTGGGAAGAAAGCAGAGCCTTTCAGGTGCTTCTCGTGAATGTGAACTGTATCAGGATGGGTCTTTCATACGCAAATAAGCCTTTCATATTCAAATAGCCTTTCATACTCAAATAATTCCTGTCTTTCTGTCATCAGAGGTGACCCAAGACCTTTGGCAGTTAAATCTCTTTCCAATGAAACTCACAGATCCCTCCAAGCAGTTCTGGCTTTATCCCAACACCATTTTGAAACCCTTCAGGGATTATATGAGTAATTAGATAAATAATAACAAAGCCATGTCCGGACGTGAGAGTGACTCTGCGAGCAAAGCCCTGCTTTTTCAGTGCACTAGGCTTCACAGCAGTTGTTCACCCTCAGGGCTGCCAAAAGAGGAACGCAATGCACCTTATCTGCAAAAGTAAAGGAAAAGAAAATGCAAACAACTTCGGTTTTTCCTTGATGACAATAAAACTGACTGTTCTCAGTGATATAATCATCCCTCCAGACACAGCCTAGAAAGCTCATCTCAATTTCACTCATCTGCCCGCTTCTGGTTGTAAATACCCTTGGTGTGCAGTATTCAGAGCAGTGCCCGTTGTACCAGAATTTGCAGAATTTGTTGCTGATAAAGAACATCATTAGGACCAGGAGAGATGCACAGGGAATCAGAGTCATCTGTCTCAAAACAGATCTCTAGCAGTCAGACATGTAAATCTGTATAAGTCTCCTGAGGCTCCCTTTGTAGTCAAGGGAAACAAATAAACTTCTTCAGTGACTGACTCATTTCACACTAAAATAGGCGCGTAAGAAAAGTCAGATGACCCGTTCTCTGGAAGTATCAGTGCTTCTCCACTAACAGGGGAGACTAGCTGATTTATACACCTACCTTTTTAATATCTAAATTTAGGTGGGAAATGTTTCTTTCCTTGCTGCTGTAGAATCTGCTAGTCCTCAGCTAATTGGGATAAAGATAAAATCTGCCCATCCTTTAAATCCCATTTTGACAGCTCAGTAGAAGACAAAGTCTGGTGTTCACAGTATATCTGGCTATTTTTGTACACGTGAAAGTGCAGATGTGAGCACTCAAAAACTGATTGAACCAATGTGGACTCAAGTTCTAAACCAATGAGTTGGTGCAGGAAAGAAAATGCCTTTCACAGCCCATTACCATTACCTGAGAGACAAATAAGAGACTTATATATGTAAAAGTAGGATATATAAGGATATATAAGAATATATCCTTTTTAACACTTCCTTCCAGTGTCACACCACCTAAGGGGTCAGTATCATTTTGCCTATGTATCTCAAAAGATGTAATGGGATGGGCTGAGTGTTGGCAGGTGGCAGAGCCTGTTTCGCTGGCTCGGAGGAACTGAAATGGTCCCTGCTGTGGTCATTTGGGTGGGATCTGTCTCATCTGACATTAGTTGTCTGAAAGTCTGGATGAGCTCCCTCTCTAGTGTGTGGAGAGAAATAGGCACTGCCAGAGGACACTGACACCCATTTAATGCTCACCCACTATCGATAGGTACTGGACAGAGACCTGGGTGTCTGAGGCAAAGAGCGGGTGACCAGAGCCTATGGGGTGATGGGGAAGGGCTCTTCTGTGGGGCAAGACCTACCCAGGGAGCAGAAATGGGGACTTCTCACCCCTGCTGGGGATCTGGAGCTGTAAAACAAAAGGCTTCTCAACAACAGGGAGAAAAAAAGAAGAAAAAAAAAAAGGCAAAAAAAAGCAGCAAGCTGTTTCAAACAGAGCTGTCCAGGGAGATTTTGCTACAGAGCAACTCCGTTTGACCCACTCTATTTTTCTTGCCAGCATTATCCACTGCATTGTCTTTGAGCACCAGTTTCATAGATAGGAAATATCTATGACCTTTGTTAATCAGAGCTAAACATGAAAATAATATCCTTTGGCACTAATTCTCATTCAGACTGAGTTTAAGAGTATTTTCATGTCTCTTTCTTATTACACAGAGATTTCCTTCAGTGATGAAACTAATTGTTTTTTTATTCCAGTAATGTTCCCATTCCCTTCCTTAAGCTGCAGTTGTTATCAGCTGCCATTCTCTACACCCCATGTCCTCTTCCCTTGTTTATTTGTTTCCCTACTGGGGCTTCACTGGGTCTGAATTAATATTGCTTTAGGACTATTACATGACTCACAAAAGTCAAGTTTAGTAACATTCATTAACCTTAATAACCAAAGAGTAATTCATGCTCTTGACACTTAAGCAGAGTCAGAAAATAAGTATAATTTTGCACTTACTAAATTCCTTTTTCTCACCTTGTACATACTTCACTGGTTTACTGCACTACAGGTTTCCTGAAACCTGAGCTATGCTATTTAGTGATTATGTGTCTAGTTTAGGAAAGGTGTACCTGTTATTCAGACTCCTTCCCATACCGACTTAGTCTTAAGAAGACATCATCCACCCAGCCCTGGCCAGCAGCAAGCCTGAGTGCCTGCTGAATACGCAGCCCCTTTCACATGCCCTTGTACAGTGATGTTTCCTCCAAGCTTCCCTGACTTGCTCTAGTCATCTCGCTATAGCTACTGTGTTCAAATGTGCTCCGAGAGGATCAGTATCTCCTTACATAAAGTCACATAAAAAGGAAATATACAGCCTAATGCCATGCCTTGTAGTTGGGGCTGAGTGGAAAGTGGGGGAATGGCAGGGGAGGCACATTAGACCCAAGGGGCTGCAGGAGTCTGCGTACAGTGTTTACAGTACATGGCTAACACTTTAGACACTACATATGATGATGCACAGACAAGATTTGGCAACAGAGTCCTGGGATCAGCTCTTTGGTCTCAGGTGACTGAATCACTGTTCTGCTCTACTTCTCTGCCAGAAAACACACACAGTTCTCAGCCTGTTTGTAGGGTTTTGGATTCCTGTGGGGAGGAGGAGTGGGAAGCATAATATTTCATTTAAGATTTTGCATTGTATTAAATACTCAATATTAATTAAGCCAATCATTCTGTTAAGCTCTGTTCAGGGTGCCTTTACCTTTCATGGATCTTCACACCTTCTATGGATCTTCAACAAGTTTCTAGAAACATCAGAAAGGAGACTGCAGGTTGCTGCAGGGATTTGTGGTTTGGGGAGAACCTGTGACCATGCAAATGCTGTAGGCACTATGGTTTGTCTGGTTAAAATATCAGGTTAGGATAAGCTGAGTGTATTCCTCAAAATCTGCATGTGTGACTTGGGTACAATTGCATAATTTCATTCCAGAAATGGAGGTGAAATGCCTAGGAAGAACTTGGAGCGATGCCCTTTTTCAACCACAACACCTCCCTCCACTGTGCTCAGATACTAGAGGGGCTGGCAGATGTCAATCTATGTATGAGGGCAAACAGCAAGATTTTAAGCATACACATAGCAGCTAGGCTCTAAATATTTCTGCATTTTGAGTTTGTTTGACAGCACTAGAACATGATTTCTTTAGTCCTGCATGAATGATTACCCAAAGGTACACAAGCTGGAGAGGTAAAAAATCAGTATGCAAACAAGGAGTTCACCCCTAGTTTGTTCATTCTTATCTTGAGCAGATTAATAAGTAATCTCATATCTCAGCAGGAATAGGGAGGCACTATTGGCTAATTTCATCCACGTGCTTTGGTATCACAGCATATAAATAAGCATGGATTTACAGGTCCAACATCAGGCTCTTCTGACACTTGACTTCTCTTCCTCAGCCCACCAGGGAGCTCCTGGGAATGACCACTATTTTCTTGCTGATCTGCATCTCATGCCTTCTTCTCTTTGCCACCTGGAGAAGCGTATCACAAAAAGAGAAGCAGCCTCCTGGTCCCATCACACTCCCCATTGTTGGAAACGTATTCCAGCTGAACCTGTGGAACTTGCCTGAAAGCTTGAAGAAGGTAAGAAACTATGTCCTTCTTTCCTATGTTGTCTCCATTGCATATAAAACAAAGTCCGGTCCAGACTGTCTCAGCTTAATTCACGAGCTTAATTTGCATTGACCAAATGTCAGACTCAAACAGAAACAAAATGTTTCCCAGAAATACATGCTTCTGAAGTCTATATATTGCAATAATCTATATATCAAAGTCTATATCTAAGTCTATATATTGCAAATCTAAGTCTATATATTTGCAATAATCATACTAATGATGACTCCTGTGCTGACCTCACGGCAGTACTGCAATTTGCAGTGGATTTGCAATCAAGGCACTGATGCTATTGCAATATTCACTGTACTCCTCCTGTGCCAAACTCCTCACCATGCTGGCAACATGGCCTGGCCCTTTTTTGGGGAGGACCCTGCTCCGTTTTGCTGCCTCTGCTCCCTAGCAGATAGGTAGGATCTCCCGGGAGCAGAAGTAGTGAGTTAAGGGGTTGAAACAAGAAAGTTGGGAGGTGAATTGTGCTGTCCGTTCCCTCCCCTGGCTGATGTCACCCATCTGTCAAACAAAACCTGTGTGTTGCAAGGCCTGGGAGGGGATAGGTGGAGGGATTTCAGCTGGAGTGCCTGTTCCTTAGGGGATTGTGAGGGGATAGTGGCAGATGGATGGGAAGGGCAGGTGTCCCTGGGTTCTTCAAAGCAAAATTGTGGTGATAGCTGACATCACCATGTGTATCGTCAGATACACACATACCCATATGAGCTCCTTTTTGCTTTGGTGCTTGTGAACGTTGAGAATCATGACCACCCATAGGCATTCTGCTTTGTTTCAGAGCACTAGGTGGTTCAGTTTCCCACCATAAAAAACCTGGGACTATATCTAGTTTGCTCTTAAAAAGTGAGCATGAGACTAAGTGTTACAGGTCAGACCAAGTAGCCCAAGAATCTTTCTGCAATTGTAGCCAAAAGCAGATGCCTGGGAAAGAGTACATGATTAGTGTAAGGATGCAGTGACTCTCTGCTGATATATTCGCCCAATTTCCAGAGATCTGTGGCCCAGGAGATTTTAGAGACAACTGTGGTATGTTTGTGCTCAAAAACCCTTTAGGCACTTGCTTCCATAAGTGTATATAATTGCTTTTTGAGCCCATGTAAACTGTTATCCACTGTGGCTGTAGAAAGGCATTCCAAACTGTTTAGCCAGCCCTATGAAGAACTATTTTCTTTTCTGGGATTTGGACTTGACACCTCAACATTTCCATTCATATCCCCTATTTCTTGTACAAATCCCTCTTCCCCTGGCTGTAATTGCAAGTTGAAAGATCTCTGCACTGCTGCTAATCAATGCCATGTCTCAGTGATGCTGGGACAATGGCATATCACGCCTCAGACCCCTTCGCTACAAATTTCTTTTCACATGATTAACATTCAGACATGTTGTTCTTTGTGTTCTTCTTTTCTACAGCTCAGCAAGAAGTATGGTCCTGTCTTCACAATATATTTAGGCCCACAAAAGGTTGTGGTGCTGTATGGCTATGATGTTGTGAAAGAAGCTCTGATTGATCAGGCAGATGACTTCAGCGGAAGAGGCAATCTACCACTGCTTAAAAAAATCTTCCAAGGCACAGGTACGTCCCTGGTAATGTTAGCATAAAAAGCTGATGCTTTCAGTGCTTCAGGAGCACAGCTGAGAGGGCAGTGGAGGACGGAATGGTGGATTTCATTTACTACTTTCATGCATACAAATTAGCAGTAAAAGACTAAAAGCCCAACTCATTACTTGGACCATTGAGTAAATTGGACCCCTGGAGAACTGTTTAAGGTCCCAGGTTGGCTTCACTGAGTGCCTTTCTGTTTTCAGCATGCTTCAAATTATGGCTAAAATTTTGTTCATTAAATGTACCTCTAAGTTCTGATGTTCATTCTCCCATTTCTGAAAATATTGACAATATACATACAGCTAAGGAACCAGCAAAAGGAAAGTCCACAGCACAACAAAGACAAGATAATATAGGCTGTCCCAGTAAGGGCCATATTCAAGATTAGGCCCTGAGCTTATTCATCAGGGCAGTTCCCAGTATGGCATTTATCTGGATAAATAGTACCTATTCCATGGTACTATAGTACAGTATCAATGGTATTGTCAATAATGATACGCTGTGTGAAGATGCATAGCAGAACATTTGAGCAGTTATGTCAGTGCAAAGGCCATGTGCTTGTGGCCAAGATCAATTCAGCACCAGTGTTACCTTCTTATTTACATCCTAATGTAGTTTTTCTTATTCTGGGAATAAACTCAGTTTTACTCAAAGTTATGTGACAGATGGATCAGATTTGTCACCTCCAGAATTGCAGAGAAGTTAGGTTTTTGGGCATATAGCAATTGCAGTATAACCCCACAGAGAGGTGTCTTTGCATGTTGAGTACTTACTGTGTAGCACCCATTCAGGGAAAAAAAAATCTACTTCCTCATGGAGGTCTATTTTTCCTTCCTGTGTCAGGCATTGTGACCAGCAATGGGGAGACCTGGAAGCAGCTCCGACGATTTGCACTCACCACCCTGCGGGATTTTGGGATGGGGAGGAAGACCATCGAGAAGCGAATCCAGGAGGAAGCTCATTTTCTGGTGGAGAGGATCAGGAACACACATGGTAGGACATAGACTTTGTGCCTGCTGGGACACCCTGCATCTCTGCAATGAGACAATGAGGGGTGTAGGGCTGCTTCACCAAATCTATGACCCAAGAAGTGGGCATGTGGCTGCTGTTTCTGCTACCTGCTCCAATAGGCAAAGTTATCACTGCTGGGAGTGGGTCAGTCAAAGGCACTGTGACAGTATGGAGGGATAAATGTAGGAGATTGATGTTGGAAAGCATCCTTTAACGTGTTCTGCTTGAAGAACAAGACAGGAAGTGGCAAAGGGAATGGCTTGGCCCCACAGCCGAGGATTTGGTGGAGTTCAGCCATGGAGACAGGGCTGGGCACTGCCAGGTAACCAAGCAACATGCACCTCCTTGCTTTGTCTCCTGCAGCTCTAAGTAAATGGATCCTGAAGAAGTGGGTGACCAGAGAACTCATTTACAGATATTTGGGTTTGGATCCAGTCCATCTGAATGCTAGACAATACCTCCTAGTATTGGCGGGGGCGTGCAATGGGAACAGGGGCTATAAGCTGCTTTTGAGGGCAGGGCATAAGGTAACCCCCTTGGTTTCAACCTATAAATGCGTTTTCTGGTAGTATATAAGACAATGTTACTTCTAAGTATTTCACCTGAGAGTGGCACAGTACCAGCCTGGACCACAGGCTTCCTTTCCACAGCCAGCCTTCAATGCGTGCTTATTCTGCAAGGAGGAAAAAGCAGGTGGATCTAAAAGGATGCTGAAGCATCACTGTTTCCCTTGAGCCACTAGAAAATTCAGTCTGGCTTCACAGATAAACAGTCCTGCTACAAATCAGAGAAAACACTCTCACCTGCATTGCTCTTACCCTTTCACTAGCACGGTAATACTGTATTTCCTATGCCCTACTGCAAGCCTCCATCTCTGGCTCACCTTGTTACGGTATCTTTTACTGTGTACTAAAAGGCTTTGCAAGCAAGATATATACAACTGAAAAGTATAAAGCCGTTATTTACTCTTAATGCAAATAATAAATAGCCAGGACTAGTTATCTACTAGGCTTAGCATTAATATACTCACCACCTCTGATGAAACATCTACTGAGTCTTCAATGGCCAGGGAGTCATCAGTCAGGCAGAGAAGGGTTGATGCCATTGCTCCTTGGAATAGGCTGATCCTCAGTGCTGCCCAGTTGCCATTTTCTGACTCCTTGTTTTTCTTTTAGGATTTTATATCTTTTCGTGTTGTTGTTGCTCCTCTTGAAACCTTGAGATGCAGCCTATCACTGCCTGCAATTATACCTTTCCTTTCTTTCTTGGGTCTAATCTAACTTTTTTCTCACACTGTAGTTCTCTTCTTAGAAGCTTATGCAACTGTGCCATCAAAACTAGACTTTGATCACAGGCATTTGAACCCCTAGGAGAGGGTTATACAACTGAGGTTACGCTAATAGAGTTCATAAACAGGGTGCAATAACCTAAAGACATGGCTCAGGCAAAGTCCTTATGGTTTCATTGGGTTTTGGTGGGAATCTTTAGGCCATTTCCAATAAACAGTCTATAAGGCAGACAGGCATGTGTCAGCTGAAGAGGAACCAAACCACTCAGACCAGTGTTCTGCTGAGAACAGTACAAAAGAGATACTTAAACCATTCAAACAGGGAAATTAGTTCACTTCAAGTAGAGAAGAATAAATTGGATAAGCCCTTCACCATCCTTTCAAAGGACTGCAAAACTCTGGGTCTCAAAAGGATGCAAAACTTCCCTGTAGTCTCAGAGGAGGGGATGATGCCTGAAATACTGAAAGCAAGATACCGTTGGGGTTTTTTTTGTTGTTGCAGAGCAACCCTTCAACCCTGGCAACTTCTTAGCCCACGCTGTTTCCAACATCATCTGCTCCATCATCTTTGGGGATCGGTTTGACTATGAGGACAAGAAATTTCGAACTTTAATTGAGTTGATAAATGAAAACAACAAGCTCCAGAACTCTGTACAAACACAGGTGTGTACAGTTTTATTTAATGAATAAATTTGTTAATGATTACAATATTTTATTAATGAATATTTATTCATGTTATTAATTTTTAATTGGAGTGGATTTTCCTAAATTTGCAGAATTTTTTTGAAAGCCAAAAAGGCAGTTAAATAACCAATTCCTGCTGCTTTTTCTTACCTTATGGAATTGCCATTGTATGTCCAAAGAAGGATATCATTGCAAAAGTCACTCAGATAAAGTCTATCCCTGAATATAGTGAAACCAGAAAGTAAAAGGCATTAAAATCCAGTTGAATAATAAAGACCTACTGTTCCAAAACAGTTTAACTGCCCCACTTTCATAGTTACAGTTAGGGGAACATTTTATTGTATCCACATTAATTAGAATGTGCTCTTCCATCATTTTATTTTTACAGCTATACAATTTCTTCCCAGCTGTCATGGATTTTTTACCTGGGCCTCATAAAAAATTTATAAAAAATACTGAAAAAGTTGATCAATTTACTTTAGAAATCATAGCGGAACACCAGAAAACCCTGGATCCCACTTGTCCTCGAGATTTTATTGATGCTTTTCTTAACAAAATGGAACAGGTAATGTAAGAGCAAGAGATTTATTGGATTATAAGAAAACCACTGCTTGAATCCCAGCTTATTTTCAGTTGTGGCAGGGCACTGGGCTTTTGCAAATACAGAGGGGAACTTGCTTTTCTTGGCACATCAACTTCATTCTATCCTGTCCATTTTCTTATCAAGGATTTTTAAGCACAGAATTAACAGCACTAGCCAAAGTTAGGAAAGCTGAAGACCAACCTGGTTGATGTAATTCAATACTCCTCCCATATTAAAAAAGGTTCATAAGATTATTTAGTAAAAGTACCTTAAATGCTGGTGTTCTGGAGACTGAGTGTCTTATCTTTGAAAGGACATTAGATGTGTTTAAAAACATACATTATGGGTACAGGACTTTCCTTTTTAAACAAACTGCCTAGCTCTGTCATTCAAAACATTCTGCCAAATCTTCCTCCAGGAGAAAGGGAATGGTCACTCAGAATTCACCGTTGAGACCTTGAGCAGAACCACGCTCGACTTGTTCTTTGCAGGAACAGGGACCACCAGCACGACACTGAGACATGGAATTCTGATTCTCCAGAAATACCCAGAGATAGTAGGTAATAGAAAAGGAAATAAATAATTGAAAACTTTTTAATAGGTCATGGGATCAATTTGGACAATTCCTGTCACTACCACATGTGGCAATGGTCCCCCAACTAAGGAAACATGTATTTGTGTGTGAAAATGTGTATTAGTCTTAGTTCTATTCGCAGAAAAGAGATACTATTCCTGGTGCTCTAAAAGCAAGTTTTGCTGTAAATATGGGGAGAGGTTTAGGCAAACAGATGGGGGACTTGTGCATTCAACACTTAACTTATTTCCTAACAGAGAAAATTCAAAAGGAGATTGACTGTGTGATTGGCCAAGACCGAAGCCCCTGCATGGCAGATCGGAGCCAGATGCCCTACACAGATGCTGTGGTCCATGAAATCCAGAGATTCATTGATTTCGTTCCACTTAATGTCCCACATACTGTGATCAAAGACACCAAGTTGAGAGACTATTTTATCCCCAAGGTCTGTTCCACTCTGTCTGAGAAAGGTCATAATCTCTTGAAAACAATGATGTGTTCTAGTCATTGTATTTTATTTTCTTTTCAAAAACACTGAAATGTGATATAGAGTTGGAATAATTTTGTTTGGAAGGGGATTCTGGAAGTTATTGAGTCCCTTGTATTTGAAGACAAAAAGACTTTTCATCTTCTACGTGAAGAGGGAGATAGAGCTTTCTTTTTTTTTTTTTGTAAATGTAAGCAAAGTTCTAATTTATTTGGAAGAAATATTAAATACTCTAATCGGACTCACCATTAAAATTCATTAAAAAAAATGTTTTCCATACCAATGGCACACATTTTTATTCATTAAATGCTCATTTTAAACTGGTTAAGTTATGACTACCCTTCTATTCAGCTCTGGGAACTTCTCAGTGCTACTTTGCTTTAGCATGTCTCCATTTTAACTTTCTTCTCCTCTCTTTGTTAATTCAGGACACTATGATATTCCCTACGCTGACTTCCATCCTACATGACAGCAAGGAATTTCCAAATCCAGAAAAATTTGACCCAGGACATTTCCTGAATGCAAATGGTTCCTTTAAAAAGAGTGACTACTTCATGCCATTTTCTGCAGGTAAGACCTCCTTCTATTTCAGATCCTAGACTATCCTCTCCTAGAACCTCTTTGAAGATTTTGGCTCCATCACCATGGTCTGTACAGTGAAGTCTGGTGATCTGCTAGAGTCACTTCTGGGTAGCTCTAACCCCTGTACTAGAGTTTCAGTTGACTTCCTTTTTTAGCAATCACAAAAGCTCCTCCAATGCATTCTACAAAAAGAGATGTATGAAGTGGGACTCAGCCATGCAACTTCTCTCTCTCCAAACTTAGCATCAAACAGCAGCAGAACATGAGAAACTGAAGCCTTCAAACTGCCTTTGCCCACTGAGCACTCTCATTGTTCTAGACACTTAGCCCCTAGTTTAATTCATTTGCTTCCCCAAAATGCTGCAGTGCTGTCTGTCCATTCTGAGATGTCTGAACTTTCATGGAACAGTGGTTAAAATAAGTTACCAGCAAAATACTCCACTGTCACCTCACTTTTTATTATTTTTTGCTTGCAGGAAAACGCATCTGTGCAGGAGAAGGTCTGGCCCGGATGGAGCTATTCATATTTTTAACAGCCATCCTGCAGAACTTTACCTTGAAACCTGTTGTGGATCACAAGGACATTGACATTTCCCCATTAGTCAGCACTCTGGCAAACATTCCCCGACCTTATGAGGTCGCTTTTCTTCCACGTTAGCCAAGTGAAGACAGTTGCCAGTTCCCAAACTCATGAAAGCTCCGGTTGAATGACAGTAATTTCCTGATCATTTGCTAGATACTTTATGGAGAGAAACATGCTCAGAAAAGAAAAGTGTATGGTGCTTTTATAATCACCACAGCCAGCTCTAAACAAGAGACAGTGTAGGCAAGTGCATAGGGAAGGAGACAGCTCCCTGTGCAAAATTATACAGGCTCTCCTCTGCACCTACCTCACCTAGCTCAGGTTCCTATCTGGCTCCTGACGTCCCGACATGTCAGGGTGTGTGGACTAGTGCTCTGAGAGCCCTGCTGCTGCTGTCCCTATGGCTTGATCCTCTCAGCACAGCAGGAACAGACGCTTGTACTCCAGGGTTTCCACAGACTCTGCTTGAGGTACCTCTCTCCTCTGTATTTTCAGTTTGTTTGTGACCTATTTGTAAAGGTAAGCATAAAACAGTGGGGTTTTTTCTATTAGAAGATGATCATCTACTGTATTCTTGCCCCAATACATATTGTCTCCTGTGGTGGGAATGGAGTTTACCAATAACTGGGCAGATGGGTCCTCTCCTGTGTGATTATAATGAAGGTTTGTGAAATTACAATTTATATTGCAAAATAAAGTAGTAGTACACTGAATTGTTGTTTTTCTGAGATCCCAGAAAAACATCTTTTAGTGAAAAACCTGCCTCCACAAAGCTTATACTCCCAAATGTCTTCCAAGTCTTGTACATATCTGACTGTTTCATTTCACTCACTTATATGAAATATATTATGGCTTGAAGACTGAGCTGGCCAATGACCTATAAAACTTCCATTCTCGGTAACAATGTGGGAGAAGGCTGGACTGACCCTACGAGACCTACCAGAACCCCAACTGTGGTTACAGAGCTGTCCATTGTGGCAAAAGAGGACAAATTAAGTAATACTGGCATCCCCCTAGTGCCATTTACTAGATGAATGGCAGCTTGCATCTTCCCATTATTTTATGAAGCGCATAAAGATCACTACAGCAATGTTACAATCAGGAAAAAAAAAAAGAGTTTACATGAGTTACCAAGCATACACGTACAGATGTAGGACTGGTGTTTCCTAACTTGATCACATTGCCTGCAATGTATAATTTATAGCGATTACAGTGAAGACAGAGAGCTGGATCTGCGCTATGTGGAAAAAGACAGCAACTGTAATATTACCACAATGGCATTAACTGTTTATGTGAAACAGGCACAACTTCTTTCCTTTCAAAGTATTAATAAGCTACATATACCATGAGTTGGTAGCATGGCATTGCAAAGGCAAAAGCCACAAATGTCACGGAATCACAGAAATATGAATAAAAGAAAGAGATATGAAAATATCACCTAGTTTATCGCCATATACCAAAGAGGATCAACTATTACAAGTCTTCTTACCAGATAAAAAGAAGAAAGCATTCCATACTTCCTCTTCAGCTGTGCCATGACTAAAATAGGCAAAACAAATGGCCCGGGGGCAGCTTCCCTGTTCCAGACATCTTCCTCCATGCTGAAAAGACAAGGAGGCAGCCAATGCAAACCAGCAAGAAAACAGCTTTAGCTCCCAGAGATTCCACCATAACATGCACTGGGGCTTTGAGATTAGAGGAGGGCTAAAGCTGTGTCCTGGAAGCCTCACTTTGCGTCACCTGTGGTACAAAAAGCAGTGCAATGGTAACCAAAAACTGCTCACAATTCATCTGGGTTAACCTGCTTTAGCACCAAGTAATATTACCACCTTCTGGGAGACTAAGGATCAGATTTTAAAAAATTCAAATGCTTAATAAATAGGATTTAGCTCATCAACCTTTGTTGACCACTAAACTTAAAATCATCAGTTTAAAAAATTAACCATCATTGAAAAGCTCTACATCTCCCACGAAGCCATACTGCTCGCTCTCTCCCTGCCTGCTAGCACTCAATGTTGCCTAGACTTTTTCTTCTGCTGGGACTGTACAGACAGTGCATTGCTTGCTCATGTGCAGGACTAGGCAGGGCTATATGAATTTTCTGTGGCAAACCTGACACAATGTCCTGTCACTTGGCCACATGAAGAAGTGGCTTTCAAACTCGATTAATCCATTCTGCGCACTGTTACCATTAGTTCCCAAATACCTCTCGCAGAACTTAAGCACCTCTGTGAGCTCAAGTTTCTAAGATGTTTCGAAGAAGCTGGGCAGCAGCTATAGAAGCAAAAGTCAGCTGGGCAAGCACTAACAAAGAAAAGAACTGGCAAGTTCTCAAACCCACTAAGGGTGTCCCCGAGTGAGGAACTCAGTGAAGCAATCCATGAGGCAAACAAATGTACGTTGCAAACAGTTCATACTATTTTATTGCATGGATTTCCTATATTGTGTCTGTATTGCATTGCTCTCTTTAATTACTCCCTATGCAGTGCCTTTAAGTAAAATTCTTTAACTTGCTATCATGTCAGAGATATGCCGGGTTTCTTTATGGCAGCTTGCCTGAACTTCCTTTGTTCCTAGTTCAACTCTTTGGAGAGAGAGGGAGGGCAATGGCCCCCAGTGAAAAGTAGTCCTGGCTATCTTAGGATATACTTGTCCCACTGGGATGACATACCCAGTTACTAGAGTGGAAAGCTGTGTGAGGATGCCACCACAGCCATCTGCTCTCCGGGTCATAACCCAGACCTTACAAGATACAACAGCTATCATCTACAACAGCAAGAGACTAGGACCATTTAATGCCAGTGAGCCAAAAGTCTCTCCAGATTCTGCCGGGCTTTGCTCCTATACTAAATGAAACATCAGCCCTTCCCGCTTCTGACTTCTCAGTTACATCCTCCCCAAAGAACACCTCTACCTAGGGAGAATCTCGCAGAAAAGTACCTGCTCCTCTGGAGAGCTTTTGGGAGAGTGGCGTAAGTCCTTTTCCACTGAACTCTACGCCTTTATCAATCAATCAGAGCTTATTTCACAACATAAGGTCCATACAACACCACTGCATGTATGGAGCCCAAACATATTGTGAACATAGGACCATACTTCTTACTGAGCTGAAACAATTTACCAAAAAAGAACACAGCTTTTAAGTTACATCCACTTGCCTCAGGAAAGTTATTCTTCAGCTGCAGCATGTTTCCTATGAGGGGCAAAGGAAATGGCCCAGGAGGCAGCTTCCCTGTTTCAGACATCTTCCTCCACGCTGAACAGACAAGGAGGCAGACAATGCAAACCAGCAAGAAAACGATTGTGGCTCCCAGGGGTTCCATTGCAATGTGGAACAGGGATGTGGGATCAGGAAGGGCTGAAGCTGCATCCTGGAAGGCTCACTTTATGAAGCCGACAGTAAAAACAACAGTGCAAAAGTAACCAATAGCTGCTCTCGTTTCCTCTGGATTAAACATACTGGTGAGAAAAAATCACTCGCTGCCAACAAACTTGGATGAACTGCTTAATTTTTAAGTCTTTGTGACCTTTTTTAAGATCAACCTTGTTCTATAACTATAATATCAGAAAGCAGGGACAAACATTAATCGTTAACAAACCTTGCATTAACAAACCCTGTCATACTTTCATAGCATGCTTGTCTTCTGCCTATTACTGTTGCTTATATGTTTGTCCTCTGATGGGATGCTGCAAATACAACAATGTATTTATCTTCAGGCCATCATATACACTTGTGATTATCATCCCATTGGATATCTTTTAACATTTCTATTGAACACAGAGTTCCAGGTTAAAAAGCATACTCCATTCTAGAAGAGCTGTTTTTCAGCTGTTGGACATGTTGCAGTTTCCACTAATGATTTCAGAGCCCATTCTGAAGACTGTGGACATCTCCACAAAGTACTGTTCTGAAAGTTGGATGACTTCAGAATTACCTGTTAGAGCAGCCGGGCAGAACTGTCTTGAGGTGCCGGGGAAAAAATCTTCCTCTGGAACTGAACTCTTCTATTTCTGCTTGAAGAGCTGCATTTGCTAGGCTGATTTTCACCCCCTGGTTTGCAGTTGCAGTCCAAGTCCTCAAGAACTGCTCCAGCTCCAAAGCAGTTGCACAGACCGCTTTGATGTACTTTGCCCCTTGACTCTCATCTGTCAGCCCTCCCTTTCCTCTGTTCTCTTCCGTGTTCTTCCCTTCAAGCACCCGCTACTTTCTTACTATCTTTTCCACCAGGAAATGCTGCAGAAGAGAAGAGATAGAGATTTAGTCTCCCCCTGTACCTCCTCTGGAACTTCTCACGGACTCTCCAGGTGAAATGTTTGAGCAGCAACCAAGTTGTGCCCCTGCTTTTGGACTATACATTTCCCCAGTACAATGCTGTTCACGCACACCTAGCTATGTCTCTTCTGTGGTGCTAGTCTCCAAGGACCTGCCATCTTTGCCATGATTTGGATTCTACCAGTCACACAGAGGGCCCTCAGGCAGAGAGGGGAATAGTTACTCAGAGACAGAACTGGGAACACAGCTGTCGGCTCTTGGCCTGATCGGGACGCCGCTGTCACACAATCCTCCAGCCAGCCAGGTAGACAGTCTCTAAAATTTTCTCCCAATAAAAAGTCACTTGTGGGACAAGCTCCTCTTCCCATTTCTACTTCCTGGAGGTGGGATACTCAAGAGTTTGTGAAGGAATTTGCTATTTCTTAGCTCTCTTACCTGAAAACACTAAGTGCTTGCTGACAATGCATGGCTAGATGGATTTCCATCTTCAGAGTTCCTGGAGGTTTTCATCTTTGTAGTTTTAAAACAGCATTGTATTTTCCATACGTAGAAAAGCAACCTTTTCAACAGGAACAAGATTTGGTCCTCACTTTGCCTTTACTGCTTTATCTTGTGGAAGTTTTTTTCTGCTGACACATCGCCCTCTTGTGGCCCTCCTGCAATCCTGTCAAGGAAAGACCATGAGCAGAGAAACGCCATATTATTTTTCTTTGAAATTCTCTATGCCCCGATAGCACAGATTCCTAGACCTTCCAACAGCATGCTGGGTTGCATGTGGTGAGTGGATCTCTTCATCAAAGCAACTATCAAATGCACCTGTGATTAAAACAAGACATGGCTAAGCCAGTGGTTCTACAAAAACAAATCCAAATAGCAGTGTCACTGGAGTATATTTAAACCTATTCTTGAGCCTGCTCTTTGCCTTGCTATGAACATACAAACCAGGCACCAGGCCTCTGACTACAAAGAGGTGGGATGGGGCAGGCCAGGAAGCTCCAGGCAGTCTGAGCATTCTCCAGGTGAGGTAAGTACAGAGGGAATGAGATACAATGGTTTTACTTCCATGTGACCCTATTTACCTATCCACTGTCACTCAGTCCCCTTGATCTCCTCGGCCTCGAGGGGTGAGGAGCAATACCTGTAAACAACAGCTACATGGATGCTGTTTTAGAGGGCACCACTCCAATTTTGGTCATGACACTGACAGCACCCTCTGCTTCCAGACATGTCTTCGGAGACCTGAGAAGTGATTAGGGCTTACAGCTAGTATGCGTGTACTCCAGAGTGGTGTTTTGTATAGTCACAATCTGCTTAATCACAAATTTCCAGTTCTCTGCTGAGCAGAGGACAAACTCTAGCCCTCGTGCCCCTGAGAACGTATTCTTGCTTAGTTAGGACTAGCCTATCCTTGAGTGCAACCCTTTCTGCCCAAACACTCTGACAATCCTTATATCTAACTACCATGTTAGGAGAACTTCCTACTGGGCTGCTGTCATGCCCATAGCTGCCTTTGGCAACACAGCATGCTCCAGGCACACGTTATGGAAGGAAAGTCTTCCTGCTGCAGGGTGAGCTCGGTACATTAAACCATGCTTAGGAAGGGTGAGGCACATAACTGTCTCCTCTTTTCTATTAAGAAAGACTAGCAGCCCTGAAACATCTTCATTATTATGTGCCTCCCCATGGTCTCAAGATGAAAAGATGCCCTACTGGGTCCAAGGCAGCTGGAAGTGCTAGAGGATGTAAACACAAAACAGAGAGGAGAGCCGTGCTGTTTTTCTTGGCCACTTCAGGAACTTACATAGCAAGGCTGCTGTTATGATCCCAGTGACAGTGAATCCTTCTTACTATGGAACTATGAGTTGTGGCATCCCAACTGGAATGTGGACAGTATGTGTTAAGGAAAAGGGAAGGTGACTGGGACTCATCTTAAGACAGAGCAGGGCTGCCATACATCCAGTTCCGTATCTGGCTTAGATCTGTGGAGTCTGTCTCCCATTGAGGGTCTGAGCATATGGTCCACATCCAATAAGGGAGTGGACTTGCCACTACATTGGCAGTGTGCTGCCATTAGAGCATGGAGCGTGTCTGGGCCGTGTTCCGTTCTATGTTCAATACTTGATTTGCAGGCTATCTGCCATAAGCAGAACTTATTTGGCTTGCTGCCATGCGATAGGACAAGTCACTGGCACTTAAGGCTTGATATTATTCTTATCACATGGAGATGATCACAATTCTCTAGACAGCAGGTGGCCAGCTCTCCATTGTAGTTCCTTAGGATACAATTCTGTCACCCCTTCATCTTGGCCCTGCACCTAGCCAGAGTGCAGGGCCAGCTGCATCCCTGCAGTGGAGAACAATCCCTTTGTGTGCCAGCATCCGCTCTGTGCCTCTAGCACCATCTTCCCAGAAAGAGCTGGGAATCAGAGAGATCACTAGGCTGGAAGATCGGTGGTGGTGTTTCAAACCTAGAACAACCTGCCCTTGTAAGCATTTCAGTGGCTGGTCAGCTCTAGATGATGTCCACCTATCCAGAACCATTTCCAACCTGATATAAATCAGCAACTTTTCTGTTCTTGGAGATGGGTAGGGGCCAGGAAGGGGACTTACAGGGGATCAGGGACTAAGCTCCCAGCCACATGCAGGTGCTGTATGCTGTAATGAAAATTCTCATTCTTCCACGGAACAGAGGAGCTCCGAGCAGCACCCTCAAGCTTTTACATCAGCAGCCAAACATCTGTGATTCTCCTTCACAATGGCAAAGCCAAAGGATGGTACTATCAAAAACACTGTTGAGTCTGTCTGAATCATGTCTAGCTCTTGTATAATCTATAGATGCATGAAACACTGGAGAAACAGGACTTTTAGATTGTCTACCACTTTGTGGTACCACTTCCCAGCATGAGAGATCACCAAGCAGGCCACTGTTCAGGCTGTCATTCAAATGCCAGTCTCTAGGCACGAAGACTTTAGGTCTGCCTGGCTAGATCCTCTTGTCCAGCAGAACTGCGAACACACCATGAATCCTGAGAAGATGACGATCTGTCAGATTTTAAAACAGTCTGCTGTTCTACATGGTATAATTTCCTCCAACACAGAAATGATAACTCATCTGTTGGTACCTCTGTGGCTTTGATAACAGTACTAAAATGTCTAATTTGCTTTCACAGGTAGAAAAGTCATCAGTGAGCTAACTATGGATAAAAGCAATACAGATGCAAATGGCTGGATACCTCTGGGAGACTTAAACCCCGTTCTTTAAAGATGCTCATTCCAAAAAGGCCTTTCTTCAAAGTGAACTCAACACTTTCTCAAATCCTACATCAAGGCCATACAGAATAGTATTTTCTATTTTAAATTTAGGATTTTTAAAGTGATGGTGAAGGCTTTCAAAGGTCATCTGCTTCACTGCTTTTAAATAGCACTAGGGAAAAGCGTCCATCTTGACTATTTACAGTGGCTGTACACTGACTGACAGCATTATGATCTTTACCACACTGGCACCTGACTAGACATTCTTCTAAACAGCCTGTAGGAAGTTTGAACTACTTCTTTCCTACATCAGCACTTGTACTATCCTCAACTGCAACTCACTCAAAAGCCAGATTGAGCTAGTCAGCGTCAATAGGTACGGAAATAAGAAACTTGGAGTAGGAGTACCTGTTCAGTAAGAAGGGCTCTGCTAAATTAGCAATTTGGAACACTGTTAATCTGGTAGAGAAGAAGCTTTTTGTGCTGGGCATGCCTCTTCAAAAACTACTAGGATCAAAATTCATTGGTAAAGTAGAGAAAGATCTACTAAGTTCACTGAGCATGTGATAAAGCAATACTTCTTGCAATTTCACCTGAGGCCCAGACAGTCAAAGAATGTAATTGCAGGAATACTTGACGCAGAGTTAAAAACATGTTCTCTTCTATGATCTCCAGCAGCTGGAAGGAGTTTGTCTTTATTAACAGACCCTTGGAAAAAATAAAAAGACAACTTACATAATCGTTCCAACAGGAATTTGAGATTCCAGAGAGACAAATGCAGCAAGGTGTTTTATTGTAAATTTATAATAGTCTCTCTATTTCTAACAGATAAAGGTGGATACCAAAAATGAAGTGTTTTCAATACCATGCTCATAACTCCAAAGGCCTGGGTATCTTCTCAACGCAGAGCTCAATGAAGGAAAAAATGAAGTTTAGGTCCTGCTGCTACTAAGGGAAAATGTCTTTATAGGTTATGGAGGGCTTTTCTTAGACAGAGTATTTCATGTGGGACATAGGACTAACACACAGATAGCCAGTATCAACATATGAGTTAGGGACAGGCTTCTACTTTTCACTGCAGAACGACTGAGGCAACAGAACCTCTTGAGAAGAGGAAAATACTATTCAGCCTTAAGCCTGAATACAGCCTACTGTATTCAATAGATAGAAAAAGTTACCAGTCTTGATGTTAGCTGTAACCAAATCCTTGTCAACATACAGAATTGCTGTTGTGCAACTTAAACAGAAATCAGTCTGACTCATAGCCCAACTCCAACTTAAAGACTCTTGTAATTTCATCGTTTCTCCAGTTTTTTGTACTTGGCTTCTGCAGAAGGAAAAATAACAGTATTTTAGGACTGGATAGGTAAAAGCTTTGAATCCTGTAAGCTGCTATACATCTTAAAATTCAAGTTAATTTACAGTATCACTCAGGGTCATTTTTTACTAAAGCATTTAGGCAAATACAACTGTATAATACAATTCTTAAGGACCAGGTGCTTAAGCCAGACAACTAATATTAATTTAAGCCAAGGGGACTTGAGTGCCTGGTGGAACTTTATGAATCCCTCTGTTTGCAGGATTAAACATCCGTTTTTAAAATTTGGGTCAGTGCATATTGTAAAAGAGAAATCAAGATTCACTAATAAGCCGTAGTTCAATAATACCTGTACTGGTCCACCTCCATATAACTTGATATATTAATCTTTTCCCAACGCTTCCCACTTCACATACAATGTTCATTGCTCAAAAGCAGCACAGGCAACTCTGCAGCTCAGACTTGTTAAATAGAGGAGGAGTTTGTCTTTTTAAATCCCCTTGCAAGGGACTATGCTGCTAGGTAGTAACAGTAGAGGACAATAGTTACCAAGTTTTTTGGAATACGCATCCAATTTATAAGCTGCCTGCTCCAGAGCTGCAACCTGTTCCTCAATTAGGTTGATTTGTTCCAGATATGGTTGAAGAGCAGCATCTTAAAAAAGCAGAAAAATCGTATCTGTCAGTTCTCAGTAATTCACTTCCAAGAAAAAGTTCACACTTGAAACACAAGAATTTCTCATTACATTCTTCAGATAGAACAATTTAAAAGCTCCTTCCTTACCCTGCCCCAAAATCAAGTGGTGATACTGATCGCCATGTTCGAGGAAAGTACGAAATGTTTAAGAGTACTGGCTAGACTCAACACAAGTAACGATACAATGTGAATCAAAAGAAGCGTTATTTCATATCAGATCCAAAATTTGGGGTAAACCAGGACATAAATTCAGATGTCTTTTCTCTTATGCTAGTCTACATAGTCTATAGCTGTAAAGAAATATAGAAGATTGGCATTGTATAGCAGCATGTCTATTTCAGTCAGTTTTCCTTCCTTCAGCACCTAATGGAGTGTGAACTACCTGACACTCAGATGTTTCATTTCCCAAACAAGCGTACTGTTCGTTATACCCCTACCTTATTTGGTTTACTTACATTTTTGATTTAAATCCTTCAGATTTCTACTGATGTTTATAGCAATATCTTTCATTTCTAGATACTTCAGGCTAGTCAGCTTATTCATGTTTTCCAAGAGTTTGTAGTCTTCACTGGTGGCTTAAAAAGAATAGAGTTTATTTTAATTAAAAGTTGATGTGGTTTGAATTAGGTGCAGACTCTTCAAGAGGACAAGAGATTTCAAACCAACAGCCAAATGTAACAAAGAATAGTTTAGATGGTAATACAGGTGTTGGTATAATGTTCTACAAAAAGAGAGATGACATTTTGTGCATTGTAAAAATCAACTGGACTGATGAATACTTATTCACTTGCAATTTTTTCTGAGAGAGAAAAATTGACTAATTCCTCACATTTCTACTCTTAGTCTGTCAGTTAAACACTTACGTTTACAAAACTGATAGCACAAATCCAGACTGGTAATCTGTACCGTATACCCTCCAAGTCCACACAAATCAGTAGTGCCGTGGAGTCTTTTCAAAACTAGAGCCTACGGAATCCACTAACTTGTTGAGCAGTTTACTTTGCTCCAGTTAATGTTGCACAGCACTTTATTCTAAAGCATGAATGTTGGAAAACGTGTATGATCCTTGCTCTCACTCAGAAACAAAATAGCTGCACATGTTCCACTCTCAGTTGTGCTTCTTTTCTAGTCCTTCTTAACCTAGACCCCTTTTGTTTGTTTGTTTTTCCATGTACAAGCTTCCGCAAGACTAAAAAGAACTTTTTTTTACGTTGCTGATATCACACCGAATTCTTTTGAAAAACGTGCTATTCTGGGACTTCATTAATATGACTAATCTCAGTGTTGTTAGTAGTCTAGCAACACACCAGACTTGAACTGCCAGTCTTGCTAGATATGACCTAAATAGATATAGTTTAGACAAACTATACAACAGATTTTTTTAAAAGAAAATGAAAAGAAACAAAAACTCACTTGCAGGTCAGTATTGCAGTGCCTTACCTGTCAGTTCACCTGTTAAATAAGTGGCCATCTTGTTGAACATGTCTTTACAGAGTTCATTGATGTCTGCCTCTGCTGGTTCCTTAGCTTCCTCCGCTGTTTCAACAGCAGGATCCTCTAATCAGGGTACAGACATTACAGGGTTAGGGGAAAGTTAGCAGGTACGGAAACACACCGTAAAGATTAAATGGTCCCATCTTTTTCCCCTTCAAATTGACTACACCTACTTTCCATGTAATTTGTCTACTTTACACTAAGGGGTAACAAACCTAGGCAGTTTACTTGAAGCAGCATCAAGATTATTTCAAAATAATACTTTAGGGAGCATTTAAGGGACAGGCACCTGGCCTGACCACACTTGCAAATATCAGCCCCCTCCTGTGCTTAGACGACAGGAAAGGAATTTGGGGAGAGCTTTTGAGTGATTTTGTGCACAATACTACTGATGTTTATTTCTAGTCACCGATTCAGAACGGAAGAACAGCCCCCCCCCAGTCCGTTTCACGAGGGGCTACAACAGATTCCCCACCCGTGGAAAGCGATAATCACCGCTTTTCTTCTCCAAACCCATTTCTACCACAACCTGCCCTCGTTCTGCTCTTCGCAGGAGCAGTTCAGCACCTCTTCCTCAACCCAAAAGGTTGCTCTTTCGTTTGTCGGCAGCTTTTGCCGGCTTGAACACAAAGGCTGCCCCGAGGCCCGCGGCTCCCGCCGGCCGAAGCAGCGGCGCGGGGGGTGGTGGCGGTGGTGACAGGCACACGGGGGTAAGCCCCTGGCGGGACGCAGCCGCCGGGCTCCAGAGCAGCGGCCGGCCGGCCGACATACGCGAAGCCGCGAGCCCGCCCCGCAGCCGGCCCCCACCCCACCGCCGGAGCCCTTCCCGCCGCGGGGCGGCTGCTGCCCCGCCGGGCGGCTCCTCCCTGCGCCGCGCCGCGCCGGGAGCAGGCCGCGGCCTGGCAGGGCCCGGCCACCGCCACGCGGCCAAGGGGCGAACCCGCAGACGGCCCCCTCGGCCCCGGCCCCTTACGCTTGGCGGGCTGCGCGCCGGACTCGGGCAGCCCCTCCGCCGCGGTCGCCATGGCGACAGGCCCCCTCCCGCGGCGCCCGCTTCCGCCTTCGACCCCGCGCAAGGCCGCGGCCCCGCCCTTCGCCGCCGCGGCGCACGCGCGACTGCGGGCGGGCCGGGGGGAGGCTGAGGCGGCGCGGGGCCGGGGCGGGCCGCGGCCCTCAGCGCTGGGCCCTGGCCGGAGGGGACGCCGCCGCCGTGCCGGCCCCGGCCCGCTCCCCGCCGGGGGCACGCGGCAGCCGGGGCCTGACAGCCGCCCCGCGCGTAGATCCGGGGCCTGGCACCGCCACCGCTTCTGGCCGCGTCGTGAGGGGAGGCCTCCGCTGCCGCGTACAGCGGGTGTCTGATGGGCGACAGCTTCGGTCGCGGGAACAAGCAAGAACAAACAGCCTTCACCACGGCAGGAGGAGAAAGACAAATACCGAGATGTAAAACGTGGCACGAGTTTACTTTTTACCAGCTGTAAAGGGCAGCGAAGCAGCACAGAAAGAGCATGGTTTGTGCTTGACGGGGCCGCGCTGTCAGTTTGATTATTTCCCTCTTTCTAACACCGCGAGTGAACCGTTTATTGCAAGAGCACCAGAAGCACGTTCACGCCGCAGGCCAGTTTTGAGGGCTGCTGCTAGCCCGGCCCTCGCAAGCGAACTCTCTAGCCTTGTGTTTGAGGATGTTTTCCTTTGGCTTAGTCGGTCCGCTTGCATCCGAGTGTCTTAATGCAGCTTAAAAGCAGCTCTGCTTTTGCTAATGATGTGGCGAGGAGACAACTGCTAGCATGCTATACAGTCTGTCCTGTGGTGACTGTGGTAAGCGTTGCTGTAGTTGCCACAGCAGTGACTACACGGGTTTTTTCAGTCCATAGTGCAAGTAGAGTATAGGTGCAGCTAAGCATTAAGTCTGTTAAAAAGATCTGCCATTGCTAAGTAGACAAATTTTTATTTAAAAAAAGAGAAAGGGAATTTCCTCCCCTCCTCTTAAGTAGTAAATGTATTTTTACTGTTTGGTGGTTTTTTGAGGGGGTTTTGTTTGGGTTTGTTGGGGTTTTTTGGTTTTTTTGTGGTTTTTTTTTTTTTTTTACAGTACAACAGTATATATTTCTCACTTTTCTTAGATGAGATGTCTTATACCACTGCTGTTTAGTTTTTAATCAGGCAAGAGCTTCTGCAAGTAGCTCCCATGGAGAAGCTACTAGAAGTGTAACTGTTGGTTGGAAGGAGCACTCGTTACCTGTCCTGACTTCAAACTCAAATGCATCTCCAACATGCTGTGAATGGCTCTCCTCAGATGTGACGGGCACTAACAAGGGGCAACATATCGATGCATAAATGCTGTCATCACCTTATACCATTTGTGACAGAGAATCTCACATGTTCAAAGGAAAACGTTTCCCTTATACAGGAAACGTTCCAAGTTGGCCACAGAAGAAGAATGCTTTACAATATATAGTTTGATATGTACCTAAGGAATTATGAGAATTATATTCTCTTACAAAAAAATCACTTATGCAATATACATTAATGCATTTCTTCTTAAAAACCAAAATCATACAATCATGTGGAGATCATGCTCCAGAAACAAGGGGACAGGGTTCCCATCTGAAGTCCAGTAAAGTCAGTTGAAATCTTTTGGCAATCTCCAGTAGGCCCTAACAAGCTTTGCAGTTTTAAGACCGGAGAAGCTGCAGAGCAAGGCAACGCAGGAGTCTATGTGAACTTTCTCATAAACCGGAGTTTTGCATAGGCAATGATAAGGAAGATAACAGTCATGCAGAAGAGAGCCACTATGTTTTCCCACATTGCCCAGTTGGTAGGTGCGATTCCTTGGCTGCACAGGTATGCTTCACCAGAACACCTGCAGAAAAGCATGGGGCAGAAGTTGGTATTACTATGTGGTGCAAGTCTTCAGGTAGTTACCTTTATTCCTGTTCCACAAAGATTCTTCTACCCTCAACTCTGCAAAACAGGTGACAAATAGAGTAACTTCATAACCTATCACTGAGAAAAAAAGCTTAAGGGACAAATCTAGATCTCTAGTTCTCAAATTTTTCAGTAGTATCTTAATTGTTGTTTATAAGTAGCTGGCAATTTATGAGTAAACCTCAGAACCACAGTAAACCGTGATAAGTACAAAAGCATTAGTTTCACACAGCAACCACTGGAGGTCCATAGCAGGGGTTTGGGGACCAAAAGCTGTGGAAACAGCGCTCTAGCACTGTTCCTTGCAATAACCTCAGTTTGCCAGCCCTCTAGCACGTGTCATGAAATACTTGCGTTGCTACAACTTCAGGTATTGATAGTCAAGAGTATTTCAAGTGGAGCGGTAGCACTGGGAGATGGATACCTTGGCTCTCTGCTGTATCTGCAGGGAGGTTAATATTTACAAACAAGTTCTGAGGGGGCAGGCATGTTTCTGATCACAGGTCTACTGCTTCCCAACAACTTTGTGGCCGTCCACACATTGCATTTCCATTGCTAAGTGACCCTGGGTTTGTTTAAGAAAACTGATAAGCTAGGGCTAGGTTATCAAAAACAAAATTTAATTTAGCTCATCTGCCTATTTTTAGGAGTAAAGTTTCATCCCTACTTCACTCTTGGGTAATTGTGAAGTTTTACTATATAATCCTAAAATACATTATTTTGGGACATATTATTGAGACTGGCCTGTGAGTGCCAGTGGTTATTCTGTGAATAATAAAAGTTTGAAACAGTCAGACTTCTCTTTAAGCAAGCCATCACAATTCAGGCCCAAGAACCACCATGAGTTAGACTTACATTTCTCCTGAAATATCAGGGGGACAACTGCCTGCATCTCCCACAGACACAGTAACATTTGGATTCTTCTCACCACAGAAGTAGAGATCTCTGAACTCATTCACTTGAAGAGCCTAGGGAAAGAGGCAGACATCAGATTTTCACAGAGTTAGTGATTTGGGGTGCTAAAAACTGAAACACCTCAAAGGAACTTGATTATAAGACGACACATATCGCCATTCTTGGAATATTATGTTTATGTTCCTTTTTATTTTGAAGCTCTTAATTACTGCCTCTCTGAGGAACTGCTCCAAGTGCTACATGCAGGATGGTTTGGTGTCTTGAGTCTTTGGCTTCAAAGTTACATTTCAGTGATTTAGCCATGGGTTTCTGTCTTGCCAGCTACAAAATCCTGTTCATCCACTTCATCTGGGTCAATCTACTGACCCAGAAAACTATGTGGCTGCATGCAGACACCCCAGCACCAGCACACTGAAGCAGATGGCACAGTCAGCCAAGGCAAGAGGAGAAGGGTTCCCTTGCGCTGGCATCCTGGGCTAACCACAATCTCAGGGGACACTTCGATGTTCAGCAACACTGATAAAAATATCTCAGTGATACCCAAACAGGGGAGGTCTCACATCTGCCCCCTCCCTGATCCTACCTTTCTCTTCCACTGCTGGTCAACGTGGTCCTGTCCATGCCACCCTGCACCAGCTCCAGCATTCATTTCACCCATTTTTACTCAAAGGTAGGAAACTATTCCTCCCAAATAGGCTTGGCCAGGATGAAGACAGGAGATGGAAGCACAACTCCCACCTGTGACCAGTGGGTGACCTGCTATGTCTAGTTACTGTGTTTCAAGGACCTGTACCTTTAGCTTTCAGGTACTCCAGCTCCTTATTATTTACAAATGGCAGTAAGTCATATTTCACTTCAGAGGAGGCCACGCTGAAGACTGGGACGCTCGGTCATTATGGTAAATCTTTTAACCAGTTGGACAGTCATTAACCTCAGACTGGCCATGCAAACAGCAGTCTCTGGAGAGGCCATACAGTATCTGACTTTATTCTAAACTATAGGGATCAACTATTCAGGCTAGGAATTAGTGCCTCACTGGACAGCTCTGTTGCTGTCCAAGCAGCACTAATTTTGTGGCACAAAGGATTTGTTCAGTCTGAGACTTCCACCTCTCACACACAGATTAACTTTTGCTTCCTTTTTGGGGTTGGCTGGTTTGTTCTTCTTTTACCACATTCATGCAAGGAAAGAAACCAAATCTGACTTCTTTTAAAAGAACTTCATTTATACTCAAAATCTCTCCAGAAAGCAGCAGTGTGGCTACATTACTCACAGGAGACCGATGCTACTTTCTACTCACAGTGAGGCCGTATCGGGGGATGCTGAAGTACTTGAGCCAGTTCAGCCAGCCCATTACAGAAGGGAGGTTTACTAAGAGCCCCGAAAAGATCTGAAATAGAACAGAAGAGGCTAATGAGTCAAACTCTGTTTACTGCAGACAATGCTACTCCTGCACAGATGCAGTTGCCCAGCAGCGGTGCGCTGGGATAGATGGACCTCCTACTGCTGTTATGCCTGTGCCTACAGGCCTGAGGTTCAAACCTTGCAGCAGTCCCAGCCAGCTGCCCCAACAGCACACCCAAGTACTCCAGTTGAACTGCTTGCAAAGAGGTCAGAAAGGTTTTCTACATCCACATGTGAGCTAAGAAGCATGCATGCTAACAAACTTCTTACTCTGGAGGACTGTGTCCTATGGTAGAGCTAGCCAGAGGCTAAAGAAGGATGGGAGATGAGGAAGTGGAGAAACAAGAAGGAAACCACGGGGACTCTTAAGGGCTGTTACTGTTTCAGCTTTCTCCTCTGACCTACATCTTTTATCTGTGCTCTCTCCTGCCTGGAACAAGGTTTGCTCTTTTACTTCTTAGCACAATTGGACTTCATAGCTAAAAATGACACTTCAGGCTGTGCTTCATCACAAGTGTTCTTGTGCTTACCCTGCTGTCTTTCAGGATGCACATGTCCCGTTCCTTATATGCTGTGACTTAACTCAACGTACATCAGCTGCATCAGCTGTCCTCCACTATGCATGCACGCTTCTCATCCACAGCAAGCGTTTGAAGCGATACACTATCACTTAGCTTATTGCAAAAGCCGGTTAAGTTGCAAATCGAAGAATAAGGATGTGCTGTGGGCTCAGAATATGTACACAGACAGCTACCAGGAATCACCTGACAGAAGGTACTTTTTACTCTAAGGTAACTTGATAGGCCTCACAGTCAAGAAGTTTCATCACTAACATTATCTCTCTGAAAAAGAATTCACATCCCTCATCTATGAGTAGTCAAAATACCTTTCTCTCACACTTGCTCTCTTACTTAGAAGTCCTTGAAGAAGAGTATTGCAGTAATTTCTGGAACCCAAGGGCAATATTGAATTAAAATAAAGAGGGTATGCTCCTGCTAATCCCAATGGGCAACAAAAATTAATGCAATAAAATCAATCAATCTAAAGTTTATTTCAAGATTTTTTTCCTTTTAAATGATCTAGTCGATCACTTAGATTTCTAATACTGGAAATGTAAGATTTTTTTTTTTTAAATCAATTTTTGTAAGGACAATTTAAAAAAAAACACACACTACTTTCTTGGGGCACACTGTTTGCAAAGCTCTGGTAGCATCACACCTACTGAACTGCACCTGAGCAATGATTTGACCCTTAGATTACAAGTTGGCAGAAGTACATCTTTGACTATAGTGACAATAAAATCACAATAAAATCACAGGCGTGGGGCTGACATGCTACTGGACTGTGGATTCTCAGCCTGCTTAGGGCTGGCTCAACCCAGTCCTCTCAGCCTGTCTCAGCTGCTTCCTCACCTCCACCAAAGGAGCACACACACCCTTACATACTTACAAGCATCAGGACAAGACAAATAGTGATGAGCAGATTGGCCACAGCCACGACATCCATCCCAGCGCTGATAGCCAGAGACATGGCCGTGGCGGTGTAGGACACGAGTACCAGGGTCAGCATGAAGAAGAAGAACCGGCCTGCAACAGCTTGGTATCCTGTCAAAAAACAGAAAGGAAAGAGTCCAGTAAACAAGCACATTATGAATCCCAGAGAGGTACCCTTGGATTCCTATACAAGACAGGGAAAGCAGGAAGAAAGACCAAGTTTGGAGTTGGCAGGAACTATGCATGCTCCAAAGGCCCAAAGAGCATTACGAAAAGATGTGGTCAAGCAGGTCCCTGTCTTAGATTGCTGGTGTCTCTGCCCCTGCCCCAGAGTCCTCCAAAGTTATGGTGCCAAGCACTTAAATCAGTTGAAGGCTCAACTAGTTTCATGTTATAGATATAGGAACTCTGGCTAAGTCAGAAATCAGATGTGTTGGAAGATGACAGGTTCAATGAAAGCATCAATTCTTTACCAATCATCCAGTAACTGATGCATGAGAATATGATGGCTGGAGCAGTTCTCATGGGCAGCAGATCTCCTATCATCAAGGCCAGGAAGTAGGCAGACACACGGTAATATCCGCTGGTGTACTGATGGCTGCGAGGACAGGAAGGAGGGGAGTTGTACAGGTTTAGAGGTTATCTAGTAAGCAGGCTCAGCATGTGTGTCTGGTTTATCCTGATTCAGTTTCTGTTCTCTCTACCACTGACTCCTCTATGTGCAAGTTGCTTGTTTTCTCTGTGCTATCACTTCCCACTCTGTGAAGTAAGGGCTGATCTATCTCACAGGCCCTGCAGTCATACTGAGAGCCCTCCGAGGAAAGTGAATGAAAGGCTATGTGACTGCTAAGTAACATATTGGAGAAAAGCTCCTAAATCTCTTTTCAAAGAGAATGATCCTTAATACAAGAGTATGGGAAAGTATTAGGCTGCTATTAACTGGAGGAACACTTCATCCACAGCTAACTCATCCAGCTGCTTCCAGGGGAGAAGGAATGATACCCAACAATGGGAAAACACCTTTAGGACATCAACTCACCTCCAGTTCACAGGGCAATTAAATGTCATTATGATGTTTTGCTGCTTAATGGAGCTCCTGAAAAGATGCTTTAATTGGCAAGGTGCCAAAATCCCCATTGACACAGCTGGTAAGCTAAGCTGGTAAGCAGGGTAGACTGGCAAGAAATGTCAGCACGATGGAGGTTTACTCCTGAGCAGCTGTTAGGGGCAATATTAAGGTGCTCTGAGCAACCTGTGGGTGGACATGTGCATTCCACGCACAAATCTCCAATTTCTTCTTTACTGCGTAGGATCTGCCTCTTGCCCTTTCATCCCATGAGCAGGAGGCTATTCCAAACTACATTTTCAACATATGTGTATATATACATGTGTGTATATAATACACACACATTTACATATACACACATACAAACAGATATACATATTTATATAGACAGAGATATGCACTTGATTATTAGGGAGCTCTTGTAAGCCAGCCAGCAGGCCTCTTTATCTGAGCATCCCTTGCGAAGCTTTTCCAAGAAGTCTCCCTTCATCTTTGCACAGTCTTACCACTTCAGGATCATTGCAAGACAGTGTTTCAACCCTGTCAGCAAGAGGGCAGGCAGGGTTCACAGTCTGCAGGATTCTCATGCAGACTTCAAAACGAGCTGTTACCAAAAGTGAGTAGGAAAAGCACTTCTCAATAAACTGTGACACAGCAAGCAAGTAAAAGCATTTTATTTCTCCCCTCCTTCCCCCACCTCTTAGCGTTTCAGCTCCCTGCTCTACAGACCAATTTAGCATTACTATCACAATCTGATGTTGCAAGGGAGCAATCAAGTCTTTGGTGGAAATCATTTTGTTTAGCCTGTCAGATACTCTCCGCACCTCACTCCAGGGTATGAGACAGTCTAAGTGCCTCACTACTTACACAAAGAGTTTCTTGTCTCTGATGAACAGCTCAATTGCAGAGACACTGGAAAAACACTGGTTTGTGGTGACAAAAAACAAGGATCCAACCCTAGAAGGCAAAACAGAACAGTCAAAAAGTGAGAAAACAGCCTAGATCAACACTGGCAGCCTCAGACATCATCAATACCATAAAGTCAGTGCTTTTCTGTCTCTGTCCACAGAATAGAGATATTTAATTGTGCTACTGTAGATCTTAGCTGTAAAACCAGGTTTATTCCTTTATCTTCCCTTTCACATGTCCTTTGTACACATGTGTGAGCCTGACAGAACTGCAGTCCCTTTAGGGCCTCCATCAATACCATGCTGCAGTGCATTGAGGCTTGTTAACCCAACTCTCTTTTGTGGTCCAAGTGGATTCCAGGGCCTTCCCTGTGGCTGAAACCTGTCTGCTACAGATAGAAAAATGAGCAAAGCTGTGGCTTTCCAACTTACCGATTCTGAATGCCACTTCGATCCAATTTTACACCAAAAAAGATAGCACCCACAACCAAGGCTAGAATTACGGTCACTGCAATCTAGAAGTGGAAAGAAGAAAGGGAGAAGGGAGTCCTTCAGATAAGTAAATAGGGATGAACTTATTATTAAGAATTATGCAGGGTTTAAGATTCACATCTACCTAAAACTTTGCTGTTGTGAGTCAATGTATACCTATGACACACACAATTAAAAGCCTTACGGCAAATTTTCTGAGTTTATCCTCTTCACTTTTCTCCTTCCTCTGATGATCTTTGGCTGGGAAAGGTTAGTAGAAGCACACTTGAATAACCCAGCTTAAAATTTCAAGTGAGGCACAAAATTAACATCACCCTAGAAGCTCCCCATGTGAACCAGAGAATGGGGCATTTCCCCCCCACTCCCCAGTCTTCAGTGCAGTAGTCCCTGTGCTAAACTAAAATGGAAATTTTTTTCAAAGGCAACAAAGGTAGCTGGGCATCTCACTCCACTTAAGTGGCAGTGGCACAGGACTTTCCTGTTTCCCTAGCTGCCTTTGAAAACAGAAGTCTGTCCTACAAACTGCAGGTTGTGGGACTGAGAGCAGAGGGAGTCTGAGACTTTTAGCAATTGTTACCTACTTGTGCAATGGAGGCCTGTGGGTTCCTGATAAGGTTTTTCAGGGAACGCTTGGACACCCAGTACAGCTGGGTGAGGAATCCATTTGCATAGGTAATCTCATGCCCCTGCTTGGATACTCTCTGCTTGCTTCCCCGTCCAAGCTCCACTTTCCCCAGTGCTTCCTTTGTGCTCTGATACAGGCTGGAGTTGAGATATTTCTGGTGCAGCACATCTACCACACTGCTGTCCACATTATCTTCTGCCACGCCATTTTCACTGCTCACCTCTGAGTGAGAAAGACAAGATATGGCTTGTGATTCCCCATGAACTCTACCTTCAGATGTGGCCCATCAACATGCTCAGCCACTTTGGAGGCTGAATAAAAAAAAAGCGGGAATGCCCAGAGAATTTGAATTGTTCAAGCCTTAGCTCTGAGCTTAAGAGGCTGGCTTGAGTGAGAGGGTTTCCCTACAGTTTTAATTGAACCTAGCTAATCTGCCTGTTCTTGGTGGCACAAAAGTGGCCATATTCTTAGAATAAGGCACCAGAAAACCTTTGTTTCACTGAATTTTGGGGAAATCAATGTTTGCTCTGATCCATTTCCCCATCCCCAAAATGCACCATTACAAAAACTGTTCTCTTACAATCCTTCAGTCATGGATATGCTACAGCATCCCCAAACAAATATTTCTCAACATTCACTCACTATATTGTTAGAGTTTGTTCTCTAATCTAGTTCCAATCTTTCTCAGTGCCCTGTAAATCCATTACTCCTTAGCCTATCTACCCCGTCTTCTCTGCAGCAGCCTCTTACGTGACTGAAAACTTCTGTCTTCTCTCAGGTGTCTCTTGAGACTAAGCAATTCTAGTTTTTCAGACTTTCCCACATAGGTTTTGTAAATTACTGATATTTATCACTGCTTTCCTATATTACTGAAGGAAGAAAAAAAACCCTTTTAGAAGTTTTCTGAGCTCTTTAAAGAAGCCCAAAGCCAAGTATATCTATTAGTAGGAAAAATAAAAAGATAATAAAGTGCCCTTAGACTGGAGGAAACCCAGAGAATACAAGCTTGCCAGCACCACATACAACTTCCCTTCTACACCAGCCAACAGTGGATTTCTCCTGCACAATTCACCTTTTCCTGTGTCCACAGGTCTGTGATCTTCCTTGCCTGCTGCCACAGCTGTTGAATCACCATTTATGATATCAAGGAAGAAGTCAGCTGGATTGTTGAAGGGTTCACATTCATATCCTAAAAAAAACCCCAAAACACACATGCAACATGTTTGTATTGCACAGAGCACAGCTTGGAAGGTCAGGTCTAATACTATATCACCCTTCCACAACCCTGTTACAAGAAAGCTTCACTGATTTCCACGAGCATTAGTTTACAGCAGTAGAATGGACAGGATTTAGGAGATGGTGAATCTGAGGTATCTACACAGAGCTTCAAAGTTGCTTATTCCCCACTGATTTCAGGTGAGGAGAAATCTGTAACTTGCTTCTACACAGCTCAGCATGGACAACTCTTGCCTCCTTCCTAGCGCTATTCAACCACATCCCACTCAAAGACGCACAGTTCCCCAGTAGAGGTTGCTGGGTGTCTCCTCTACAGCCTCAGATGCTTGCTCTAGAAGCTCAACTCTCGCTTGTTTCCTTGGTCACAAGGAAGAAAAAAGGGCTGTCCAAGAGCAGCTTCTTATAATATGGTTCTAGCTATGGGACGAGGAGGAAAGAAAAAACAAAAAAAAGGATGCTTATTCTATAGCATTCCTGTGAGAAAGGAAGTGAGGTGGGATACTAAGAGGAGGAGTAGAAGTAGTGAGATTGATTAAAGCATCTCCCTCAAAGCCAGGGAAAACTTACAATCCAGTGTGTTCATGGCTGCATCTAGACTACATTGGAAATTCACTCCACATTCTCTGTCCATTACAGTCAGAAACCCTCACCCTGCTTGCTTGGAGAGGGGGCAGCCACCCAACAGTGCAATTATTAACCCATCTTAAGACACACCATGATTTTGTCCTCTCAGTCGCCCACCTGCATTCAGACTAGAGCAGATTCTTGGATAAGCCCCTATAGATTGCTGCCAATCTGCAGGCTGTGTTTCAAAACCCACTGGGTCTGCCACCTAGGCCTGGCAGAACTACAAGCATCATCTTGTCTGTTGTGCATCACGCTTCCAAATGTCCAAGCGATTCTGGGTTTTTGTCCTGATGCAAGGCAAAACAAAGGCAGGAGAGCACCATGCTCTGTGTTGTCTGGAAAATCTTGTTTCTATCATTCTGTTTTTTTCCTGTTCTAACACAACACTGTTCAGACTGTATGTGTACCATCTCTAGTATACTAGTGATAAAACAGCACAGGATTGTTATCCAGTGCTAGGGTAAGAGTCTACCCACAGATTAAACTCATTAGCCAGTTGCCTTTGCTCTTGGCACAGGAGACTTACCAATAGAACTAAAGTACTCCAGGGCCTGCTTCGCAGGACCATGGTACAGCACCTTTCCCAAAGCTAGTAATGTCAGACTGTCAAACAGCTTGAATATGGAATAGCGGGGCTGATGGATGGAAAATATGATGGTTCGCCCTCTTCTTGAGAGCCTGAAATAGAAACAAAAAGTCTCTCAAATACACCACGCTTTGCATTTCAGAAAGGTCATGGTAACCCAAGCAAAAAATAAGTATCCAAATCCAAGATGAATACTTGTCAACTTCTCAGTGTCTCAACCCAGAAAAGCTGTAGTGCCCCCTTCTCTGTCACTGTGTCAGATGCTGCCTGCAAGACCTTCAAGACAGTACCCATCATTACAAGAGATCGTCATTGCAGTCTGGGTAGACAAAGTACGATGTTGTCTGTAGCTAGCAAAGGTTGAGGCCACAGCTGTGCATAAACCCTCCTTACATGTTTTCTATACCAGGCTTCAACTTGACTAACTGGAACAGTCCTACTGCACTCAATGGCAGTACCAGGCTTTACATAGCAGGCTGTGGCCAGCTGAGATTTCTTAGTTCTTCTGCTGAAGATTTACTCTCTAGAAAAGTCAAAACTAATTTTCCTTCAGGTTTGTCAGATGCTCTTTCAAGTGCTTTAGCACTGGTGCTCAACAAGTATCCTTGCCAATCAAAGACCTCTATCCACAAACAGCAGAGCAAAATGACCCCCCAGGCAAAACCAGACAACATGCTACAAACCCAGGAGGAGGGTTAGAAACTTGTTCTCATTAAATAAGCCTTGTTTGGTCCTCTTTGTACCAGAAGACGGTTCATCTCCAAAACAGAGGGCGCTGAGGGTAAATCTGCAGGTGAAGTCTGATCTGAGTTCAAGGCCATTGCCAGAGTGGAGGAAGAGACTTTGTAATAGACTCATCTGGAAGGCCAAGAAATTATGATTACAAGGCCTGACCTCCCAGTCCACCCCTCTCTGTGGCAAAGGGAAGCTGTCCAAGCTACATCTGCTTTTTGGGCTCCAATCCAATGCTTGCTGTGGAAAGATTCCCATCAACTTCAAAAGGCTTTGGACAAGACCCAAATAAAGAATTTACTACTATTTCTGAGTCTACTTGTCTAGTTACTCAGTCATAACAGCATTTCTTTTTTTACTAATGAGCTGACAACAAAATTGCAGCAGAGCCCTGAAGAACTGACTCTTACTTCTTCAAGACGATGAGGACTGCATTGGCTGTGCTGGCATCAAGGCCAGTTGTGGGCTCATCCAGAAAAAGGACTGGTGGCTCTGTAATGAGCTCCATCCCAATGTTGGTTCTCTTCCGTTCCCCTCCAGACACTCCCCGGATCAATTCGGTTCCTACCTACAAGCAGAAGAAATCAAGTATTTGCAACAAGACCTAGGCAGTGCATGCTCTGGCATTCAGGGCTCTCCACACCCAGCAGCCCTTTCCATTTTCAGAGTCCCATTAGTGAACTCTAGGGCCAGCAGCAGCAGATGGGTCTGTCTCTGTGAGGGACTGTGTAGCAGTAAGCAGAGCCTGATTTTTTCAGAGGTACCAGGCACGTTATGACTTCAAGGAACAAGGATGACCCTGACAAG
Organism: Aptenodytes patagonicus; assembly: GCF_965638725.1. Lineage (NCBI taxonomy): Eukaryota > Metazoa > Chordata > Aves > Sphenisciformes > Spheniscidae > Aptenodytes > Aptenodytes patagonicus. Next base: position 11,328,629 of record NC_134953.1, on the reverse strand, counting down.
GAAGAGCCAGAATGAGGCCACAGCAGTCACAGGTGACATTGGTGTTCAGGGATGCCTTTCGTTGGTAGCTCACCTGCTGCTCAAGAGTGGGGTAAGTAAAGTAAAAGTAAATTAAGAATAAAAATGCTGCTGGGAGGAACAAGCTCTGCGCAGAACTTCTCCATCACAGCCCAGCTTTCCATCCCTCACAGCTTTCAGCACTGTAAAAACAATTTCCCTGTCTTGTCCCACAAAGCCAGGAAGTGACTGAGCAGCTTTCCAAGGTGCTATGACTAGGCGAATTTTTCCCCTCTGAACTTATACAACATGCTGGACACGGTCCAAAATCTTCCTGTTTTAGTAGCAAATATACATACCTCTTGTCCAAGCTATGTCCTGAGCTGGAGACTGATTTCTTGTGTGCAGTATGGTTTAGTCAGGTTCCTGCTTAGCTTAGTGTAGCTGCACTATGTACGCCATACTGCACAGAGTCAAGTAGTTCAGTTTCCAGAGGTAGTATGATTTCTGAGAAAGGTATTCTCACTGCTCACCTTAGCATCAGCCACTTTGCTTAATCCCAGCTCGCTGATTATCTGGGTGACTCGCTTTTCCTTCTCTTTGACACTGATGGAGCTGGGGAGTCGCAGGGCGGCAGAGAAGTGCAGGTTCTCCCTCACCGTCATTGTGCCCATGACAACATCATCCTGAAAGCAGTACAAGTGGATAGTTGGAAAGCCTCCTTCTCAGCTACCTGACTGGGCACCAGCGTCCCTGTAGTGGCAGTTGCTGGATAAGCTGTTTGTGGACCACAGTGGAAACTGGACTGAGGGACAACCCCTGCTTCAAAACTTCATGACACGAAAATCAAGGTCACTCAGTAGCAGTCAAGGGGAGAATGCAGCTCTGCAGGCTCCCAGCTTACAACGAGCACCACCCTCAGCCTGCTTTCAGGCTCAGGAGTTCAAGCACAGACAGTACCATTTTGTACTACACATGCATTTTCCTTACAAGCCAAAGGGAGGCAGAGCAGGTAGCTGGTTTTGTAAAGAGTTAACCTTCTGCCAGTCCAGCTGAAGCCAATGGACATTGCTAGTGCTCAGTGTTCAAGGTAGAGACACTCAGGGAATCACCCAAGTCAGCTCTGTTCCCAGTTACAAGCCATATCTTGCTGTGGTCCAGAGCACCTGCTGAGTTCAGCTGCCAACTGAACTGTCATGTCCTCCCCCACTCCGTGTCCTCCCCTTTCTGTGTCCTCCCCTTTCCGTGTCCCACCACCCCCCCCCCAAGACGAACCAGTCCCTGTCCCTGCCCCCCCCCTTGTGTAACCGGCCCCGGTTGCTCTCCCCAGCTCCTTGCTGGCAGCAGCTCCTCAGAGAAACAAGAGTATTGCACCAAGATGCTCCTGATTTTTTCCATGTCTCAACTATATATAACTCTTGGGACAAGACCTTATTCTAAGGGCTTTAGAAAAACTCCAAGTCATGTGCATTCTGAGTAAGAATCAAGTCTATCCAGTTGACAAACATCTGGGCAGCCTACACCAACCTGTAACAACCATGAGCCACACAGAGTTGACATCAGGTCCATCCAGAGCTCCATGCCTCTCCATCACCCCTGCTTTGATATTTGAGCTAATTCTGCATCCCACCATATGACAGGAGAAGGACTGCAACACTGGGCAGCTGCTGAGAAACATGCCTGTTAATCAGGCACCTTTCAACTCTAGTGCCCTTTTGGAAGACACAGCCCCTAAGCTGCAGGGCAGCAGATTCTTGCCTGTTTTGGGACTCCTTCCACATCAGATGTAGTTGATCAGCAGCACAAAGGATGTGCCAGCCAACCATGTTTGGCACTGGAGTTAACAGAGGAAGACTGAACGTGCTGCTGTGCTAGAAACATGTGACAAATTACTCAGGGTGTAGTGTTATGATAAACTGGTTTTGCTGCCAAAGCTGGTTTAGGAATTTCCTACCATCACTGCCCTCCCCACACATCCCCAGTCTCTCATCCTAGCCTCCCATTCCCCATCCTCAGATCCACCAACTGTTGGGTCACCACATTGGAAACTAAACGGCGAATTTAAGCTACCTTAATACCAAACGTAACAAACTGTGGCACGACACCCTCACTTGCAAGGCACAAGTGGAGAGACCACCAGCAGTTTTACAGGGATAACACATGACTTAGCATGTCTGTATGCTCATCTGCATAAAACTGACCCTATAAGTATGTATGTATTTAGGCCTTAAGTGTTGTTTGTAGTCTTTGGGCCATCTTTATTGATCTAGGGAGTACTACACAGGGGTGGGAGGTGAGAGAGATCATTTAATGTCTCACCTAGTTGCCTACCATTTTAAGGTTAAGTTTGGTTGCTTTGGACATTTGAGAGACAAGTGTCTCAAACTGGGACCGCTTGAAAGAAACTTCCTGGCCATTCATGAAACACTGAGGATTTGGGGATCTTTGACCTGCAGCATCAAGACTCAGCATCAGTCTCGTCACATGCATCCTCCCAGAGCTCCCCAGCTGGCAGAAAAGCTGCCTATTTCACATCTGCCTGCAGTCAGAAGCCTGGATGGTTTCCAGATTTGGCTGCTCATATGGCTGCCAAAAATCCCCTTCTCCTCAGCTCCCCCAGGGCTTTGAGGGTCTATTATTGGTCCAGGCCTCCACCCACTTCCGCAGATTCAGCCGGCTTTTCCTGTCTCTGAGTGGAACCAAGCTCTGTCCCAGCCAACCAGAATCAGAGGAAGAACAGCAGGGATCTATTTACTTCCTAGAATTATTGTCTGATAGCTTGAAGGTACTTCTGCCAGCGAGAACTGCTTTTGAGTTTTACAAGAGATTTTGGGTGTTGTGGGTTTTTTCCTTACCTTTTTATTTTTTTAAAGCCTTGCTAGTACTTCAGGGCAGAGCCCAAAGAACAAGCCACAGTAGCCCAGTGGTTTGGGCTTTGGGAAGACAAACACCTCTGTGCTTGACTCAGCTGGAATAACAGTTTGATCCTCTTGTCTTCCATATCCCAGAAAAATACTAAATATTGTAACATCTGAGTTACCAAATTAGACTCTATATGGATCGTTGAAAATTACCTAACCTAGCAGTTCATGCTTTGCACATCTTATGCGGTCTACCCTCCCAAGGGCTCCCAGGCCTCCACTGAAGGCAGTTACTCACCTGCACAACATATCCTGAGATGCACTTGAAATTTGGAGGTTGTGGGATGCCATCTATAAGCACTTCTCCAGACAGGCCTGCTGGGTCCTTTCTGGCAGCCAGCACATCTAGGAGACTTCAGACAAACACCAGGCATTAGGTTTTGCCATAACAGCCGCTTTTACCTTTGACTGGATAAGTACCACCAGCCAGGACTGCAGTTACAGCCTGCTCACAGCATACTGCAAACCAAAGGGCACAGAAAGGGGCTTCCTCCACTCTGGGGGCTTTAGCTCTTTGTACAGAAAGCCTGGTGTAGATACAGGATTTTCCAGCACAAGGTGTGCCACAGCAGTATGGTAGTATACAGACCCTCACAATTCACAGCAGTCAACCCCCTACAGACAAACTCAGTCTCCATATTAACAGCAAACCTCAAATGCACACAGACAAAAGCACCCTGCCGAGTAGCTGCAGTCTGCTCTCCAGCCAGGGGAGCACAGAAGTAACTACTTTGATCTCAAGGAAATTAATCCAAATGGGTATAAACAAGACTAAAGTTAAGATTAATTCTATAAAGTCATTTTGTTTTAACACATCACTGGATTCCCCTCACTGCCAATGCAGAGGCCAGCCTGCCCGCTAGCTAAGTAAACACTGCCCTGATGAAGTGCTGCTCTTGAAAACATCCTGATTAGCCAGCAGTCTCCTTAGAGGGGGAGATCAAGGGTCACCACAAAGTCACACCTGTGTGAACAATGGCCGTATTTGCCAGTCTCAGACATTCTTGAAGGCAGAGAGTGACAAAGAGCCATGGTTATACGGGAGAGAAGACAGAATCAGCACTGCTTGGAGATAGTCTGCAGGGTATTTCTCTGTGCTTGCATCCAAAGAACTCGAGCACATATGCGCCCCCACCACCAGGCCACAGCCAAGCTGGGGTGAGGATCCAAAGGATCCCACAGACTGACATTACACCATATTCCTGTCAGTCATCAGAGAGGGGGTTTGGCCTAGCATCTTCAAGAAAGTCTTGCTGCAGCAACTTCACAGAGGACTACATCCCTCCTGCCGCCAAAGGAGCTTGCCCCCATCTCCACCCCATGACAGGTCTAGGACAGAGCCTACACCTGAGCTCCAGTCACCCCAGTTCAGCCTGGTATCTTAACTTAGGCCACCACCAAAGCTGACTGCAGTAATATGGGCCACCAGTTGGAGCAGATGAGACACACTGCAGGGCAAGAACACCAGCAAAGCAGACAGCAGTGGGCCACCAGGTCAGACTGCATCACCAGACTTCTCACAGGCACACAAAGGTCTGAGCCTGCAGATCCTCACATCTTCCCCAACCCTCAGAGTCCCCGATCCTCTTTGCACAGCTGACTGTCCATTTGAAGGAGCAGGAGAAAGTACTCACGAAGATTTACCGCTCCCTGTTGGCCCCAGGATAGCATTCAAGCCTGGCTTCATAATGCCACTGGAAGAAGGAAAGAGTTATTTCCAAATGGAGGACTGTTCACATGCAGCTCATAGTACAGGTAAGGTGTGAACAAAGTGCTGCTGAAAGGAAAACTCAGAGATTATTAAAAACTTCTCCTTAAACCTGAAATCAACAAGTATTTTTCCTTTCTTGTCCTAGACTGCCAGTCAGAACAGAAACAGAGCCGGACATAAAAAGCAATCTACAAAAGACAGAAATTAAGCGTCTTCCCCGCTGAGCTGGGTCTTGAAAAGAATAAGCAACTGCTCTCTGCTGCTCATTCCTCTCACCGCAGCTTGAATCATAGTTAAGGGAACCCTCAGATGATCTGGCAGAAGAGTTCACACAAGTTTAGTCCTAATTTGCTCAGATCAATAACTGAAACTGCTCCAGCTATATCCCCGCTATTTTGCCTAAAAGCAAATTAGAAAGTGCTCACATGAACTGCAGACTGGCAGGAGGGTAGTCATTTCTTTACCAGCATAGCTAGATCTGGAAGGTGACATTGAGGTCACAGATTCACAGCAGCAGGTTAATTCCTGCCCTCTGGTGTTTTATTTAAGCAAGAACTTACTAAACATTATGAAGGATCTTCTTTTCCACAGTTTTCCATTTACATAGGAATCCACTGGACTGCTTAACGGAGTACTGGATGTTATGGAAACTCACAACAGAGCCCCGAGGTGATCGGAGTGACTCTTGTGTTGGAAGAGAACGTTGGAAATTGCCCGCTCCTTCCTCTTCTCCAACAGAAATAATGCTGTGATCAAATGTGTCTGCCATCATGTCCTTGTTACACAGGTCAAGCTCCACTGCATGGAGTTGTTTGAGGTCAATGTTGTTTTGAGCAGTTCCCATCTGTTGAGACAAAGAACACAAAAACATGCAGGGAAGGAAACATGCAAGCAAAGATTTCTGCAGAAAGTGTCTTGGAAAAGTTCACACACACCACACCAATCCTTACACGTGCCAAGTTTCCAAAAGAATGGACATCCACACTGGAAGACATCCAGTAGTCCCCAAAGGCACGGAAACCCACAGATTTAGAACAATACACACAGCCTTTAAGAATGAGATGTGTAAGTTCCTGAAGTGATGCTAGCTCAAAGAACATCTAATGAGGTAAAACCCAAGCCCATCTGTGATGGTCACCATCTTGCTCAACACAGCAGGGACTATAAATGCAAGCTGCTACCACTTGAGCTAAAGAGACTCAAGCTCCCCTACTTCAGGTGTAACATGCTTACTTCCCCTCACATCCCCACAAAGCCAGCAGAGAAAACCTATTGATGAACCTGTGTGAAGAACCACAGGAAGAAAAACAGTTGTGCTTATGAAAATGAAGGCCAGACACATGCACCTTGTTTGCTGGCAGAAGTTTGTTTCAGAGATACCACTGTGATTAAAATAGCAATTACACGTTGCTTATCATGTTTCAGTCACACCAGTATCAAGATACTTCACAACTACAAATAGGAAGAGAAATTGGGATTTGTCTGCAGGCACCATTTACCCTGAAGAACAGTAGGAGTTCCCCCTTCCACAGGGAGAGATCTGCGACATCCCACAGTAAGGAAAAACATAGTACAAACTGGTACATTAAGGAAAATTAAATACGATATCTATTTGTAATCACAAAGTTATAAAGCATTCTGGTTCAAGCAGATAAGCTGCCTCTGTAGCTCAGGATGGGAGCACCTGTAAGGGAGGACATGTGAACAGCAAAGGGAAGGAACTGTTCTCCCTGTCCATGCATCAGGGCCCACATAGGAGGAAATATATCAATATGGGTATAACCATTAATATTGATTCACTTACTGGTCACGGCAGCAGAGCTCTTTTGTCAAGGGGCTGCTTCCCTTCCTGTTGCTGTAACTGATGGAGACCAAGTTTGGATCCCTTCTCTCATTTAAAAAAAAAGAAAAACTTTAAAGTCCTTGCCTTGACCTTGCACGTGAAGAACTTGGAAACCCTGCAGTCCCCAAGTTCTGCAGCCTGTGCAAGGCCTGGGCATAACTTGTACCCTGCCTTTTAGCCAGGTGCCCTCACAGCCATAAACCTTCCTGTCCCCCTTCCAGGGAACTACAGCAAGGAAGAGAGGAATTGCTATGTGCCCCTTCCAGAAATTGAACATGACGGGTTAGACTAACACAAGTTAGTCTAATCATTTACTTCCCTTCTAGCTGCTGGCATGATGGTGTTTGTTGGAAAGCTAGAAATTTACTATGATGTTGCGGACAGCCAAGGCAGTCACCAGACTAACTAAGAGAGCAAGGAGAGAGAACTGTCCACAAAGACATCCATTGCTGGTTACTAGAGTTCTGTGGGAAGGTAGACGTATCCCACCAATCACCCTTTTCCCACCATCTGCACTTCTTTCCTCCCAGGACTGAGAGGGTGATAACCAGTAGGACCAACCATATCCACCACTGCAGAAGTAGTGGATTTCTCAGGTAGAGAGAGATGGTCATCCTTTTAAGAAACTGGAACTACAAGAGCCAGATTTAAAGAAACAGGAATTGCCCTTTCCTCTCTGCCTCTTCCTATCACTTAAAGCTCAAGAAGTTGCAGTAGTTTTTTCCTGTAGAAGTAAAATAAAAGTGGTGGGGAGAAGGAAGGGTTGTTTAGCTCGGACACACCCTGAATTCTAAGGCTGGTCACCCTTGGGAAAGCCTTGCTTATGGGAAACAAGAAAGGATATGCTGGTTGTATCAGCAAGAGAAGGCTTATATGCTTGAAAGGTTGCACAACAGATCAGGACAAAAAAAAAAAAAGTCAGGATGACAGTGACACGAGGGGCAAAGACCTGGTTAGACTTTTGAACACTTGACTGTCTTGTATACCTCACATCTGTTCTGGATAGGTTCTGTAGTTTATTACACCACGAACCCTTTTATATGGGTTTTTGCAAAGCTCCTGATTAGCACTGGCAAGCTAAACCACTGCTGCGGGCATGTGCGAGGATGACAGGAGGATGAGAAAAGCTTAGCAGAGGCTACAAGCGGGATCAGGCAGCAGCACCTCACAAGCAGTGTCCCTCCAGCCTCCCACCCTCGCCCCCACGGGCCGGTTCCGCCACTAAGCCGGAGCCGCGAACCGGCCCGGCCGACCGCGCTCCGCTTTCCTCCCCAGACCCCCGCCCGCCAGCGGGGCGGCCCCACGCCCCGGCCGCGCCGCGCCAAGAGCGCTGCCCGCCGGAGGGCTCCGCCGCGGCCCGGCCCGCGCCCTTACCTCCCGGCTACCGCTGCGCTCCGGACGGCGGCAGCGAGGGTCTCGGCGGCGGCGCTGCCTCGGCGGCGTTTTATAACCGGGTCCGGGTGGCGGGTTACATAAACCGGCGGCGGGAAGCGCCCGGCGCTGTCACGCAAACCCCGCCGGGACGCGGGCGAAGGCAGCGGCGGTGGTGATGGAGCCCCGCCCCGCTCCGCCAGGCAGCGCGGGCCCGGCCCGCGGCTGCGCGACCCCCGGGGCGGTGCCGCCGCTGAGCCGGGCCGCCCCCAGCTGTGTGGGCCGCGCGGAGGGAGCCCGTGCCCCCGGCCGGCGGCGCTCGGTCCGGGGTAGCGGCGCGGCCGAGCCCCCGTGCGCGGGGATGCCGAGGCTGTCACCCCGCCCTTCTGGGGCGGGAAGAGGAGGAGGAGGAGGGGGGAAAGCAACACTGTTCTCTCGTTAGAAACCACCGAAGGGGGGAACGGGCATCGGACAAGAGATGCCCAGTAAGTTGTCCGCGGCCCCTGCACGTCCTTGGCACAGAGGGGTACAGCCGGGGGGTGGGAGGCAGCACCCACACTCTCTCTCTCTCCCGCCCTCCCACCTTCTGGAAAGGTCATCACACCCAGGGGATGGTTCCAGTCCAGCTGGGTCAGCTGAGGCCAGAGGCTGCCCTGGGAGCGCCTCCAAGGGTGACACTGCCACACTGATCTCACACCTTCAGAGGCACTGTGCTCCTCAGGTGTTTCCCCGCTGGGCCCAAGGGGGTCATGGCAGCCCGCTTGGGGTTACCCATTGTCCATCGGGCTGACCCTCTGTGCTGCCCTGTGTTCCCAGCTAGGAGAATCCGTGAAAGCAGGAAGATGGGCTTTCTTTCGGTTTGTTGTCAAGACTTCTCCTCGGCCTCCTGTTCCCAAGCACTACTGTCGTTTTAAATAAGCTCGCTCTCCCCAGGCTCCTTGGTGTTGTGAATGCAGGAAAAGCCTGCTTTTATGGTTTATAAATATGATTTATAGCAGAGCTGTCCAGTCACCATATTAATTGCCTCCAGTTTGACTGCCCCCTGCAGTTCTGTACAGCATTGCTTTTTTCTAACAAAACCTCTTGCTAGATCAATTTAAGGCTCAGCTAAGCTGAAGCATACCTCTAGCCACCCAATCAATACCGATAATAAAAACTCCAAAGGTTCACCTATCCCCTTTCCGACGCCTGCCTCCCTCCAGGCACGTTGATGCACTAGGCAGAACGGCATCGTTCTCATCGCATCTCGTGGAGCTGCATCGCTCTACAGGGCTGACAGGAGTCCGGAGCTGGTGGGATTGTGAGGGTATTGAAATAGCTTTAGCGATCTGTCAGGAGAGCAAGTTTTGGCATAGGTACACCCAAAGATCAGGCTTGCTGAATAAGAATGTTATCTTCAGTCACTCTATGGGTCAGAAGCGGACTTGAGTTCATGTTTCATTTGTGATTTAACTTCCTCTTTTAGGAAAATCTGCCTGCACTGAAGACTTTTGCCCTAGTGTTTTACCAAGCACACACATCTCTCTGTCTCCAAGCGTAGTTCAAACCTAAATACTCACTAGCCCTCAGTGTGCTGCAGTGACAATCCTCTCGTCATGTGCCTGGGACAGTGAGGGAAAAAAGCCTGCGTGCTTGGGAGCAGAGGTGAGCATTTTCTGAGTCATGAACTTGCTGCTCCACATAGTGCCTGCACAGTGGTGCAGGAGAACAACTCGCTGAAGGAGCACAATTAAAGGTTCAGGTTACTCTTGACAGTTAGTTTCAGTTGCTCAGCTGCTCCTCAGACAAAGGTGATGGATGCCTTCATGCTGGTAATTTCGGAAAACAGCACTGCTCCTCCCACACTTCATGAAATGGAAAACCCACTTCTCTGCCCCCTGTGCCTAAGCACATCCTGATGGCAAAGGAATAGACAGAGACCCGAGATATGTGGAGGAACCAGATCTGCCAACTACTGCATCTGGCTGGAGGCTCTGGCTTTCCTCTAGCCCATTCTTCAAGCAACAGTCTCCTGGGCTTCTTCAAGGCCCTTTTGATCCTCAGCCTGTTTCACCTCCCATCGCAGTTGGGAGTATTTTTCAGCTGTATCATTTTACTGATCCGGTTGATCTAGCTCATACTGTTGCTGATGATTTCTGCCAGTACGGGGGTAGGAAACAGTGGCCAGGGGTGTGGGTTTTTAAGACAAATACTCATAACAAGCCTGAGGAGAGCCTGTTACGCTCTGTACTTTTCTCTCACTGCACCACTGTAGGTTGGTGGGTGCCAGCACTGCTTTCTGCTGCAGCTCCGCAGAGAGGGGCATTTGCCTTGTACACTGTCAGCCTTTGCTTCTGATTAAAGGATGTGGTCTTTACAGAATGACAACAAAGGCATTAGCCCAGCGTAAAGCTCTAGCAAGCACCAAGCTACAAAGCCCTGTTGCTTTTACTGAGTGACATTAAACAAATAATGCTACAGGCCTTGCCTTGATACACTGTGATAGCAAGGCAAGAGCAACCTGGGTCATGTTTCAGATCTCATGCAGGTTTTAGCACAGATTTGGGATCTTTGCTCTTGCTCCTTAGCCCCTGCTGCCTTGAGCCTCTGATCTGTCTGCCACTACAGGGTCACAGAGCAGGAGAGACCATGACACTGTGCTGGGCATAAGGGAAGGGACCTAGCAGAAAGTCAGACTTTGAGGAGCCCTGCTGAAAAGCATCATTCTCATTTGCAGCTAATTTGAACATTGCTTCTTTCTTAGGGTTTCTGGTCACCCTAGACATGTCCTGCATGTGCCCCAGCATACAGAGTGGATAAGAAGTTACTGAGGACTATGAGTTCCACGCTCCGCTGAAGGTCCTGGCCTCTTCTTCCCGTCTTCCTGCAGCCTGAGCCACAGCATTACAAAAACATCTGTTTGAAGGGGGTCCCGTGGGTTCCCTCTAGCCCAGCTTTCCACTTGGACCAAAACTTGCCACCACTTGATCAAGTCAGACATGACTTTGTCTAGCAGAATCGCCAGGCACAAAATTTTCAGATCTGTTTCTCCACTGCTTGCTTTAGGATGCTGCTTTCATTGCCCTGAGGATCCAGGTTGTTTTTTAATCCTGCCTAATGCCTTTATGAATTTCATAAAGGTTGTAAAATATTTCAGGGACTTGAGCCAGCAAGAGAGTGCATGAGAAATATGTGCAGGAGGAACTGCATGCTAATGAGTACTATTGCCTTCTCTACCGAATACAGCAAGAAGCAGATCCCAATGCTCGCTGTACAAAAGCAGCTCTGAGATCTTTGCAGAAGACAGCAATATCAGACATGGTGCATAAGTGACAGATATTTCCCAGCTCTTCTTTTCCAAAAGCTCCAGTAAACCATTCTAAAAGACATACCCTGTACAGATGTGTACACATGTGCTGAATCTGCTGCATCTACAAATTCACCACCCTAGGCACAAAAAAAACCTCTCATCATGCCTTTTCCACCCTGATTGCTCATCATGTTAAAGCTACTGCTGACTGGCCTCCCTTACTTGGTTAAAGTGCTGCTTGCCTTTGGGAAGTTGGCTTTTGCAAGACTTGCAGATTATGTCGAAGAAATCTGACTTTGTCAAGTTTTGTTAATCATTTAGTCCATTATCTGAATTCATAGTAGCACTAAATCCTTAACTGGTTAAAGATAAGAAAGGATTCATGCAAGACTAAGAGTAAAGGAAATCAGTATTTAACTAGTGCGCTACACTGAGATATCATGGGCTTGACTCTGACAGAAATCACGAATAGCTAAACTATAGGATCAGTAGAACTACACACGGGTGTTATCTGGGTAAAGCAAGTAATCAGACAAGGATGTAATATCTGTACTTTAAAGTATCTAGTGCATCTAAACCACCACTGCAGTTCTTCAGTAGTTAAAAAGCTAACATCATAAATGTGCTCAGATATTTACAACTCCAGCTTGCTGTTGTTAGTAATGTTACAGAGAACCGAGGACTACCATAAGATGTACAATAAAAATACAGAGACACACCCCTTTCCCTCACCATCTAGATAGATGAAGAGAGGGAGCTAACACAGGCAGCGGGAGCAGAAACGGTGAGGTCTGATGAGAAAGCTGGGAACAGACACCTAGACCAGGGATACATCTTAGCCATGCAGTATAACAGCTACTAGGGAGGTAAGCTTTGGAAGCCTGCTAAGAAGAAAGGAAGCTCCCATGACCTCTCTAATGAAGCAGATCTGGAGAGACACCAGTCGTGACTGTCCCATGTTCTTACACCTTTAGGACAAAGCCTGGGACTGCAGACTAAGAAGTGGCACTGAGCTAAGCTGGGGCAGCAACACACGTTTCCCGGTGCAAGATTCTCCCACACTCAGCCCAAGCTCCTGGGACAGGACTCCCTCAAGTACAGTTTGCATTGCTATTTGCAAATGAAGAATGGGCACTCCGCCCTTCTGCTTCCCTTTTGAGGGCCTCAGTGCCCGCAGGAGGTTAACAGGATTAAAGTGTGTTTTATCTGTTCCAACTCAGCTCTCCAGAGGTCAGCTACCTCCCTAGACATGAATGTTGACAAACACAATGTTACGTATCCACTTCACCTCCTTCCTCAGGAGCAAAGTCCAGGCTGCCCCACCAGCCATTCCTAAAAACTTTAACTTTTATCCAGTCCCAAGGCCTGAGCTGCTGCCATTAGTACTTGTTGTGGCAGCCCGGAACAGATTCAGACTTTTCTGCAGTAGTGGCTGTACACCCAGAGTCGCAGTGTCCTTCCCCAAAGGGACACTGCACAACAGCAGAACATGAGAGAGCATAAACAGCTTGTGTTCTGGAGAAGGAGAGATAAGAAACTAGCTCTGTCTCGTCCATAACTCCCCCCTTCTTTTGTGCCTTCCTAGATGCCTACAGCGTTATAAGACCTTGACAGAAAACTACCACGCCACATCCTTCCAACACAGGGCAGAGCATCATGTTAGGTGAAAAAAAAGGCGAATGTTTTGAATCTCAGCTGTCCCCTACTCTGATGCAAACTGCAGGAAAATCACATTCACCAATAGGAAAACTGAGGCAAAAAGACGGGGAATCACCAGGTAGCAAGTGTTATCAAAGAGAACCCAAAGCAGTAGGCCAGACTAGATGTTTGACTTACAGATGAAGGCAGTAACATAGATGAAGGGGAGAACAAAAAGAAGGAAGCACTTGGTTGCACAGCTCACCCAGTAATGCCACAGGAAAAAGCTCCACACTCCTAAGCTACTTATGCCAGAGCTCTCTGTACTCACCTTCCAGCTTGCCCAACTGGTTATGTTCCACTAGGTCCCAGGTGCATCTCAATACTTAGCTATCTTTTTCAGTACAGCCACCGCCTGGTGTTTGTCTTGGCCAGGGCTTCTCAAGTTTTTTGACAGTGCTGCTCTGCTCCTCTCCAGACCTAATTTTTCTCTCCTAGTTTGGAAACTGCTGTGTAAGTGGGGATGACTAGTGCTTGCAAAAGGGGCAGAGGGAGCCCAGAGCTACCCAGGAACCACTGAAGGGCAGCTAGGTGTCCTAGGGCAGGAGACAGTTGGCACTAATTCGGGACAGGCAGGTGGAGTAGAGAATCATAACAAAAAAGCTAAGATAGATCTGAATGGAGAGTATATGAAAGCCTGGGTGTAGAACACCAGAAGTGGCAGATGTTGATGGCACTGAGCTTAGCAGCTCACCAGGACATCAACACATTTAGGGGTAGCTCCTCCAGGCACTCAGACTGGGAAAGAAAAGACAATAAGTAAATCTTAATGACTCACAGAGGAGGGACAGGATAAGAAACTGAATACTGTCATCTCCTAGAGGGTATGAAAAGGCACATGCAAAAACAAGCCATGGTCACCAGGCTAAGACCTGAGTGAGACCTGAGACCTAAGAACAGAGGACATGAGAGCTCCGTAACTGGCATTCCTCATTCTGTGTCATCACAAGGGCCCCTGACCACAGCACGTGGACACAGACCTTGGTGCCCAGATTCTGAACAGTCCATTTGGACACACCTCTTGGTGCTCATGAGTACACAGGCAAGAGAACAGAAGTGAGTGCAATTGGTTCTGTTTTAAACTGAAGTAACCATTGAGCTTTGCTGCATTTTTTTTTTTCCTGCTCCTGGTGCCTGCATTGCCCACCTCTGCACTGATCTCTGCCCACTTCAGCCTTCTCTTCTGTCCTACTTTCAGCAGTTCCTCAGCAACACAGCCCTTACCAAAGCCACTCATGTCTCACACCAGAGTAAAAGACCTCCGTAGTCCAGTTCTGCGGCCAGAGCATGGCCCACAGACCACTCCCTTCCATCAAAGGCCTTCCTTCTCCTCCCTAGTGCAAGAAACAGGCAAGCATGCAACATAGTCCCTGAGGTTTTCCTTCCTGAGAGGTCTCCCAGCCCTCTCTCACAAAGCCTGCCAAACCTAACAAGGCTGGCAAAATCAGAGCTGGAAAGGCCTTTAACAATGAGTGTCCAGCATACAGAGGAGGTGATCAAGGAGGCTTTTTCAGTGCTGTACTGTGTCCTTCCCCTCCACCTTGCTCTTGGAAAGTCTAGACGTGGGTTGGATGTCACAAGTCTCCTTCCACCACTGTTTGCCTCTTTTGAAGGCAAACTCCCAGTCACACATCTCAGTGTGACCCAGTAAGCAGCTTAAGGACCAGACCCTGGTGCTACAGGACTTCAGCTGGTCCACTGCCCTTGTCTCCATACATACATGGTGGAGAATGCAGGCTGGTGGCATGGCCTCTTCTGGGCCTGTACAGGATAACACCCTTTGAGGCAGAAGAGGCTGTATTTCTGTAAGGACTCAGAAAGACTGACATCTCTCATTGCCGTAACAGTTGTCTATTCTATAGGAAACTGAGGAAAAGCTCTGCCCTTTTGTTTGTCCCAGAAATCTTTGTATGTGATTTCAAAGCTTGCTTTGCTTTGCAAACTCCAAACATGTCTGAACAACCTGGGTGGTTTAACACGTTACAGCAATGTGTGTGTGCGTGTACATGGAATTTTTCTATGTCTGAGCTAGCCATTTGCTGTTATGTGTGATGCTTTTTGCAGAAAGGGACCCTGTAGGTAGTCACAGCCAACCAAATCATAGAATCATAGAATCATAGAATCATAGAATCATTAAGGTTGGAAAAGACCTCTAAGATCATCAAGTCCAACCGTCGACCCAACACCACCATGCCCACTAAACCATGTCCCTAAGCGACTCATCTACTCGTCTTTTAAATACCTCCAGGGATGGGGACTCCACCACTTCCCTGGGCAGCCTCTTCCAATGTTT
Organism: Aptenodytes patagonicus; assembly: GCF_965638725.1. Taxonomy (NCBI): domain Eukaryota; kingdom Metazoa; phylum Chordata; class Aves; order Sphenisciformes; family Spheniscidae; genus Aptenodytes; species Aptenodytes patagonicus. Next base: position 11,313,506 of record NC_134953.1, on the reverse strand, counting down.
CACCACTCTTTCAGTAAAGACATCTTTCCTCACGTCCAATCTAAACCTCCCCTAGCGCAACTTGAGGCCATTTCCTCTCGTCCTATCGCTTGTTACTTGGGAGAAGAGACGGACACCCACCTCGCTACAACCTCCTTTCAGGGAGTTGTAGAGAGCGATGAGGTCTCCCCTCAGCCTCCTTTTCTGCAGGCTAAACAACCCCAGTTCCCTCAGCCGCTCCTCATAAGACTTGTTCTCCAGAGCCCTCACCAGCCTCGTTGCCCTTCTCTGGACACGCTCCAGCACCTCAACGTCCCTCTTGTAGTGAGGGGCCCAAAACTGAACACAGTATTCGAGGTGCGGCCTCACCAGGGCCGAGTACAGGGGCACGATCACTTCCCTACTCCTGCTGGCCACACTATTTCTGATACAGGCCAGGATGCCATTGGCCTTCTTGGCCGCCTGGGCACACAGCCGGCTCACGTTCAGCCGGCTGTCGACCAGCACCCCCAGGTCCTTTTCCGCCAGGCAGCTTTCCAGCCACTCTTCCCCAAGCCTGTAGCGCTGCATGGGGTTGTCGTGGCCGAAGTGCAGGACCCGGCACTTGGCCTTGTTGAACCTCATACAGTTGGCCTCGGCCCATCGTTCCAGCCTGTCCAGGTCCCTCTGCAGAGCCTTCCTACCCTCGAGCAGATCAACACTCCCGCCCAACTTGGTGTCATCTGCAAACTTACTGAGGGTGCACTCAATCCCCTCATCCAGACCATCGATAAAGGTATTGAACAAGACCGGCCCGAAAACTGAGCCCTGGGGAACACCGCTCGTGACTGGCCGCCAGCTGGATGAATGATGGGATGGCTTTTCAGCCCTTTCTCAGGCAGCACAAGCTCAGCCAGCTTCAAGCTCCTGCCTTGCACGTTGCTCTGACAGGCTGTTTCTTAGGCTGCTACGGTGCCTTCTGGCACCTAGAGGTGAGCAGGCCAGCAGGGAAATGACTGGTATCTTCTGGAGATGGCAGTGGTCAGTGTACAGCACCATCCAGAGCTGGTTCGGGACATCCTGTGCCGTAGAGCCCTGTCACTCTGCCAGGCGCATGGGCTCTCTTGGTAACTTGCTGTGGCACGCCTCAGCGAAGCCTGGTGTGACCTCAGGCTGGAGAACCACCACCGAACACTCACATTGTTTTGTCAGCTGAGCATTCGCATTCCTCCTTCAGCGCTCCTGGGTCAGGGCTCGGCCTTAGCTCACCGCACCCCAGGGGCTGGCACCCTTCTGCCACCTGCTTGCGCACCTGGCATGCATGCAGCATGGCTGGCTGGTGATGAGCTACGCCTGACATTTGCCACCTCTGAAATCGGGCCATGAGCAAGGCTTCTTAGTCAGTTCCTCAAGTGTTGAATTCTGCCACCTCTCTCCAAAACCTGGCATGTTCATTTTAATGTATCCCTTGGCCTCTGAGCTCAGGAGAGGGGCTGGACCTGGCACCCACTGAAATTCCTCCTACTTCTACTGCTCTCCCAGTGCCGGGCTCCTTGCTTTCAGGTTTGGAGGCCCTGAATTAGGGCTTTTGTGACCAGCGAAAGGACAGCATGGCACTTCATCTGGGTTTGTAATCAGCTGGCTGATCAGATGATGCTGGCTTCTCCCCTCCCTTTTCCCTAGTTACTGATAAACTCTATGAATACTGATAGCTGTTCCCTGATGTTGCTTTTCTCTTTATAAGTGACTCCTGCTACGATGTGTTTGTAAAACAGGCAGGGGCAGGACAGTCTCCAGCCAACAATCTCCTGTGCTAAAGGCTGACCAGTCAGCAGCAGCTGTAGGCTAATACTACCACTTATTAAGGACTTTTCACAAGACTGCAAAAAAATAAGCAAAACCTGTATTAACCCTGTTTAAAGGTTGGCGAGAAAAGAACTGTAACCTGCCAGAGATGGGCAAAGTTTGCAACAAATACTCAGGTGGGAGGATCTAGTATCATAAAGTGTGTTTTGGAAACCCTGGATTCTGCTTCTGTCTTTTTGCCACTGAGAAAATAATTTTTCTGTGTCTTAGTTTCTCTCAGTAAAACAAATGGGATATTTGCTACCGACCTCCTTTGAAAACGGAGCAGAGTAGGGTCTGGATGGGCAAAGGGTTGTGAGTGGTGCTGACTGACACCTACTGGTAAACTAAACACAGTTGATAAGGTAACTCCAGAAGCTGGGCTGTATTTGGGAGGGAGGGGGCGGGTCTGGGGATTTACGTGTTCCTTTTAAACACGAAAAGTTAGGCTTGCTCGTTTTTGAGACAGATGCATCATGCTCTTGGAGAGAAACAGAGGAGACACTGCCAGGAGCTTTCCACGCTCGTGGCCATGGCTGGTTGGGGCTGCCCCTTGCCAGATGCCTGAGCCTGCTTCCAGATATCTGTGCCGTGCCCCTCCCTGCGCACATCAATGAATCTCTCCGTGCCTCACTTGTGCTTTCACACCGTGGTTAGGGCACTGCTTTCTTCCCCCTTGGCTGGATCCGAGAGCGCCTTAAGGCAAGCCTCTCCTTCGGAGCACACGCAGCACCTACCACAGCGGGGCTCGGACCCTGGCCACTGCAACTGCCGACACAAATAACCACAGTGGTGATATCTCTTCAGAGCACCTTATACTTTTCCAAACCTCCTCCTGAAGATTTTTAACCACCTCAAGGCACAGCTGTCTTCTGCAAGACAGGGGCTCCCCAGCCAGACATGGCAGTTTGGAAGGCAACCCTCTGCAGATTGGAACAAAACACAGCCGTGCATCTGCTATCGAGGAAAAAATACTTTACTTTCCCCATGAGATGTATATCATCTAAATAATGCCAGCTCTTGATGGGAGGCCTGACAACACACATCCGAAAAGAGAAGCTGTATGAACTTACCATTCAGTGTATTTATGTTATTTCTCAACCAGCTTGAACACACGATTGACAATTACACACAAGCTATTGCTCAGGACAAGTAATAATTGCCTTGCCCTACTCTGGGACACATCATATACATGACGGCATGTTGACAAGGAACAGACAAGACACAGTTGCATGGAGATGTACAAGTAAGAGAAGACACTAATGGAGGCACAGGCATATACCAGTGACAGAACTTGTTTTACACTGAGTGGCACTGGCACCACCAAAATCACAGCGTGGGGCGAAGGGAGTGGTCTTTCTGCCAGAAAGGAGGAGAGGAGCTCACTGGTCAGGCTGTTGACGATACCCAGGAGACCACTGCAGCCTGTAGTTCTTGTCTGATCCCAGCCAGAACTGGTTCAGGGCTCCTCAACAGTGCACTGACTGCTGCCCCTCGCCCCAAAGGAGAGGAGGCTGCCAGGCTGTTCTTTTCAGCGGGAAGGGGGGAGCCCTGGCAAGCTGGGCTTGCTGCTCCTGTGGTTGTCACGGACAGGCAGAGTGAGGGGCAGACATCTCTCCCACTTGCAACAGCCCCGTGGGGACTCCATGCTCTCCCTTTGCAGGGGAAAGGTGGCTTCCCGGGATTCAGGCATGAACAAACGCTGCAGTGCAAACACAAGAGTTTTGCTCCTCCTGCTGCCCTAAAGAGCATCCCACATTGCCTGTGACCTGGTTGACTGAGGCTGATGGTCACTGTCCCGTAGATCTGAGTGCAGTTGCCACAGCATTGTCCTCTTGCCTCACCTGCCTTCCCTGATGCTTACGGGGGTCCCTGTGCAGAAACGAGCAGTGTGGCGGAGGTTGCCTCCTGGTGTGTAGCGACAGCGGGGTTCTTGCGCTGCACTGCAGTGGCTGCAGCATCCCTGCCTCGGTGGGTGAGTTATCTGTGGGGCTGATCCTGCAGATGTTTGGCACAGCTCAGGAGGGGAACAGAAACACTGGGCAATGCAAAGAGGGAGGTCTTGTGCCGCCTTTTCTGTTGAGCAGAACAGCCAAGCAACACTCTCCCTGTGACAAATCTGAGGCTTTATAAAGCCAGGCCTTACAGATAATCACTGTCACCATTTTCTTGGCAGGACCTGAGTTCAGCATCCTGTTAGCAACAACTACTGTGAGGACATGTTAAGGAGCTGAGCCTCAGCCAGCAACATGTCTTCCACTGACTCTACCAGCACAGGATCAACCCTCTGAAGCAGTTAGTTACTGCTTGGATCTCTCCCATGGTTCCAGACTTAGTTCTTCACAGATCAGTATCCCAGGTATTTGATATCTATGCAGTAACACAGACTCAGGACCTCATCGAATATTCTGAGTCTCTGGAAAAGGCAGGCAGTCCTTTAGAGACTTCAAAAGAGCAGTCTATATTTTTTATTTTGCAATTAGGCTTCAATAACCATAGTCTGCTATTGAGCCAGGATCTAAAACAAGGTCTTACAAATTAATTTAAGGAAGAACCTTCCTCTGTGCCTTTCAACACACAGAGCACCCGATTCATTAACTGCCCATTAGAGAGCATGTAGCTCCTCTGTTCAATTACAGCTTAGCATATGGATTTTCTGTTTAATTAAAATTTGGAAAAAAAAAAAAAGCCTATGTCAGGAAGTTCTCCTGACATAGGCTGTTTTCTTCTGAATAAGAGAATAGCTTCAATGCTGAGTAGGAGGAAATAAGCAACATCATTGTTCTGCGTTCAGCTGGAAAAGCTGAAGGTAAGAAGCTCTTGGTCAGTTCTGAATTCAGTGGAGCTGGGAGTCGAGAACCATGACAATGTCTCACAGATAAGTCATATCCCCAACAGCAGGAGCAGCTGAGGGGAAGTGAGCTGTGAGACCCTGCAGTTCCTGCATCTACAGCTCTTGCTGAAATCTAAGCTCCCCATGGGCTGGGTGACAAGGTCTCACAGCTCCTGCTAGGCTCCAGCAGCTGAATGACCCTCTGCTTCAGTTTATCAATGATATCTTATAGCTGTGACAGCCCTGGAGCCTGGGCCATCTGGGGACAGGGCTGATCCTGAAGTCCTTCAGATGCTCCCAGGGAGGCTTTCCCCCAGAACACAGTGACACATCCATCTTGAAAAGGTGGCAATACAAAATGCCACTGCACAACGTCCCCACTAAACCTATCACTGCACAGCTCACTAAACAGTGTAGCATTAATATGAGTTGTTAGCAGTGGTCTGGGACAACTCACATTTCCATTGGCTTGAAGCCTACAGAGCCTATTTGAGGTTAACTATTGTAGAATACCAGCGATTAAGATATTTGAAATACATTTACGGTGGTCCTGTAATAGCTGCAATAGTCTGCACTAACTACAAGGAAAGAGAAGTCTCAGCAAAGTGAAAAATGCCCGGAAAAGAAGTATTTTGCACGTGATTGAAAAGCCTAACATTCACCTCATTTTCACAATATTCCTAAACTGAAATGGTGTCAGCACCCACCACTGCAAACAAAATTGTTTCCTTGACAAAAATTAGAAGTGTCACAACTTTGTACGTATGGTGCTGGTTTTGTGAAGTACCTTGAAATGCAATTTAAGGAGTGTGAAAATAGGCAACAAAGATTTCTTAGTGTCAACAGCTGTGTTAGAAACCATATAACCAGAGGTCTGTTCCCTAACACTCAGACCTCGGACCCTACCAGTAACAATTGCTTCTCTGTTTATGATATTTCAGATCCCCTCCCAACTCTCATTTTTGTTATCCAGAGTAAGGTGTTAGTATCCTCTTTTCTCAACATCTGAACCTGAGGTACAGAGAGGGTTACCAAAGCGTTCTGGAAACAAACTACAACAGAACAAAACTGCTGGTAACCAGGTAGACACAAATAACTAAATTTCTCACACTAATTATTATATTCTTCTTTGTTTACATGATTACCGCCTCTTTGTCATGCAGACAATTGTGTGTGTTGGGAACAAGTTGCAATGTGCCACTCTGGACATAAGCGTTCACAGAGTTCTGGGGTCTCTACTTTTTGGGAAAGGATAGAGAAAAGACTTTGCGTCGGCCTGTTCAGAGGCAGAAAACTAATGCAACACCTGGTTCCAAATTTCTACCTACTCCAGAGATACAGGGGCCAGAAGTTCTAGCTCTGTGACATTTCCAATGTAATGATGTGTAAAGAGCATCCCTGACTTTTCACATTATGAGTTCCTGGCAACAGTGGTATCTGCGTCCAGCTGTCCTCATTTTTCTAACAGCGGGGAAACAACTGACAGTGACTTAGTATGGTGGGTGGCAGACTAGGAGCATTGGGCTGTTCGCTAGAAGCACACATCAGACTGCGGCTGGATGTTCTTGGGCACCTGAGATCCCAGCACACTTGGCCTGGGCAAGATGGGGTAGACCCCATTTTGGGAAGAGTTGCCACTCAGGTTGTTTCCCCGTACACGTTCCATTCCCCAGCTTTCTGCTTCTTCTTTCCCCAGCTGGTCTAGGCTCTGGGGGAGCAGCTCTTCCTGACTGGGTTCTTCCTCCTGTGAACCAGAAGAAAGAGTGACCTGCATTGCTAGCAAGCTACCAAGAAGTCTAGCAACGCTCCAGGAGAGAGACAAGGTGTGCATGATACTTAAATATCTCCCCACATTCTTCCAGAAATTAATACAACCTGCCTGTCTATTAAAGATCCAATATACTGTTTGCTGCAATATACTGATGAATGTACATTCAAGCATTAGGCAGTCATCCCTTTTCGCCCTCTACAAGAACATTCACAGAAATCCCGGGGCAAAGCAAATCTGCCAGCAAACACTCGAATCATCTTTCAGGCATGTTCACATGAGAAGTAGGACCCTCCAGACTACTCTTTCAGACGGGAAGGGATCACAGAACTACTCTGTGAAAGAGAGCGCCTTCTTTCTGACTCAGCTAGGTCACTGTGTACTGTTGGACTGTTCTTATGAAAGCCATAAAGACACGAAGTAATGACATCGCTCCTGCATGCCTTTCTGCCTTTGACTTTAAAGCTGAAGACCCCAAATATGCTGGTTGACTGAATACAGGCAGTCTTTGGCAAAAGTTGCAAGTCTGCAATGAGGTGCTATAGGCACACTGCTAACAATCTTCCACCTCATGTGTGATAAATAATCCACAGGCAAGATGTTAAGATCACAGTCCACAATGCTATCATGAGCTGCTCTTGCTGGGAGGGACAGTGTGATCTTTTTTGACGCCCGAGAGTAAGTAGGTGCAAAGAAACTGAAGACAAGTGAATTGCATCCACTGCCACAGGAATGAGCTTGGCCTCAAAGGAGCTGGAAGGTGTGTTTAAGGGTACCATGGTTAACTGGGGGGACACGAAAGCAAGAAGCTTTTTGTCACTGTGCTTGAACAGAAGAGGTGTGATCATACAAAATGCTGACCCTGACCAACCCTTTTTGTCTTATGTCAATGGGGACTGGGAAAGCAAAGATGATACCAGGTCCATTCACATAGCAGGGCTGGTCAGCTACCCTGAAGCTGGTTCAAATGCATGGTGGAGGGCTACTAACCTTGCTAACATTGTCCAGTGGCTTGCCCAACAGGTCCTTCCTCTTCAGCTTGTTCCTTTCCAGCACGTCTAGCTTGCTCACCACTGCATCAATCTTGGAGCCAATGCTGTTTATGGACTGTTCCAGCTGCAGCACACGTTGCAGGAGGCTGAGGAAGACATGGAGAGCATTTGCAAGCTTTTTGTTGTGATGAACAGCGGGATTTGCAGCAGAAATCTTATGGACAGACCCCAAACAGAAGTGAATGCTCCACATCAGAGAACTGATTCATAACCACTGAAGACGTAACTCCCTGCTACACTGTGTTTTCATCTGTAATCAGTGATTCTGCTTAGGATGGATCTCAACCAGTTTGGGTCACAATATAATCCCATTATTAAATATTGCACCTGCCTCTCCCTTGATATGGCCCTATGTGGATTGCTCAGTGTTTCTCAGTAGCAGAATCAGGATCTCCTGATTCTCTGTGCTGTATTTATCCCATGCTCCTCCTGTGGAAGAAACAGCCAAGTGTTATTCTCAAACCTGGAGGATGGAGGCAAACTAGGCTATAAATCAAGGATATTTATTCCCACAGGACCTTCTGTAAAGGTATCAACTTCCCCTGGACCAGTTATCTGGCCTACCTTCTGACCTGAAAGATGACAGCACAGCCTGTGGCCAGCTGACAGCTGCAGAAGTTATTCAAGAGGCAGAAAGCAAAATTTCTTAACCCAATCTTTTACAGGAACAAGCAAACTACATTACAAGAACTGTCCCAGTTCTCTCCTGACCTGCTCATTTACACGTGTGCAAGACAGAAAGGGACAAGATCTTACTGAAACTTCTCAGCACCAGTGTAAACAGTTACATCAGGGAAGGAAGCAGCAGGGGATCAGACCCCTCATTTGCAGGGGGATTAAACTACTGCCAGCACAAACATACACTTGGAACTCTTCTTTGGAGACCCAGCTGGCCTTATTGGCGTGGTTATTCCTTGCTTCCACATAGGTCAGATTCTCATCCAGGTTGTTGTCACCATAGGATTTCCCCAAATTTTCAATCTCTGTATTCAGAGCAACCTAGAAGATAGATAAAGAAACTCCTGCAAAGTTGGATACTAACTCTGTGTCAGCTTCACTGCTAATAACAGAGCTGCACAGGCAGTGATATACTCAGCTGCTATCCAGGCAGAGTTGGAGCTGTATTTGAGTTGCCTGCTTAGTTTATACCACAAACCCAAAGATTCCTGAGGCCACTTTGGAGTGATCTCTACCAAATAGACGGTTTCTCTCCTTGCCCTTTTTTTTTTTTTTTTTTTTTTTTTTTTTTTTTTTTACCCTTTTCGCCTCTAGGTCATGCTTCATCTGCTGTTGCTCCTCTTCATCAAGGATATGGTTGCCATCTTTGTCAAACCTGGAGAAGGCTGCTGTGATCTCATGGTCTGCATGGCCCAGTCTGCAAAAGAATAGAAAGAGAAAGCTCAAGGCACTGAATTACACTGTTAGGCTGTAACAGTGCGGGAGCATGCCTTTTGAAATCAGCGTATCGTTTCCTCCTGCCAGTGACAAACCTAACCATCCCAAATGGGAAAGAGGTAGCAGCACAAACCCATTTAGAACAGGAGATGAAACACATGAGGAAAGATGGTAAGTATTTTTTTGAGTCTTACATTGCCCAGATCTGAGCTAACTGCTCTCTCAGCCTTGAAAGCCAGAAAATTTAAATTACCTGTATGACGAAGAGAAAGGGGTAAGCGGGCATCCCTTAGGCTGACTCACTTACTCCTTCAAGCTGTTCTTGAATTCTTCAAAGTCCAGTTCTTTTGTTCCATTCTGCAGTGCTTTCTGCACATCGGAAATCCGCTCCTTCTTCAGCTTCAGCCTCATGAGCGTCCGGTTGTAGCTCTGTTACCAAAGGTGCAAATGGACATGGAGTCATGCAGGTAGAACAGTGAAAAATAGGGCAGAGCGGACAATGCAATATGGTGAGCAGATGCTAAGTAATACAGGGAGATTTTAAGCTTTCCAGAAGCAAAAATACAATGCTGCTGAATAAGCCCCATCTCTAAACTAGGATCACGCCTTCAAAGCGACACCAACATGGTAGCCAGACTCTCCATGACAAAGTTTGCCCTCTGCTTTTCTCCTCCTGACTCTCCCTTTTTCTGAGCTCCCAGTCATCAGCTGTTTAAGACATCTCAAATGCCATTCTTTGCAGAATGTTGGTCCCACAGCACAGAGTTGTGAAGTTCCAAGACCGTTTCTGGAATTTGCCCATGGGAAATCCAGATGTAACCCACTAGATTTGCACCACTGTGACATGCTCAGCTTAGCGAAATAGGACTTGCCATTTTATTGATCAAAGTACACTCTATCAAGGACTGAAAGAGCTTTGCCTAGAGGCTGTCCTGGGAAGAAAAGTCTCTCAGAAACACTACCAGCATGCTCAAGTAACAGGATTCCCCCAGCCCCTGCTTTCTCATCTTCCCATTGCCAAAGAACCTGGGAGCTTGATTTATCCCGGAAAGGAACTGACACTCCTGTGTGCACCAAGAAGGTGGATCTGGTGTTGGCAACCACTGTTTTTCTCTAGTAAATTCCACGTAGGTCAGAGACTACCAGAAGATGTTTCAGAATTTAGCTAGAAAGTAGCACAGCTTTCACTATTCATCACCTGCTTCAAGATGTCCGAGAGCTGCAGCTCATCTTTCTGGCTTGAAAGCTCCTCCTTGACTTCTGAGTAGGTGTCATTGATGATCGCCAGAAACATGTTCTAGAAAAAGGGGAAGAAAAGAGATTAATAAGCATGAGGCATCTTGCCTGCTCCAGCAGCTGAAGCAGCAAGAGACAGGCATAGTCATGCAGGGCTTAGTTAAACAAGGAGCTGTTTCCACACGGCGTATCCCTTGGGCAAATTAAAGTGGGTGAAGGGAAGGCCCACTTCAGCCACACAGTGCTTTCTCACTGGAGAGGAGGTCCTTGCAGTTAAAGCAGTGGCCGAAGGTACATTTGTTCCCAGCTCAAATACCATCTTTGGTAGCCTCTCCTGCAAGATCTTAGGTTACATTTGGATTCCTAGCACTGGGTATTTAACCTGGTCATTATGAGTATTCCTCTGCATCCATTGCCTAGGAAGCCAGAGGCTGTCCCCCATGCTTTGTTCACTGCCTGCTACAGGGCAGCTGAACTTATCCCCTTGAATTCAGCTACTACATCACTGGTATTCCAAATCAGTTTTAGTCTTCGCCTTAAAGGCTGTGATTATGGCCCTTAATCACCCTGATCATCAAATCCCCAATTGCAATGACGTGCTCTTTGTCTACTTTGGTCTATTTGCACTGCAAAGCTATCGTAACAGAACCTTCCTTTCTCTCTAACCATTTGCACTGCACCTAACTCAGGGATTATCAGGAGGGGTCTCTCAAACACTGCGGTCAATATAGGGGCAAGGAGGGCTTTCTTGCTTACCAGGAGCACAAAGAAAACAAAGAACACATAGGTGACGAAGTAAATAGGCCCAAGGACCCTGTTGGCATTGTCAATGGAATTGTAGTCAAAATCACCGAGAATGATCCGAAACTGGGTGAAGCTGGAGGAGAGGAAGAGCACAAGGTCACACAAAGGCACATATATTTATCCTACCTCCTCAGACAGTCCTGAGGTGAACCCTGAACCTGCCTGCAGCCCAGATGGTCACAGGCACAAGCCAGAACAGGGTCTAAGTCACTCAGTCTGACTGGTGACTTAAGTGTATCCATAGCATTTCAGGGGTGAATGGAGCTGATCTGGTTAGAGCAAGAGCTGTCTGGAAAGTAAAACATGTTTTCCACACAAATTTCTGTTTGTTCAAAGTGTGTTTTGGTCTAAACAGGAGTTAAAAACAAAAAACCAAAACAAAAACAACCTGAATTTTCCCTTATAAAGGCATTTGACTCACTGAAGCCTTCTCTGGCAAGAGAGTTCATGAGACTGTAGAGAGGATGTTAGTACTGGACAGTGCTCTTCAGCCTTTTGCAATTCATAGCCCCTGTAACAAAGCAAGTTTCAGTCTATTGATCAGAAGCTTCCTTATCTCAGTTACCTCTTGTAGACCCCTTAAAGCAGGACCTGGATGCCAGAGGTCTGTGGAACACAGGCTGAAAACCGCTGCTGTAGCAGGTACCTCCCTTAACATTGTGCATTGCCTGAGCAAGCCCACGGACTGAAGGGCTGTCTGAGACTGGATATCTTAGCTCTCTTCCTCAACACCCCCTTCTGTGGGTGCTCATCCACCCACTGGTCATCCCCCATCTCAGGTACCTTGATACATTTTCTGTGGAACTTCTCTGGAAATTGATCAGTGAAGTGACCCTTGTAAAAAAATATCCTCCAGTGAAAAAAATGAAAGGGGAAAGAGAGCCCGGAGCCTGAAAATCCTGTCTGAAAAATGCAAAGCTCCATTTCAGATTCCTTGCATTTGGACTATTTAGGGAGCTGGGAATGTTTTCCAGGTCTAAGGAAGAGGAATATGGCATTGCTTCCTCTTCTTTGGTTTAAATTGTCCCAATTCAGTGATGTTGAAAAATCTCCTTCCAATAAGAAATTATTTTTATCTCTTTTGCTTTGAAAATGTCTACGTAATCTTATTTAGACTATTATACAGCATATTTTAGAAAACTTCATGCTGAATTTGTATTAAAATTAGCATATTATATGACTACCAACTTTCAGAAATAGAGCTGCTATCGTATCAAAATCAGATATATTTATAAATAATATAAATATGAAGTTTCTGAATTTTTCATTTCAGTGTTTAAAGCTATGCTCTTGATAAGATAAATGCATTACTTCTGCTTTTCCCTGTGAAAACCCTGTAGCAACAAACAGTATTCCTTCCAAATCTTTGTTTGAATTAAAGTGCACTATCTGATGAAAAACAGAAAAGTTTTCATGCAGCTGTTGTGCAGACACTGAAACGATGTGATCAGCAAGTGTATTTGGAAGCCAGAGAATTTCAAAACTCTGGAGCTTCTATCTGGGCCTCTTCCTTATTGAAAAAAACCCCCACACACAAACACACACACACACACAAACACACACACACACACACACAAACACACACACACACACACACACAAACACACACACACACAAACACTCTGAGCCTACCTCAGAACACTTATTTTGAGCTATTTAGTTCTTACCACCAGAATTACAGAGAAGTTTAACCTAACTAGGCCTAAAGCTGGTGTATAAAAACACAAATTTGCCAAGGTTTCAGTGACAGTCAGACAGCACCATTCTACCACCTTTACGGACCCACAGCAGGCAAGAAGGTGACAGAAGGTCCTGCAGAACTGAAACTAAATTGTCAGCTGAGTTATGATGCTTTTCTGCAGAAAGACATTAAACCACTTTGCATGTTGAGTACCCTTGGTGTGCCTAACAACTCCACATCAAGGGAAAGCTGTCTAGGCTTCAGCAAACTGAAACTTCCCACTAAACGCTCCCATGAAAAGGCTGGGATTTCCATTGAATTGTAGGGCTGCAAGGAGTCTCAAAGGCTGGTAGGGCCAGCTACTCGCGCCCTTACTGATAAACACCAGACAACCAGAAATCTGTCTGTAACCCTCAATTTTCTCACTGCGTTCTTTTGTCTATGAAGATGTCACAGCTGGAGGACTGTGAGCAACTTATTAGCCATTGTGGCTTTATTACAATGAGATACAACAAATGTCTGATTGACATTCAGATTTCCAACTAGGGAGAGGTTGGAAAGTAGTTAAAATTCCTTTGATGAAATGATGAAAACATGGTTCTGACTTATACACTTACATGCACTTAACAAAGGTACTGAAGTTTTCCACTTGTGTCCCAAAAAGAAGGTAACCCAGCTGGGCATAGGCAAAGAAGACAATGAAGAACATAATGGCAAAGCCCAGGATGTCCTTGGCGCAACGTGCCAGTGTAGAGGAGAGCTGGGTCATTGTTTTGTTAAAGCTAATATACTTGAATATCTGCAAGAAGAAAGAACAGGGGCAAAGTTAGGTCAAACCATCAGCTAGGTCAGTCTCTCTCATATATGCGAACGCTTACTAAGACAAGAGGTTCACTATAGTACCAAAGCGCCGAGAAGACTGCCAGGCTAGGGGAATGGTGGCTTAGTGTTCAGAATATTTGTCCCAGGTGTGCCACTATCTTCCTGTGGGATCATAAACATATGACTTTTTTACCTATGACAAAGGAAAATATAAAGAGGGACTTCTATAAGGACAAATGTCTTGAGGATAATAAGGAGCCCCAAGTACGGTGTGGCTTTCCACCACACCAAGATGCCTTGGTTGAAATGCAAGGTCCATGCCAACAGACGAGTCATTCCCAGTTGTTGGGTGGCCATCGTGAAAGGAAAACATGGTTTGCTAGATTATCCTCCAAAACACTAAAATAGTATGGGATGGACAAAGTTATATTGTACTCAGGATTTCCTAAAACCACTTTTACACCACAGTGGCTGAGCTTGTCTCTTTGTCCATTATCTCCAAATAACTGGCCTCAGAACGCAGGGTGAAAGGTTGTCTGGATTTACTGCAAGACAGAGCATATGACTTTGAGGAAGAACCTTCTCTGTTATATAGCTGTTACCCTCATTCACTCAGAGGGATGGAAGAGTCAACCCCCCAAGCTATCTAGAGGAAGAGGTCTGAGACTGGAGGCCTGGCACCTCCCAAACCCCCTACAATACCTTGATCCAGGCAAAGAATAAGTTGACTGCATTCATATTGTTGTACTGTGTCTGCCAGAATGCCAGGAACTCGAAGTCTGCATAGGTGTTGGGGTGTTTCAGCAACTCTCCCAAAAGTCTGTTCACCTCAATGGTGCGAAAGATGTGAAAACCAATAGCGACGATGGAGAGCTGCGAAGAGGAAGAGTCTGCAGTGATCGCTGTGCCTATGCTTTCCGCAGAAATTAAAGTGTCACAGAATTCCTTGGCATCACACTTCACAACTGCAGTCTACTGGTAGGGGGTGGAAATAAGGTCTTAATGCACTGAATGACTTCACAGCCTCTCGGGCATCTCTAAGGAAAGAATTTTCTCCTAACAGCTGATAGAAGAGCATGTGTTCATTTACTCTGCTAGTTCATTTTGCTACTGGAGCAAAACATGTGCCAGCTCTTGTCTTATCTAGACCAGTCTCCCCGTTCCTTCATTTGTTTTGGCTCTTATACCGCTCTGCCATTGCTGCCCCCCAAAAAAGTGTGCAAGGATCCTCACCAGAATGACAACCACATCAAGGATGTTCCAGATGCTGGTGAAGTACTGAAGCTTGTGGATACGCAGCTCCAAAATCTCCTCCACCACATAGTAGAAGATGAAGACACAGAAGACAATTTCACAGGCAACAATGAAGAAGTCCCATGCACTGACGTATCGTATAAGCTTGACTGTCCGGATTTGCCAGGAGGGAATGGCACCACCAGTGGCTGGAAACTCAACCACTAACCTTGAAGGGGACAAGAAGACTCTGATAATTACAGTCAGGGGGAGGAAGGCTCTTAGATAATTTTGAGAGGCATCAAACCTGAGCATGAGCTATCCACCAAACCATGAGTGGAAGAGTTGTGCATGTGTTTATGCAGCCTTACCTCTGCTGCTTCACTGCCCGTGATAGGGAAGGGTGAAAGGTGAAGGAAAGTGTGACTGGTTATGTCAGGAAGACCAAGACTTCTTACTAATCTATGCAACATCTGCTGACACCACTCAGTCCTACCCCCTGGTGGACCATATTAAAATATTTGCATTTTAAGAAACTGTGGCATTGAGGAAGAAGCAAGAGGCAGAAGAATATTCAGTGGGACTCTGCTTACCTCAGAATGCAGAACAGATTGATATTTGCATTATACACAGAGAAATCAATGAAGACAACTCGTGTCCCCCGATCCAGCCACAACTTCTCCTTCAAGACTTTCAGGGCTTCAGCACTCTCTTCTCTGGTCAACTTGAGGTCTATGTAGTATCCTCCTCCACTGTAAGTGGTTAGTCTTCCCCAGTGAGATGAGCCACTCAGCTCCTCCTCAGAATGGTACCTCCACCTGCAACAGACAAGCCATAAGCAAAGGCATCGCAATCCCAGGCTTGGATATGACCTTGTTGCCAGGAGAAACTAGACTACATCTTCAAGGGACAGAGCAGTTTTTAATTAAAGAATTGGCATTTAATTCCTGTTCCAGACCTGAGCCTACATCAGTTCTTCATTGTTGATAGATTTCTGACCTAGTGCTTCCCAGCAGTGACACAACACAACTTGTGATACTATGGAGGGAAAATTCTGCAGGTTCGTTGGCTATGCCACAGTCTCGCTTGCATGGAGGTTACTCCCAGGATCTGCTGGGTTGCCTTCTACCATGTTGCACTCAGCCCTTTGCTTAGAACACGCTTGCACTCATATTTCCTTATGAACAGTAGCTTCTCATTCACAGACCAAGACTCATGCAGCAAGCAAAGGGTTATTAAACTGCAGCTACCTCACATGATTATAGAGAAATAGGTTTTCAAGATGAAAGAGATGCAATCCCTTCTCTCTGGCTCCTGAAATCCAGGAGGGAAGCGGATAGCATCATCCATTTGAGAGGTCTGGTCCCAAAGGTCTCTATTTATCCTTACCCTCTTAAAAACAGACAACAATCTCTACCTAATTCTCCACTGGATTTTTCATGGCTTTCCCAACAGGTCCCACTCTGCCACTCATCCTGTTGTGCTTTTCCTCAGAGACACTTGGCCTTATTGATAGACAAAAGGGACTTGCTGCCGCTGACTGCAAGGGGACTTCCAGCCTTATATGAAAAGCTCAACCCTGGCATCCTGTGGCTCAGCAGATCTTATTTTAACTAGAAGAGACTAATTTGGGGGAACTAAAAGAAACAAAGAAACAAAAAAAAAAAAATCACAAATTTTCTAATCCTGAACAGCAGAAGATGTACTTACGCCGTTCCATTGATGAGTCCAAAGGAGACCCTTTCCTCCTTGTCTTCTGAGTATACATCATAGCAGCCTGAGATTTCCTCCTTGAAGTCATCATGGACCACACAGGAATTGTTCTTCACTTTCAGTTGTCGCATGCGTGGGACACCCAGCAGCAGGTTCTCATAATAGATGTATGACTGGGTGCCATGCGCTGCTAGGGACTCATTGTTGTACCACTTTGTCCAGTAAAGATTATCCAGAAGGGGACCTTGTGCATACTGCAAGAGAGGGAGAGGAGAACAACTTCTTCATAGTCCACATATCGGAGAAATTTTCTTGGCCTAGGCTTGAGATAGTAAAACCTGACCCACTCCTCTCTAGTCCCCAAGATGGAAAGTAGTAGAAGCTTGTGTTGGGTATATGCTAAGGAGGGGAAAGACCAGGGCTGGTGGAGTCATGGGGTGGAGGAGGGATGCTGGGCAGCGGGGTCGTTGTTGGCTTCTTGCAGGCCTGTAACATGGTTGTTGCACCTTATTGGGTCAGTGAAGAGACAAAGGGCCCTGCAAGCCTCTTTGTCCCTTCCACTTCAGTGAGCACAAGTCTCAAGGAGTTGTCCTGGCATGAGGTGTGAATTATGAAAAGGGGGTGTGCCAGTGCCCTGGAAACAGTGGGGGAAAACCAATAGTGCCATAGTTCATTTTACTTTTTTAATACAGCAGGAAAAGACAAAGCTAACTGACAAACAATTTCTGGCTGACTGTCAGAGATAAGTGATTGCAATATCTCAACAGCATTCACTGTGGCTCATATTATTCCTTCACCAGTTCTTTGACAGAAATGTGTTAGACCCTAGACATCTTTTCACCTCTTTATTCTCTTTGATAAAAGTCAATGCAAATTTTAATCCAGCTTCTTCGTAAAGTATCTATAGATCGGACCAGCCCAGGCATGAATTACAGGCAGGTTAAGTATGCTGTTCCCACAATTGACCATGAAAATGGACATAGGCTTATTACTAAGAAACCAGCACAAAGACATTGGACTGTAGGATTCAAAGCCATTTCTACCACAAGGAAACCTGGAGTAAGTCACTTGGCCTGTCCGGGCTGGTACTCCCTATCTGTGCAACGAGCATCGTATCACAGAAATTTCTTTTTGTTATGTCCTGCCTGCCTAGCTGGTAACTTTCTGGGGAATGGACTCTTCTGGGCACACACAACACTTAGCCTAGCCAGTATTCTGGCCACAGTGCTCAGAGGGATAAATTATATTTTAAATCAGTGGATATTTTGCAGGCAAATGATATTGTAACTATTGCTAGTAGCTGGCAAAAGCTTGTGGCAACGAAATACCTTGCTGAAAGCACTAGGTAGCACATTCAGAGGGAATTGAATATCCCAGTCCAGTTGAGATTTCCAGGGCTCCCCATGCCAGGCCAGACTTGTACTCACCACCCAGAAGTCAGCCATGCTGCCGATGGACTGGAAGGAGACACGGCCGTCCGTAGAGGTCTGCAGGAAGAGCTCAGACATCACTTTGGTGTAGTAATAGGCATTGGAACTTGTCATTCCATATGTCACTAAAAGAAGAGACAAGAGGAGGGTCCTCCCTTATACCTGAATATTGGAGCCTGACATAAATATATGTATATATTCACTTTCTGTGTAGCTTATACTAACACAGGTAAGCTGAGCAAGGCACAAGAGAAGAAACCTTGGGAACTCTAATCATATTACTTTCTGCTTTCTTAGGGATTTACAAACTTATCTGTTGCATGTTCCAGAATTTAAACTGTCAGACTGACAGACTGTAAGAGTTTAAAAGCCAGAGAAGATCATTGGATGATACAACTGAACATCCTGGGTAACAATTTTTTTTCCTCAGACTAGATTTCTGAGAGAAATTTTCTTTCTCAGAACAAAGTCCATGATCTGTATTTTGAAGTTCTGATCTGAATCCAAAAAGGTATAGCAACCACCCCATTTTCCCAAGTGGAAAGCTCCAGTTAAGTTCTCATCTACCAAGAAACGTCAAACAGGAGCAGGCTCTAACTTCCCTGAACATGTTGTTTCAACTCTCCAGTGCTCCTTCCTGCAGAAAAGCGTCCATCATGGTGATCACTAAGAATATGTCCTACTGTTGAAAGGGCACCATAAAAATAAAGCAGCTGACATTCAAGACCCCCGCACACACACTTCTGGATGAGTCAGTGTGCAACCACATGTACGTCTGTGTCCGTATCTTTGTTCTTTAGGAAGAGTGGCTGAAGCACTGTCTCCCTGGGCCAGTGCGATAGTAACTCAGGTTGGTATTGTCTGTCTATCTCTCCTGCCATAGGGTTCATGAAATATAATCCTCTTCACTGTCCCATGCCACAGGTGCTCATTTGTGATAATGAATTAACCTTCCCAAAAAACAAACAGCCATTGTTCTACCCACACAGAGCCCATTAGCATTCAGCACAGGGACACATTAAATCCACCCAAGAACAACAGTGTGAGCTGCCATCTGCTTTATCATCTCCACCACCCCTCCAGTCCCAGAGGGGAAAACCCTCCCTGAACCCTGTGTCTTTCATCCCAGGAAGTTTCTAGAGCTGCTCTCTGGGATTTGAACATTCGCTGTGAAACTAAGAAAAGACCCTGGGCAGATTCTCCCAGGACTGTGGAGTGATAACACGGATCAGAAAATACTGCTTCAACTTAACCAATATCAACTAGGTCTAGAGCAATAGTTAGTGATTTTACTTGTGTGTGTAGCCGCTATTCTGCAGGTTAATGACACACCTGCTTGCTGCAGTGAGTGCCTGTACAATAAATTTAACACCTACAACAGAGTGAGGAAGTCTAATAATAAAACCTCACATTATTCCCCTCGCGCTGCACACAGAAAAGACACCTATGAGATATGACAGCTACTTACATAGACAGATGTCCACCAAGAACACAATATAGACTAGCAGCTCTCGCAGTGTGGTCTTCACATAAAGCTCTCTGTTTTCAGCTGTGTTCTCAGTCAGCGTAGTGCCCCACAGACCTGTTGAGTGTAAAGAAGAAATTGGAGAGTTTTGATGGCCATTCTCAAAGGCCATGTGAGGAGCTGAAGTCCCGTTCCCAAAGAACACTCTTGGGAGTTGGATTTTTATCACTTTTCAAAGCAAAACCACTTTTCTTCTCAAAACTTGACTAAGAGCTGTAAAAATGTGTTAAATAACCCCTAAAAAGAACCATTCCAGCATGAACAAAAGATTTAGGGCTGACCAAAACTGAAATATATTCGCTTTCTTATTTTGCTAAATCAGTCTCCAGTTTTTTTTTAGTTCAATATGGACTGGTCTTTTCCTGCCTGTTTTTCAGCTTACTCTTCACAGAAATTCAGTCTTTGTCACAAGTACTCTTGAAAACACAAAATTTCATCTCAGTCATCCATGTGCCAACAGCCGACCTTCTCATAGGACTTCCATAGCAGAACTGCATCTGATGCTAGCTTTACAACTCTTAGTCCTTTTTAGTGTATATTGACCATCAGGCCCCAAATATTTGTCCCTTGCTTACCTAAAAAACTCTTGCAGATTTCTTCTAGGTCACGACTCAATCAAATAACCCAACTCAGTATTTTCAGCATAAAATTTAGAGCCAAATTATCTTCAGGATGTCTATCAATGGAGCTCTGCTGACTTCAATACAGTTATGCCAGTTGCACCAGCTAGTGATCCGATTTCTTCACACAGTGAAAGCAACTCATTAAACGTCAGCAGGGTTGATCAAAAAGAGAGAAACACTTCCTTTAAAAGGAGCCTTGATATTTTGGGTTTGATGAACTGCCTGACACCATTAGTGTATTTGTTTGTTCTTGCTGTAATGGCTTTCTGTTGTGATTTCTGAAACGCTCCTGAAGTTGAAAGGCATAAGAATTTCCACTTGAAAGCCTGGTGATGGAAGCCATGTCAATAATACCCGTAGTCTTGCTGCTTTCTGCAGCTCCTAGAGAGCTCAGCCCTGACGCCCATCCCCAGCAGTACAGAACAATCATCTTCCTGCAAGCCAGGATCAAAGCTGATCAAAGGCCACACATTTGAAGTCATCTCTGGCAGAGGAGAAAGGGCTTTTTTCTTTGGAGCAAGCAAAAGTGGTATAGTGGTCTGTGCACATTTACTCCTGTCCTTTCGATAGTTCTTTGGCATCTCAACAGATTAGAGAGCTTTTTCCACCTTCAGCTACCATAGTGCCTGTTGCAGCATCCACCCTCACTCCTGGACAGACAAACCAGTAGCCTGTTCTGGACATGCCAGACCAGCAACAGAAATGAGAGCCTGGAGAAGATCTGGATTAACTCATGTGCAGGAGGGAGTAGCATGTGGCCTGCGTGAGTCTCCACAACGGAGAAAAACAGGGGGCAACAACCACCCACCTGTTCAGGTCACTTTTAAATGACACCCTTCATCTCTAGATATGACTATGCCACAGTCTTTTAACAGGTTTATTCATTTTTCCATGAGGCAGGGAACCCCTACTATCCACATGTTGGGAACAGAGGCACAGACTTTCTTTGCTTTGGGAGTTTAAGTGTACTCGGGAACACCTAAATTCAGGGACAATCAAATGTCCTTGAAAACTTGGTTCAGAGACCTGCCCAAAATTATACCTGGAGGACCATGAGGCTGGCCCAGTACCCTTTCAGACTGCATCCAGTAATTGTAAAACTATATCAGTTGAGGTTTGGTTTCAGCTGTTTCTTTAGGAAACATGCCATGGAAATATACCACCTCATACATGAAGCACGCCCCCATCTGCGTCTCCTGTGGCACCACCTGCTCCCTTGGGGATGCAGCTGTTTTGGACAGGACATTTGGAGTAGAAGGATATTCAAGACTGGAAGACATCCGGGCTTCCTTATGGCATCTTGCACAACCGTCCAGCACTCACAAGGCAGAGCAAAGAAAAAAACCTCAGAATCTAGAAAACAGGCAATCAATGCAATTTGTTTGTAATCCTCGCCTTCCTGATAGTAACAAGTTACTGGTAAGAATTAATGGCAACATCTACATTATCTTCCAAGGCTGCTTTTGAACCAGACTTGTGACCCAGGTGAGCGACTAGCTTACAGCCTCGGGTACAGCCTTCCAAAGGCAGTAGGAAGCTGGGTGCCCGTCACCGTGCCACCCAGATACCCAGCAAAGTCTGTCTGTAAACTGGCCACGAACAGCTGAGGTGGCAGGAGGCAGGCAGGAACCGGAGGACCCAGAGTTGTTTGGACACAGTTTAGAGAGGAACAGTCCTGAGCAGCGGCACTAGGAGCAGCAGCTGCTCACTGGTAGTCCTACCCAGTAGCTGGTGAGGACAAGAAAAGAACTCAGTAAGCCAACTATGACCAGTACCCCCGAAAAGCTATGGACACATAATCCCAAGGAACGGTTTTTAAGCAAAAAAAAAACCCACAAACTGTCCATGGCTAAGCAACTTATCTTTACTACCTCCATTTTCCATGTGAGACACTTATGTGATTAAATGGAAGGGGAGGGCGGAGGGGGAACCAGCAATATTAGGAGAGGCAATGAAAAACAATGAGCACCTAGTAAAAATGCGAAGGAAGGATGCAAATTCTCCAAGGAAGAAGTCCCCACCTCTGTGAAGCGGATAGAGGCCTTTCTTCTGGCTGCACTGACCTTTGGATCTCATCTTCCCAGCTCTGGTCTGTCCTACAACCCTATTTACCACCCTTGCTGGCAGGACACACTGCTGCAACAGTCACAGAAGAAGGGAATGCTGTAGTGTCCTGACAGGTATTTTCATTTGCGTGCTCCAATTTCAACCCTGGCATCTCACAAATGGAATTTTGATGTTAAAGTATGGATTTGTTTTTCCTTTTTAAATCTCAAACAATGCCTAGAAGAAAGGATATCAGAATAAAACAGGTAAATGATACACTGCCTCTGATACACCAAGCCCGCCCAACACTGCTCCTTGGCCAGGAAAAACCTCTAAAGCCTCAGCTCTGGCTTCCATGTGAATTAATACTGTTAGACTGTAACTGCAACGACAAGTAAGAAAGAATTGATCATAGAGGGGCTCTGCAATTCAGGACCAGGCTATACCGTTACTCACTCACATGTACTGTTTGAGGGTACAGCTCTGAGAAAGGTTCTTGCAAGACCGGAAAGCAGAGCTCCTCGTGTTCCTTTTCTTCTAAGTCAGGAAGAAAGACACATTGGCAAGAAAATAATAGTTTCCCCGAGAAATAGTTTATTGCTTTTTCTTCCCTGTTTTTACAGCATTAGGACTTTATGCCTCCTATAAGAAACTGTTCAACAAATGCCCTTGCCCAGGGCTGTATCCTTACAGGAGACCTGACTTGCTCCCAGCTTTCTGATTGCCTCTGAATAAGCCTACATAATATTTCATTCCCCTGGAAACTAGCATCTCTTTCTTTCAGCTGTCTTCAAGCAAAGCCTTGTTTGATACATTCCTATTATCATCTGCATTTCAGTCCTGACAGTGCTAGACTTTCTCTGGTGGATATTTATGTCAGTTCTTAATTTACTGTAACACAGGGGCCAGTACCCCTCCATCTAGAAAACGCACACAAAGACAGAATAGTCTCATCACCGGAGCGATGGTTCCTGTGGATTCAGGACACCTAAGCTCTGCCAACAGATTCATTGCATGACCATGAGCACACCACTAAGTCTGTCTGTACCTCCTGCCTTGTAGCAAAGGTAACAGGACAGACCCTGGAGCTACAGCAAGGCACACGGAATGAGGATGCTCCCTCCAGGTCAGCCAAAGATGATCTCTGGGGTAACGCTAGTCTATGTTGGGCAGGTTCCTGGGCTACACAGATACTATGGGGTTTCTACCTTCTGCATCCCCACACTCACCCCACCCCCCCATACCATTGTTCTTCCCAGGGGCTAGTAAATCCTTTCTAGTGAGATATCAGAGCTTTACCTCGGATGCCTCTGAAGATGTAGAAACAGCACTTGAGGAAAGGACTTGTCTTCCCATCCACAGCTTTGTTCTGCTTTTCCTGGTAGGGCAGCGGATCCCCTACCTCTTCAAAGTTCTCCAGGATGGACTTGGGGTTGTAGATGGCTTGAATCTTCAAGGAGGTAGAGGGAGAGCCATTGTAAACAGGATTATCCCAAGCTTTCTTCCCCACTGCCTCCAGTTCATGCTCCTCTGAGGCTCGAAAGTGGCTCTCAGCTCTGTTGTTTAGGTGAGATGAGCTCATGGCTGGTCACTGGCAGCAGAAGTATTTTTTAACTGGAATTGTGGAGACTGCCTGCCCAGGCTAGAGTTGTAAGCTAGCAGAGAGAGAATCAGTCAATGCCAAACAGCTTGTCTGCCTCAGCAACCCAGGAGAAGGCACACCAAACAGCTTCCCACAGACAGCACACATCCTCTCTCTCTTTTATACCAGCTCAGCTGGTGACACCTACCAGAGGGGTGGCACTACCCGTTGTTAGGAACCACCGTCAGCCCTGTTATCCCAGCAGTCCTGGGAACACCGACACATCCAGGAGACCTTCTCTGCTTCCCAACAGAGATAACAGACCCAGATGCCGTCGTGGGAAGAGGAGGCTGCTAGGAGACGGCCCCTGAGTTGAGGCGGGGGGGGACAAGAGGAGGAGGCCGGGATTTAATTGGACCCCTCAGGCTGCCTGCAGCCCAGATCAGCTCCAGGTGAAGCTCCGGCGGGGCGCAGCGAGGGCTGGGAGCCGCTGGGGAGAGCTGTGGGCGCCCGGCTGTGTGGGGCTGGACGGGGAGCCTTTGCTCCGGGGGTCGGGGAAGCCTCGAATTTTCAGTGAAGCGCCAAAGGGCCGAAACGCTCCCTGCGAGCGGCGGCAGCGTGGAGCCGGTGGGTGGGGGCACCAGGTGCCGGCGGCAGCTCGCCCCGGGCAGCTGCCTGCACTCGGGCTCGGCGGCATGGCAATTGGTGTGCCAGGCATCGCGGACACGCCGGGAAGAAGCAGGGTTTTGGCCTAAAACGTGATCCCGGTCAGCATTTCCACAGCATCCTCTTTGCTGTCTTATTGTTAAAAGCAGGAGTAAAAAACAGGAGTAAACTTCTAGTGTTGGTTTTGGAAACCAGGGGCTGGACTCTTCTGCTTTTGCAGGATTTCCGTAAGCCCTGCAGTGCCTGCTGGCCCTGAGGCAAACCTGAGAAAAACCAGGATTATACCAGGCAAAACTGGAAATAATAATAGCTAGGGGTTGCCAGCATTCCCCTCTTTCTGGCCAGCAGCAAGTAGTCCCAGGCCTGCTGGAGGCCTGTGACTGTACCCCTGGGGGGGAGGATCAGGTGATGGCTTAATCCTGGGATGACAGGCTTCTGTCTTGGTGATGAGATGATAAATGAATGTGTAGCCTGAGCCTGCTCCTTCCTCAGGCCTGAATACCCAATTTGGAAGAGGTGCTTCTCCACAGGTACTGATGGTAGCTATTTTTCTG
Source organism: Aptenodytes patagonicus (assembly GCF_965638725.1). Lineage (NCBI taxonomy): Eukaryota > Metazoa > Chordata > Aves > Sphenisciformes > Spheniscidae > Aptenodytes > Aptenodytes patagonicus. The sequence continues at coordinate 11,288,740 of NC_134953.1, read as the reverse complement.
ACATTACCCAGGGGTGCAACATGACTCTTGCACCTGTAGGACCACAGAGGCAAGGGTGTTTTCTCTGGACTATATTGTTCATACAGGTGATTTTGCCAGGCCAGCTGGGCTGTGCAGAGATGTCCCCTAGATGTCACCTACCTGATGATGGCACTGAGTAGCTGCTTGAACAACAGTGAGGCAAGACCTAATTTGTCACAGGGCACTAAGAGAGCAGCAGCTGGTAATTTGGTTGGTAGGTTGCAGGTCTGGGCTGGATCCTTAGAGTTAATTTGGTATTATTAGTGCCTGTTGTTTTTTATTACTCCCTAGCAAAATGAGAGTGGTGGAATGGAGTCAATGGGGTGGATGGATGGAAAGCATCTGCAGAGCTCTCCTGCAGCTGGAATGTGGAGGGACGAGACCTCAGTGAAAGGTCACACGCCAGGGCTGGGCATCCAGTCACACCCCTGGGACCGTACAGCAGATATCCCTGCCCACGCACAAGCAGCATGGCTTGTGGTGCAGAGCTGCTGCTTCAGGGGAGCGTGCAGGTTTTTCCACAGCGCATCTCTCACTGCCTGTGGCACAGCACTGCTTCACATGGCGTCACATTCTCCAGGGCCCAGGTATGTGGCAGATCTGCTTTCTTGCTGGCTAGGCCACAGAGCAGGTGGTGAGAGGGGGGACCTTGAGCTTCTGTGTTGAAAGACTAAGTCACCCACCTAGCCCAGAGGCCAGGTCACGTCTGTGTCACCTGATTTTGAACAGCCTAACACAAGGCAGAACAAAGAACGCCCTATAATTAAAGAAATGCATGTAGGGCTTTGCGGGCAGGCTGGGGTGACTCATTCATTTATGCAGGTCTGTAAAGGTCCTTTTCAGCCAGTAAACTTTAACTGTACTGTTAGTGCACGCTTCAGTTTTGGAGGGGAATCTAGGTGGGGCTTGAGCTGTCTATCTGGCTCACAAAATGGTACAAGCACTTCCTTGCTAGAAGGCAGGATATGTATTTGCATAGGAAGCTGCCTCGTTTTACGCTAGATGGTGTGGGGAGATGTGATGCCCATGCCCTCATGCAGCGGGACACAAGGGAGCAATAACTGTGCAGAAACGGGGGACAGGATGGAGCGAAGGCCCCATAGCTCTCACCTGTTCGGACACGGTCATCCTTGAGTATGTCCTCGCTTGATAAGTCTGCCTCTGCCACACCTCTCGCAAATCTTAGTGAAACTTATGCCCATGCCCTCATGCAGCTGGACACAAGGGAGCAATGACTGTGCAGAAACGGGGGACAGGATGGAGCCAAGGCCCCATAGCTCTCGCCTGTTCGGACACTGTCATCCTTGATAAGTCCGCCTCTGCCACACCTCTCGCAGTTCTGAGGCCTAAACTTATGTCAAGGGCCTAAAGACTCAGGCTCTGAAACACATTTGAACACACTGAGAGAGAAAACCTAAGGCGGGGAAGTGAAAGGAGGACCTCGCCTGCATAAAGTAACACCAACTTGTGATACTGAGCACTTAGTTTAGTGATTTAGCAGTTACGGCTCCTCGTTGTTAAAATAAGAGGGAAGGAGAGAAGACAGCGCATTTGAGTAAAAGATAAGACCCAACCAAGGGCTTATCTACCGAGACCATGCAGCAACAAAAGCACAAAAGGTTGCGGACTGGAGGAGGCTCCTTGGAGCTCCCTCTCAGCTGGACTGAGATCCCCGAACCATCTGTGACCACCGGCTTGATCCTTATCAACAGGTCATATTACCCTCCCTGTGTATGTAGTTGTGTCCTGTTACGTGTTACTATTTCGTGAACCTGTATGCTTGCTTAAGGATTCTGGCTCTCATAATAAACTGTCACCGTATAGTACCCGCCTGACTGTGGAGTCTGAGTAGTGGCTGTTTCCCCCCCCCCTTCTTTTGGTACTGTACGGTGCATGACAGGAGATACGTCAGCTCAGGGAGACTATGACCCAAACCTTAAGACCTCATAAAACAGCATGCTATGTGTTGTCCTCTATGGTGTTTGATGTAAAATCCTGTGGAGCACCAGTATTTGCTGGCTAAGGAGCGACACATGTCTGATAGCACCTTTCAGCAGTTACCTCACATATTTATTCCTTCCAGTGCTTTGGGCCTTATTCACCAACCTTTCATTCTCATGAAAACCAGCCAACAGACCTTCTCTTCTCCATTCTCTTTTTTCCCCTGTGTGTTGAGGTCCATTTTTCAGCAGGCCTAGAAGAAACCTTTCGGAGATACCCCGGGAGGATTGTTTCTAAAACCAGAAACCACCATCACAGTGGGATTCAGCGTGTTAGGATAAGACAAAGGAGCACAGCCCCAGAAGTTTTCCGGTCAATTGATTCCTTAAAATATGATGCAGATCAGAGTATGATCACTCATTCACCGCACAGAGAGATTCCCCAAGCAGAAGGACTGTCAGCAGAACTGCTCACACCCAGCCACAGATAAACAAACAAAAAAAAAGCATACGTGTTCACTGCATTTACAGTAGAGGAACTCCAGGTTTGCTGCTCCTTTTTTTCAATGGCTTGTTTCTAAGTGTCAGTTCTGATAGAATCATAGAATCATTAAGGTTGGAAAAGACCTCTAAGATCATCGAGTCCAACCGTCAACCCAACACCACCGTGCCCACTAAACCATGTCCCTAAGTGCCTCATCTACATGTCTTTTAAATACCTCCAGGGATGGTGACTCAACCACTTCCCTGGGCAGCCTCTTCCAATGTTTCACCACTCTTTCAGTCAAGAAATTTTTCCTCACGTCCAATCTAAACCTCCCCTGGCGCAACTTGAGGCCGTTTCCTCTCGTCCTATCGCTTGTTACTTGGGAGAAGAGACCGACACCCACCTCGCTACAACCTCCTTTCAGGGAGTTGTAGAGAGCGATGAGGTCTCCCCTCAGCCTCCTCTTCTCCAGGCTAAACAACCCCAGTTCCCTCAGCCGCTCCTCATAAGACTTGTTCTCCAGACCCCTCACCAGCCTCGTTGCCCTTCTCTGGACACACTCCAGCACCTCGACATCCTTCTTGTAGTGAGGGGCCCAAAACTGAACACAGTATTCGAGGTGCGGCCTCACCAGTGCCGAGTACAGGGGCACGATCACTTCCCTACTCCTGCTGGCCACACTATTTCTGATACAGGCCAGGATGCCATTGGCCTTCTTGGCCGCCTGGGCACACTGCCGGCTCACGTTCAGCCGGCTGTCAACCAGCACCCCCAGGTCCTTTTCCGCCAGGCAGCTTTCCAGCCACTCTTCCCCAAGCCTGTAGCGCTGCATGGGGTTGTTGTGGCCGAAGTGCAGGACCCGGCACTTGGCCTTGTTGAACCTCATGCAGTTACAGATACTCTGAGGGGAGCCTGGAGGTTTGTCCTGGGGCAGAAGGAAGGACCAGGAAACAACACAGTAGCTGTTCTGTGGTATAAAAAGCCACTGTGAAGAAAGGAGATAATTTGTTTGTTGTGACCGCAGGGATGAAGATTTAATTTAGACACTGAGGGAAGCCACTGAGCAGGTGAGAGGAAGAAAGCCGTGGAAGAGTTCACCTAGGGAGGGGATACATTCCCCGCCGTTGGAGAATGTTGTTATAAATAGGCTAGGCGAAGGTCTCTTAGAGATGGTAAGGAGAGAGGAGGGAGATGGCCTTTTAGAGATGACCTAGCCTCTTTCCATCATGGAGTTATGCAATGCTAGGATTAGGCCTCCAGTCCCTGTCAACTGGCCAGAGGCTCTGTTAGGTAACCTGTGAGCTCTTCATCCCGAGCGTCTCAAGCCTTGCAGTAGGCTACAGCAGCATGCTGCTGGAACTGCGTCCTGTCAGCTGGCATGCATTCACCCGTGAATGAGAGTACTCCCACGCTGGAGGGAATAATGACTTTTTAAAAGTAATTAAAAGATTTCATCTATTGGAAATCATGTGAGAAGAGGAGAAAGGGAGAAGAGTTACATTTAAAAAATCCAACAAATAATCTTAATCACAGTATACTGTTTGTATAATGTTGTCAGTGCTCTGGCTTCATTTAAATTGGTGATTCAAATGGCTAATTGAAACAAAATGCTTAACAAAAAAAAAAATCATCTTGAGGTACACATACACAAACACCTCCACTACAATTTTCTGTTGAGATCCCCACCAACTAAAAGCATTAGAGCCACTACTGATGAGCGGCACTAAATAGGACGAAATATAAAGATACTCTCTACTAAGTAATGCTGCTATCACAAAAAAGACAGTCTGTAAGAACAAGGACTATCCTTTATTATACTGGCATAGTTAGGAAACAACAGGCGTGCTTCTGAGTGCATCAACCCTCCTTCAGGTTCCTGCAAATCTTCTCACTGAAAAAAAAAATAATAAAAGGCTTGCATTTCTAAAAAGTTGTTTTTCCCAATGATGTCTTCTGGCCTAATAAAATATATTGCCTTTCCCCACACCCCTGGTCTTGTTTATAGCAATAACGTGGCTTGTCAACAGCTATAACAACTCTACTACTGTAACAAGGCTAAATTCTACAGCACTTACCCATCGGTTAGCAGCAGCTGGGCAGGCACTGCAACTCTGGAAGCTTTGCATCCTTCAGAAACAGTTCTCAGATAATCCTGGGCAAAGGCCTCCAGCGGCAGGACAGAATGCGATGGTGGGACAAGGAACACGCGTGCCAGGTATACGTCCGGTGCTCAGGCCTCTTCTAGCAATCGCTGTCTAAGTTTGTGAATAGGAAGTGAGCATTGCCGTGAGCCCGTAACCAGCCTCTTGGCCTGACCCAAACCTACCCTTTTTCACCAGCTTTTCACAGGGTCGTGAGCTAACCTGGTTGGGGTAATACAGATTTTTTTTCTCTGAGTGGCATCATAGAGTTTGGCTTAGCTGTGTGTGTAATTATGGGGCTATCCCCTCAAAGGCTCTCAGGACAACTGACATCACAGCACCTAAAGGGTGGGCATGCAGGAGCCTTGGCAGTTTTTGTGTGGTTTTGTCTGAGGTTTTTTTGGTTGGGGTTTTTTGTTTGTTTTGCTTTTTTTTTTAAACTGTTCCTCTACATAGCTAACCTATGGGCTAATCTATGGTGCTTATACGGTACGAATAAATCTACCCTGCTTCTCCACAGGAGATGACAATTTTGCTTTACGAGTGATTGAGTCCGCTATAAAAAAGTTCAACCACCTTCTGTATAGCAAAGGATAAAAGAAAGTATGGATTTTTGTTGCATCTAAATAACCCAAAAAACAATTTAAAAAATATATTAGCAGTAGGTTCCTTCAAATATTCACTGTGAAGTTAGTTCCTGGCATGATCATTATATTTGTAACTGTTTTACGGGAGAAAGATAAGGCACAGCTAATTTTGCCATGAATTTGTAGTGCAACGATCACATGATGCAGGAGTGCGGTGGACTCGGGTAGGAGGCCCTTGTAAAGGAGTATCAGGCTGCCTACGCAGAGCCAAAATAAAAATCCTTTTTAAACAATCCAATTTTAAAAAGCTACAAATAGTATAAAGCAGAGAAAAGAGGAATGTGTATAATGACACAATTAGATGGTTCTTCAGTTTCACGATGTGCTCTTTTCCTAAAAAAAAAGGTCCAATGGAGTAGATATCCCAGATAGCAAACAAGTTATGCGGCAAGTATGGTTCCTGTTATTTAAGTATCAACATTAGATTCATCCACTGTGGCGGTGGATGTCAGGCCTTAATATACACAGTACATCGGGAGGGAATTAATCACAGTGAAACACCCAAAATAACGAGATGGCAGATTTGATTTAATTTTTATTAAAAAATACACATGGCTGTTGCCTTCCTTCCAGTTTAGCTAGGACAAGCTTGAATATGTCTATTAATTCTACTTACAATAACGTGATAAGAATTAAGGGGGGGGAAACTTTATTTTGACAATGTGCAATACAGTCTAAAACGTAATTTGGGAAATGGACAAAGTGGCACGTTTAAGCCAATCTTCCTGAACAGAGGAGAATTCACCATCCCTGTACGAGACATTATCACTCAAGACCAGATTTCCCCACCTTGGTACACTTTCTGTGGAACGTGCGGAGGTTCAAGCCTGCCGTGCTTCACTCCACTAGCCACGCGCAGCCCTCCTCAGCCCAGCCAGGCAGAGGGAAAAGGTCTATAGCTGCCAGCTCAATCTTGAGTTTTAGGGTCACTTGCAAAAGCCCGCTTCTCATGAGCTGTCCACAGCAATCCAATCACACCACACAGGCACAGTCAACTTCACCCTCTACCCTACACCTAACTTGTACCTCTCCAACTCTTAAACTGACAACTGTCCAAAACCTACCTACAAACTGTCCCAATCTCATCCTTTCACTCTAAACTGCTCTCTCTACTGCATCTCATAGACAAGCCTTCACAAAGCCACTCGCTCACCCTGCAGTAATACTCCAACATCAAACACCTGCGTGAAAACTTCCACAATAATACTCCAACATCAATGAGCTCTGGCATGGAAAATTTTGCTTTCTCCTTAAGATTCCACCCTACGCTAACTGCTGACAAACACACACTATGCTTACCAAAGCCAAACAGTACAACTAGTGCCAAGTTAAAATCGCATGTGCAGTACAATATTGTAGGTGTGAGTTAATGCAGAGGGCGGCTTGCAAGTTGCAGAGTGTACACCCTATGGTTTAATATGGCACTTTGTTGGCCAATCTGTGTTCTCCCTGGGAGAAGTGTATAAGCAGAGGCTGTTTAACAGCAAGATGGGAATGGTTCTCCAGGTCTCTGAAGCTGAGAGTAATACGTGGTATCTGTGTTGTGGCGCAGGATCTTCTTGTCCACTTGCTTCTCTATCCAATCAGGTGCTGCAAAAGAGAGAGAGAGAGAGATTTAGGACAGGATTAACAAAATCAACATCCCTGTCCCCAAGCCTGCAGATATCCTAGAACGCCTGATCAGAGTTTTGCCATTCTCCCCCACTTTACTGGGATGTGTTACTGCAGAATTTTCTGTCCTAAACACACTCTTGACCCATCTGACATGCTTAAAGGTTCCTACCCCAGCATCCCTTCCTCGAGGGACCTCAGCATTTCCCTTTGAAACCACACCTCAGTGCCATCCCCTCCCTGAGGTACCTCAGCGTTTCCCGCTGAAACCCCTCTGGTGTCATCCCCTCCATGAGGTTTCCTTCAGCCTTTCCTGCTGAAGCCTCCCCCGATGCCATCCCCTCCCTGAGGTACCTCAACATTTCCCGCCGAAGCTCCTTCGGTGTCCTCCCCTCCCTGAGGTACCGCAGCCCCTGCCTCTCACGTGCTCTAACGCCCTGATGGCGGCGCTGTCCTTGCCCTGCGCCGCTTCAGCCATTACCTTGCTGACCCGGCGCTGTCCCCTTGCACTCACTTTCCTTCCTCTGCCCTGGCGTCCTCACAGGCTTCACCCTCAGCCCCACCGCGCGTATCTGAGCCCTACCCAACGGTCAGCCCGGGGCTCCCTTCCCTCAAAGCCACTCTCGTGTTTCCCGCCTCGCCCCGGTCCCTCCCCAGCGCGGGGCCGTGGTGTTGCGGCTGGTGAGGCACCTCGGCATCTCCCCATGGTGCCCGCGGGCTGGCTGCCTCTTGCCTTCCTCCTTCCGAAACCATCTCGTCCCTCACTCTCCAGCCTCCCCCCTCAGCTCGTATCAGGGTGGTCCTACCAAGTCACCTCAGCGTTTGCCCGCCAACCCCTCGCTTACCCTCTGCCCCACCATCCTTCGCACCTGCGGCTGCACCCTGGCGCTGCCGCCGCACCTGGCGGCACGTGCTACTGAGCCCATGCAGCCCACCGCCCGGGAGCCACACCACGCGCCCGTGGCTGCAGAGCGCCGCTGTCCCGGCCGGGGCGTGTCCCCGCTCCCAGACACCAACAGAAGGTCAGGACGGCCTCGGGTTGCCAACTGCTCGGGCAGAGGCAGCCCAGGGACAGCCTGAGCTTGAAGGCACCACCATCTGCATCACTGTGGGAGGGAAAGGGTCACAGGACAACACGAGATAGAATCATAGAATCATAGCATCATTGAGGTTGGAAAAGACCTCTAAGATCATCGAGTCCAATCGTCAACCCAACACCACCATGCCCACTAAACCACGTCCCTAAGCGACTCATCTACTCGTCTTTTAAATACTTCCAGGGATGGGGACTCCACCACTTCCCTGGGCAGCCTGTTCCAATGTTTCACCACTCTTTCAGTCAAGAAATTTTTCCTCACGTCCAATCTAAACCTCCCCTGGTGCAACTTGAGGCCATTTCCTCTCGTCCTATCGCTTGTTACTTGGGAGAAGAGACCGACACCCACCTCGCTACAACCTCCTTTCAGGTAGTTGTAGAGAGCGATGAGGTCTCCCCTCAGCCTCCTTTTCTCCAGGCTAAACAATCCCAGTTCCCTCAGCTGCTCCTCATCAGACTTGTTCTCCAGACCCCTCACCAGCCTCGTTGCCCTTCTCTGGACACGCTCCAGCACCTCAATGTCCTTCTTGTAGTGAGGGGCCCAAAACTGAACACAGTATTCGAGGTGCGGCCTCGAATGAGGCCGCATCCCCGAGATGGCGGATGTTGTGTCATTTCCACCTCCCAGTTTACAGGACTGCATCCTTTCGGCTGTTTTAGCTCAAGCATCTTTCCTACTTCTAATTGCATAGCAGTAACACTTGCAAAAACTCACTTCTGATTAGCTTTCCACACCAATCCAATTGTACTACACAAAGTCAACTTTGCCCCCTATGTTGTAACTAACAGGTACCTACAAACTGTCCAAAACCTACTTACAAACTACCTGCCTACCGGATTTCATCCATTCACATCCACTTGCCCTCTTACTCTCTGTACTACATTACATAGACAAGCCTACACAAAGTAAGCCTCTTTTCCTGCAATTGTACTCCAACATCAGCAAACACCTGCATGAAGACTCTCACGCTCCTGGAGAGTCCACCCTGTCCTGACTGCTGACAGAGACACACTGTCCTCACCACAGCCAAAACACTGGTGCAGAGTTAAGATTGCATATGCAGATCGGCCCGTTCTTTTCCACCTTACCCAAATGTCCTGCCTGCCTGGGGATGCTCGAGGCATCCCCAATCTCCCACGTGGAGCTCAGCCTCCCCCTTCTCTTCCCCAGCTTCAGCACTCCCAGTGTCCCACACCCGGACATCAGGTGAGAAAAGCAGCTGGAACACACACGATCCTTGCATACAAAGTGCTCACTTCCACGCTACTGGTTAAGGTAGTCTAAAGGACAAGATGGTCAGAGATGCTGAAATTATTACAATAGGGAAGACGTGGGATGAAATGCACCAGAAATCATGAAAAAAAATCCCTTTTACTGGTTGCTGTGCCAAGCACACGTACCTTTAGACAATGTCCCACTCTTAAATCCTTAGTAAGGAGAAGAGAGCACCAGAGTTCATAAACTCCCCAAAATAGCAGTATCAAACACTGAATTAGAACTACAAAGCATTTAGATTTCATGGTTAGAAAAAAGTTCAATCAGTTAATAAAGAGCAGACTCTTGTTGAGACACTGAAGGTAAATCTGCTCGCCAGACCCAAGAGGACAGCCTCTCTATGAGCTCACCAGCCACTGCTGAAGCACCCCTGAGGGGAACTTCTTTTATCAGTTAGAGATGATGCTGGGATGCTGGGACACCAGTTACAGACTTAACTCTCTGCGCTGAGCAGGACTGGAAGCTCAGCTCTGAAGGTCCTCAGTTCCCCACCCCTAGCCCCTTGCTGGAGGACCAGGACTGAAGTATCCAGCTATATAATATAACCAGCTTCTATGTGGATTTTGAACAGTCCTTTCAGTTTGCTTCCAGGAGCTTAATAATCATCACAGAGGTTTAAGGTTTCCCAGATGTCTCATTCTCGAGAAACCTTATACAACAAAGTTATAGCACTACACAATATACTATAGTCACTCTTTGCTGCAACTAAAACAAAAAAAGACACAGCCATGGATAAATAATTCTACACCCAAGTTCCCATTTTGTTATTTATGGTGCTATGTTCATTCTCTTACTGATAATCCATTTTCAGCAGGTTCCCATGCAATACCTACACAAGCATTTGGTTCCCACTTCCAGACAACGTGAGCTGAGCTAGAGCTGGTGGTTATCCCTGGGGCAGGGTGAGAGGATGGGAAACTGGTGGTGGCAGTACTAATCAACTGTTAAACATCAGAAGAAAAATCTGGACTTCCAGGCAGAGTACCTTGGTGCTGAGTAAGCTGTTTATGCTGCATTTTGAAAATTTTCCCAGCACAGTGTATTCAGATAGATGTGTTTTCATTACTCTTCATTTAAACCAAATCTTCTCTGGCTATCTCCATTTTTGCATCAAATGAGTAGATTTACTCTGCGTTTGAATTACTTGATACGATTCTCATTCTAAGAATGTGCAGAAGTTAAGATAGCCAACCATCTCATGAGAGACTTGTTGAGGAACCAATATGAAAGGTGAAAGCTGCTATCTTCAGACCAAGATATAGGAACTGTGTCAGTAAGCATCCCTACGTGTCTCCAGTCCATCAAGATAGATCTGTCTGAGTTGGAGGAGAAGGTGGAGAGGGATAGAAGTGCATCTTAGACAAGCACAGATTGAAATTGAACTGTAGAAACTTATTGCGAAGTTGTACAACACAGTAACAAGTTTCCATACACATCTGTATGTGTATAAATATATATTTACTAACATTTATATATTTCCTAATGCATTGGAGAGCTCTCTTGCATTTATGTACCTGTGCAGTGGCCCTCGGTGGGGACTTCACTGCCTGGCTGCAAACTCACAGGGAATGACATGTGCAACTCCGGCTGAGCAGAAAGAAGCAGGTGTAAGAGAAAGTTACAAGGTCCTTTACAAGATAATGGTCATTTTTCCTCTTTTCAGAATATAATAATACTAACAGATCAGTAATATTTATTTATTTTGATGATGAATAACCTTTACTGTCGCTCTGCAGGGTGTTGTTTTCTTAAACCTCCATTGCAATACATGCACATGTTCATATGCGTGTGTGTGCATGTACGCACACACATCTACTACAGAATTTGCTGTTGAGTTCCACATCAGCTAACAAGCATTAAAGCCTGCACTTCCAACCACCGCTCCCTCTCTAAACTTGAGGCCTTGCAGGCATCTTTCCCCCTGCTTTTACCCGGGACGTTCAGCATAGCAGTCTTGGTTTGCTGAAGCAAATGGGGTCTAGGATGGGAGCCCCCACGCCCCATGGCTCCCACTGGCTGCTCAAGGCCTTGAGCGCTCCTACACCAGTGACTCTCCAGCAGCCGCCCAGCTCCTGTAGCCCCAATTCCAGTAGGGCTGGTCCAGCCTTGGTGAGCCCTGATGTGACATGATGGCAGTGCAAGAACCAGAATCTGGCTAACAGCTCTGATGCAGCATCTCTGCAGCAAGCATGCTCTGTGCTCCTAGGAGCTGTCTGGGCAAACATTGTACTGGCATTACCAAGAGGAAAGTCCGTCTTTGAAGCACCGTGGGCAGGGATGAACACCCAGGTGGGCACCACACCTAAAGAAGCACAAGTGGTGTAAGGGGCCTGGCTTGAAAGCAAAAGGTACTTCCTCCTGTGCAATGCAACTGGCTCTGGGGTGGCAACCAACCAGCAGTTCACTCCCAGAGGTGACCCACACTTAGAGAGTCAAGCAGCTTCCTTCAAGGTGCTCAAAGAGCAGCTTCCCATAAGCTGGGCTGCTGTCAGTGCCAATGGCAGGGTGTTTGGGTGCAGGCTGCTCCTTTAACCCAGATTTAGCACAGCCAGCAGAGAGAAGGACACACACAACCTGTGCCCCATGGCATATCACAAGCAAACACCTGCCAGTGTCCCTGCAAAGACAAAGCAGGACTCGGAGATTGAAGAGGTCTTCCCCAGCCCAGCTATCCACCAGATGCAGGTGAGTCCCTGCATAATACCCCTGAGAATACAGCAGGTTGCAAGCTTGTGCTGAATAAGTGTGATGAGAGGAAGGGCTGCTGATCGCTATTCCTTGGTTTGCTCCTGAAAGGGCATAGGCTGGTTTTTAAACACCTGTTTGGAAGGCCTGTTCCTCTGAACCCTTCACACTAGCCACTGACTATTCAGACAGACTGCTTGCTGCTTTCCCTCAATGTCTCTGCACAGAAAGTGAATAACCAGCCAGCAAGTGGCGTGTCATACAACTAGAGAAAATCATTATACCATAAAGGCGTTTCCAATAATCAGGAATCCTTAGCCTCTGCACAGCCCGTTCCCTTAAAGGACTTACAGGTTACATGAATAGGGAAGACAAGCAGGCACAGAGGTGAAGAAACTGGCTGGACCTTCTATGGCAGGCAAAGAGAGCTGAACAAGGCAAACCTCCAGACTCCCGTCCCACCAGGTTCCTGGCAGATGCAGCCTGCCTCTCAACTCCAGCAGGAAGAGGTCCGCATCCAAGAATTCAATACCTTGCTTGTTTAGTCCCAAAGAGGCCTTCCCTACCAGCACTCACTATGCTTCTATGATAAGGTAATGTAAGGAGCAGTTTAAATCTACAGAAGTAGGAAGAGCTAGTTGAAGAGGAGAGAAGCTTACGAGACAGTACAGGCCTAAACTGGTGAAAGTTGTGCTAATGTGTTGGCTAATGCATAGGAAAAAATAACAGGAAGCATCAGAAGTGAGAGATGAGATGGGAATTTCCATCAGCTTTGTTAACAGAAGCAAGCACAATGGAAAACAGCATCATTACATCCACCTTCCTGATAGAATACCATAATTCATATAGTGGGAGACTAGTAAAAGAAGGTCTCTTGTGACATTGCTCCCCTCCTCCTGAACTTGTGTTCCTGCTGGCGTTCCCACCTTTAGATGCACCAGCACTTCTTAAAGCATTTAGTCTCTGAAGCGTAGGTAAGGCCTATGCTCTTTTCAGTTTATTCACAGTAAATCTTGCGTTGAAATATTGTGTGGTTTCATTAGCTATTATTTGTACTTCACTGCTTTTCATCTACTCACCAATTACACGCTTACGAGTTTAGTAAAGCTCTTAAACTCACTATTGTGACCACCTAGTTTTGCTGGGCGGCTCCCAGGAATTTTATAGCACGTGGCTGTTGTCTACAAACTGGCGCAGGGCCGCCCTGTTTGGTAAAGCTCACTGGGAGCATCATTGACCTTTTCTGACTTTCTGGATGCATCCCATGAGGATGGTGTTCAAACCCCTAGGCAATCTGGGTCCAGCCTACCTCAGACACTTGCCCCCCCTGACCGGGGTACAATCCAGCAGCTGAGATCTCTGCAGGATGCTTCGAGGGCTGCAGTCCTATACTTCCAGTTTTTGCTGGACTTTGGCAACCCTGCAGGAGTCAATGGACCAGATATGTCTCTCAATTTCTCCCCTTCCCCCCGTAAACAGCCAAAATGTAAAATTCTCTACGAACACGTGAGCTGCGGGCCGTGTGGCAGCACAGGACCGCGTTGAAGAGGCAAGTGGCAGCTTGATGGGAAGGACAAGGGCAGACCACCAGCAGAGCCCACGCGAGACGGCAGCGGGACCTTGCCCTCTGCCATCCCCGCTCCCCTGCCTGCGACCGCCTGGGGAGCCGGTGGCCCCGCTTGGAAGGCGAGCAGGCTCCCACCTTCCCCGCGCTCTCTGCCCCGGCATCTCCCAGGTGCCGCCCGGGCCCCGGCCACCGGGTGGCAGCAGCACTCCGTCCTCCCGCCGCCGCTGCCCGGGGCCGCGGCCGCCCATCCCGGGCGGCAGAGCCCCCCCTCAGCCCCAGCCCCACACCCGAGAGGCCTGGCTGGTGAGCAGTGCTGGCACGTAGAATCCGCTTGTGAACCGTGGATCAAGGGGCTGCCGTGTGCTCTTCGCCCTGGCCGGGTAACACCGTTTCCCCACCGTGACCATCTCTTACGGGTGGTCTTCCATAGGAGCGGAGGTGGCCCAGACCTCCAATTCACACACAGCAAAGGCCGTGTATGAGGGCAAACCTCTACTGCTGTCCCAGGGGCCCTCCAGTAACATGGCTGTGGGGCTGCTGCCTTTCCCACAAGGGTCCCCCCGGTCCCAGGCAGGTTATGGGTGGAAGGGGAGATGGCACTTTGGGTGACAGCAAACCAGCTCATCCGCTGACTTCCCCAGACGCCTGCCCATGTCAGGCCAGAGGACAGCAGGCTGAGCATGATTTGTGAGCCAGAGTTAGGCCTGATATAAATCTCATTTACTGCAACACAACCCCATTCCCTCTTGTTCAGTGCAGAGAGGAAGCAGATTATTGTCTCCTTCCAGCCTTGTCCTTGCCTCCCTTCATTTCTCCTGTGGCTGCCACCAACCAGCTCCTTCAGGCTGAGCACACACCTTGCATTCCTTCCTATTCTCCTCACTTCCTTCTGAATTGACCCAAAATTTGCTCCCTCTCTGAGGGCATGGTGCCCACTGCTGAGCACATTTCTCCAGCTGGTGCCTTCCCGGTGTTGGGATGACTTCACATAATGACCTCTGCTGCTCCTGCTGCCACAGCCTGAGCTTTGTTAGCTTATTTAGCAACCCTCTGGCACTGCTGACTCGGGTTCAGCTGCAGCTCCACAAGGCCTCCTGGACCAGGCAGTGCAGGATGGCTGCCTGGGCACTCGCTGCCTTGTCCCCTTTGTGCAGCTGGTCCTGCCTCATGGCCTCAGTTGGCTCCTACTGCCTGGGACCGCATCCCCCAGCAGCCACGACCACTGGGAATCCCAGTCCCACCAGCACTCACCTCCCACACCAGATTGGTGTTGTCCGCTGCCAAACTCAGTCAATTGCTGCCCACTCTGTCACCCTGGCTAATAAAGACAATATGGGCAGAGCCAGCACAGCCCCAAACAAGACCCATCCTGTCACTGCCAGGACAGAGCTACAGAGACATCTGCCAATTAGGTGAGAGGCAGCCAGTCTTCTTCAAGAGCTAGGCAGAGCACTCAGCTATCAATCCTGCCTGAGAACCGGTGCAGGTGGTTGGGATGAAGGGAGTTCAATTTATTCCACCTGGGAAAGCTTTTTCTGGCAGGTTGCTGCTCCCTGCACATGATCCACATGCTGCAGCATGAGGGGCAGACACATGCCATGGAGGGCAGTACCACAGTCCCCACCAGCAGCCACCTGCTGAAAGTTGCCAGGCTCTTTGCAGTTAAATCATTGCATGTCAAGAGGTGCTGGGCAAGAGACCTTGGGAACACTCCCACCTCTCAGGGCCTTCTGGCAGGGGCAGACAATGCAGATATCCCATGCAGATAATTTAGGGAAAGTCTAAGGGGTGGGGCTGGGGGGATAAAACTGGATTAGCAGTTCAAACTTAGATTCTCAGCACTGGTTAACTGTCATGTAACTCATACCTGGCCAGGGGAACTCACCCTGCCTGTTTCTGTCATGCCTGGAGCAAACTTTAGAGATGAGACACAATGAGATCGGGGACCTCCAGAGCAAAACCTCGAGCATCTCTGACACTTGCTGCAGAAGTATCCCTCTCCCTCAGGTGTCAACTGCTGACATTTTGGTGCTGTTTTTTCCCTTAGTCCCTGGCTGAGATTCACATTAGCACCCATGTGCTGAAGAGGAGAGAGCCTGTCCCCAAGGATGAAAGAAATGTCCGTGATAGATCCAGCAGCACCAGGTGAAGAGCTGGGTCCCTGCACCGGAGGGCCTGGCACCTCCTGAGATCTAGCTGTGAGCCCCAAGGAGGAAATGCAGAACAAGGAGTCCTGACATCTTTGGAAACGAAGGCAGGGACCCTCTGGGCACCTAAGAGCTGCCCTAGTCCTACCCCAGCATGTCCTGAGCTCAGTCCACTGATTTTTAGGAGAGCGGTGCTTGCCAAGTCCTGGCTAGAGAGCAGAGGGGCAGATTCCTCAGGAGCTGCAAATGATTCACCACCTTTCTACCTTTGTCCACCAGTTTTCTCTAACCGAACCATTGTTTAGATGAAGATCATTTGTCCACAGTGCGATTATATCAACTCAACCTGCACAGTCCTATGCTGCACAGTGCTTGTTTTCCTCTACTCATTCCTGACCATGTCATTCCAATAATCCATGAAGGTCCCATTTTATAGGTAGGAAAACAGGGTAAGAAAGGCTCAGGTGGCCATTTGAAAAGCCAGAGGCTGGCATCCATTTTGGGATTAGATGTGCTTGATAGTCAGGGATGAGCCAGCTTTTTAAGGATAAACTTGACTGATTGAGAAAGAGGAGGTGAAGGAGGAGCTGGGGCCCTACCAGCCACTGGCAACATTGCATGTTTGCACACTAGCTAGCTGTTACCTGTGTTCCAGTGCTTTCCAGACTCATTCTACCCCAGCATTCAGGCATGTTAGCTGGGATCCTGGGGTCCCTGTAGGGTGCTCTCAGCATATTACAGAAGCTGTGATCAGGTAGGGACACCCTCGGGGAGATGACATTGCAGTCCCTTGCTAGTGGTTTGAGAGGTGCCATCCTGACAGGCATCCATCCCCCAGAGCTGCACAGCCTGGTGTCACACGTGCAAACCGAAGCTTTGCTGGTGCAGGACAGGGTAAGTTTGCCTGGATTCTCCCTGTGTGTTATTTTTTCTGTTCAGAGAGGCTCTTCAAGTTTTAGGGTTCCTAATCTTTATATGCAATTCCTTTTGCAGAGTTGTTTTTCCCAAGGCACAACACAGAGTCAGCAGACTATTTAAAAAGCAGAATGGCACAGTGGACAAACAAAGCAAAACCTCAGAGCTAAGGTGTGCCCAGTGCCAAGCAGAACCAGATGGTTACTCCATGTGTCTTTCCTATGCTACTATTTCTACATCTACAGTTTGCTCTGCTCGCAGTAGCATGAGGTTGTGAGCACATGCTCCACTGTTGTCCGCAGACCCTTATCTGCAGAACTGCTATCTCACCAAGTTACTCTCCCAGTGTAGGTTTGGACAGTTGACTCTTCCCCTCAAGCTAGAACTTTCTACTTGTCTAGTGAACTGCAACCATTTTATTTCAGTCCGTCTATCCCATTTGCCAAGATCTTATTGGAAATCTAAGCAGGGTGACCTCCAACACATTTTCCACTCTTCCTAGTCTAGTACAGTGTGCAGAAGTAGGAAGCTTGATCTGTCTTCCATCACATGTATCACCAGGGAAATTCAGAGTAGCTGTACTGCAGGTATGGATCCCAGAGCCATTCCAGCAACCCTCAGACTGAAAGGGGTGCTCTTAGTCCAGTTTCCCAAAATCTCCACAACCATCCTCATCTAGGTAAAATTAGGAGGGTAAGAACAGTTGTGATAATGTCATGTAACTCTATACAAAAAGCCATACAATTCTGCTACTTCGCCCTTACCTTACTGTCTTTTCTCAGTGACTCGGGGATAAAATTGCCTGGCATTATCAGCTAGAGAAGGTTGAAGTAATTTCTGTGCCAGTGTGGGTTGTTCTTGAAGTTTATACCTGAATTCTCTGCAAACATGACCCCCTCAAACACAGCTCGCATGAAGCAAAACGTATACCTTCCAGAACACACCGAATGCCTGCTGTGTGAATGCATGAATGTGTGAATGCGTGTGGTGGTCGATAACCTGCTGCAGCTCTCCAGGGCTGTGAGGACAGATTTTGTAAGAGGCCTTTGTAGACTGACATTTTGAATGAGATTTCTATGTTAGCACTGTCACAAGGCTTAAGAAGCAAAACAAGGACACTTTAAAAAGGTAATCAGAAATAGCTATGAGTGGATATTGGGCTGCAGGGTCCCTTCAGTGTTACCTGCCCAGGATTTCTTTTACACTTGTAACAGATCTCTCCCCCTATTAACACTCCAAACACAAACACCAGGTTAACACGGAGCATTTTACCCACCAAAACTAACATGAACCCAGAGGTCTGCAGCCCTTTTCTTTAAGTGAGGAAGTAGATGTGGAAAGGGAAGAGTGTGTTTCCAGCTCCGTTCTTTAAAGGAGACAGGGTAGACAGGTTCTTTAAAGACCTGGAAAGGCAGCAAAACCAGGCAGGCAGGTAAGGGCTTCATTCGCAGCAAGAAGACCTAAAAATGTTCCTGGCCAGAAACCAAACAGCTTGTAGCACCTCTCTCCTTCAGGACTCCGAACGTTCTTTCCTTGGCCAGCCATGCACACTGCCACAGCCTGTCACACGGCACGGTGGGGAGGCACTCTGCTCAGGTGGGAATCCTGAAGGATTTTCAGTTGTGAATGGACTTGGACAAAGGACACAAGTATCACCCCTGTTTTATACACAAAAAAAATGCTGCTCACAAGATACAGCTCTTCACTGGGATAAGCGAAGAAGAAAGGGAGGAAAAGCAAGGCTGGCTTCTGGAGGAATACAAAGACAGCTCTCTGCTCTATTCCCGTTGCCCAAGAGGAAAGAAAGCATTCACTTTAAAGGAGACTGAGGTATTGTCGTGGTTTAACCTCAGTCGGCAACTGAGCACCACGCAGCCGCTCACTCACTCCCCCCCCGGTGGGATGGGGGAGAGAATCGGAGGGGTAAAAGTGAGAAAACTCATGGGTTGAGATAAAGACAGTTTAATAGGTAAAGCAAAAGCCACGCACGCAAGCAAAGCAAAACAAGGAATTTGTTCACTCCTTCCCATCGGCAGGCAGGTGTTCAGCCATCTCCAGGAAAGCAGGGCTCCATCACCCGTAACGGTTACTTGGGAAGACAAACGCCATCACTCCGAACATCCCCCCCCTTCCTTCTTCTTCCCCCAGCTTTATATACTGAGCATGATGTCCCATGGTATGGAATGTCCCTTTGGCCAGTTGGGGTCAGCTGTCCTGGCTGTGCCCCCTCCCGGCTTCTTGTGCACCTCCAGCCTTCTCAGTCGGTAGAGCATGGGAAGCTGAAAAGTCCTTGACTAGTGTAAGCACTACCTAGCAACAACTAAAACATCAGTGTGTTATCAACATTGTTCTCACCCTAAATCCAAAACACAGCACTGTACCAGCTACTAGGAAGGAAATTAACTCTATCCCTGCCGAAACCAGGACAGGTATGGATGTAGGCAAAGTTGGGGGCCGCAGACAGGGAGAGGCACACCCCACCTTTGAGGTTTTCTTTTGTGTGCCACTGCTAAGCCTAGAGTAGGGAAGGTTGGGACGAGGGTCCAGCAAGTTTCCCCTTTGTCCTTCCTGCTTCTCATACCAGCAGCATGTATGCGTTCTCAGGGCAGGCCCACCAGTTTCTCCCTGCCAGGGGTATGCCTGCTTTCTGATAGACAGGAGTCTATCAGAAGCCTCTCCAGAAGAAGAAGAAATATCTGGGATTCAGCCAGCAGCTCAGAAGGGAGATGTCTCCCTGATCTTTAGATCCCAGGTTACTTTTAACTTTGGGAACCCATTTTTGTTCTCTTAAGTGCTGGGCAGCCCCCAAATGCCCAGGCTGCTATTGCAGCAAGGAGGCAGGGTAGAAAGCAATGATGCAGAGCACACACACAAAGAGGATACACAGTGGCATTGGACACCACACTCTGCCCAACAGGAGCAGCAGCGAACTGACTGCGGATGCGCCCTCAACCTTTCCTGGTGCTGCAATTTGCCCCTGTGCTGACTATGTGGCAATCCATCCCCAGGGCTCAAGCTTACAGCCCCGCAGCATCACCTCTCTGCCCACACATGTGGAGATCCACCCTTAGATGCAGCTGGCATCTTAGATGTGTTAGCTGTGTCTAAAGCTGGGTGACACCGTGGAGCAGGAGACAGTGTGGGACTGCCCATGCCACCTAAGCTGGGTCAGAAGATCTGCCACTAGGAGGTGGCATTTCCCCAGGTCCCTGCTTGGCACTTTCACGGTGCTGGCAGCAGGGGATGCTTGAGAGGATGGTCTCAGCCTGAAGAGAAGGGGCAGGAGGTGTGGGCTGCAGGTGTGGGAAGGAAGGCACAGAAGGCCTGGAGGAGGAGAAAGGACAGCTGAGATGACCGGAGCAAGCTGCATCCCGAAGAAGGGAGGCTGCAGAACCGCAGAGGGTGTCGCTGCCCAGCGAATGCAGGCCGGGGAGGGTGGGGAAGGGCGCTCAGCATGCCAGCTCCTTGGCACCTGGCCTGCCATGTCTGATGTGGGTAGAAAGACACCAGAGAGCACCAGTGCTGAAGAGAGGGTGGCAACACAAAGACCGCTGTGTTCCTCTGCTCCCCATCCCTTTCTCCCCCTCCTCTCCCAATTTATTTACCCGAGTTAAAAAGACAGCCTCACAGTCCCGAGGGGCTGGCTGAAGTGGCCAATGGGTGGGCTGTGAGGTCATCTTTAATGAGGGCAAAAATCCAGTGTCAACAATGCTGCCCATTGTATGGCCCTGTTTAGACAATACCGGCTGGGTTCTTGCTGCTGGCAGCCGGAGGACTGGGAGCAAAGCCTGTTTGGGGTAACAGGAGGGGAGGAGGATGGGCAGGGGGTCTGGCACTGAGTCAGGTAGCGAAAGATGGGGCAAAGTGCGGAGATGAGCACCCTATCCCAGTCATCAGCATGTTATCAGCCTAATTCTTGGTGCTGATAAGATTACTGCACCAATGGCAGGGAATTTAGCCATCCTGGTCACAGCGTGGAGGCCTGGCCCATCACCCCAGTTACATCTGCTTTCCCTTCTGACCCTGGCAACGAGACACCAGTGATTTCTGCTACCTTATCACCTCTCTCTAACCCCACATTTCCCGCTTAGCAGCAGTGGGGTGGCAAAGTGAGCACCAGGTTCTTCTTTCAGCCCTGGCCCTTCCCCAGGCAGCTGTGGGAAGGCAGCTGGAGGTTTGGCCACTGCTGCTCTTCTGGGAGCTCCCAACAGCAGCTGTTAACTGAAGAGCCCAGGTAACCCATACTGAATTTAGCCATGCTTTAAGGGTGAGGATGGAGCAGGGGATCTTCAGGAGTTTGTGGGATCCACTGAATTTGTGAAGCAACAGATGATGTTTTAAGGAGGGGGGGGAAACATGATAGAAAAGAAGCAAGTGATCAAGATGATGCCAGTTCTTGTAAACTTAAATCTCACTTTTGGTAAATGCCATGATATCAGATTCCTCAAGTTGCAGTTTCTGGAGCCAGGTGACTACACAAGAGTCTTAGCTTTCCATTTCAAAAAGGAAAGCCATTTGCTACCTCTCCTGGCTGAGGAAGAGTGTGTGCAAATGTAACACAGGGTCACCAGATTTCAAAAGAAAGCACAGGGGAGAAAGCAACGTTAAACAAGGGTGGCAACCCCACGAGCTGGGATCTGATCCCCTGGCATCTGAACTCCTGTGACTGACAAGCCTGAAAGACCTGCAGCTGCCATCACCTTTCAAGCAGGCATTAACTCTGAACTCCTGTAGTCTGAGCCAGGTCTTGTCCCAACTCATTCTGTAGCCATGGGCCCCCACCTCATTTCTCTGCAACACATAACTGTGCCCAGAAGTCAACCTGTCAAAACTGGGGGGACCATTAACTTCTGAAACTGCTGGTAGCAGTGGTGAACCACGCTGGTGTTCGTCCGCCCTGCAGAGAGGGCTCGATGCCTTTGAAGAGCAGATTCTTTATGAGGGGAAGGAGGAGAAAGAAAGGAGGATTGGTGAAATGACAGAAAACCACCCCCACGCTTCTCCTTGGATGAAAGGCCCATGGCATGATTCTCCTATCCCTAGAAAAAGCTCTAAAGCTGGAATTGTGTCATACTTCTTCAGGAAAACAATGCAAGAGATGCAGAAAATAATCCTAGGAGAATTTTTGCAAACCTTTGTTTTTGGCAGAGGGGAAGGGGTAGGGGTCAGCTCTTTCCCCAGTTCTCAGCTTATTCCCTCTTTATTTGAGCCTCCTTTCTTTCAACTTCCAGTTGTGAAATAGAAGAAAAAGGGGGAGACAGGGAATGCTGTTAAAGAAGATAAACAAACAATATGAAACAAACCTTGCAAAGCCCTTGCAGCAAGCTTTTGTGTGTGTGTGGCTTTTTCAACATTTTTGGAGGGGGCAACTGAGGAAATTCACTAAAATTTCCAAGATGTCGACACCAGATGAAATCTCCTTGCAAAACATACTGCTAAATGGAAAAGCAATACTTTCTCTTTTTTTTTTTTTTTTGAGGGTAGAGTAGGAAGGAAAATGTTTTGATGAAACGTCCTTAGCTTAGCCTTGATGCTTTTCTTCTGCATCCTGACACTGTGGTAGCAAAACCAGGTTGGTTAGTGCATCCCAGGAGAGGAATGCAACCGTTCTTTCTCATATGGGCTCTGCTCACAGATAGTGTCTCGTGGTAAACCCCACTGCTGGTTTGTGCCTCTCTTTTCCCCAACCTTGATAAAAAACTGTGAGACCCTCTGACAAAAAGTACTCTGCAAGAGGTTTTCACTAGCACAGCGCCTCAGCTGGGCCATGAATCTGTGGGGAGGACTTCTCAAGGAAGGTGGAAACAGCCTTACGTTAGACCATGGATTTCTAAAGAAACCCTGTGCTGAAGTTCATGGCCTGTGCTGCCCATGGCAAGGCTCTGCTCATCACTGCCCTGCGCCACAGCCCTGGCATTGCATCAGCTCATTTATGAAAGACCACGACCTCAAGCAGCAGTCACCAGATGCAGAAGAATTGAGACAGTTTCCTGAGGACGATGGCTGAAGCCAAATCTTTGCTAAGCAGCGCTGGTGAACTCTACCAGCGATGTACTTCTGCTGAAGGCTCAGCTGGGCAGCTCTCCCTGGAAGGAGGGAAAATCCTGTCTGGAGAGATACAAACTAGAGCAGGAAAAGCCCAGTTTAAGCTGCATCGCTGTGTCTATACTAGACATTTCTAGTTTCCCACCTGTGCTGCCCAGTGATCCCCCTTTTTGTCTCAAGCTTTGAGCTGCAGAGCTGAGGCAGGAGTCTGCAGCAGAGACTCAGATGGGCAGGGCCCAGTGGTGGGGGCCAGGGGTGTGCAAGGTGCTGGCCATCGCCCCGGCCAGCAGCTCTCCAGGGGAGGGAGCCTGGCTGGCACGGCCAAGCCTCCGGCCCGCAAAGGGCCAAAAAGCCTTTTGACAGGCAAGGCTGGAGCTGCCGCAATCTAAACATTGGGAAAGCAAACTACCCTGCGCACCTCACCAAGATGTCAATGCCTGAACCTCATGGCCACATTCAGGAGCATTAACCTGTTTCAAAAGTGATCATAATGCCAGCTGGAGAAGCTGACTATGCTGCGAAGGGCCGTCCTCAGGGCTGACCTTAGCATGTAAGACTTGAAACCGGCCAGGTGAGCACAGCCCCCACGATGGTCAAGATCCGTCTCTCCCTCTGTACAAGAAAAAAATGTGATGGTCACCTTCCAGGATAACTTGGCAGGGGAATATTCAGAAAACTTATTCCTGTTGTGTGGGAGCAGCCAGACATGGTGTTAGAGGATGACAAAGTCTAGCTGCCCTGTAAGTTCCCTCTTAGCCATGCTCCACGTCTGAGGAAAGAAACCGGTGGGAAAGGAAAGGGCTCCGGTGGGTCTGAGTATCTGCAAAACTGCAAACCTTCAATCCCCAAAAGCCTCATTGTCACCCACCGGTAGTATTGCCAGTTCTCCCCCCCGTTCGTGGCATTGAGATTATTTTCCCCAAGTGGCATGAGCTGCAGATTGTTTTTTAAAATCAACAAGTACTACCTTCTTTTTTTTATTTATTTCCTTTTTGTTTTTCTTTTGGAAATAGCAGATTTCCTTAGGATAGTTTTTAGCACAGTTTATAGTTCTTTCAACACTCACATAGAAAGCAGGTAGAATCTTTAATTTAATTAAAACATAATTTCTCCCCAGTGTTCAGTAACCCTCAGTGTTTTTAACCAAACATTTAACAGAGAGTCTTAAAAGGGATGGTTAAAAGTCCCTCTCTGACTCATGTCAGCTTTCACCATCTAGGAACATCTTCTGACGTGGGCTCTCTGGTTTAATACTGTGTCTCAGAAAGTAGGCAAGACTCGAGTTGCTAATGTAAAACTAAAACAGACTCCTCTCAGACCTCTTCATCCATCACAGTGAAATGAAAAAGGAGAGACGTATTTTTTCCCCCTTTGCTGGACACCTCTAAATCCAGAGAACAACTGCGCTACTGTTATTTTTCATTGTCGCTTTTCCCTCCCAGTGATTACAATGCAGCTCACTTTTGACAGCTGCCACTGAAACAGCCCCGCTATGTCTGAGCAGGATCAGCCCAGGAACGGACTCTGCAAGATCTTGGTTGTCCGTCTGCACCTCGTGTGATCAGCTCCATTGCTGCAGGATAGCTGCCTGGACATGATATGCGTCAGGGGATATGGGCACACTTCAAAATGGCTTTTGACATCCCTGTTCCACTCCCAGAATGACTCATGTGTCAGCGGGGGACAGAGATTGAACGTGGGACACAACGTGAGTGGGGGAAGGAGCTGAAACAGGTCCTGGCTGGGGTGGTGGCACTAGGGCACCCCAAGCCTTGCTGCTAAACAGCTGAGGGTGCCTGGCACAGTGACCACACGGTGGGGTTAGGAGAGCTGCCTCCAGGCTCTGCTACCGGCAAGGTTTTATTTGTAAGGGCCCTCTTTTTCACTTTTAATGGTGAAGGTCTCCTTGGGATAGAGCTTGGATTTTCCTATTGCTGGCATTGCTGGCTAGCGAGGAGGTTGTTATGGAAAATAGCTGATAGCAAACCGAGCTGCTCCTTTTTCCTTCCGCCCTCCGCCAAAAGGGACTGCTTTCTGGAGGAAAATGGCCAGGATTCTTTTTAAAACGTTACAGCCAACATTTTCCAGACTGTTTTTGCACATCGAGATAAACACCTACACAGATGTACGTGCTTATCCGGATATACAGTTGTGGGTGTGCTTTCCTTTGCAGAGATGTACGATTTATACATACATATATATGTAAAAAATGCTCCCCATACAGATCCCCTACACGGAGTCAATGTTTACGCTGAAGCCCCTTCTTTCCCCGCCGCACTCCGCAGCCGGCTGAGGAAGGGGCGCGGGGCCCCACCGCCGCTCCCCGGCACCCCTCGGGCGCCTCTTACTTCATTACGGGCAGCCGCCGCGGCGGAGGAGAAGGGGGGGATGCGGAGGGCCGGGTGCCGGCGCCCAGCGCCCCGCGGAGGGCCGGCGGCACCCCCCGCGCAGGCCGCCGGCCGGGCCGCGCTCCCCGCGGCGTGCGCGGAGCCGTGCGCGGAGCCGTGCGCGGAGGCAGCGGCGGGCGCGCAGGCTGCGCGCCGCGGGGAAGCGAACAGCAGATTGCGGGCAGCCAATGGCGAGGGCAGGCCGAGGTGGCACCAAATTTCCCGCAGCCAATCGGCTGGCGAGGGGGAGGGGGGAAAAAAGAGGAAAGGGGGAAAAAAAAAAAAGAAAAGGCAAAAAAAAAAAAAAAAAGGCAGCCAGGCATCATGAGAGAGCCTGGCCCTCGTCATCCTCCTCTTCCTCAGCATCCTTCCTCCCGCCCCCCGGCCCGCCCCGCCCCGGCCCGCCCCGCCCCGCCTCCCCTCCCGGGCACGCCGAGAGCCGGGCCCCCTCCGCGACTCGCCGCCCGTCGCGCTGACCCCGCGCATCCCAACCGCGGGCAGGGGGTCACCGGGAGGCCGGGGCGCAGAGAGCCCGGCCCCGCCAGCCGCCGAGCGAGCAGCCCCGCTTAAATACCTCCGCGCCCGCCTCCCCGAGCCGCACAGCTCGCCGAGCGAGGGGCCGACAAGCGCCAGCCTCCTCCCGCTGCCACCGCCGGGGACCTGCGCGCCCGCGTACCGCCGCCGAGGAGCAGAGACAGGGCCGCCCCATGCCTGCGCACTTGCTGCAGGAGGAGGTAAGCGGGGGGCTGCCGGCGGGCCCGGGGGTGCGGGTGCTTTGTCTTCCCCTCGCCCCTTCCTCCTTCATCTCCGCGGCTCCGGCAGTGCTGCGCTGCTGCTGTCTTGGGAAAAAAGGTCTGGCCATCCACGCGTGTCCGTGCATGCACACGCACACGTAGGCACACACATGTGTGTGTGTGCGCGCGTGTGTCCTCTCTGTGCCACTTCTCAGTCATGAGGCGAAGTCATTCGGTGCTAACTTAAGACATCACCCAAGCCTCATGGGGAGACCGTGAATGAAGCGGGGATCGCCGCCGCTGGGATTGTCTCCCCGCGGAGTCTATGCCCTCGGATAGACTGAGCATAAAATATGGGTGCATCTTAAAAACATCCATCCAAGCGTGGTGGTAAGGGCTGTTCAGGAAGGTCTTTTGCGCCAAGAGGTTGTGGGGTTTTTGGTAGTGCTCAGACTGCGATTTTTTTATTTTCTTAATTTTTTTTTTTTTAAATAAGAAAGGGCTTTCACTTACAGCATTTTTAAGGCAAATGTTGCAGCAGGGAGTGTCTCTAGGACAGACGCAAGGTGAAAGCGTCCAGCTGCCCAGATGAAATGAATGACGGTGTCTGCATTGCCTGAGCCAAGCAAAGTTACAATGGGGAGACTGCCCATTTTTGGCAGAAGGTCTGAGTAACAACCCGGCACCAGGAAGATACGTAGAGCTGTTGGACCTTTAGAGACTTTATTTTTTATTTTTGTCCCTCCTGGCAGCCACCCTTTGCCCGAGGGGGAGGCAGGGGCTGATTCTGGTATTCCTGCTCTCGCCTTCTCATCTTTCCCCCTTCTGCCTATGCTGAGGAGTGGAGGTAAATCACAGCCCCGCTCTCTTGCCTGTCGCCAGCACGCGGGGTCTCCCCCCCGTCCCTTTGTGCAGGTGCTGTGACCTTCCAGGGATGCTGTGATGTAACGAACTTTACTCCTCTCCCCACCCAAAACGGATGCCAAGGGCAGTGTGCTCAGACTGTGTTTCATGGTCTTGGCATGTATTTTGGGGCATATCCTGGAGGCCGGAAAGAATCCTGTCCCTGGGTCACATTGGGCATATTCAGATACACTGGACCCGAGACTGAGCGCCCTGGGGCCCCTAGGCTGAACCCAGCGCGGGAACCTGTGGAGTTGCAGTTGGTTGTATAAGCTGGCTGGGTGCCAGGATCACCTATGGCGTGTTCAATGCTGGTAGGGTGTGTGGTGGCGGGGGGTTGGAGATGGGGGAACACATCTGTTCTGCAGATGAGAGTTGCAAAGTCATTCAGAAATGAGGGAGAACTCATGAAAATGATTTAGCTGGCCTCCTCCCCCTCTCAGCTCTAGACCCCAGATCAATCCCCATCCCATTTTCCTTGGTAGGAGCCGCAGGAGCCACTATGGCCGTAAGGGGGTAAAAATCCTCTTTTTTCCTCCTCATTTCCCCCGTCTCCAGCTAAATAGCTGCCCGCTCTCCCTCCCTCTTCCCCCATGCTCCCTCCACCAAGTCTGTAATGGTGGAGCTGTGTTTCACAACTGTTTTATAGCCCTTTCGATTTAAGGTTAGTTTACACGTGAGAAATGACCAGTTTGATTATATCAGTGTAATTCCAGCAGCATAGGTATGCTGGTGAAATTCCTCATGTGGCTACTACGACTCTGGAAGAGGTTTTTTCCTCTCTGCTGTTTTCTTTGCGCTCTCCCTCCTCCTCCTCCTCTGCCCCTGTGTAACTTTGACAGTGACATAAGCTATCGCGGAGGAGAAAAATGCAACTCCAACCCCACATTCTTACTCTGGAAGCAGCATGTCCATATGGGGAGCGTTACCCGTCTAATTATACCACCAGTTCTCTGTTGGGAATTTTTCCTGCATAGACAAGTCTTAGGTCTTTTTGGTAGATTGTCTTTCAGCCAAGGAAGAAAATTGTGCCTTCCTGCCAAAATGCCAGATGAGAATATCTGACACTTTGAAATGGGCAGGACTTTTCCTTGCCTAATCTCTGGATTAGAAGACATTTCTCACGGCTCTTTTTGCGGGGCATTGCATCTAAATTCTCAAGCAGCTCAGAGTATCATACCCCCAAAACATTAATTAGGAAAGCAGGCAGAGACAGCCTATAGCCAGGATGCAGAGGAGTCAGTCCCAAGCTCAGCAGCTGCCTGGGTTCAGAAAAAGCAGCAGGATACTTCGTGTCCAGTTTTTTTCCTTTCTAACCTTTGATTCCAGAAGGAAAAACTTAGAGGGCTCCCTCTGTAGAGATCATTTTACTTCCCAAACGTGGGGAATCTGTCAGCTTTGCCAGCTCCTCCCCGTAGGAAGGTATGTCTGTAACCCTCTAGTTTCTACCCTTGGGAAAGGGAGGAGTTGGGGTGGCCACGTAAGCTGCCTGGCCTGATTTTAATGCCTCCCTCAGGAAACTAGGCCATGGCAGGACGGTGGTCTTTTATGAATCCCGGGTGCCTGGGTGGGAATCTACTGTTAATTCAGGAGAGATTTCTATTGGGAAAGGAGCTTTCCCGGCTTGGCCACGCTCCCTCCCACGGTCCCGGCTCTCCCGTTCCTGCCGGCTGACCTTTAGTGCCCCTTCGCACGTGGAGGCAGCAGCGCGGGTGGCAGAGGGACGTGTCCTTCGGGCAGGTTCCCGGGAGGTGAGGGGATGGGGGCGGCGTGCCCTCCCACCGCTCACATCCCACGTGCTTGGCACCCCCAGGGTCGAGCCCAGTCGGGTGCTTGGGCTCGGGCCTGACAAAGGGCTGCAAGCACCAGCAAGCACGCGGCTGTCATGATGGAGATGGAAATCGGTGATTCAGGGTTCAGTGACCTGTCTCATTAGGGTCAGTCCTGCCTGCTCCTTTTCGTCATGCATGCCTGATCAGGCAGGCTGTCACTCAGCCAGGGCAAACAAGCGTGTGCAGAGGGAATGTTGTGTCACGGTTACAGGAGGGAGCCGGGAGCCAGGCTGAGCCAACTTGCTGCTTAAAACTTCCTCTCCGTGTGCTGGTGGCCTTGGCTCAGAGGGTTGTCTTCCCGTGCCTCAGTTTGCCTGGGGGTGGAAAGCGGGAGAGGGATTAAGAGCTTAGCAGCAGCCATGGGATAGGATGTCTAACTGGAAGCACACTGCTTGACTGCTACCATCTGCTGATCTCCAGGTGTGTTGTCTTGCCATGTCCCAGCCTGGAAGGTGAGGCAGGGGGAGATAAGGAGGCACCCCAGAGGAATCCCCCTGTGGATCCTCCTGATGTTCCTCCAGTGATCCCTAGTGGGGTGACACAAAGAGGTATCAGGAGCAGCCCAATGATTTATAATAAAACCATGTTTCAGACCGTATTTCTCTCCCACCTCTTTGTTCATTCACAAGATTTCCTTTATTGTTGTCTGCTTATGCACAAGCCCAGACCACAAACCCACGTAAAAACGCCTACTAATAAAACTGAAGTAAAATGAAAATCTTTGCAGCCTGCAAATGATCTCACCAAAGCCACTGGTGGAAAAGACTGGCTTTCAAGTCTTTTACTTTACTTTCTGTACCCTGTCCACCATTCACCTCCTCTCCCCAGAAAGATCAGACCCCTTCCCTCTCAGGCGATGACTCCGTGGGGCCAGAGCAGGCTCTTCTTGGTGCCAAGGCTCAGCTGAAAGAATGGAGCCTGCCAGGAAAACTGCAGGCTGCAAGTCTCGGCGCTGCAAGTCTCGGCACTGCCAGCCTAGCCGTTTGTGTCTCAATTCCCTGCATTGGTAACCACCAACTTCTTGTTTTGTTTTCCCTTTTTCCTTTCTTGAAAATGTCCATTGCCGCCTCTCCAAGGAGTTCTCCTCCGCTTCCAGCACCACCACTGTCGGCACCGTCACCTCCCGGGTGACCAGGAATGGGGATGCCGTCATGGAGAAGGACTTACTCAATCACGAGGACTTGGCAGGAGACCGGGGCATGATAGACGATATCTTTGATGAGACCTACCGGGAGAAGGAGGGCCCCAAGCCCCCCATGCGATACGTCTGGAGGAATATCATCCTCATGAGCCTGCTGCATCTAGGGGGCATATTTGGGTTGACGCTGATACCTTCTGCAAAGATCCAGACATTGGCATGGGGTAAGCATGTTCCTCCACTTGTTTCTTGGCATCTGCAAACCTGTTTGTTGGGTGGTATTTTTTTTCCTCCAGGCCCACAGACTCGGGGAGGAGAAAGAAGGAAGTGGAGGTCTTCTGTTAGAAGAAGCTACTCAGCCAGCTTCGTAGGAAGCTGTGGGAGGGCTTGCTAGTGTCTCTTGTAAGGTCATGATGAGAGGGGAGGATTTGGCAGGGGACTGCTTGGCTGCTTAAAGAGCAAACTTGATTCACAGGCATTAGGCTTGGAAGTAGCCCACAACTGAATGTGCAGCCACTTCTGGGGTGAAGCACAGGAAATGTTTGATGGAGTACTGTGACAGTCCCAGAAAGTTAGGAAGAAAGGTGCTAGCAAGAGCACTTTTAAGAAGTGCCTAGGTAGGCAAGGTACTTGCATTATTTGGGCATATATATATACATATATATACAAGGGCATTATTTGGCATGAGGCTGCTGCCCAAAGACAAGAACCATTCCTGTCCATACCAAGGGAGGATAAATCCTGCAGAGCCTCCACGTGTGTGTGAGAGGAAAGAGACAAAATACAGTTGTGTTGAAGATAAAAGTCAAAAGTTAAGTCTGAAGCTCAGGTCTTTTATCATTCTTACAAAAGCACAGATTAGCCCCCATCATCCCGGAACTAAGCCTGACAACTTTAAAAATATAAATAAGCATCTCTCCAGGCAGCAAATTCCAATGGAAAGCACAACCCAGCAGAAGGTAGCTAGGCGAAGTTCCCCTTTCTCAGAGACCTTGCCCTGGGTAGGAACCAAACTTCTCCTTTGACTGCTTGAAAGGCAGCTGGGCCCGGGGCCCAAGCTGCAGGGGCCCTTGCTTTCCACGAGCCTTTGTGTGGACCCCTGGAGGAGTCAAGAAGCCAAATGGCTCCCAGTGGGGAGGTCGAGAGATTGCATCCAGCCCCTGCCTTCCTGTGAAACAGAGCATCCTGAAACGAAAAGCAACAGCCTAATTTGAGACCTGCTGGCATGGCTTTTGATTTCAGCGGTGCTCCTGCAAAGTGCTCGGCTGGGAGCAGGGTCCTGGCCAGCCCAGCTGTGGACAGGCCCTGGAGCGATCCACCTGGTCTGTCACGCTCTCAAAGTCTGTCCCCCCAATGTCTGTGAGCGACAGGCATCACAGCTGGACCGGGAAAGAGATGGCTCCCTGGATGGCCAGACTGACTCTCCCTCCTGGACCACCTCAGCTTCTCGCAGGCAGAGGCCTGGGGGATGAGCATCACTGGAGGCCACAGGACTCGGTCAGAGGCTGGCTACAGCATCTGCAAAAGCAGAGGCACCGATGTGCTCCCTGTGCAGCCAGCATGGCCTTTCAGGGGGCCATTATGAAAGACTTTGCTGGGCCTTTCCCTTGTGAAAACCTGACTGCGCTTTTCCCTGGGGTGGCGGGGCTGGGCAGAACATGCAGCCTCAGCACGACTTTGGAGGAGCGTTTCAGGGCTCTCGGTCCTGCTCTGTGTGTCCCATCCCCAGGCTCTCAGCTGGAGGCGAGGCAGGGGCTGCTGAATTCTGTCACTCACTGAGCTGACAGCCTGGGTCCTCCAACCCCAGCCAAATATCCTCAGT
The DNA here is from genome assembly GCF_965638725.1 of Aptenodytes patagonicus. Taxonomy (NCBI): domain Eukaryota; kingdom Metazoa; phylum Chordata; class Aves; order Sphenisciformes; family Spheniscidae; genus Aptenodytes; species Aptenodytes patagonicus. The sequence continues at coordinate 11,257,346 of NC_134953.1, read as the reverse complement.
GCATGGGGCAAGGAGGAGGAAAAAGGTGAGTCGGGTTTACTGGTTTCATTTCAAGCTGCTGAGATGCACTGTGATTTCCAAATCCATCCAACCCTTCTCCCTTGAGCTCCCCTGAGATACTTAAGTGGGCTTGAGCATCTTGATCCAGAAGGTTAATGCTGCTTTGCATTCTGCTAAGCCCCACCTTACCCCAAAATGGTCTCTGAGGTAGTGTCTTTGCAACCGCATGCCTGTTTGGGATGTCTGTATGGCATCCCATGGCATTTCGTGGGAATCTGCCTTGCTTTTTACCTGATGCCAGTCCCTCCTCCTCCCCTCCCTCAGTCAACTCTGATGTGAAGTGCCAGTTGCTCTCCTGCCACTGTGAGGCACTGCGAGATTCCTCGGTGGCTTCTGGAGTGACAGATGCTCTGGGAATGGGAGAAGGACACAGAGTTTGGGGGAACTGCACTGTTCTGGACTGGCTAAAGATCCATCCTGCCTTACCAAAGCTGGAGTAGTTCCGCAGAGCTCCCTGTCCTGCATCCCTGGCACTTGTTCTGTGAAAGGACCACCCTTCCCTGCACCCTGCAGGCAAGTCAGAGCTTTCCCCTATAGTCCATTCTCCTCCAGTGCTGACTGGAGCTGGGATACTCTGATACTCCACAGGTCTGGCTTCTCAGCAAGGCTCTGCTCTTTCTTGTATTGCCCTTTTCTCAGTTCATACCTTTCTTTAGCACATACAAGGCATCTGTGGCTGTCATCTCAGTGACTTGCTGTTACTTTCCCAGCACCCCCTGGTAGCAAGGAGAGAACTATGGTTCCCATTTTACACACAAGGATAGAGCAGCAGAGACTTACGTTGCTCCCAGCAATACACCATGGGCTCATGGCAGAGCAGCTCTCCCAGTGGTAGTTCTGGAGCTGCTGGGGTTTTTGCTTGTTTCTTTGTTTTTCAGATCATTCCTTCCTTAGGCTATGTCATACAATATAAAATTAACATGGCCCCAGATGTTCTCTGCTGTGGTGCTACAGGCAGCTGTGGTGCCTGGTATCTGATCTACCTTCTATATTTTATTATAAGGAGCAATCCCCTGCTTATACCCTCTTCATCCACACCACCATCTCCTTGATGTTCCTGTCCCTCTGAAACCAGTTATATTGGTGACTGTGTCCTCTTTTGTTTTCATTTCTCTGTGTGCTAATTCCTCTTTGTCTCTCAAGCTCTCCAGCCCTGCCTTCATCATTGTTTGCTGTTCTGCATTGCTGTGTGCATTGTATCCCCTGATCTCTTTCTGGTACAGAGCTTCCCAGAACGAGCTGGGGTTGTTGATCAGGTGAGAGCTCACCATAACGAGAGCTCTCCAAGCCCTTCCAGCACTATGGCTTTCTAGCCAGCTCCCCTTTTATTTACAGTCTTCTCCACTGCACTTGACAAAGTCTTGTGCAGTCTTTTCAGGGATCATGGGCAGATTTCACGTCATTTGCCAAACGGCATAAAGATTGAGTCTGGAAGGGCAGGATGCAAAGGTGATTGACAGTTTCTTCTCTAGCTGCTCTGAGCCTCCCTGGAAACGTGATTTGCAGGTTGTCTTCCTGGCCCTCAAGTGCAGCAGACCGATGATATTTGCGTTAACCCCTGTTGGCCTGGCCAACAATGTCTATAAAATAGCGATGGCCTCTCTCAACGTGGTGCTCTGACAGTACCCCAGCTCCCTGCAGTGCCAGCGGTGGCAGCAATATGGGTTGATACAATTTTTTTGTTGCTGCTGCTTTGGACCAAGGAAATCTTGCTGGATAATTTAAGCAACTTCGGCAGCCTGAAAATCTCAGCCAGTACTACCCCCAGGGACGTGTCCAGCAAAATGTTTACAGAAGTTTTTTGTTACTTTCCCATCAGGACTACTGCTGGCAACACCTCCCCACCTAGTGTCCTCTCCAGGCTTAACTAGCAGGTGGCGTGCTTCTCCTCCAAGCGTGGAGGGGAACTTCTGATTTTGCCAGATAGGGAAGCTAGGTTTTAGCAACAGCAGCTTCTATTGCTCCTCCTAAACACTGTTCCCCTTATGCAGCCTGCGCACGTTTCCTTGCTCTTGGTATGTTTCTCCTGAGAGTGGCATGACCAACCTGGTGATCAGGGGCTGGGAGGCAAGGACAGAGCAGTCTAAAGCTGTAGTTTTCCCTTGCACTGAGCAGGAGCTCAAGTACGCCTGCTGGAGCAGGGGCACCTCTTCATGTAAACATCCTTGGTGTTGACTGCAGGTGACAATGCCTTTAGCACATTCCTGGCTTCCCATCATAACTTGAGGTCTGAATCTGGGCCCTGAAGAGGTAAAGGCTAGTGAATCATATAGACATGACTGAATCCGGAATGTTTTGGGTTTAATTTTTGGAGCACTGAGTGCATATTACTGCCAGTGGTCGTAATTCTTTGTGTTCCAGTTGAATGGGTCATTGGGAACATCACCTGTGAGTTGACAATCTTTTGAATCTTGGATACTTCAAAGCATGATGTGGAAGATGACTTTGAAACCTCAGCTGATAGAGTCCCTAAGTCTTTCAGTTTGGGGCAGCTTCGTAAGGCACCTGTGAAAATCTGTGCTACTTTATTTCACCTTCTCTTTTCTCTTCCCAATTTCATTCCTAGTGGATGATCTTGGAGGAGATTTTCATCTTCCTTCTCTGCGAGATGCTCATTCCCTGGCTATGCAATGATCATCATTGTACCTGTTTGTGGGGATGAACCCTCTGAATTCTTCCACCAGGCTTTTCAATCTTATTGTCCGCATCCTTTCACTGTCACAGGAATGCGTAGGTATGGCTGATGGAGCTAATAGCCCCCAAGTGGGGTTTGGGTTTCTGTGGGGCTGGGTGCCATGTATGCATAGACTGAGAATCAGCTCCTTTCCCACAGAAAGTGTCTGCTCCTTAGGTAAACTATGGCTGCTGTATATGGGCAAGAGGCAAGGAAGCACAGGATTATAATTAGAGAGTTGTGTCCGTTGTAGTGACCTGGGACGCAGCTCCAAGAGAAGTCAACATGAGCTGCTGAGGTTCACAGGCTTTGGATGAAGGCCGTGACTGTTCTATACCCCACCTGAAAGCAGGTGGGGGTACTCTTGGGGTACTCTTCCAAATTTTTGACAAAAGCTTTCAGTCAAGGTTACCCGAAAGCAAGTACTGGGTTGTCTGGTTTCTGGGTCTGTTGGTGTCCCCACCATGTCTCTTTTGTGATTCCTTGTGCTTGCTGCTATGTCTTCATTGCTGGTGTCATCTTTTCCCAAGGGGGATATCCACAGGCAAATTCTGAGAATTACCTCTATAAAAGAGATACAGATGAGCTTCTTTCTTGCAAAGCTTAAATACCACAGTCCTCAGCCAGAGTCATCTTCCTGGAGGCCTCTTTTACCAAAAAATTCCCAGTCAGCGTGTGAGGGTTCACTAGAGGAAAGCCTGAACTCAGGGCTATAAATAGGGCCTGTACACACCTAACCTGGCATTTACTTTCTAGTGCCATTGAAGATCATGAAAGTTTGCAAAGTTCGTTTCTGTCCCCAGTGCACCGTTAACTCATGCCTACTTGCCCCACAGGGGAGAGCTGGGCTCTTTCCCCAGCAATTTGCCCCCTACACCCATTGCAAGTTGATGTTGTTTTCCACAGACTCCCTGTCTGACTCATAGAGTCTGTATAGGTTGGAGGTTAAATCCAGACTCCTGGATGCTGCTCTCAGCTCTGCCATAAACTGCTTGTCACCCTTGGAAATCTACCTCGGCTACTGAGGTGTGCACCATAGGTATAAAGTTGCCCAGAGGTTTTATGAAATGCAGTTTGCAGGGTATAGCAGCTTATGTTCAAGGGAGAATGGTGGCGAGTCACACTTCTGCAGCTAGTAGGAAGTGTCTGAAACATCCAGGAGTGGGTTTCGTTGTTATTGCAGTGTCTGAGGCCAGAGAGGTTCTGCAAATCGGTCATATGTTAGGTGCTTTTTCAAGGTTTGCTCTTCTGTATGAATCTCTGGGGATAGTGACTGATTTTAAAATGAGTCTTAAAATCTAAAACCATTGGGGAACTGGTCATGAGCTGCTTCATAACTTTGTCAGCATCATGGGGCTGGGTGAGATCTTCAAGGTGTCCAGCATAAGTACTTTGCAGTCAGCAAGGCCAAAGGGAGACCTGAACCAAATGCCCTGCTCCAGCATCCCTCCCTTCTCCCCTTCCAGGTTAGGCCAGTTTTGTGAGCTTTGCTCAGCTCCATTGTCTCTTGCAAAGGCCGGATCCTGCTGCATTTGCATGCATTTTCATCCCTCTTCATGCCCTATAAATCAGCTATGACCAGGGACTACTTGGCTCCTCCGAGAGACCGCAGAGGTGCTGGGAGACACGAGGCAGAGGTGTGCTGGTCCAAGGCTTGCACTGCATTTGGCAGCAGGCGGGGAAGCCAAGGGAGAAGGTGAAGGTGGGAAGTCACGGTCAGATCAGCAGACAGGGAAGGCCGCTGTTATACAGTGGGATGGGAGTGAGGAGGGTTCATGCAAGTTTAAGGGGCCAGAAGAGGATGTTAAATCAGCTGAGACTGGCTTTTAGCAGATAAGAGATTAGGTCTGGAATGTAGAAAAACAAAAAGGAGGTGACAAAAGAAGAGGGAGCAGGAGATGATAGGAAATAAAGCCTGAATTATTTTGAATGAAAGAACAGGGCGACAGTGCCTTGCGCATGTCTCAGATCTCTGATTCCAGACAAGTTTCTGGCAGAGTATCTATTTTCTGGGTTCAAGATAAGCTTGATTAGAGCCATTTGGCTGGACTGGATGGTATTGTCAAGCATACCAGCGATTCCTATCCACGGGTTTACGTGTAAGAATAAGGAGCTGCTTTCATGATTGATCCAATTGGCTGAAATCTGCAAATTTATACCAAGGAAAGAGTTTCCCCTGGGGAACTGGGAAGAAGTTCCCTTCCCCCAGGGGACTGAAGGTGGATCAGTTGACCTATGCACAGATGGGCACCCTTCCCTCTCAGTGTCTGAGCTTGCAGGGCAAACCAACCGTTGAATGCCCTCTGTCTTTCTGCCAAACTTCCTGACCTTTCCTTCCTAGAGAAAGAGTTAATTTTCAGATCCAATTTTCTTCTTATCCCCAGCTTCCTAGTGTAATGCTGCTATGACCCTATTGGGGTCTTTGCTCCATTTTAGTTCTAGGACCAGATGGTAGAACCCAGGTTAAATTCCAGAGGTCCCAGGAGGACATGAGGGAACACACAGACCAGGGCAGACCTAAACACGTGATCCAGAGGGAGAGGGATGTGGTTTTTTACTAGCTGCCAGAAGGGCAAGGATTTCCTTCTGACCTGTGTGGAGAGGGAACGCATGAAGCAGCCTCGAAGCTCAACTGGGCCCAGCAACGTCTGCCTCTGCCGTGGGCACAACTTGCAATGAGTTGTCGGCCTTGGAGTTTCCTTCCGTAAATGGTGCAGGAGCTGAGCAGACAGGGGGATCAAAAAGATCCTGGGAATGTGAGCCTCCGGGCAGATTTTAAGTCAGTGATGGAGCTGAAGGTGAAGCCCAGGCTTCAGTGGGATGGTAGGTTAGATCCTTTTCTAGCCAGCTTCTGCTCAGAAAGGGAGCAGAAGAGAAGCCTAACCCTGGGCTTGAGCTGTCCCCCTGAAGAACTGTAAGATCATCTACCACCTCTAGGTGAAAAGAATGCAAAAGAGATTTAGCGAGGAGTGGTGCGATAGGAAAGCAAGACCCTTGATTATTCGGGGTAGGAGGAGAGGGGGAAGCTGTTCCCTGGTGGACTGCAGAGCTGTTACCACAGGGCTATATGGAAGCAGTCGCTTTATACAATTTTGACGATCCTGCACTATAACAGATGGCACTATGCTGAAGAAGCAACCCTTGTGACAAGTCTTGTAAGGGGGAGCCTCCTCCCTTGTTAGAGATGAAGAGCTGAAATGATTTGCCCCACGTTGCTTCGGAAGCCTGTGGTAGCTTGGGCACTCTCACACTGATTTTTATTGCCCCAATCTGTGCTCTCTATGGGTTCCTTTCTTGCTTATACAGCTTTGGTGGAAGGCCTGCCTTTGTGTTGTTCTGCCTGAACCTTTGCTGCAGGCTCACTTGCTCTAACTGCTCCAACACTCTCTTTTCCTCTCCAGCCATTCTGTGTTTCCTGGTGAGTGCTCTGGGGATAACAGCTGGATCTCACCGCCTCTGGAGCCATCGGTCCTACAAAGCCACGCTGCCCCTGCGGATCTTCTTGACTATTGCAAACTCTATGGCCTTCCAGGTAAGCACCTCCTCAATGTGCCACTGGTTCTCAGAAGGAACTGCTCCCCTGAATCCCTGTCTCAGATACGGGGCACAAGCTGATGGAGAGGTTCCTCTTTCCTACTACCTCTTGTTAGGAAACAACCCGCCCTTTCCATCTAACACTGTGGTGTTAGAGTCCGTCTCATTGTCTTCACCTTGTCTCTTAAGAGGGTGACTGGTGACTCTGAGACGAACCGGGTGGCGAGAGGACTGTTAGCCAAGACCAGGGGTAGGAAAGCTCTCCAAAGCAGGAGTGTGCCCTTCCCTCGAGGTGTGGTCTCCCTATGCTTGCTCCAGGTCCTGTGAAAGAGGTGTGGAAGTGTTAAGTGCTCTCCTGGTGTTCAGGTTGCTTCACCCTCCTTGCTGCATGGCTGATAAGGGGGGAGACATCTGCACAGCCCAGGGAGCCAGGCTGTGGCATTTGCTGCTGCAGAAAGACCAAGAACTTGTTGAAATTATGCAGTTAGGGGGATGCTTTTCTGGTTCAGAAGAGTGATATTTAGGAATAACTTTGTTACAAGTCACACCACTGGCTTCCAGTCATCCCAGATCAGTGATGTTTCAAGGAGAGAAGGGTTGGGCCCATTCAGAGTGGCACAAGTGACTGCAGGCAGCTGATAAGCACCTCAGTATATTGCCTAACCACTCACGAGAGCGCTTTACGGTCCACAAAGCAAGCAAACCAGAAAGTCCTTAGGGACTGCAGAAAGTAGCAGAGATGGCCCTATAGAAGAAGTTAGAGTGAAAACCCAGATTGGCATGGCACAGAAAAATCCTGGTGGTCTCTCGTGTTTGCTGCTTTGAGGCAGCTCTAATGGCACTCTGTCCTCCAGCTGTACTTGAAGGGCCTTCATGCAGGCTTGCTTGTGTGTAGTAAGTACTCGGGGGGGTGGCAGGGTGCAGCACTTTCTGCTAGAAGAGGGTAAACAGAAAAGTATCAGTGCTGTGCCCCTAAGTAATTCTCCAGCTGAGGTATGGGGGAAGGGTAAAGCCCAAGTGGACCAGGTATTTTAGAGACGTTATCTCCCTTTCCCCCCTGTGTAGCCATAGAGGATATCACTTCATTGACATGTAATCACAACAGGGTGGGGGTGGGTTTTTTCAGCCTTTCGAAAACACTCCTATTTCACTTTCCTATTCTCTGTCAGTACCAAATCAGTCTTTCATGAGGAAGAGGAAGGACCAAGCTGCTGATTCCAGCTACTGGTCCAGCACTCAGCAAGGGAACGGGATGGGTTGCTGTGTATTGGCTAGTCCCACACAAAGACCATCTTTCACAGGGTTATAGGGCAGAGGGGGAAAGAATTTGCTGAGCTATTGCTGTAGGGGATAGGAATAGACAAAGATGAGAGACAGACAGATATTTCAGCTTCAATAGGAACTAATCCAAAGTTTTACTGAAAATTCAGTACCATTCCCCATGGATTTTTTTTTTTTAATAGTTACTTTCAATGAGATCACGAGAAGGTTTATTTAGTGGCAGCAGGTCTAAGATCAGACTGGTAACTCTTAAGGCCAGAGAAGACTATAGATTATCTTACCTGAGGTCCTCCAGAAAATGCCTGTTGGCTGCTTGGGGACCTATGGCTTGTGATTTCAGGGAATTTGGGAATTCTGTCCCTAGTCAGCTCCTCCACCTGCAAGACCAGGCAGCTGCAGCACAGCAGAAGCTCTCCTGGTTATAGCCTGTAGCTGGAAACTCTCAAGGAAGGAGGCGTTCTCCTAGGCTTTGCTTGCTGGTCTCAGAAAGCCATGATTTTCAGACAAGATTGCCGTTTAGAGGTGGTCCCAAAATAAGATCTGTGCTAAAGTTTGGGTCAAGATTCTGTCTCTTCAACTTTGAGACCCCTGATTTGTGTTTCTGCACAGGGTGTGGTGGATGAGGTGCTCCAGCTGGGGTACATGGTCTCTTTCCAAACTTGTGCCTCCTACCTCCAGCAGAAGGATTTCCAGGAGAGAGGGAAAGCCTCCCCAGATGTGTAAACCCAAGCTCTCTGTCAGCTTTCAGGCTGGCATTTCTCATGTTACGTGATGCTGTGTAGGTTCTGGGATGCGAGAGAGGCTTTAGGTCACAGGTGAAACATTTCCAGCATAGGTACTGGCTGTGCTTCTTTGCTTACTGGATAGGGAAGGCTGCTGGGCCACCCTCTTCTGAGGGGATGCTGAGTGACCAAGCCCCAACTAACATCAGTGGGGGCTGGTGATACCTGGGGGTGCTCAGGATTTGGCTGGAAGGAAGGCAGCAGTTCCCAGTATTTGGAAACAAGTAAGACTTGAATCCTGGCCCATGTCTATCATTGCCGTATTGCATGACCCACAGATAAATCATTTTATCTCAGTTGGAGTGGTTACAACGCTTGAGAGGGACTTGAGGAGTTGTGTCTCTGCTACAGGCTCCCTGTGTGGATAAGTAACTTGATCTTTCCAGGCAAGAAATAGGGATGATTATGCCGCTTCCCTACCTTCAAAGTGTTTTGAGGAAGAGTTCTATGTACTTATGCGATTAAGGAGCGTCTTGTGTAATACAGGCAATAGAGGCATGCTTGAATCTCTCTTTCATATGAGTTTTCTAGGATGGTGTAATACATGGCTTTAAGCACATCAAAATCTTGGTGTAAAGGAATGAGTACAGGCTTATTAAAATCTATTCTTAAAACCGGCCAAAACAATCATTTCTTAATACAAATTATGAAAGCTTTGACATTTTCCAAACTGTATTGATTTTGCAGCTTAAATGGAACAGTTATGGGGCTGAAGGGGGGTATTTTCTACAATTGTCATTGAAATGGTGTGTTTATTCTATTTCTAAAGAGGGGCCTTCATTTTAAGACCATTTGATTTCCAAGGAAAAAAAAAATTAAAAAAACCTTGCCCCCAAGTTAAACAGATCTGATTTGGCAATCCCAGGAAAAGCAAGGCAGGTTGACCCATGGAAAATGTCAGGACGCAGGGAAGGGGCAGGTTGATCAATCCCAGCTGGCACTGTGTAGGGACGAGGACAAGTGACCAACAAGAGTTGAGCATGTGAGGGAGGAGGCACTGACTGGCCAATGAGGGCTGGCTATTGCAGGGGTGGGGGAACAGGCTGACCAATGAGAGCCTGTGATGCTGTAGAGGGTGTGCAAACCAAAGCCTAAAGGTAACCAATGAAAAAAAAGAGAAAAGGCGGCCCACCAAAGCAGCAGATTTCAAAGAAAATTGAAGCGGTTGAGCAAAGAAGATCCAACCTCTATTTTAAAAGCCAAAACCCCCAAACTCTAAAGAAAGATAAAATGACTGATACCTGTTCAGGTCAATGGGATTTAGGTGTCTAAATGTTTTAGGCCCTTTTGTTAATTTGAAGGGAACATCTCCAGCCCTGTCCCTAAGTCTCCGCTCCTGTTGCCTTGCAGAATGACATCTACGAGTGGGTCCGGGACCACCGCGTCCATCACAAGTTCTCCGAGACAGACGCAGACCCTCACAACGCCATGCGGGGCTTCTTCTTCTCCCACATTGGCTGGCTGCTGGTGCGCAAGCACCCAGACGTCATAGAGAAGGGCCAGAAGCTGGACCTGAGCGACATAAAGGCTGACAAAGTGGTGATGTTCCAGCGGAGGTGAGTTGTGGGGTCAGCCCGAGCACAGAGCCATGTGGGATGGAGCAGGGACTCCACAAATGGGCTGGGGACCCCAAACGCCTTTAATGGAGCATGAGGGGATTGAGGGCATCGTGAGAAATGTGAGTCTTCGGTCTGTCCGAGGCTTTGCTGTAGGATGAACCCTGTGAGAAATGAGCTGTGCCTGTCCTATAGGAAGTATTTAGGAGCTAGTGCTACCTCCAGCCCTCCCACACCCCTTTCTCGCCCGCCTACCATGTAGCATCTTGCCAGCGGCAGGATGAGCTCCCCACTGCAAAGCACCTCCACACCTGCCTGCTCACAGCCCAGCTGCTGCTTTGGCTGGCCCAGAGTCCACCCGTGGGTGCCTCAAGGCCATCCTTGGAGATGTTGTGGTACACCTTCCAGGCCATGCCTCTGCCCCTCTCCCATCAGTCTGCTGGAAACAGTGTGGTGAAAGAGGAGTTGAAAATGGGGACATGAGAGGGGCAGTCACTGGGAGGGACAGTCTTGATTCACTGGTGCCTCTTGGATGGGGTATCTCTCAGCTGTCTGGGGCTATAATGGGACTGATCCCCAAAGGAGGTGAACCTGTCACCAGGGCTGCAGGGATGGGGGACTGAACCCACATAGTAACCACCCTCACTTGGAAAAGTGAGCCATAAACCAAGCAAGGTTTATGGCTTCCCTCCTTTTTGTGCCTGGGATTTTTCTTGTGGGTCATCAGAGCGGTTCAGCTTCCTCTGCTCCCACCCCTCCAGTGTGAGGGACCTCACATGCTCATCTGTTTGATGGTGCAAGTGTCCCTTGCTTGCACTTGTTGGTGGGGTGTATTGGTAGGCAGGGCCAAGTCTGCAAGGAGGAGTTGCAGCACTGGACCAGAGCTGGAGAAGGAACCTTCTGTGGGACTCTGCAAGCATGGGGTTGCCTTTATGGGGAGCAACGTAGCTGAGAAGCAAATGGAAGATGAGGCCAAAAGCAGCAGCTGGTGTCTGGACTCATGGTGATGGGGACATTACTTTGTGGACATGTGAGATTGAGGCAGGGAGAGCGGGACTTTAGTTTGAGTCTCCTGCCCGGTGATAGGACTTGCGAGTCTCCAGGAATGGCTTCTGCGCATCCAGGGCAAATGATGCAGGGCTCAGGGGTGAGGTATTTCTGTGCTTGATTTTCCCTGTATAGCTGAGCGTGAATCCTCCAAAGGGAGGACTGAACCAGCCCTTCCTGTCCTGCCTCTGCCACTGAGCGCTTTCCTCCTGGTCCCTTCCTTTCTAGATACTACAAGCCCTCGGTGGTGTTGCTGTGCTTCACACTGCCCACTGTAGTGCCCTGGTACTTCTGGGATGAATCCATCGTCATCAGCTTCTTCATTCCAGCCATCCTGCGCTACACCATAGGGCTCAATGCCACTTGGCTAGTGAACAGTGCTGCTCACATGTTTGGCAACCGGCCGTATGATCAGCACATCAACCCACGGGAGAACCCCCTGGTCAGCCTGGGGGCCCTAGGTACGTTCAGCATCCGTGTCTTTTGCTGCCGGTAGACTGTAGAGCGGGACTGCGTCTTAGGGCTGCAGCTTCTGGGAATTTCTGTGAATCCAGGTGTCCCCATTTCCCCCTGCACCCTTCCGCTCCAGCCTTTGCATCTGGGGGTGTTTCCCAGGCTGGCCAGTGAGTACATAAGGGCAGTGGGGTTATCAGCTCCCACCAGCCTCTGTCCAGGCTGGAAAGGACTCTGCTGCACTTAGCAGCACCTCCTTATCTCAATAGCAATATTTTATTTACCCTGCTCGAAGGCCTCTCTGCCCCGTTCACCAGACTGAGAAACGCGTGCTGCAGTCTCTGCTTACCTGTCTTAGATTTGTCAACTTGAAAACCGGCAGATGCACATTTGGACGTGTTCTCAGGGCAGCTGGTGATTTTTGGGGGTACTTGAGGATGAGACAAGCCAGATCATCTTGTGTGTTTCCCTAAAATTTTGGGTACCTAGGAAAGTACATCCCAGGGTCAGTATTTGCTCTGGTCTGTTCTCTCAAGCCCAAATCCTCGGCTGGTTTGCATCAGTGTACACCACTGGGGCTGCACTGATTTCCACCACTGAAGGACCTGCTCCTGGATTTTTAGTAGGGAGGGATTTGAACTGTAGAGACTCGGGGGATAGGAGCGGGAATCCAGGTGATGTCATTGAAGGGGTGAGCACTGAAGCCACCCTTGGCAGTCTCTGGAGGAGAGGGTGGCTGACTGGGATAGATCACTTAGAAGTCTGTCTGTTTTATTGTCATCTGGAAATGCCCTTTGGATTTGGCATTAGGACTGCCAGTGTTATAGGGATATTGATTGGCCTGGCTTGTTGGGGACTGGCTGCAGGTCTAGCTGGTAGCTCAACCAATACTAGAAGGTTTCTCATGGTGGCAGAGGAAAAGCCGTTAGGATTCCCCTGGTGTTTTGGAGCAGTCTGTGAGCCAGAGCCTTTCCCGGTTCCTTGCCACACACTTGTTTTCCTCTAAAGCACCATAGGTCGTCTATGACTGTCATTGCCTCATGTGGGCCAGCCCGGGCATGCTGGACCATGCCCAAATGATATGGGGTAGATTGTAGAGAGGTGAAATTGGGCTGAAAGGAGAGAGGAGCCTGGACTCAATCCAGAGGCTGGTTCAGGAATGTGGTGCTTTAGGCCAAGAGAAAGGGGCCATCACTTAAGAGCTCTGCAACATCCTCTCCCTGGTTGTGTTTTGCAGGAGAAGGCTTCCACAACTACCACCACACCTTCCCCTATGACTACTCCACCAGTGAGTTTGGCTGGCGCTTCAACATAACCACAGCCTTCATTGACCTCATGTGCCTCCTGGGGCTGGCCAGCGATCGCAAGAAGGTCTCCAAGGAGGTCATCCTGGCTCGGAAAATGCGGACTGGAGATGGGAGTCACAAGAGTGGTTGAGTTTCTGCTCTCCTTCACACACACATCTACACCTCTCCTTCCTCCTTTTTTCTCCCTTTCTCCCTTCCTGACCCCTCCGAACACGCTGGACAAAGGTTTAATGTTCTGTTTACTAACTACTGAATAATGCTACCAGTTTGCTTAAGATAATGATAATGAGTTTTAACCCGCCTCCCACGCTGTATTTTACATGATGTATTTAAGATCTAGGACTCTGCCTTTATAACACAAGGCCACCCCTTTCCCTCCTCTCCTTTTCCTTTCTGTTCTTTCTCTCTAGCCCCTCTACCCCGTCTCCCGCTTCACGTCGTCCCGGTCTCTCCCTGGCAGAGGAGCTGGTAGGAAGCAGCCTGGGGAGGCCCATCGCAGCTGGCTATGTACCATGGAGTTAAGGGAAGCCTGTACCAGCCAGCTGAACAGTTGAGCCAAAGTCAGTGACCTTCTCCCCACCACCTTCCCCGCAAAACTCCTTCCTCAAGGGCTGCTGACACACATGGCATGACTAAACTGCTCTCCCCAGGAAAAGCAGCCCCTTCCCTTGCCGTCGGAAAGAGTTGTCTCTTTCCAAGTTGTCTCTTTGGAAGTGTTCTCCGCCCCTCCCCACCGCACAGCCTCTCTGGCTGGGGAGAGGGGAGCCCCCAGACTCTCTCAGAGCTCCAGCCAGGTCCATCGGTGGCCGGGGGGGTCTGGTGGTGGCGGCAGCAGGCACTGGAGGGGGAGCCTTGGTGGCCTTATTACCTCCTCCCTCTGGCATCACAGCCTCCCTCCCCGCACTGCCCGCTGTGCCCTGTGCCACCAGGGACTGAAGGCAGAGCCTGGCTCTGGGCTTCATGGCCCCTTTGGAGAGCCACACGGGGGAGGGGGACAGATGGAGGGGAGTGCCGCTGGCTGCTGTGGGGCGGCACCAGCCCGGGGTGGTTTTGTTTGCCGCCACCGCCAAGATTTTTGCCGGCAAACAGGACTGCCAAAATGGAGAGGGGGAGAAGGATGTAAACCAAAGCTCCACCACTGAGTTAAGCTGCTTTATGTGCTGGAGGAACAGGGTCCCCGCCGGGTGGCAGGCGGATGTCCTGGTGTCCGTGCCCGCCCTGCGGATCCGCATCCTGTGCTGAGCGCAGGGACGGGGCAAGGGAGTGCCTGCCAGCATAGGGAGGGGTGAGGGTGTCCGCAGGAGCAGGCCTCCCTGTCCTCATGGGCTCCGCTCAGTCGATTAACAAGTGCCTGAGAAACACTAATGCGGAGCCAGGGAGCACAGGGGGCTTGAGGGAGTTGAGACCTCTGAGACGAGACACTGCCGCCAGTGTGGGCCATCTCCGGGCTTTCCTGCCCAGGGTCCACCGGGGTGGTTTGCAATTCCCTGTTCCTCTGAGGGACTTGGAGGTACTCCTGAGGGAGAGGGAAGGGGAGGTGAAAGCAGCTCCTTGTTAGTCCCTTAGCTTGCCTCCCGGCCCCCTCGGCAAGCCATCTTGCCACATCGCTCCTTTGCGATGAGGGCGGCTGAGCCTGCGGAAAGGTCAGTTATATCACCAAGCCGATGTGGGCACGCAGCTGGAGGGTGTGCTGGAAGAAAAAATTCCTTGTGGGTGTTGTTTCCTGCAAGTTGCAGAGACCAGAGCTTGAGTTCAGGCAGTGGGTTAGGTTCTGGGCATCGTGGCCCTGAGCCCCTCCTCACTGGGCTGAACATGCTTTTTTCCACCCTTAACTCTCCCCATTATTATTAATTTTTTTTATTATTATTATTAGTTGTAGCAATAGTATTGTTTTTGTTGCTTAAATGCATCAAATGGAGCTGGAGGAAAGCACGAGAGGTGGCCGGAACAAGGTGATGTGGGAGTGGGGTTTGCAGCGTCTCCCTTATTCAGGCAGGCCAGGTTGGGCAGAGACAGGGCGGATGCCCACTTCCTCGCCTCAGCTCTGCCATGTAGCAGCCAGGCAAGCTTCACGGGAGCAAGTCTCTGCAGCTTTGCTTGCTCCTGCTGCCATGAAACTCACCAGGAGCCAGGACAGCTCTGTGATGCTCTCCTTAACGAGAGAACGCTTGTTACTCAGAAAAGAAGTCCTCCTCTCCTTTCCCCTCCCTGCCACCGCCACGGCCTTGTTACTGCTCAGCAATGGGACCCTTCAAGGTTTTGAGCCAGCAGGAGCGATGTGGTCTCCAGCCGAGAGGTACAACGGGGAGGAACGAAGCAGGGAGCCCTTCAGCTCACGGTGTCAGGAGACAGCATCCTTACCTCACCGAGGCTCACGGCTGGCTGGGGCAAAGGGGCTGTGGCTAGAATTGTATCCTACCATTTAAAATAAAAAAAAAAAAAAAAAAGCCCTCAAAAAAAAAAAAAAAAGAGAAACACTGTTTGTTAGCTCTGTAATTGTGGGCTGACTTCACTCTAGACTAAACCCTTCTGAACTGATGGAAGTCCCCAGAGAGGATGAATTTGCTCCAGCCAGTAATTTGAAAGGGGTGTGGGGAGGGGAGAAGGTGAGGAGAATGATTTCCTTGCTCCTGGTGCCCTTAACATGTGTGACATACCCTACGATAGAGAAGCGTGCCGTGACATGCTGCAATATTTCACATCCTCTCAGCAGAGAAGCAGGGTTTGACATCAAGGGTTCTTTTCAAATTTAAAGTGCTGATTTGGGTCCAGAATCTGGAATTGGGGTGGAAGCTGAGGAGCAGTAACCAAACAGTCCTGGTGTTTGCCCATTCACTTTAAAGGTAGATTGGCAAATATCTCTGGGTGCCTTAAATCTTTCTTTAATATACATAGGAGTATTGACAGCTATTTGCCGGGGTGTTGTTTTTTGTTTTGTTTTGCTGAATTATGAACATTTGAGGGGTTTCTTAATTATTTAATTGCCTACATTGAACTGTGGGTGCAGGTGATTTTGAATGTATTTGAGTTAGAATTTTTGTTAGATTAAGAAACAGATACAACACTTAGAACTTTGTTTGAGATATATATATATACACACAACTATAAATATATATATATATTTTTGGTGGCATGTTTGTATCCTGGACGCATCGTCTGTATGTTTAGCTTAAATGAGTCTGTGAGAGGTGGAAGCAGAGAAGGCAGCAGTGGGACCTCGTGGCTAGAGCAGCCGTTCTCCTGGGACCTGTTCGCGGCTTAGCTACTTGCTCACTGCGTGATTTGGGACAAAGTCACTTAAAAACTCTCCGTGCCTCAGTTTCCCTATCTGTAACAGGGGCTCACGCCCTGCCTCCCAGGGGTGTGGTGAGGCTCGCTGCCGACCGGCCGAGCGCGGAGGAGGGAGGCATACGTACCACACGCACACCGCTGCTGGCAGAAGCATGGACTGGTTTGTTTTCCAAAACCGTTCCCAGCCCCGCTGGTATTGTGAAGAGCAGATGTCCGAGTGTTGGGTGTTCAGGGAAGGATTGGAAGGTTGAATCTGCACATTGTCTAAGCTGTCACTGTTGAAATGTGAGTAGGATACAATTTTTCACAGCTTAGGGATTTCTGCATAGTAGTATCTCTGTTTTGTGTACTGGAAAAGAAAAAAAAAAAACCTTTTTGAAATAATTTCTACTAATATGAAAACAGACATCTGGTTGTGCTGATCTGAAATTTTATTTGTTCATAATAAAAATGTTACTTTAAAATTTGTTGGAGTCATGACATGGCGGGCCGGGCTCGGTAAAGCACGTGATGCCCCATCAGGATGGGGTGCTACGCGTTACGGTTTCCAAACCCTCCTCCCTTCCAGGAGAACCAGGGGAAAAAAACCTCTGGCTCTTTAAGCGCCGTGAATGAGTGGATTATAATGGCTTTCATACTCCAGCGCAGCCTGGGCAGGCACGCCCCATCAAGGCTGCCCCTGCGCCACGGGGTTACTGCAGGTTAATTCCAGCCAGGGCCTCTTGCCAGAGCCTTGCGGCTGACGGATATACATGCAGCATAACACGTAATACCGGCCGCCCATCTCCCCAGCCGGGCACAGCCGCCGCAGCGTCAGGCGGGTTCATTAACCTCAGCAAGGGGGAATTTTCCTCTTACAAGAGCCGAGCGTCCCTGCTCTTCCCCACCCCTTTCACAGCTGGAGGGAAGTGAAAGGAGAAGGGGGAAATCCCAGGACCGAATCTCACTTTAATTGATGTTAGCTTCCCCACCCAACCGCCTTTCAAACATCCGATCCTAGCGGCGAATAAGGCCATCTCTGCATGGCACCAGCTTGCTCCATGCAGGAGCAGGCAGAGGGGATGGCCTTCGTTTGCAGCAACTCTACCACCTGCAGCACGGGGGGACCACCGAGCCAGCCCGCATCCGCTGGCGCAGCCGGCTCCGTGCAGCCGGCGTGCTGAATTCCTCGGCAAAACTGGCCCACGCTTTGGTTTCCAGCTGCAGCTTCTGCTGCCAGAAAGCTCTTTGGGTGGGAAGGCCAGAGCCAGCGCGCTGCAAAACAGAGCACAGGGGAGAGCACGGGAGCGTGCGCCTGTGGGAGGGACAGAGGTAGAAGAGGGTTATTTGGGAGGAAGGTCCGGGCTTTTCCGGCAGCTGTGTTCTCCCACATGGAGATGCGTGACCAGCCCAAGCAATGTGATGTGTGGCTGTCCTAAGCTGTGGAAAAAAGCAAACAAAATGCTCTGGTCACAGAAGTACGTCCCTGGAAGCGACAGAGGGGTGCTGCTTCTGATAATCATCCGGTGCACTTTTGATCCCAGCCAGCACAGCCCCTCCTAAAACACGTGAAAGAGAAGAGGCAAATCTTCAAACCTCCTAATTATTCAGCCAAGCCTAAAAATAAAGTTAATGATCCCTCTGTCTGGATTTCATGAGAGTGGAACTCAGATCTCGGCCTCTCCCTCTTCGTTAAAGGCTGTTATTAAATCCCCTGCCCAAAATATGTTTCTCTATACTATCAAGCCCTTCAGCAGTGCCAGCTCAACATTTTGAGCTCGTCGCCTGGAATTGTTTCACGCATGATCATTGCTCCTGGTTTCCTCTGTAATCTGTGAATTAGGGTTGCAATTCCGATGTACCCCAACTTTGCTTCTCTGAAGATCTCCCACCCACCAGGGAAGGGGAGGGAAGGGAAGGGTTAACGCGCCAGCCAGCTCTGCTGGGAAGGAGAGGACAGGCAAACAAGTGCCTGCTTGTTCAGACACAGCCGAGGGAGCGCAGGGAGGGCTGCGGCCGCGCTGCTGCCTGTCAGCAGCCAGGTGGAGGGTTTGCTGCATCTTCTCACCCGGGACACAACACGCAGGAGATGCCAGCGTGGTCTTGGGGGAGACGAGGACCAGGCTGCAGCTGCAACCCCCTCCCCAGAGCCGGGATGCAGTGACCGCAGCTGTGAGGAGCCCAGCATCCCCAGACCAGGACCCTGGGAGCTGGACTGGGGAGGGTGCCCTGGGAAGGGCAGAGGTCCCACCGGGAGCTGCCCAGCAGCAAGGCTGGGTGCCAGCTCTGGACCAAGCCATGGGCTCCCACCACAGCAGGAAACCAGCAGCTGCTGCCGCCCCTCCAAGAGGGGCCAGGACCCCAGGAAAGGCTGCGGGGACCGCCTGGGGAGCAGGGGGGAAGCGGGGGCGGGAAGTGAACGAAGTCCCAGGAGAGCACGTGGAGGAGACGGCACCACAGCAGCCCTGCGTGCCAGATGGATGGAGTGGGTGGCATTTGCTTAATGCCCAGCCAAGTAGCCTCAGCCCTGCCCGAGAGAAACCTCTTCTCCTGGGGAGCCTGGCAGCCGCCCTGCCCCGGTGGGCAGCGCTCTGGCGCGCGGCTGCCATGGCCAGCAGCAGGACCGTGGGTGCCGGCGTGCTCCCCAAAAAAGCGGGCGCCCACAGGCTGTACCCCATGCTAGCGATGCTCGACCCGCCCCAAGCTCCCACCGCCCGCGGTGCTGGCTTTCATGAGGGAGCCGAGCCCCACCCGCTCGGGCTCGAACGCGCCGCTGGCACAAAAGCGGCTCTGGCCCGAGAGGCCGCGTTTTGCGGTGCCCCTCGCTCGGCTGCCGAGGGCGAGCGGGGGCCCCGCCACGCACCCCCCCCCACACCCCCCCCGGCCATTGGCCGGGCCGCCCGCCACGGCAGAGCCGCGACCGGCTGACGGTGCACAAAAACGGAAGGGGGAGGGGGGGAAAAACCCCCACGACGTTAGGCCGAGTTTCCCTGAGGGTTACTGCCGGTCGTCCTACGGCCCCCGGCGGCGCGCCGGCCGCCTGTTTACCACAGCCTGCACCACAGCTCCTGACCCGGCAGGGCCAATCGCCGCCGCGCCGCCCTTGTCTGATCCTGCCTGGCCCAATCCGCGCCCCGGCGCCTGCGCCGCATCTCCGGCCGGCCCAGGGCGAGGGGGGCCCCCCCGGCCCAGGCTCGGCAGGGCCCGGCCCACGCCGGGGCATCGCCGTGACGCCAGCCTCCCTCCCCACCCCCCCACCCCCCCCCCCGGGAAAACCCGGCCTGAAGTCGTCCCCGTGCCGCCCCGCTGAGCCCCGCGGCGGTCGGAGGGGTTTCAGCCAGCCGGCGGCGGCCGGGGGCAGCGGCTGCTTCGCCTGCCTCTCGGGGGCGGGGAGAGGGAGAGAGGGAGCAGGACGCCAGGAAAGCGGCAAACGGCCTTTCCGACGGAGCGGCCCCTTCCCGCCCGCCCCTCGCCAGCGTCGCCCCCTCTAACGGGGCACAGCCGCCCCCGGCTGCTGCCCGCGTAGAGCATCAGATGCTGGAGTCATGGGAAACGGGGGCACCTCAGCTTTCCTTTGAGAATAAGCTCCGGTTTTAGCTTTAAAAAGGCAGTAGAAAAAAACCCAGGAGGCAAAAAATTACAGCCCGGTATGCGTGTGGACACACAGTCGCACTCAAATAGGTATACGTATAAACGCACACGAAGTATCAGTCATAAAGCAGGATACTTAGATTTGGGACAGAGGCTTAAAAAAAAAAAACAAACCATTTTCATACACATAAATGTTAGTCGCGTTATAATCTGGTCGTTTTGTGACTGTGTATTGAAAGTTGGCATTACATGAAAACAAATCCTTCCTCACTTGGGATTCTTAACTGAAAAAGCAACCTGTAAAACTATGTCTTTTATTTCTTTTTAGACTGTATGGAAAAACATAGCACTTTGCAGAACAAACAGTATTTCATAATGGAGGTGGTAGTGACGACAGCTGTTACATGCCAGTTTGGCTTTGTAACAAACACGGCTGCTTGTTTTACATTTTTCAGTTCTCCTAAAATAGCTTTTTACAAAACCGTGGTCTTTAGCACTCAAACAGAAGAAATGCCTATTCCCTCTTCAAAATGCCTGTGACCTTCAGCCACTTTGTAAGCTAACTAAGCAAAATTGTCATTTTGACCAAATGATCGTAAATACTTGTCCCTTCATCTACAGAGAGGTTTCACATTCTGTCACATTTACACAGACATATAAAATTAATGGTTCCTAAGCTAATCACACAGTTCTGGTGACACCTGCCATGTGATTTTTAACGTTCAGAAACAAGAGGAGACTTACACAGTCATAATATTGCACTTCTCCCTTGTCTTCTTGAGCTGCCTACTTAAAGTGGTAATCCAAATAGCATGTATTTAACTGCCGTTTTATCACCTAAAATAGATTTGGCCTGACCTTGAATCCCAAAGAAACTATGCTTAGATACGTTGTTCTTGGGTGACCACTGGGAAAAGCATCATTAGAAAACCAAGATAATTAATTTAAAAGCCCTGAAAGGCTGCAGCTGTGACTGAGGATGTTTTTCCACCTCAAGCAGGTGACGGAGCATCAGGCTACCCTGCACTCACCCACCCACTGTCCCCCTTCAGCCAAGATTCTTCTGAGATGACTTAGAGTTCAGGTGTTTCTTTTCACAGGGCAAAGGTGGTGGGGGCATGTTTCAACTAACTTCAGCAATTTTAAACTTACGTATGAAATCCACTCTGGTTAAATAAGCATCCACTAAAGTCAAGAGAGACAGGGAGGCGGTTCCCGCAGTGACTCACAGCAGCAATCTGAGATACCTGTTTTAGAAAAGGGTGAGTCACCTGCTGGTGGTGCATCTGTAACTTCTATATACAGATACCTGGATTAGTTGTTGGATGCCGGTCTTTTAGATGACGAGTTTGGTGCAATGAGTTCCACTCCTGGATTTTAGTCGAGGAGAGCCCGCAACTCTCCAGCAGTGACCGACGAAAGCGCAGGCTTTGAGCGAGAAACGTGTCATCTGAGGCATCTTGGTGGCTTTGGTCTGTGACTCAGCCTCCTTAGCTCCCTAAGGCGGTTCAAAACGCCCCAAGAATTACTGGAAGCTTGAAACTGGAAAATTTTACATGCGCTTGACAGATAAGAGTACTTTTGTTTTTTTACACAGGAGGTGATAAACTTCTGGAAATTGTTGCCCTAGGATGTCGTGGCGGCGCACAGCATCAACATGTTCACAAAGGGTTTAGAGAGACTTACAGTAAACAAGGTCCATAACCAGGTGCTAAAAGCAGAGATGTGCCCTCTAACACATACACAAAAGGTTTGTGGACACAGGTCTGAGTGGAGCAGATCTCAAACAGCCCCCACGGGCTCTCCCAAGACAGCCTCTCCGGTTGCCACTGATGGAGAACACGACATGGGGCAGGATGGACCATCGGTATGAAACCTTCCTCTGGAAGACTCACAGCATTGTCAGGGATGAGGAATAGTTGCCAGTAGTTACCCTGCTCTAAATTCTGCTCCCATGATGGCCCCTGTCACAGCATGGGGACACAGAGGGCTGGAATCACAGCCTCAGGATCCCGCCCGGCTTTGGAGACAGTGCTCCTATTCCTCCATGTCATTCCAGATCTTCCTGTTCACTTCCCCCAGGCTTTGTTTTTAATACTCCAAGCTCCTGAGAAGTCCAGCCATCAAATTATCAAGATGTCTGACGGCACACAATAAATACTGAATCTTTGGGAATGAAGCTCATAACTCAGTTTGCCACTCCTGACTAACGAGCCCATCTCAAACTCATAAATATGTTCTTTGGACTAATGACCACATAACATGCTGGGATTGATGTTATGGAAGATATTGCAGACACATGGGAGTTTTCAGGAAATATCAAGGCTCTTTAGAACCGCTACTAACAATGCACTAGCTTTGTTTTAATATCCGTGTGGGATTTATTTTCTGTGTTTATGAGATTTTTTCTTTGTCTCCGGTCTCTCCAATTCCAGTTAAGCTGAGTCATGTGCAGGCAGAGCATAAGGGGTGGTATTAGAGGAGCATCAAAAATGGAAATTTTTGTTTCACAGACATTACCTATGTCACTACTAGCTTTTATTTGGATTCAGAACAAACCTGAAAGGTGAAAGAATCGAAGGAAAAACTTCCCAGTCTTTTCCGATTTACCTGAAGACAGACAAAAAGCCAGGATCTCCCAGCTGTCTTGTCTGGTTGGTTGTTTGTGAGGCAGTTTTCTCTTTCAGCCTCAACAGTGCTTTCCTTCCTTTCTTTTTTATTTTGTCTCTTTCCATCATAATATACATAATCAGCACCTTTGCACAAAAATATAGCTGAAAAGTTTTTTTCCAAGCAAAAGCTAGAAGCATTTCATTTTGAAAATACTCAAACTAGAATGTTTCAAAATGGCCAGAACATTTGTTTCCCTTTTTTTCTCCTCTAAGATGACATTTCTGGTTTCAGGCAGTGTTTCAGTTATGATGACCGCATTTTCTGCTGGCAAGAGGTCCCCTCAGTGGAATTCAGCTGGTCAGAAGGATGATGCAGTCTTACACCCCTTGGGCTGGGCCAGCCTGGAGTCTGAGTCACTACTAATGCATTTATTTGGTTCCCACTCTGCTATTGGCTTCTTCCATGATACCAGGCAGGTCTCCTCATCCTCCAGGAATTGGCACAGATGCTGCTTTCCTCCTTCCCAGATTTTCTGCTGTGCTCTGTGGAGGACAGACTTCACATTCCACATAGGGAAGCCAGAATATCGTTAGGGATGTTATAACCCAAACGGCTGTGGTAGAAACCTTCTGTCTTACCTGCTCTGTTCAGAGTTCAGCCGTTCCTGTTTCTGTGAGGTTCACAAGGCAGGTCCTGGGGCCATCCCTCAGCCTTTGAGGAAAACCAGAGCAGAACAGCATCCTGTCCTTTGCTGCTGCAGAAACCCTTGCCAGAACCAAACGCTGGTGCAGTGAGAGACACTGAACCACTGAAACCAAAGCACCCTCTCCCAGTAGGTGCACGCACAAGTTTTTCTCTCAAGAGACTCAAATCAGTTCTGACTGCACATTTAAATACTTAATGCTTTTGAATGATTGATGGGTTGAGGTACAGCTCTCCTAATATCTGGTTTGTTCTATGCCTGCATCCTCATCTGGATGTCTTGAGCTAATAGAACAGCACAGCCTGGTAACAAATGCCTCTCTGCCATGGGAACTGGACACATTTGATTCCTTAGCAGCATGTTTACTGTCAGCTCCTTCTTCTACCTGAGCAGGTACAGGACATACTGCAAGGATCACTAATTGCCTGACACGTCTTTGTCAGTAACCAGGTCAGCTGAATTTTCCCTGCCCTGCTGAGTTACTGTCATTCAGCCCCAGTATCATGTTGTGCTGTGACAGGTTTCCATTCATCTGGAGAAATCCTTCTCTGCCCAGCCCTGCTCTGCCACCCAGCAGCGCAGTCGCTGAGCTGGGGCACAGGCAAACTCTAAGCTCAGCGAATGCTAAGGACAGTCTCTTTCTTTGCCCTTTAGTTGCACAATAAAGATGCATCTCCCTTCCGTATGGCCAGCACACACAGATATTTCTAACCCAAACGTTTGTCTGGGCATAGTGTATGGTGTCAGTGCCAATGGCCTCCGACCTTCTCTGGTCTCCAGGAGGTAGGGCAGATGATAGCTTTCTTGGCCTCACGGCATCAGCTCTAGCCCAAAGGGTAGTACCACACACATTCTTATAAATGTGCTTGCTTTTCACTACCATGCTTAAATGCATAGACTGCTCAAGGCATATCAAATAGTAACTGTAAGGTCAGGATGGGATCAGGCACTGCATCTTTCATGCAAACCTCACTTCAGAGCACATTAGCCTATTGAATGCACTCACTTCCCTTCTGTAAAAGGCTACTGGGGAGAAAAGCATCCATGCCTGGTCATGAGGGGGCCCCACTGCAGCAATAAAAGAGAGCAATGCTCACTTAGAAAGTGAGTTAGCTTAGAGATAATCCACCACCCCCTTAATTTCCCCCATCCTCAGTGAAAAATACTGAGACGCTCTAGGTCAAGCTGGCACAGATAAAGCACCTCCCAGTAAAAGCTCAGATTTACAACTACTGAAACAGTGCCTTCTTCCTCCTGTATTTGGAAATAGCTTTTCCACAGCTGAGAGGACAGGGTTAGGCAGCTGTTCCTGTTGCGGGAGATGGGGACACCAATACAAAAATGTTCTTGCTGCAAGATAGCGATGAGAGTACCATCTCCGAGAAACAGGCAGCAGAGACTGAGAAATAACCTGGCTGCTGAAGAGCTGTTTGACTGAGCCAGCAGGGAAATGGGTGTGAGAGCTAATTCCAGTTAAGGGCATGACAGATAACAAACGGCACAGTTGCCATGACTGTCAGGGTGTCTATCACAGTGAAATAAACAAATAATAAAAGAGAAGGTGTTTGGCACTGCAAACCCCCAGCAAAGTCCATGCAGAGCATGGTCTGTCAATAAGGGCTGTACGTGCCTCTGATTTCCCAAATGACAGCTCTGTAATGAGCTGGGTAAGAAACTTGGCTTTGTGAAACAACCTGTAGCACTTCACTTAGCACTTCAGTCCACAGCTAGTGACTCTTCTTTACTGACATGTCAGCTTGGCCTTTTCACACTTTCCTGCTGGTTTATACATTTTATCATTTGACCGACAAACCACCACCTGTTTTTAATTTCTAATTCTGTGTGGGACTTCTGAATGCTTTTGAAACCTAACAGAAAACGCCAGCAATGTAAAGACATGCAACGTGTGCTAACCTGCACACCTGCCAACCTCACCTCCACCATCACAGGCAATAGCTACATAGCTAGCTGTCAAGCACGGCATCACAACACTCTCAATTTTCCCCACCAAAAATGAAGTTACTCATTCAGAGTGTTTCTCCATTCTGGTTCCTTCTAAAAAGCCGACGACTCCTGTTTTCTTGGTTACACTAATCAGATCCCCCCTGTGCCTCCTGACTCCCCTGCAGCTGACCATGATGCGGGTCAGAGCATCAATCGGACCAACTGGGTGCTCTCTCCCTGCTGGCTGCTTCAGTCACACCAAAAGCCAGCCGGCTGGCAGGCCAGCCCTCCTGGTAAGACAAGGAACACCACCTGAGGGATCCTGCAGCAGGGAAGGGCCTGTGTAAGGGTGATCAGGAGCCCACAGACTTCTCTATTACGGTGTCCCTTTACCCTTATTCCCAGCCACTTTGGCTGCTCAGGGCAGGAGCCTCTTGGAGGGTCAGACTCCATGAAGGGGAAAAGGCAGAGCTGGAATTAGGAAGAGTTTCAGAGCACTCACCCCTTTCCTCCACCGTGGACACCCAAGATGATAAACACTCCTTTCTCCAGGCTGGCTGGCTGGCATTAAATTCAGGCTTGCCAGCTACACACCAACTACAGCCCAGACTTCTTTGGAGACCCTTGCTGTGCAGCCAGCAAAGGCGTTTCCTCCTTCAGCAGCAGGAGACCAAGACTAGTCTGGGCGAAACCAGGGAAAGCCAACTGAGACCATTGGCAAAGCTGCCAGACTGAGCCAGTGCTGCTCACAAAGAAGCCAGACTAATTGAGACCTGCTGAAGGAGTGGACTATCTCATTAACCACATGTATAGGAAAGCCCCAAGCGAACCTATTCACAAGTAACCAGCGCAGCATGCCATATGGCCAAGATCCCAGAGAGCTCTCTCCTGGTTTGAAAGCTTGGGCCATCCTGCCCTGCTACGTTCCCATATACAGCACAGATGTAATTTGCTAGCTGCCAGGTGCCGCGCAGTTACAGTGCTCCTCTTAACCCTTCTTGAGTCTGCAAGGAGCTCTGTTCTTCACCAGCAGTCAGGCTGGGCAGCTGTACGTTACAGCGCAGCTATGGGAAGAGGTCATTGCTCCATGTGTGAGACAGCTGGACCATGAGGAAAAAACTCTGCACATCCAGATTCAAATCCATAAAGTGTTAGAAGGAGCATCCTGAAGACAGAAATGCTGACACAGGACAAAAGTCCGTGGATACTATTAAAAGTCAGGAACCAGAATTGGTCTACCTGAACTTGGTTCGTGTTTATACATCTCTAAAGGGTATAACTGAATAGTTTTGGTCAAAAGAGGAGACAGGAAGATTGGTCATACAGTTGGTCACAAGCCCAAGCACAGGCTTTAAAATGTGAAGGGAATTACATCTCCGTGGATGGAGAGATCCAGGGAACAGCAAAGGAGGGGGGAACCCCAAAGAGTCCGCAAAACACAAAGGAGAGCTGTGGCAGGGAGCCTTTTCTTTGAGTCAGGAAGTGTCATATATAGGCTCTGGGACCAGTTGGAGCAGATAAATGTTGACTCCATCCATGTAAAGATGATGGTGTCAGTGTGCCCAAGTACTGATCCATCCACCTATTGATCCAGCTTATTCCCCGTGAATTCGAGCCCACCTCATGCCACAGCATCACATACTCTGCCAAGGACATATATCTTCCACCACCCCAGTAAAGCGCTACCTCCTGGTATCATAAAAGCCCCCTTTGTACAAGTTTGTGTGTTTAAGTTCTGTATGTTTCTATAGATTCAGATGGAGAAATAGTTACCAGAAAACATCACAAGCCAAAGACAAGAAAGATGAATGCTAAGAAGATACTATATGAAAGTTTCCCAAGGATTGATAAGCTTTGGAGACAAGTAATCCTGATGAATTTGCAAGAACTGATAAACTTAGACCACCAAAGTCTAATGCTGTACAAGGCTGCCAGCACACATTAGCATCTACAACAGGTTATATAACTTGGATCACACCCAGGAGGGCGCTGGCTGCTGTTTGCAGATGAAGACTACAGAGTTATGTACGCAGCTGGTGAAACAAAGTGCCCTCTGAAGGAATTTCTAAAGACCTACCTAGAAGCCACTGGTGCGTCAGGATGACCTTCTGCTTCTGAGTGTGCACGGCCTCCCAACGGTTGCTCCAGCTAATAAGAGAACGTGAATGAGTGGTGTGTTATGTAAATAGTTACCTGCTATTACTAATAACACCTTGATTCTATTAACAGTAGCAGCTAATGAAGAAAAGATATTTTAAGAAAGAGTAGCTGTAATCTGTGTTTTCCCCCAACACTATCCCTTACCAAGGAAAAAGGAATTTACACCACCACTTTGGGAGAAACATGCTAAAGACAGTGTGGCACTCATACCTCTTCATGGTGGGACCTGCAGACCCAGCTAGGACAGACAGTGTTAGCACAGGACAGCTTCTTTGACCAAACAAGCCACTAGCCATGAAATGGTTTGTTGAAATCCCAGTGAAATCCTTGCCACTGCTTGCCAGATGGAATTGGTGGCTGTGGGGAATATGTTCTTCCTCCTCCTGAAATGTGCTATAGGAAATTCAGCCAAATCCAGCCCTGTGGAGGGACTTGACAGGAACCACGTAAGCATTTGTAGAGGCAAGATCTGTTCAAAAGGAGAAGGTCCCACGTAAGAGCCAGCTAACCACTGTCTGCTCCATCACCCACACATTGTCTTCTCTGCATGCTTCAATGCATGGCTGGGGACCACGAACGGGCAGACCCAACTCTGCCACTTAGTCACTCTGCAGACATGGGTTGTCGCTTGAGTCTCCTGTTTTTCTAAAGCATCTCCGTAGGTGATGCCTCACGGCTGCCACTGATGTCCAGAGAAACTATGCAGACTCAGCACTTCTAATGCAGAGAAACAACAAGTGTTGCAAGTCACATAGCCATAAAAAAGAGACCCACAACATTTTATCTTGTGAGCCTCCCGCTCAATCTGCCTCCAGGTGACCTGCATTCCCATCTCTCCAGGGCTGTCAAGTCTGTACCTCCACTTAAGGAACAGATTTCTCCATCTATAAAAAGAACATGATGTTGTTTGAATAGCTATTGCAACAAAACTAGCTTTATTGAGTCAGACCAAAAGTATCCTCTGACTAACCACAGCCAGCAGCAGATGCTTAGAGGCCTATAGAAGAACAGTCAGATTATATCTGGACCTTTATTTTTAATAACTACCAACAGCCTCATCCTCTGTGAAGCACTCCTTCCATGTAAGTACTGAAAGGCTTGAACCAGATCACGTGATCTTGCACATAAAAGCAGCTCCTACCCTAGAGGAGTTTATAACCCAAGCGGCAAAACCCCCATATACAGATGCAGGCACAGAGCTGCCTTGCAAGAGGCAGCCCAAAGCATTCACGGCAAAGCTGAGAATCAAATGCAGTCTCTTGACACCGGGTTATATTTTCAAACCCATCTGTCCAAAACGTGATGGAAATGATTAAAGTAAAGAAACAAAGGCTTTGACAGGTGAAACTTCCTTCCAGATTTTCTGGCGGTGTTCCAGCCTTGATCACGGAAATTTCACATGCACACCTGACCTCTGCGAGCGCATGAGCACAGTGCTAGCACACGCCTAGCTGAAATGCCATTCAAGCAAAACTTTCTGCTTGGTGAGCATATTTCCTGTTGTCTTCAGTAACTCCTTCAATCCCAGCACACTGATATCAGCAACATCATGATTTATTAAGACATTGGGCAGTGCTTTTCTAGTGTTTTTTTTTTCCCCCCCATGCCATTGTCATCACTGATGAGGTCCTGGCTTTGAGAGCTTTCTGGGTTCGGGCAGCTGGAGCTGGCACCCCCGGTGAGCTGTGGTCAGCAAACATTTGCGATCAGCAGCTGATGTCCTGCTGTCACTTGCCCACGTGGGCAGACAATGAAGCCCTTTGCTTTTGTGCCCAGCACTTCGCTCTGAGGGCAAAAGAAGATCCCTCAGCCCGTGGGACTTCCTGAGCCCATGCGTTGCCTACAGCCGTTGGATTTGTTTAGTGCCCAAGTAAAAGAAGCCAAATTGGGTGTGATCGAAGAAGAGGGGAAAAGTGAGCTGGCTCAGCTCTGCTTTAATGATATTAGTCATGAATTTTTACTCAAAGTTCCCAAAGCTTGCTTTCCTTTTTTTCCTCTTATCTCTTTCATCTGTGTGAAACACAGGTGATGACAATCCTGCTGAGACAGTCCTGAAAACTTTGCTCAGCCTTGACACTTGCACCTCTACCTCAGACTTCAAGGAAAGCCTGTGGGATGTCAGCAGCTGTAAAGCTAAAGGGACTCCTTTCCAGTCCTCTCTACCGGTGCCAAAACATTGTCAAATCCCCACGCTTCAAGGGGCTGAAGCCTTCCTACTTCAGAAAGGAACACGCCTTTCCCTCTACTTCCCCCGGTGCATCAGCAAGCACAGTAGCTGCTGGCATGGCTCCAGTGCCCTCTAACGCTTCCAAACCGCTGCTGCCAGCAACCCAAGCAGATGCCACCTTTGTTTGGCAGGGTGGCATTTAGAAAGCCACAGGGTATCAAGTGAGAGTTCTCCAAGGCTGTATCACCAGACTTGCTAAAGAGGAGCCAGCAAGAACCTTAAGATTTAATCTCATCACTTTAGGAGTTAAATTAATTACAGTGCAGATGGAGTGAGTGAGGGAACCTGTATGAAATAATTAAGCCATACACCTACTCAAGGTAAACCGCAGTGACATCCAATCCTTTCCCTCAGAAAAGCGTCTCTGGTCTGGTCCTATATGCAACAAGGTGAACATACCAGCTCCTCCACCAACAGGGTAGAAATTCCTGACTCCCCTTTCCCTGCCTCATTCTCATGAGGATAAAAATGTTTTGTTTATTTTTTTTCCATCTGATGCATGAAACGTGAATTGGGCTGGGGCTCAAGAAGTTTGGATGCTCATTCCCACTCTGCCACTGACAGGCTGAGCAGCCTCAGCCATGCCCTCTTGTTCCTTCTTCATGAGAAGGAGCGATCCCCACCTCGCTGAGCCTTATGCAGCACACCCCTGCTGCAGCTTATGTGATACTGCTGCACCCATTAGAGGAATAATTGGACCTCTCCTAGACAGCCAGAGACCTGGCATATCAGTTGGTTCTGAACCATCCCAAGGCCTATTTGGTTCTGCATTCTTGCCTAAGATCTTTTTGCAGATGGAAGGAAAAAAAAAGGTCAATTTCAGCTCAAAATGCTTTTAAATGTTTGACATAGTTAAGTAATATAAAGGTTTGCAACTGGTTTATTTGCTTAGTGATGAAACAGCAGAGAATATAGCCACTGGAAACCTTTCAGCCAAGATAATCTGCTTTTCAGATATCAGAGGAGATATGATGGCTGTTCAGATCTAGTAAGATTCCCTACGGACACTGTTTGAAGATCAAACATCTGTAATTTTCCCTCAGACAGAACAGCCTGCCAACTACCACAGGGACATGGTCACACTTACAAAAGTGCCAGATTTTGTGTTTGTCTGCAAGCACCAGAGAGTTGCCGAATCTTTGGCTGACCAGAGAAACCCGAGAACAGTAAACTTCACGGGTGATAAGACTGATGCCAGGCAAGGAGGAAACTGCCTGATTGATGAACACCTCACACTCTCTGACATGGGAGGAGCAAGGGGTTACTTAAGTGAAATGACCTGATCAGACACTGCCAGTACACAAACACTCACTAAGGCTGAAATCACCCAACCGAGATAGCAGCTCAGGGACAGACCTCATGGAAGGGTGGCCTCAGCCTCCAGCTCTTCAAATGACACTTCCTGAGCTTGCCCCTCCACCCCCGTATCTGCAAGGTCATCAGCTGAGAAATATTCTTGGCTTGGCTAAAGAGACCCCGCAGCAGACCTGCTCTGGCATAGGGAAGAGCCTGCAGATCAACTATTAAGTTGTTCAGAGACCTGAGAAACAAAGCTCTCCTGTGCCCCTGGGAGAGGGCACAAAAGCACTTAAAATAGCAGCTGTGTCCCCAGAACTAATTCATAAGCTTCTAGACCCTAATGATATCCCAGCAACAAGCAGAGAAATGCCACACAGGTCAGACTGCCACATCATCATCAGAAGAGAGACTTTCAAAAGCCTTGATTGCACGTAAGGCCAGGGACACAAAGGCACTGCTTTCCCCAAGGGCAGGGTACTCCAGAGTTTCAGAAACACTTACGGGCTCTGGAGCCTCATGATTGCTTCAGGTTCCTAGTATCAGAGCCTAAAAGCTTCTATTTCACACTACCCAGAGCATACCTAATCCCAGAAAAGAGATGGAAACAAGGGGGAACTGCAAACAATAACACCCTACTCAAGAAAGTATGCTTTCTTTCCTGAGAGCAGACCATTCATTGCTTTGCTCCCCTTCCCCTACACGGTACCAGCTGTAATAGGTAGTTTCCAAATACATCTGCTTCCCCTTTTCTCTAGCAGCTGCTTTACTAGCCTTAAACAACTGCCTAAATCACAACCAGAATTTCTGAAGCTTAATCTCTAAACCCACACCAAGAGTTTTGCTGCAGCCCATCATTTTCCAAGCACATAATATCCGCAACAACCTACATACTTTCATCCCCCAAATAACCTTCCAGAAGCTCCTGTCCCAGCAGCCTCCTTTTATAGGAAAGCCCACTGCTCAGCTGCCCTCTATCCCCCACCAATCCCCCCACCTGGAAGGGGGGAGCAGGCACAGCTGGGGCTCAGCCTGGCTCCTGACCCTCCCTTGTGGGTCAGTCCACCTTTCCTCAGCAGAGAAGTTACAAGCTTGTGCTAATTTCAGTACAAGCTCTCCAAAATACACAGGCTGAGCCCCTAACTGTGCCTGAAAGAAATGTATTAACGTATTTGGGTGAGCGTAAGAGAATGATCCACCTCTTAGGCTTGCATAGAGGACATCCAGCCCAAGGTTTACATATGCGGAAGGTGATTTTGGAAATCCTGACGAAGATACTGTGAAGTGCCCAGTTTTTAGAGGGCAGGGGCTCTGTTTTTTCTGGAAATCAGGATTAGAGAGGGTTTTATGGTTGGGTTTTTTTTTCCTTAGATGTTTCTGAGTTCTGCTCTTGGAAACTCGCAAGTAGTCACTAGCTCCTTGGGAATTCTGGCTTTTATCCTCTCAAAATAACCCAGCAAATGGGGAGGGAGAACAGCTCCTAGTTACTATTTAGCTGATGCTGCAAACAACGCATTTGGGGCCAACTTCTCCCTGTTTTTATAGGGCTTATCACATTTTGAATATGTGTGCTTTGACGCAGCTCAGATGAAGCCCCAGCAATGTCTGCTGGTGGGCCAAACAGAAGAGTCAGCTCCTCATGAGAGAGAGCACATGAGAGACACGCTGGGGCTGAGGTTATGAGAGGACATGGCAGTGGGCACTGTTCCCGTTTGTTGGGATATTGAGGGCAGAAGCCTCAGAGGACTGAGTGATTTTACGGGTGGTCCTACAACCTTCCTTTTGACACGTAGGGCGCTTGCTCCTTCGGTGCATGGGGAAGATGGTGGGCATGGTGGGATGCTGCTGAACTCTCCTCTACTACATCATTAATGCAGTTGCTTTGGGAGAGAAGGGAGAGAGACCCTCGGTTTGGTGGAAGTGCTGTCAGAGTCCTGATACCCAGATCCTTCCTCTGAGAGGAGACTTTGCTATTGGAGTCAACTCAGCAAACAAGATGCCATTTGATTAGTCAGTTGTTTTCTGGACTGGTATGGCCAGAAATGATTGCAAACTCCTCTGCCTTTGGCCACACATTTGATAGAGTGCCACATTATATATTTATTAAGGGAGTGAAGAAATCCTACCGGATAAAAATAGCAAGGCTTGGATTAGAAACTGGCTGGCAGATGAGGTTCACTGTTGCTTCAGGATGCCTAGTGTCGCCAGAAAGATCCTGCACAGTGTTGATGTGGGTCTGCTAAGCTCGGGCAGAGGAGACACAGAAGACACAAGACTGGCTTGAGGAAGCACAGTGAAAAACACCACCAGGTCTTTTGGATGACTGACTGATGTCTTGACCAAGAGAGGTAGTAAGCCAATGAAATAGCCTCTCTCTGGTAGAGACTGCACACAGATCTGCTCCTTGCAGCCCAGCAAAGCTGGAAGACATACCATTGGAGGTGGGGTGCACAGTAGGGTCCGCTCTTCTGCCATGCAAGACGGAAGTTCACTCTCTTAATGACAGGCGGAGCAGTATTAGTGGTCCTCACATTATTTATGGAAAAAGGACAAAACCTCCTGTTTAAAATGTCTTTTGTCAGGCTTCTTTTAGTCAAAAGGGAGTTTCCCTTATGAACTGATACCTCCTACCTCCTGTGGTGTTTCTAGTGGGTGGTTAAAAATGGAGAATCATAGAATCATAGAATCATTGAGGTTGGAAAAGACCTCTAAGATCATCAAGTCCAACCGTCAACCCAACACCACCATGTCCACTAAACCATGTCCCTAAGTGCCTCATCTACTCGTCTTTTAAATACCTCCAGGGATGGGGACTCAACCACTTCCCTGGGCAGCCTCTTCCAATGTTTCACCACTCTTTCAGTCAAGAAATTTTTCCTTACATCCAATCTAAACCTCCCCTGGCACAACTTGAGGCCATTTCCTCTCGTCCTATCGCTTGTTACTTGGGAGAAGAGACCGACACCCACCTCGCTACAACCTCCTTTCAGGTAGTTGTAGAGAGCGATAAGGTCTCCCCTGAGCCTCCTTTTCTCCAGGCTAAACAACCCCAGTTCCCTCAGCCGCTCCTCATAGGACTTGTTCTCCAGACCCCTCACCAGCCTCGTTGCCCTTCTCTGGACACGCTCCAGCACCTCGACGTCCTTCTTGTAGTGAGGGGCCCAAAACTGAACACAGTATTCAAGGTGCGGCCTCACCAGGGCCGAGTACAGGGGCACGATCACTTCCCTACTCCTGCTGGCCACACTATTTCTGATACAGGCCAGGATGCCATTGGCCTTCTTGGCCGCCTGGGCACACTGCCGGCTCATGTTCAGCCGGCTGTCGACCAACACCCCCAGTTCCTTCTCTGCTGGGCAGCTTTCCAGCCACTCTTCCCCAAGCCTGTACCGCTGCATGGGGTTGTTGTGGCCGAAGTGCAGGACCCGGCACTTGGCCTTGTTGAACCTCATACAGTTGGCCTCGGCCCATCGATCCAGCCTGTCCAGGTCCCTCTGCAGAGCCTTCCTACCCTCGAGCAGATCAACACTCCTGCCCAACTTGGTGTCGTCTGCAAACTTACTGAGGGTGCACTCAATCCCCTCATCCAGATCATCGATAAAGATATTGAACAAGACCGGCCCCAAAACTGAGCCCTGGGGAACACCGCTCGTGACCGGCCGCCAACTGGATGTAACTCCATTCACCACAACTCTCTGGGCCCGGCCGTCCAGCCAGTTTTTGACCCAGCGCAGAGTACACCTGTCTAAGCCGTGAGCCGCCAGCTTCTCTAGGAGAATGCTGTGGGAGACGGTGTCAAAGGCCTTGCTGAAGTCCAGGTAGACCACATCCACAGCCTTTCCCTCATCCACTAGGCGGGTCACCTGGTCATAGAAGGAGATCAGGTTGGTCAAGCAGGACCTGCCTTTCATGAATCCGTGCTGGCTAGGCCGGATCCCCTGGTTGTCCCGCTCATGCCTTGTGAGCATCCTCAAGATGAACCGCTCCATAATCTTCCCCGGCACCGAGGTCAGGCTGACAGGCCTGTAGTTCCCCGGATCCTCCTTCCAGCCCTTCTTGTAGATGGGCGTCACATTGGCAAGCCTCCAGTCGTCCAGGACCTCCCCCGTTAACCAGGACTGCTGATAAATGATGGAGAGCGGCTTGGCGAGCACCTCCGCCAGCTCCCTCAGCACTCTCGGGTGGATCCCATCCGGCCCCATAGACTTGTGAGCGTCCAGGTGGCATAGCAGGTCATTGACTGCTTCCTCTTGGATTACGGGGGGTTCATCCTGCTCGCCGTCCCCATCTTCCAGCTCGGGGGGCCGAGTACCCTGAGGATAACTGGTCTGCCTGTTAAAGACTGAGGCAAAGAAGGCATTGAGTACCTCAGCCTTTTCCTCATCCTCAGTGACAATGTTCCCCCCCGCATCCAATAAAGGATGGAGATTCTCCTTGGCTCTCTTCTTATCATTAATATATTTGTAAAAACTTTTTTTGTTGTCTTTAACGACAGCGGCCAGATTGCGTTCTAGCTGGGCTTTTGCCTTTCTCATTTCTTCTCTGCATGACCTAACAAGATCCCTGTACTCTTCTTGAGTTGCCTGCCCCTTCTTCCACAAGTGGTAAACTCTCCTTTTTTTCCTGAGTCCCAGAAAGAGCTCCCCGTTCAGCCAGGCCAGTCGTCTTCCCCGCCCGTTCTTCTTACGGCGTACAGGGACAGCCTGCTCCTGCGTCTTTAAGACTTCCTTCTTGAAGATCGTCCAGCCTTCCTGGACCCCTTTGCCCTTCAGGACCGTCTCCCACAGGACTCTCTCAACCAACGTCCTGAACAGGCCAAAGTCCGCCCTCCGGAAGTCCATGGTTGTGGTTTTGCTGGTCCCCCTCCTTACTTCACCAAGAAGCGAGAATTCTATCATTTCATGGTCGCTAAGCCCAAGATGGCCTCCGACCACCACATCTCCCACCAGTCCTTCTCTGTTAGTAAACAGCAGGTCGAGCAAGGCACCTCCCCTGGTAGGCTCCCTTACCAGCTGTGTCAGGAAGTTGTCTTCCACACACTCCAGGAACCTCCTAGACTGCTTCCTCTCTGCCGTGTTGTATTTCCAGCAGACGTCCAGGAAGTTGAAGTCCCCCACGAGAACAAGGGCTAGCGATTGAGAGACTTCTGCCAGCCGCTTATAGAACGCTTCATCCGCCCCTTCATCCTGGTTGGGTGGTGTATAACAGACTCCCAGCAGGATATCTGCCTCGTTGGCCTTCCCCCTCATCCTTACCCATAAACACTCAACCGTACCATCATCACAGTCGTTGAGCTCTCTACAATCGAAACACTCCCTAACATACAGGGCCACCCCACCGCCTCTCCTTCCTCGCCTGTCCCTTCTGAAGAGTCTATAGCCATCCATTGCAGCACTCCAGTCATGAGAGTCACCCCACCATGTTTCTGTGATGGCGACTAAGTCATATCTCTCCCGCTGCACAATGGCTTCCAGCTCCTCCTGTTTGCCACCCACGCTGCGTGCATTGGTGTATATGCATTTGAGCTGGGCTATCGATTTTGCCCCCAGCATCGGCACGCCAC
This sequence comes from Aptenodytes patagonicus, assembly GCF_965638725.1. Taxonomy (NCBI): domain Eukaryota; kingdom Metazoa; phylum Chordata; class Aves; order Sphenisciformes; family Spheniscidae; genus Aptenodytes; species Aptenodytes patagonicus. Next base: position 11,221,285 of record NC_134953.1, on the reverse strand, counting down.
CCCTAGGCTCATCTCTAGCGAGCCTGGTTTTATCCCCTTCCCCCCTCGAACCTAGTTTAAAGCCCTCTCAATGAGCCCTGCCAATTCATGAGCCATGATCCTTTTTCCCCTGTGAGACAGCTGGACTCCGTCTGTCACCAGCAGGCCCGGTGCCATGTAAACCTCCCCATGATCAAAAAAACCAAAATTCCTCCGATGGCACCAGCCCCTGAGCTACATGTTGATCAAGTGTGTTTTCCTGCTCCTTTCAGTATCCTTCCCTGCCACTGTAGGGATAGAGGAAAACACTACCTGTGCTCCCGATCCTTGAACCAGTCGCCCCAGTGCCCTGAAGTCCCTTTTGATCACTGCAGGACTTCTCTCTGCAACCTCATCACTGCCAGCCTGTATAACCAACAGCAGGTAGTAATCAGAAGGCCGTACCAAACCAGGGAGCTTCCTAGCGATGTCTCTGACCTGGGCCCCAGGGAGGCAGCAGACTTCCCTGTGGGACAGGTCCGGTCGGCATATCGGGCCCTCTGTTCCCCTCAGAAGGGAATCGCCTATGACAATTACCCTCCTTTTTTTCTTAGCGGCGGCAGTCATAATGCGTGGGGCTGACTGCCTCACCCTAGGCGACCCCCCGGATGGACCTTAATCTACATCCTCGTTTGCCTGGCCCTCAAGTTCCAGGGCCCCATATCTGTTGTGTAAAGGCAACCGGGAAGGTGAGGGAGGCCGGGTGGGGGTTCGCCTGGTACCCCGAGCAGGGACCCGTTTCCATCCCCCCCCCGTCGCTTAGGTCCCCTCTTTCTACCTGGTGGCAAGAAGGCAGGGGATCCTCTGCCCCTCGCGGAGCCTCCATCTGCTGCCTTTGCCTCAGGGACGGTAGGGTGCGGCTCCACCAAGGTACTGGAGGGTCCGGTCTCCTCAAACCTTTGGGTTTTGCTCCCTCTTCAGATGGGTCAAGGGTATCCCTTTGTAATGAAGGTACCAGTTCATTCTCCCGTGCCAGTGTGCTATCAGCCCTGCTCTCTAAGGAGTTGCTCTCTGCAGAGGACCACCACAACTGCTACAAAATCGCACTTTGGGATCCAAGACCGGGAGTTGACTTCTTTTTCCCACACAGAAGAAAGCTTCTAGCAGGCAGCGGAGACAGCGTGCACACCGTGTCTGAGGTGCAGTGCTGCCACTTGGGGGGCAGTCACCTCCACTTAGAACCCAGATGTTATACCTTCAGTCACTCCAAACCCAGAAAGTGGTTTTATATACACACACTTTCTTCTGTCACTTCTTATCACACATGTGATCCGGAGTCAATATTGCCAAAGGATTGTTCAGGTAAATTAATTCATATAAAGACTGTGATGCTTCTATTAAGATAATGAGTGAAGGCTGCCATCAAGATCAAGGTCTCCATTGTGCTGGGTGCTGTACAAACCCACGCTGGGAGATACCCACTGTCTCCAAAAGCTTACGGTCTAAGTAGGCACCTGAATGTGGAGGGAGACTGAGGCATGTGAAAGAGGAATAATTTATCCGTGGTCAAAGGCTGAGCTGGAATTAGAAGCCCTGTGTCCTGAGCGGGATCTGCTATCTCCTCTTAGCATCACCAGCTACCAATGACTGATACAGTTTGTAGATTAGATATTAGGAAAAATTTCTTCACTGAAAGGGTTATCAAGCACTGGAACAGGCTGCCCAGGGAAGTGGTTGCGTCGCCATCCCTGGAGGTATTTAAAAGACGTGTAGACGTGGTGTTTAGGGACATGGTTAAGCGGTGGACTTGGTAGTATTTAGGTTAATGGTTGGACTCGATGATCTTAAAGGTCTTTTCCAACCTAAATGATTCTATGATTCTATGATAATAAAAAGCCTCCCAGAAATAAGACACACTTAATTCCTGAGGACATCTTGTTCTTTCTCTGGTTACAAGCCATGGGTGGGTAAGGGCTGTTCCACCAGCTGCATGCAAGGCTTTGGATGTAGCAACAACAGGCGGACCATGGCTGTAAGAATGACTCCTGTCATATGCAATCATCTATCAGCACACCCTATGGTGCTAATAAAAAAAGCTCTTCACAGAGTGCACAGTGTGTATTATTGGCTGAAGTAAGAGCTGAGGCAGCATCGCCATCGCTGAGTCGGAGCAGGAACTGCAGGGAAAACACATCCAAAGTTGGTGCCTTCAGTGCCACTGTGCGTTACATATTCCTCTTTGATAACCCTGGTGGCATGAGGTCTGAATCATGTTGCCATATTTCTGAAAACTGAGGAGAGGAGGGGTGGGACTCTGCCTCCAGACAGGTACTGCAATGAAATCTGACAGCAGAAAATCTGGGAGTTAGCACATCTTTCACAGTGGCAACAGGTAAGGACAAAACTACCCAAAGTACATCATTCCAGAAAATACCGCCCAGTGATGGATTAATATGAACGTTAGTTTCTTCTAATGTGGTGGCGGTTGGGGTTTTTTGCCGCCTTCTCTCTTGCTGTGGCAATGAATGCTTTGTCCTCTAAACACAGGGCTGATTCCTACTTTGCATGTGTTAATGTGAAACCAGTGCAAACATCGCTGTTGTTTTTCATTCGGAGACCAGATGCAGGTCACCGTATAAACTCTGATGTTTGGGAAGAGCTGACGTTATACAGGATCCTCATTTGCTCCTGATGGGGTGCCATCCCAGTGTACTGGGGTCTCAGCCCCCAGCAACCTCTGGCCAGAAGCCAGGATGTTCTTGCATCTTCTTCGGTAGGGTACCCCCCTTCTCAGCATTGACATGTCGTAAGGGTACCCTCAGCCCCCTCTCCCTCTCCCTAGTAGCAGGCTATGCTCTGGTCTGTTTTCGGCTCAGATGTATCATATGATACACAATCTCGCTGCCTGAGTCTGGGCAAGTCATTATCTGTGCCATGCCTCAGTTACCAGCCTCTAGTCAACAGCTAACACTTCGTAAGTGTACTGAGAGGTTGCAGTAGACCGTGTCCTGGGATGCTGCAGTGATGGAGGTCAGATAAGGATGACTTTGTAAAACATTCATACAAAGCAAGCTTGACTGCTATCAGTTACAAGAAATGAATGTAACCGGCCAGAACAAAGTTCGCTGTCATGCATTGACTCCCCTCAGCAGCGCCTGACCAGCATGAAGCCCTCTTTCCTAGCTGTGCTTCAACAGTGGCACTCAGAAAAGGGTTGCTATTTCTAGCCACATTTCTCCTTCCTTCGCTCTCTGGGTCTTTATTTTTTAGGGTTCAATGGAAAATCTTGATCAGGCCACAGACCATGCTCTTAGCCTGTAACCAAAATGTCTGGTCCTTTTAGACAGGAAAAGAAACACCTCCTTCAGAGAGTGTTATGCTTCAATAAAGCACCTCTTTGTGGTGGCCCTCATCAGTGGTGAAACCTCATCCAGGTTGACAGTATGACAGCCAAAGGGGCTTGTCCCCAACAGGCCAACAAAAGTGCTGCTTTACTATTCATGCAGCAGCCTGTTTCTTGGGACGCTTATAAAAGAGGTCAGGGTTGTCCAAGAACAGAGTGTCCGCAATATTTTTCCAACAACCATCAGCAAAAGTGCCTCATGCTTAGGATTTTGACAGGAAGCTGGATTCTGGCTCTGTCAAGCAACGGCATTTGCAAAGGATTGGTGATAGATTTTGTGGTGCCAGTTTACCCTGACCATCTTGAAGCTGTTTCTTCATCTTGGGTGTCTGATTCAGCCTCCAAGCTCCTCATCATCACCATTTATTGGGACTGACTGACTGTTTTGGCAGAAGAGATGGTCCCAGTCAGTGCAGATGACACTAGGGCATGCTGGAGCTGGAGCCAGATCCTGAGCCCTGGGTTTTATTGGGAAATGATTCAGCTTTCCTTACAGCTTGCTGGGGGCCACAGCACCCCATGGGCTGATCTGATGCTCACCACTGAAATGCATCCACTCCCAAGGTGAAGAGTAGCAACAAGTAACACACTGAAGGCCAAGAGAAGTTCTTGGCCAAGGACAGAGCAAAGAAGATCCAGTATTTTAATGTATGAACACTGAACATGTGAGATCTCTTGGGCAAACAGCAAGGACTCACGCTCAGCAAGTTTTGGACAACGCAGAGAGGTCCTACGTGCCTTCTCAGCCTCGCTACCTCCTGTAATTTATGGCAAGCCTTTTGACATTCGGTGTTCATTAGAAAGCCCAATCACTCGCAGCCCAAGACTCTCAGCTTGCCTTTCATGCAAGAGAACAGCATGTTCCTAGCCCTGCTGATTCCAGAGGAAACAAGCCTCAAGAGTACCTTAAAGGCTTGGACACAAATAGCTCCCACTGTGTGTTATTTTCAAGCCAGTCTCATGATTTTGCAGGCCTGACTCATTCCGGGTAAATGCCGAGGGTTAGTCGTGTTAGTCATCCATAGGCAAAGAGGAAGGACCTCACTGGACTTACGCCAGCGCAGTTTTTACTGGTTTTAGGGCAAAGAACTGAGCCAGATTTGCAGGTCCCTGGCCTTGGGATTTGTCCTAGGACCTGTTAGGGGGCACACCAGTGAAAAAGTGTGGATCCAGATCGTCTGTGCATACCGCTGATGGCTTTACATCCATCTCCTTGCTGAGGGTTGATGAGCACCTGGTCTTTCCCGAGTTAAGGCCAGGTGTCGGTAGAAGACTCAGCGGCTGCCACGGTGGCTGGCCCACGGGGAAGTGTGCTGCAGCGCACGAGTGGCGGCTGCACCCCGGTATGCTGCGGCAGAGAGCTCACAGCAGGGTGCTCCAGCCGCCAGCGGCTCTGCACCACAGCTGTGAACACTGAACCATTCATGATCATCTCTGGTCTTAACCCATGCTGAGGCCTCAAGGTGCTTGGTCTGGAGAAGGAGGGAGGAGGAGAGGAGATTTTTTAAGCCTGGATCCCCTGCAGAGCCTGTTGTCTGTGCTGGACACGGCAATGCCTGGCACAGGAGCGTTTCCCTGCACGCCTGTGATCCAAGGATGCTCTTCAGCAGCAGCGCTGAGCCCCAGCCCAGCTGCAGGCCAAGCCGGGAGCACCATCTGCCGGCTGCGAAACAGCGAGCTGGCTCACCAGAGGGACAAATTACAGGGTACGGTCATTAGACCGCGTAGCAAATTAAGAGATGAAAAAGATCACAGAATTGTGTAAAACCCTCAGCTAAACCTCCTCCTGTCTGCATTACAAAAGGCACTCCAAACCAATCTCTCTGCACTAGAGCCAAGCAAAAGCGCTTGGGTGAAGGATAACCAGTTGTAAGTCAGCTGGAGCTATTTACAGCTCCTGCAGAGCTCGCGGACGGTTTCAGCTAAAAAAGATCAAAGCATGTCGCTGGGCAGTTTTCTTAATAAAAGGGCTTGATTTTGTTCCATTTGAAATGCGGTTTTGTTTCCAAATATTCCTGATAATAATAATATTGAGGGGAGCACAGGGAGCCCGAAAGGGAAACAAAATGTATGACTCTGGTGCAACAGTGGAGCCATTTAAGCAGCTCCCATGTAGATTTCTCTTGGGTTCCTCAGGTCTGCCAAAGACCCAAGCTAGCAATTATTTACACCGCACTGCTGAGCCATCTTTCTGCTTTACGCACCTCATCCTCTGGTCCACTGAGCTCCACACACCTCTCAAACCCATAGCCCTTTCCCCCTGCAGCTACTAATCCTTCTGGCCAGTACAGAAGGGTGTCTCTGCCTTTCTTCTTTTCTTTTCTTTTTTTTTTTTTTCCCCATGCCCCAAATCTTCATGTGCGGGGGCCAAGCATGTTTCCCCCTTGAGAGGCAGAGCCCTCGTGGGTGCTGAAGGGAGGCTCCTTTTGCAGAGCTGCCTGCATTGATGCCCTGTGACCCTGAGCTTGTCTGTGGTGGCCCGAACAAGGCTCTCTGAAGGATGGTGGCTGTGTCCAGGATGAGCAGTAGCATGTGGCCTGGGCTCCTGGTCCCCAAAGGGCCGTGCTGGGGAGAGCTGTAGCCACCGCTCTGTGTGGGGGGTCTGGCTTTCCTTCGAGGTGCACGGGGACAGGAGCGAGGTGTGGCTGGCAAGCGGCCAGGGTATGTTGCTAGACCTGGGAGCTCAGTATGGCCCCTCTCACCTCCGGGGTTATCTCGCCTTCTGCCAGCCAGCCAGGAATGTGCTTCGACTCGCTCAGTCCTGCTCGTCCTAATTACACCTTCCTGGAGTGCTATACATAATTTCCCTCCCACCCTCACAGTCCTTTTTCTCCAAGGTGATCCTGCTTGTCCTTTAACGTCATACCACCTCCTCACTTTCCTTTGATTTTCATCCCCAGATACCCCGCCTCTCAGCACTTCTGTCCCTTTCCCTCTCGCAGCTCTCAGCCGCCTGGTCGGCGGGTGCTGAAAAAAGATGCCCCGGACCCATACTTGCTTTCTGGACTCTCAAAAGAAATACTTTTTTGGCCAACACAGCGTGAGCCTGTGCAAGTCACTGCCATGGCAAGTCAAGACCATTCAGAGGGAATATCCTCTAGTGCTGTAACTGAGAATCTGTGATAAAGGAATCATTGTAGCCCAGGCTAAGGATGAACCGGAGCTTTTGAAGTGCTCTAAGCTCACTTGCTCCCAGGCACGGCCAACTTCTACGTGCCACGGCTAAAGAGGATGTTTCCTTAGAGACCTTTGCCTTTCCCTTGAAACTGGCTGCCTTGAATGTCAGACTAGGCAGATGGAGGCTGGGGCCAGCGTAAGGCGCAGGAGGCTGGATCTATCCCCAAACTGCTGCCCGGCTCCAGGCCTCAGTTTTGCATCCTGTAAAATGGAAAAAATGGGGGAGCTGTTTCGCTGAGGCACTTTGAGAGCTGCAGGTGGAAAACGCTTTGCAGGTGTCCGTGCCTTGAACCTTGAACTGACCCTCTATAGCCATTGCAACATTTCTGTCCCTTCTGATGTGAAATAATTTTCTTGGTTTCTTGTGCACACCTTAAGCTTTTCTCCAGCAACTGAAGAACAGCCTAAACGTCTGACCCTCCTGCCTTTCCCCACAGTTTGGCAGAAGTCACTTCCTATGAGATGTGTGATGGCTGTGTCCAGTCACACAGTTCACTGCAGTAGGCAAGGATCCCCTGAGCTGTCCCTGCGGGAACCGTAAGGAGAACCTGCAAATGCGAGGATACATTCAGTACTGGTAAAGCGCAAGCAGACCTTACGGGAGGCTGCTCAGCATGCGTCACCCATGCAGAGAGCAGCGTTGGGGAACATAAAGGTTACAAAGTCAAGCTTACAGTGAAGAGATCACGCAGCCGTTTGCGTGTCCTGGTGTGTCAATACCATCTTTAACGGCACAATCTCAGATTGCTATAGATAAAAAAAAAAAAATAAACAGACGCTTCTGGGCACACCAGCACCTTTCCTGCCTTTTCAGAGCCAAAATGCTCAAAACACCTGTTTGCTTCTTCCACTGCATATCAGTCAATCTAATAAAAGTTATTAAATTTCCCCAGCCTTTGTCTGGCTTTGTTTCTGGAACCATTTGACTGTAGGAGCAGAATAGCACAGGGCATGTTCAATACAGGATTGCAAGCAACATTTAGACTTTCTTGGGGTGCTGGGGGATGTTTTGACGGGCATTAGACACTATTGAAGCTGTATTTAGCTGGTGCAAAAGGCAAAGCTGCAGTCAAGTGAGTTGAAATCTGCTTACTGCACTGGGAAGCCAGACCTTCTTGAGACTTTTTCAGCTCTTTCAGGGTTGAATTCTGTGTGTTCCCTAGACAAGATTAATTTCTTTTTATTTTGATCTCATACCTTTTGCATATCTTTTAAAATAAGAGACTTTGAATTCCTTCTTGACCTTTTTAATGGCCATTTTGTTTTAAAAAATCTGTCCTTTGGGCACTTTGCATTGACACAAAGAAGCTTTTGAGATATCTGTGAGCCAGACTTGGAATTTTTACCCCCACTTCTTAACCTCATTTTTCAAATCCATCGGTTGCATTGGTACCAGGGTGGAAGGCAGCAAGAGCATTAGGGGCTTTATTTTTTACTCTTTCTGTGATTACTTGTACAAGCTCTTTAAGGACAGTTCAGATCTTCTCTGTACTCTGGAAATTAAACCTAGACATCTTATATTAATGTTTTGGTTTGTTTTTTTTAAACAAACTGGAACAAATCACCACAGATGGTGGTGGGTTCTCTGCTTCCTGTTGTCCTCAAACCCTGCCTGCTGCTCTGGGAGATGAGCAAATAGTCAAACACACGTTACAGCACTCAATGCAAAGGTCAACAGAGATCTGTATTGGCCAACGGGTCAGATGGGATAATATACCCGTCCTTCTGGCCGTAAAATGTATTTTAATGCTCTCTGGGCCCATTTTAGAAAATTTACAGAGCTTTCGTCTGTAACAATAACAAAATTTGAGGAACATCATAAACCAATTTTGCATCCCATTTCTTTATGAGAGTACCTCACAGAGTCTATTAAACAGCCTTTGAGAGCTGTAATTAAGTGCTTTAAAACATGTTTGGGACAGTTTTGTTTCAGGCTTCGCCTCCAGCCTCTTTGGCTTGAAAAACATGCTTGTTTCCAGGAAAGTGACTATTGCGTTTAATTGAAACTAGAAGTTGACTAGGGAGGCTGCTGGCTCCGAAGCGCCCTGGTGCTGCTGGTGCTTCTGTGAGCTTGGAGGAAGGCCCGGCTGCCTCTTGTAACAGCTAATAAAAAAATAAATTCCTCCTCTTTATTTTGGAACCACCTACAATTATTTTTTTCTGCATTTTTGCAATCCCCTTATTTAATTTGTCTTGGAGTAAACAAAAATAGCTCACCCCAGCAAACCCAATGGTGTCCGTCCTTTCCAGTTGGTCAAGACATGTCTGAAGTGTCGCATGATTTAAAATGCTGTCGCTGCTGGACCTGAGGAATGAGAAAACTCTGGTTCAAGAGTCCTGAAACAAACATTTGGAGACTTACAAAAAACAACTGTAAATTCTTCTTCTTCCTGCCATTGGAAATAAATGCCAAGTGCAGGGTGGCAGCATCCCCCGCATCCCACCAGCGCTGCCCCGGTGGGGCTGAGCCCCCTCAGGGCGGGCAGCTTCTCGGCCGCCCCTCAGCTCCCCTGGGGCAGCATCAGCCCCTGCAGCTGCTCCCTACAGCAGGTCCAGGACAGCCTCTTCTGGCAGGGAGAGCACGGCCACCCCCAGTACTTGAATTAGGCCACCAAAACCATTGAACTGTGCTAAACATCACAGCATTGAAATTCTATTTCAATATGATAAATAATTAAAACAAATAAATAAATAGATAAATAAATAAATGGCTTATTTCCCTCACCTTTCAGTTTCTGGGGTTTTATCATCTACTAGATAAATTTTGAAGTTTTTTCTCAGCGTACATAACACCTTGTTTTTTAAAATGCTCAGGGCTCCGGGAGCTGGGGCTTTAATTAGTGCAAATACCGTCAGCCTTGCTGTAATAGGATGCAGCTGGGAGGCACAGCTGGCCCTGGGATCAATTGCTGGCGGCTGCATTTTCTCCTCACCTAGGTGCTTGCAAACCGCCCAGCCACCCCCCAGGGCAAGGGGCCCCGTTGGCTGGCTGGGCAGCGCTTGGGACAAAGGTGGTGTTTTGCCAGCGATGCCCTGCGTGCTGTGCCCCGCATGCGCCCGGCTGGAGCTCCCTGGCCTGGGCAGAGCCGGTTTTGGCATGGCCAAAGTCTGGCTGAAAGCAAATCTCTGCCGGGCAGGTTTCCCTCCTCGAGACTGCGCAACCCAGGAGGCCCAGGAGGGACGTTTCATCTGCCTGAGGTGGCCCTGAGCGAAGCTCAGCCTCCAGCCAGCCCTGTCTGATGGTCCAGCTGTGGGGTCTCGCTCCCTTTCAAATCTTGCCCTGGTCCAGCCCTTCTGCCCAGCAGCTGCACCCCGAGTGAAATGAGTTTGACTGGTCTCAGGCCACGTTTTAGCTGATTATGTCCGCAGCACGAAAATCAGCTGTGCAGCGCAGAGAAGATGCTCCTATGGCTCTGGGACAGGGTGGCGCAGCTGGTCCTCTTGACCTAGGGCTGGTCAGAGTGGCCGTGGTGGGCAGTGTGACAGTAACTGGGATGTCCCACACGGCCAGGAGGCACAGGCTGGGTGCACTTCTAAGTAGCTCCAGCAACTCTTGGCCTGGGATACGCTCTCGTTGAGACACCACTGACCCTCCCAAGCCAAAGACCCCCTCCTGTGGACTTCGTAGGAAGTCCCAAAAGCAAAAAATTAAGGGGAAAAGGGAAGGTTTAGTTAGAGGCCTTTCTCCTGGGGTGCGGGTGGCGTGTTGCAAAGAGGAGGTGGGAAGAAAGAGCAGGTCACTGTGATGAAGGAGGAGCAGATGGAGGTAGGAACTTGTCCCGATTCCCCTTAAACACCTGGGGGAGTCTGAGGCAGAGACGATGTTCACATATATGTTTCCCAGCCTTCTCCCTGAAACATGCTGCATGGCCTCCAAGCAGTGGGCGCGGGTGGCCCGAACCCAAGCCCCCATCCGGAGCACCCAGCGCACCCCGGCCCCAGCAATGTCTCCAAGGCAGGAGGAGGTGAGGGCACACCAAAAGCAGCCCTTCCAGTTGCCTTTGCGGGGGATGGAGAGGCAGGGCAGTGCTGGTGGAGATTGAATCTAGTGATTACTTTAAGGGATTTGCTGTCTCTTTCTTTATCCCTCTCTCTCTCTCTCTTTCTTTCTTTTTTTTTGTTTTCCCCTTTTCCCTCCCTCTTATCCCTTTCGTGGTGCATTTGTCTTCGAGGAACCTGGGGTGTTCTTTTCATCAGTTCAATCTCTCTCTGGCACTTGAGTCCTGATTGGCTGAAGGACTTAGGGAAAAAAAAATCTTTAATTAAGTAGATAATCTCTTCTTAGGAAGTTCTGCGGCTCCATTTCACCAACCCCCTTTAGCTCTTACTTTAGGATTGGTTACCCTTCGCAGAAGTTGGGATTCAGGGGGCATACGCCTCTTCATCACACCAGGAGCGCCGGGTGGAAAATAACTCCATCACTTCCCTAATTTTGTTGTGTTTCTTTTTTCTTTTTTTTCTTTTCTCTGGTGGTGGTGGTACCCAAGGTTGTTTTTTTTTAGGATCTCCTTTCTCCCTCTTTATTTGGATTTTATATTTCACATGGACCCTTATCTGGGCATCTTCTTCCTCACTCCCTTCTTCCAATCCTGCTGTGCCTGGTGAGTATCGAGAGCACCTCAGTCTGTGTCACAGGCAGGTGCTCTTCCCGGACACCCTAAGGAAATTCCTCTTCACCTTCCTAAATGTCCCCTCGTTTCCACTTAGCGCAATTCTGGTCTTTAATGGGACCAGATATTTAACTAAGTCCCAACACACTCATTGGCAGAGAGGTTAGATCTGAGCAGAGAAAGTCCCCTTCTTCCCCCTCACCTCCCAGCAGTAACTCGATGAGCCAAATCCTGAGCTGGGGTAAAATAGAGTAGAGGAGAGCGGAAGATCTAGCCCCTCACTTCCAACTGGGAAGATAACCCAATGGCAGAGCCAGGGATTTCTGTTTTTGCAAAGGCTCACAGTCTGCTTGTCTCTTGTCTTAATCAAATCAAGTGGGGCCTCTCCCATGCTCCCCAAAGAAGACAGTCCCTGATTAAGAGCTCAGAGCCAGCAGGGGTGAGTTAGATCCACAGGACCATCACTCCGGATGAGCAGGCTGAGACCCGGGCTCCTTGGCAGGCACAGGGTCAAGATTACACACGTCTGAAATTCATGTATTAGCGTTTCCTGGGGAGAAGCTTTCGATATGGAGATTGCTACGGCTTGGTTCCCAACCACCTGGGTCCCGTCAGACCAGTCCCACCGTGCACAAACCTGCGGTCATCTCCTGTGGGCCTCTTGCTCTGTCCTAAGGGTGGTTTTAAATTTATTTCCAGAAATGTTTTGTAAGGGTGAGCAGAAGGAGATTACACTTGCATCAAATCTCATATCATTCCTTGCGGAATATATCTATCCCATGCTCAAATGGAGATGGACTCAAATGACCTGGCTCTGTAGGTATTTTTTCCTATGTGATTTTTGCCAAGTACCCTAACTTTATTCTCCATTTCTGTGATGCCCTCGGGAATCTGCTCAGTGCGTTACAGACTTACCTCTAACAGCAAGGAAAGTCTTTTGCTGTTCAATTACTAAAATCCCCTGCCTCCCCCACAGCAGATCTCCAGGGTTATTACCATGGATGGAGAAACCAAAATTACAGAAAGAGAAACTCAAGAGTAAATGAGAACTCATTCCTGTTAGGCTGGGAGTGAAATTTATGTTCTTTCAGAGATTTTCTACTCCGTTAAAAGAATGTGCAACAATTTGTATATGTCTAAATATACAGTAGCAAACTCAAGATAAATCTCCCTTCTGGAACAAGAGGAATATGTATGTTATGCAGAGAGGCTAGGCAAGAACTCATGCTGATTTTATTTTTATTTTTCTGCTCTTCCCGTGTATGTCTCTTGCTTAGAGGTGTAAAATACATTAAAAGATAAAACAAAATCAACATTTTAAAGAAACAGTTCAAAGGGGAGAAATTTCAGAGCACAAAGTAGAGTTAAATACAGAAATCCCAGGCGTTTTCAATGGAAGTTGGATGTCTAAATTCCCTGTCTGCCTTTCAGAAGTTTTTATCTAAGAGAAAAGTTTATAGATCAAGACAGCCCTGCTTCTCTCCGTGTGTTGCTCATAGGTCATGATTTCCTGAGAGAAAGGAAAATTGCAAACTTTATTCAAAATGATTGTATTACAGACTCTGTCCCTTAACTTTTGAGGAGAAAAAAGCAAGGTTTGTGGGAATCATGCAATAATCCTGCTTGCAATTTTTGCTGGTCATCTTTATCTGATCCAACAGCTTAAAATGCAACAAGGTTCTTTTTTCCTGTAATTTAATCATGAGAATTGGGAGCAGGGGGCAATATAGATCAACAATAACTTTTTTTTATAGATATGTATGTGGCCACTTCCCTTCTGTGAGTGTGGATTAGATTCTGCCGTGTCAGCTAGGTTGAATGGTCAGCGTGTTTCTAGATGAGCAAAATTTCAGGGTTGCATTTAGGAACTAAAAAACAAATAAATACAACAAAATAGAGAGAAATGAAGGGGAAAAAAAGGTAAAGCTCCAAATGTTAATGAGTTGCCTCCCGGTCTCCTATCCTGTGGGAATAATGTAACAATCTCTAATACAGCAGCTTGTTTCTAAATGTTTTTTTACACTTCAGCTGTGGGATTGCCTTTAGTTTCCAGTGTCACTGGTTTTCTAAAAACTCGGGAGAGTTTGTACTTGAGAACGAAACTCAGATCCAAAGTGAAATTATATCCATTTTCTGTATTTACAATAATGACAGTAAAGATCTAAGTACAGCTTCATAATTTTCTAAAGAGCTGAACCAGCAGCACAGTAGCATGAGTTGGTGATAAGGTATCAAACAAATACTTTAATGGGAGATTTGATAAGGCTTTTGGGGCATATTAAACTGAGGAGCGGGGTGCTGTTATTGGTTAAAGTTGTAACTGAGCAGAAACTATCAGAGGCTTATTAGTATTTGATAAGCGTAAAATATAATGGGACAGCTGCTTGGCAGCGTTGTTTACTTTCGGGTTCAAGAAAACTATGATAGAGAACTCCTGCTATAGATATTCATCAGCTTTGAAATAATTTCCTAATATGGGATGCAATGAAAATCACTTGCCCTAGATTTGCTTTTTACCTGGATGCAATGAGGGAAGCAGCGTGCCCTGCCCAGGGCCCTGCACGGGCTGGGGAGCGGGCTGGAGGTCTCGGTCGGGCTCCTCTCTCTACCTGCTGAGGTCTGCCTCTGCTCCGCTTCAGCCCGTGTAACGCTGTCCTGAAGGTGTTTGAAGGTGGAGGGAAAGGGGTTTAGATAGCTAGAAACCCTGTAAGCTTTGTCGGAGGAGAGAAATAATTTCAAGTGTTTCCTTTCATGTGTGTGGTTTCAAAAAGTTTTAAATCAGCGTGGTGACACCGAAGCCATGGCAAGTGGGCTGGTTTACACCCATTTGTGGATGTAGCCAGCTAGTTAGTTTAGAATTGCATTCTTTTTCCTTTACAGTGGTATGGAAAATTAGTAAAAATAAATAAATGAATAAAAATCACACTACAGAGACAAAAATGAAGAGAGATTCATTTTCGTAGTGATTCCTATTTGCAGCACAGGGATGATTCTAGTGGCATTGTCACTACATCTGTGGAACAAATGGCTGCATTACTCTCTGTCCTTGCTGGAGCCTATATCCAGATTAGAGATGCATTTTTTCTTAGCTAGATCATATGGGCAAAGACAAAGCGCACAGAGCTGGTCTCCATTATTATGTTTCCTTCCCTCTCAGCGTAAATAAGAAAAATTCCAGCTACCCTCCAGCCATACGACAGCCCATTCTGCAGCACACAGCACCCTGATATTCAAACTGTCCCATCTCCCCTTCTCCTGAAGCTACTTGCAGCTGCAAGAGTTAAATGTGGGGGGTCAAGTGTACCAGTCTAAATGAATCCTTTACTTGTCTAAGTCCTACAAACCCGCCCAGCAGCGTGCCTGCCTGTTGATCGGAGAGCTCAGGGAAAATGCCTTCTGTCTCTCCGACTTAATAAAAATGTTTAGAATATCCTGCTGGGAAATTGCTACTGTACCATTTGCTCAGCTGCAGATGGTGAATTGGTATATCCTGAACTTGGCCTTTTTGTGAACCTTGAGGTTTATCCCGGGAGGAACAGATCCTCTGCTTCAATGCAGTTATGTCAATTGACACCTGCTGACAGGCTGGTTTGCTGTAAACCCTGAACTTGTGGATTACTGTCCTCCTCCTAAAGCCACCCCTGCAACTGCTCAGCAAGGGTTTGAAACAAATCCTTCTTGCACACTGTGAATTTGGCTTTTCCTACCCAGGTGGGAAGCAATGCAGATGGGATGTATCTCTTGTTTTGGCCACAATGAGAGCACTTGCAATTCTCTAGATCTTGCCTACACAGGGGCATTTTACCAGAGTTTTCTCACAGCTGCTACCAGGGGCTCAGATTCACGCTGACACCATCCTGAGTGTGGTCCCCATAGCAAAGCGCTTAAGGTCAAGGCAAAGGACAGGAGGGAAACCAGATGGAAAAATGACTTGTTCATGCTGCTACCCAGTTGCGTTAGGATGGGGACCCATGGAGCTTACACAGTCTGAATAGCCCCAGGTTCATGGCCCTGTATGATTCAGGTCACCCGATGCTCTAATCACCCAGCTACAGATGCCGTCTCTCCAAGTCCCAGGAAATATTTAATTAGCTGTACAATGCAGAAGCAGCTCCCAAAGGAAAATTCCTCTGCAAAACAGCCATCGACTTCGTGCTAAAGTACCCACAGGGGCTGGAGCGCAGCCGGGTCTGAATCCCAGGCCTGGAACAAAGGGAAAGGATCTCCTGCTCTTGCCGTGCCCTGGCACAGCCCTCTCCCTCCCGTTTTGACCCAGGGGACTCTTTTCCAAAGCAAGCTTCATCAAGATGGACACATTTCCACCAAAAAAAAAAAAAAGTTAGACTTGCCAGAGTGAAACTTTGCAAACTAGTTCTTTCAACTCTTTCTAAACTGTGAGTAATAGCAAAGATCAGGTTTCTTGCAATTTTGACCAAGCTAAAATAACAAGACCTTTTTGTGGTGTACCTCAGAGAGGATCTCTGTGAAGGCAGTTCTAGCGGAGGTGAAATGGGCTCGCTGACTGCAGGAGCGGTTTTCCAGGGCAGGGAAACATCCTCTCTAAATCTCTCGTGTCTGATGTCTGGGCACCAGTCCTGCCACCCTGTCTGCCTGTGTCCGTGGCAGGGCTGCAGCATGGCTAAACTTTGTCCTCCAGCTTGAGATGGCAGTGCCTGCTTCTGCCTGCGCTCGAGCTCACCCTGGGATGCCCCTGCACTCTCTGTGCTGGATTTGTAGCACAACAGGGCAGTGCTTTTCTCCCCCTTACCAGGGATACCCGTGGCTCCAGACAGCATCCCTTGAAAACACACAGGGAGGAAAAACCATACCCTAACCTGCAGCTTTCTCCCCCGCATCCAGCCATCGTCTGCCCAGCTACTGGGATTTTCAGGGAATGGAGAAGAGCTAGAAAAGCAGCAAGCATCACTGCATGCCAGGTAGTGCAACCGCAGAGTGGAGCATGCCGCTCCGCTGAAGGGACAGAGTGCGGGTTAAGGCTCTGGGAGGGCTAGCTGAAAAGGAGAGGCATCCTCCACTGGGAGACATCCAGCATTTGAAGCAGAACATCATCTCGAAAAGAAGCTGAAGAGCCCAGTTTCTCTTGGTGCATGCTCTAGCTTTTTCCCAATCACTCATTCACTGCAAGGTCTCAATCCACTCATGCTACCTCTCTGGCCTCAGTGTCCTCCCCTGGGGATAACAACACTCACCCATCTCTCTGGAGTGCTGGGGTGCCGGCAGGGGAGGCGCTCCGGAGACTCACCAGAAACAGTAATGAGGGTTATTTTGCAAACCTGGAGAGACTGGAATGAGGTGTTTGTAGGAGAAACCTCCCTTTTCTTGCTTCATTTCTGGCTTGGAATATTTGGGCTTGGCTCTTGGGCCTTTTTAAAGCCTCAGTGCTTTCTGCCACGACACAGCTAAGCTGGATTCACCCAGCCATCCTCCAGATTCCTAATGGTGATCACTGCACCACATGGAGTCCTAACGCTGACTGACCATTTGCACTGAAACAGTCTTTCTTGCTGGAGAAAGAAATCTGCCAGCAGCAGCTCTGCAAGCCCCTGGGGAAGAGTTATGGAGACCAGCCACGCTGCATGGTGGCTCTTGGAGATGATCCCTTCACACCTGCAGTGGGAACACCAGAAAGTTTCATTTTGGCTAGGACCACCCCCCCACCCCGTACCCCCACTCCCCCCCTGCGCAGTGCCCAGGAGGACGGGGAGGACAAGTGTGTTTGTGCACAACCATCATCATAACGTGACCAAGAGGAGAGTGTGGGCAGCCAGAGCTGGCACCGCAGGAAAACAAGGGACTGTGAACAAGGGACCGGGGGGATGCTGCCGGGACACACACTATGAAGGAGCAGCGGTGTGACCTCCTCCTTCCCTTGGCATGGTCCCACAGGGAGAGCGGTGCTGGCACGTGGTCCAGCTCCTGGGGCTGGGGGCGACACTACCCTGAGTTAAGCCGAGCAGCAGTTTGGTCAGGTAAAAGCAAGGCTGGGGGAACAGGAAAGCACTAAAAAAAAAAAATGGGGGGATTGGTATGAAGGGCAGTTGTGTGGAGGAAAGCAAAAGGAGGGAGCAGCGAGGGGGTTGCAGCCTGGCACAGCCTGGTTGGGGGAGCGCGGTGGTGGGAAGGAGAAGGTACCGTCCTGGCTTGCAGGGAGAGAGACCAAAGGTGCCTGCAGCCAGGAGACAGGCAGGCTGCAGGGAGCAAGAGGAGAGTCCTGGGATGCCAGGCATTCCCCAGGCGCCTCCGCTGTCACCCCCTCCCTGCTGACACCGTCTCTGTCTTCCAGGTCAGTGAATAATTTCCTGATGACGGGCCCCAAGGTAAGAGAAATCCCTTTGATCTCTGTCCCTGATTCCACTAAACCCAGGGAGGGAGGAGCTCCGCCTTCCCACTCCTCTCCATCCAGCCTTGGCCAGAGCTCCCCTCACCCCCAGGTTTCCAGCAACAAGGCAGAGGA
The DNA here is from genome assembly GCF_965638725.1 of Aptenodytes patagonicus. NCBI lineage: Eukaryota > Metazoa > Chordata > Aves > Sphenisciformes > Spheniscidae > Aptenodytes > Aptenodytes patagonicus. The sequence goes on along the minus strand of NC_134953.1, from coordinate 11,203,662 downwards.
GGGCCAGGAATGACCTGCTATAAGCTGCAGCTCCTTGGGACACATTAGCCCTGAGCAAAGTTGGCGTGGGGTCCTTTTAAGCTGGTTGGGGCCAGATTTTGGAGATCTGTCTATTGGCACCAGCTGAGGCTCTCACCTGTCATCTGTTGTTCCTGATGATCAGGTTAGCATCAGGACCCACATTCATCAAGCTGGAAAGGTACTTTCTGTAGGTCCTGCAAAAAATACTTCCCCGAGGAGCATAACTGGAATTGCCAGGACCTTGTTCAGTATTTTTGACCCCCTGCCTCCTTGTACCCCTCTTTCAGAGGCTTTTTTTCCAAGCCAAGACCAGTTGTAAAATTCACCCAATTTTTGTTCTGGCTGTTCCCCAGGAACACCTCCAAGCCCATCTAGCTCTTTCTATAGCTCTCAATGCTCTGGTGAAGCAACCTTGCCCCAAAGCACTGGCTGTCTTCCTGGGGCTGCAGTAAAGGAGGAGGCAGGCTGAGGCACCTGCTGGCCTGGAGCTCCCCGGTCTCTGAGGAGAAGGCTCTGCCTCCTCTCATGCTGGAGAGATAAGGGGTTCCCCATTGCAGGGGCTGGCTGGCATATCTACTAATGTGGCTAACAGCCAACAGCTCAGCCTTCTCCCCCTGGGAGGCTCAGGCTCTGACCCAGCACAGCAGAAAATGCATTTGCTGCTGCTGGTGTCGAGCTCCACTCCCCAGGGGAGCAAAGCCTGAGAGACCTCCTCAGCTCTGTACATCTTGTCTCTGTAAGATGGCATGCAAGTTATTTTCAGTTGAATGCCAGCCTCCTTGGGAGCCTGTGGCCATGTTCTTCCTGGTGTTTTGCACTGTGCTTCTCCATCCATCTAGACCCCAAAGCAGCAGGACCCACGATATGCAGCGCAGGGCAGGAAAGCTACGTCTGCATCAGCCCCACCGCTGTGTGGGAAGCGGCTGTGGCTATACCAGCTTTGCACTGCCTGCGATGGAAACTAGAGCTGCTGAGTGACTCTCCTGGACCCTGGGAGTAGCCTGGGGACATTCCCAGCCTGTCGCTCACAGGGCTGTCCCTGCATGCTGGCCAACACACCCTGACTCAGTTTTGCGAGTTAATGCTGGGGGAGGCTGAAGCGGGGCAAACACCATCCCCTCTCCTGATCTGCTGCTCTGCTCCTAGGCCTATCTCATCTACTCCAGCAGCGTGGCGGCCGGGGCACAGAGCGGCATCGAGGAGTGCAAGTTCCAGTTCGCCTGGGACCGCTGGAACTGCCCCGAGAGGGCACTGCAGCTCTCCAGCCACGGCGGGCTGCGCAGCGGTAAGGAAAGCATTGGATACCACTACTGGGACCCCCTTGCTACAGGTTAGAGCCCCTCTTCTCTTCCCAAGTGCCTCCTTTTCTTCCCCATCCCCACCTGGGATGTGCCTCTCCCAGAAGTGACCCAGAGGGATCTTTACAGAAGACCCCTTCACCCATCAGCTCCCAGACACGCCCTGGGATCTAGCCTTGCAATGCCAGCATCGCCTCCGGACCCGCCGAGTCCCAGCTTGCGCAGGACAGGAGTGTCCCACCAACCCTCACATAACTGGCTCCCCACAAGGATGCACCACCACGACGTGCAGCATGGGCTGCTGGACACATCATGCCTAGGTGGTGTCTCTCGCCAGGGTGTCCCAGGGAGGCTGAGAACCAGCACGGGGTGGTGGGGTAGCGAGCAGAGGGATATGGCTAAAGGGACCAGGAAAGAGTTCATCAGTGGCTGTGCTCTGGCCAAGAGGCAGGAGAAAAGCCTTCCCACAGCTTCCAGATGTCAGAGTCACCTTGAGCAGAAATCCAGCATCCATGACCTGTGCCACTGCAGAGCATGGGGCTGTGGTCATTGTCACTGTATCCCATTCCTTACCCGTTTGCAGGTGCCAGGAAACGTTTCAGTGCATACCTGGTCCTCTAGACCCATGTATGATGCTGGGCTGAGCTCATACCTGCCCTGTGCAGGCAGGAGCTGGATATGGAGGAGAGCCTCAGGCCTCTGGTGGGAATGGCAGCAGACGAGGGACCAGGGCCCCAGGCAGAGGTGGACAGAGGTTTCAAAGTGGGGCCTTGAGGAGGCAATTGCAGCGCAAAGTAACACTCCGGGACTGGGAGCAGGTCCCTGAACCATTCCCGTCAAGGTTATCTGCTCAGATCCAGACCTTGCTGGTATTAAATGAAAGCCAAAGGCTCAGTGAAGTCAGCTGATGGTCACCACACCGATCCTGGTGGGTAGGTATAGTCACTGTGCTGAGCCCTGGACAGTGTCCAGCAGAAGGTAAGGCTCGAGGGGGCTGTGGGGAAGGAGCTCTTTGATTGTTGGAGAGGGCCCCTTCCCCTCTGGGGTGTATTGGCGAGACGTGGGGAACATTTGGCTGTCTGTGCTGTATCCCCACTGCTGAGCTCCCACAAGGACAGCCAAGTGCTAAACTCATCCACACCTCTGGAAATGGCACAAGTCAGTCTGGATCGAATTTGGGAGCTTCTGTCTTTGTGCAACTCAAGCCAAAACTAAGCTAATCTGACATGTAGGGCCTGCTCTCCACCCCACAAAGCCCTGCTCATTGCAAATCTCTTCCTACGCAGTCTCCTGCATGGCAGGAGTCGTTTCTAACACTGGTCTCACCGTGAAATCTTTAGCACATCTGCTCTCCTTGTATTCCCACTTGACAGCAAACCGAGAAACCGCTTTTGTCCATGCCATCAGCTCTGCGGGCGTCATGTACACGCTGACCCGGAACTGCAGCCTGGGGGATTTTGACAACTGTGGCTGTGACGACTCCCGCAATGGACAGCTGGGTAAGGAGAGACGAGCTGCCGTCCCTCTCTCACGTCCCAGGCGGCAGGAGGCAGCTCTTCTCCTCTCCTCCGCTGAGGCCTGCAGAAACAAATCCTCATCCTGGTCCCCACACCTGGAAATAATGCCCAGAGCAGAGCTGTGCCTGGCTCAAACCAAAGTAGCTCTGTGGAAGCTAATGGGGCCACGTCCAATTTACACCAGCTGAGGCCGAGCCCTCGATGTTTTCCATTACTTTCTAAATGAGCAGGAAAGTAGAAGAGAGTTGCAGTTTCCCTGGTTCAAATCAAGGCCAACTCTGTTTAAGCTGCTGGAGGAAATGACTGTATCATGCAGGCAGAGGAGAGGATCTGATGCCGTGCGTCTAAATGGCAGGTCTGGTTAGAGCAGCGCTGATCAGGGACCTCAGGGCTCCCAGGGTCTGCAGGACCAGGGTGGCTCCAGAGCAGAATTAGCGGGAGGGAAAGCAGGGTGGCATTCATAGACCCCTCCAGCGTTTGTCAGCGTGGCAGGTACACGAGAGCACAACCAGAAGAACTGCTGTGGCAGCACACAGCCTTCACCCCGTTCCTGTCGCAGCGGTACCCAGGCCCGCAGCTGCTAAGGCACCCCTGGGTGGGGAACCCCGCGCTGCACCGCCCCAGCTCTCTGCTCAGCTTTCACAGAAAACATTGACATTTCGGTCTTTTGTTTTGAATGGAAAGAGGTCAAATTTCAAATTATCAAAATCTTTTAAAAGCCATTCCCCGCCCAGCCGCACTGGGCAGTCAGTACGTGTCAGTTTATGACAAAGTCCTCTGGAGTGTCCAGTATTTAGTAATTTGCTTTATTGGCTAATAGTTTTTAAAACAGCCACTGCTTCTTAGGTGTCCGAGGGATGGGATAGCCCATCTCCAGCAAAGCAAGACTTTTGGGCTATGACACACCAAATTTTGTCTTCTCTGGAAAACTGAGTTAGTCACGCTACACTTCTTTTCCCCAAAACATATCTGGTTTTCATGAAAATTTTCCATTGTGAACTTAAAACCTTGGAAGGCAAAGGAAACTTTTGGGCTTGTCCAAAACAGCATGATTCAATTCTAAATGCCGTTGCACTGAATCCAAGTTGGTGAAAGGTTTCCATTCTCCCTCCGGTCCCAGCTCTTGATTTGGACTTCATCATCCACTGCAGTTATCCACCTCCCATGAGACACCCCTGCCTTTCCCTGGGAGAGGGGATTGCCATGCTCTGGGGAAGTCTGGGCAAGGGCCGGGCCTTTCAAGAGAGGCACAAGGCCATTAAACCACAAGTCCCAAGATGTACCGTCAAGGCACGTTAGGGTCAGAATGTTCCAGATTCCAAATCTTCATAAAGATTTTGGCATTTTTCTCTAGGAGGAAAAGAAGCAAACAACATGATGTGTTTCCAGTCAGCCAAGCTGTTATTGAGCTCCCATGCAGTTAGGAAAAGTACCCTCCACATCTTGCTGTGCAGTATCCCAGTTCTGTGCTGACTCCTTTGGTTTTTTATGATAATTGGAAAATCAGACCCTTCTGAGATGCCAAACATCATCCCAGGATTCTGGGTGTACCAAAAAGAGGGCCTTCTTGATACATGTGTGCCAGGCTTGGGTTGTTTCCCAGCGGAGGGGAATCTGTTCCCTTTGACCAGGATGCCTCCATCAGTTCGCTACTCCATGTTAGCAAGATGCTGTCCCTGCAAGTCAGACTGAACCAGTTCAAGTCAGGGTTTGAGGGAAGGTGATTAAAGACCCAAAGCCTTTTCTATATGGCTGCTAATGCATGATAATTAACAGCTGCTGAATCCTGCTCTGTAGAAAGCCTGGAAATCCCTGGGTTTGTCACACAGGACATACCCCTTCGCTGCCTGCATGAGCCATTTACTGTCCAGGCCTCAGTAGAAATGGCACGAGCCCAAGGGGAGAGAATCGGGGAGTATCGCAAGGCAAAAGGCTGGATTTGCCCCACAGCCTCTGTTCCCTCCCATCACTTCTGAGACCCTTTCTTGTCCCCAGAGCCACAAGCCAGGCAGGCGAGGGGCTGGTTCCCTGACAGCACACATCTCATCTCCTTTCCTAGGGGGGCAAGGCTGGCTGTGGGGAGGCTGCAGTGATAACGTGGGCTTTGGGGAAGCCATTTCCAAGCAGTTTGTGGATGCCCTGGAGACTGGACAAGATGCCAGAGCTGCTATGAACCTGCATAACAACGAGGCAGGTAGAAAGGTGAGCCCCTCTCTCCCTCCAGACCCGACAGCGCGTACCAGATTGGCTCTGGCCGTTCACTGTGGAGAGTCACAACTTGCTGTGGCTAAAAGCACGTGTCCAGAAGAAGCAACTACCTTGCCGAGGAGAATGGGATGGCAGCAGTACTGACGTGATGGGTGGTGTTTGTTCTGAGGTAGCAAACCTTCCGTGATTACAGTTAATGGCTTCCTGTTGTCCTCTTTCTCCCAGTTCAAGTAGGGGAGTACCATGGAGAAGCAAATCTGCGAGCTTTAAGCCGACAACCCCTGGGCAGGACTAGTGTGCAGGGAGGGTCGATGGCAAACCCCTCCACAGGCCTGGAGCCATGTTTCTCCACGTGCTGCAGCACAGAAATGACCCCTCTGGGCTTTTTCCTGAATCCCCTCTCTCTCCTCACCCTGTAGGCTGTGAAAGGGACCATGAAGCGGACTTGCAAATGCCACGGCGTGTCGGGGAGCTGCACCACCCAGACCTGCTGGCTGCAGCTGCCCGAGTTTCGGGAGGTGGGCACTTACCTCAAGGAGAGGTACCACAAAGCCCTGAAGGTGGACTTGCTGCAGGGGGCAGGGAACAGTGCTGCCAGCCGGGGCGCCATCGCCGAGACCTTCAGCTCCATCTCCAAGAAGGAGCTGGTCCATTTAGAAGATTCTCCTGACTACTGCCTGGAGAACAAGACGCTGGGGCTGCTGGGCACGGAGGGCAGGGAGTGCCTGAAGAGGGGCAAGGCGCTCAGCAAGTGGGAGAAGCGGAGCTGCCGGCGGCTGTGCGGGGACTGCGGGCTGGCGGTGGAGGAGAGGCGAGCCGAGATGGTGTCCAGCTGCAACTGCAAGTTCCACTGGTGCTGTGCCGTGCGGTGCGAGCAGTGCCGCAAAAGGGTCACCAAGTATTTCTGCGTCCGCAAGGAGAAGCGGGAGCGGAGCGGGGGTGGCGGGGCCAGCCGCAAGCTCAAGAGAAAGCTCTAACTTGCCTCTGCTCCTCCATGGTCCTATCTGCCCCTCTCCTCTCCTGCCCTCCCCATCTCCCCAGCAGCCCCCTGGCACCATTCCCCTTGTCTCATTCCCAATACCACCTCACTGGGGCTTGGGCACTCCTGCGCCCCTGGGCCTTGGCCATACAGGGCATTTCCCATTAGTGCAGTGGGTGATGACTTCTGGGAAGACCCTCAAGTGTTGACAGAACAAGGTGAGATTTGGTCCCTTCAACCCAGAGTCACTCTATCCAGTGACTATGGTTTTATCGCTGAAAACACAGGTGGTCTCAGTGGCTCCTGCTCTTTTGAGCTTGTCTGTTCCCCAAACAAGCACCTGCTCTGAGCTTTTGAGCAAGCGAGATCAACACTTAGGAAAGCATGAGGAAGCTGAGATGGCACCACCAGAGTTGGGCAACTCAAGAGCGGTAATCCCAAAAACAGAAGAGGCTTCTAGTACCCTAAAAAAATAGAGGCACTAAAATAAAATTGTTACTGCCTTTTATTAAGCCCTACACTATGAGGGAATAGAAAAGGTGTGCAACTACTTCCTGCAGCAAGCCAGCCTCCAGGAGGCCCACAGCATCACTTCCCATCCTTTGACAGCTTTACTGAGCTCTCTAGTGCTTTACTTTGCATTTGAGATGGCAGCCGCAAGATTGAAGATGCTGCTTGACCTGCCCATTAAACAGCTGTCCAAAAGAAGAGCCCCATCACTTGCTTTTTACACGCTTTCTCTGTATCTTCTAAGCCTCCTGGTCTGGTCTTCCTTTTCACCCCAGCGTCCCTGCCAAAGCCCTTGATTGATGCCATAAAGATGCCCTCACACTGCTCGAGTCCCTGTTCCCTCCCAAATCTCTCCCAGAGAGGAGCTGCCAGCTGAGCCCATTCCCCACCTCCTGGTGTACTTGCCGAGCACTCTTACCCTGTCAGCTAACTAACTAAATACTTCCTCCTAGTCTGAGAAAATAATGTCAGTTACTATTTAATCGTGTTGTAAATAGGAAAGTGAAGCACTTTGAAGTTTAATTTATTGCACAGTTACTGTGATGTATACATAACAGTTTTTCCTCTACCGCTTATTGTATATATTCTATAGGCTAAGCAAGCAGCAGGAAGATTTGGTTGATGCATCTCTGTTCCCTTGCCATGGTTGGGGAAGGGAGGGAAGAAGCTGCCAGCTGCAGGACCTGGGGAAGCTCACTGCACCATCACAGTGATCTCCCTTGGGCTGTGAGGTTATCGTCTACTTTGCTGTTTGAAGTGTCCTTTAGACAGATGAGAAGCCAGCAGAGCTAAGTTACCGGCCATTAGACCTGTCTTGTAGCCAATATTTGTAAACCAATAGCCAATGCAATAAATCAGTAGCCAAGTGCTTGCAAAATACTGTTGTGTCTAAGTAGTTGGGTGGTTTTTTTCATCCAATTGCATGTGTGGATGTACGTAGTTACAGTTCCGGTGACTAAAACCCAGCCGCTTACCCATCTGTTGAGCATAAGAAGAGCTGACCAGTTCCCTCCATGCAGCACCACCTCGGCCCCTACCAGGAGGGGGACAGGCCTGCTCTCTCCTGGAGCGAGCCTGAGGTTGCATCCAACTGCAATGCAGCTGCCAGGGGTAAAGGGGATGGGAGGGGGGCAGACAGGGGCCCAGTTGCCCATTTCAGAGATGATACATTAATACAGGCTCAGCAGTCTGTGTGTGTCTCTTAGTTATCAAATACCCCCTCAATCCCAGGACTACTTCATGGGGGGTGGGAATTTGGACCTACAGCAAGCTTGGGGTCTCACCAGAGCAAGAACATTCACGTCAAGCAAGAACAGTCATGTCAAGCAAGAACAGTCATGTCAAGCAAGAATCAAGCCCTTCAAAAATTGCAGGAAACAATCTTGGCCCATTCTCAGGGAAAGCTGTAACACCCGCTTCACACACGAACCACCAGCTGTTTGCACAAAGGTTCTTATTAATACAGTGACCCTGCCCTCGGTCTCCCTTGCATCTCCACCAGCAGTTCCTCCGCCTCCCTGCGGTGGGGATGCATCCCTGGGCAGGAAAGCAAAGAGGTGGCGAGAGCCTCTCACCCAGCAGGGAAAGCTCCAGCACGGGCTGGCTTGAGGACCACTGCATGGCAGAGAGGACAGCTTCTACCCCCTTGGCCCTCTGTGCCCCCCATTCCACGACCAGCTGGAAACACAAGAAAAGGAGAAGATGTGGAAGCTGTTTCCCATTTCCTTCCCCTCCCCAGCACATGGCAGGCTGTGCTACCCTGTCCCTCACCTGCTGACACTATTGCCCCACACGATTGCCCCGTGAAGGCCACGGCACAGCCCAGGATGTGCCCGCTGGGCGCAGTGACGCCTGTTGGTGAAGGGGACATGCGGGGAGCATTACAAGCGGGAGCCCCACTGCCGCATGCTTCTTTCTCTGGGAGAAAATGGCGACACCGCAGCTGCAAAATGTGCTGACCTCAGCAGCGGGTCAGGGCCCGGAGGGGTCCCCCCTCCCCGGCACAAGGAGCCCTTAGCGGTAAAGGCACTGCTGCCATTGTGCGGCAGGATTGGATGCTTCCATGTATTCATTTCGGTTTAATGAAGGCGCATTCCTCAGAGGAGAAATATTTACATTCAGCTTCCCAGGTGGTCACCTTCGCCCAGATGACACACAAACAGGCAGCCCCCCGCTCCTTTTTCCAATCCAAACCTCTTTAGAGGGCTCAGGGAGGAGGGGAGCAAGGGGAGGGGGGCTGCTGGGGGAGCAGAATAGAGAAGGGAACAAAATGCTAATAAATCAGCCAGCCAGCCCTTTTCCCCTCTCCTCTGTGGAGTCAATGGAAAGTGTCATTTCACATGCTAATCCCCCTCCGCTCTCTTCACAACACCTTTTCCGAAAAGTGTTTGGGAAAAGTCCTTGTGGCCCGTTTACAGCTCCCTGCCGCTTCGGATTCCTTCTTGTCTAAGGCCGCGGCCCCCGTGTGGGTCTCTCCCTCCAGCAGGGCTCCTTACAAAAAAATCTCAACAAAGACTTTGGAGTTCATCAGCCTCCCACTGAAATTCACAGCTGCTGAACAAACTAATCCCCTCTCTTGGCCTTTCTTCCTTTCAATGGGTTCTTGGCTTCAAAGACACTTTGGGAAAGGACTTTGTGGGGACTCACACTGCTCCCTCAATAGAAGTTAGTGCAAGCATTATCTTCAGAGCAAGTGGCTTTACAAACAAATACTGCCTAACAATCTCTGCCCCTCCAGCTCCCCCAAACACACACAAGCCTAGCCTGCAGACATGATGTTATCTGCAACAGGATTAGAGCTCTGCTCTCTGTGCCCAGGGATCCTTTCCTACCGCCCCCCCAATTCTTTGTCAACCCAAAGGCCGCCTCACCCAACAGAAAACGCTTGCCCTGTCGAGCGGCGCAGGGATGCTGTGGTAGCATGTGCCCACATACGAGGAGGCAATGCCGAGCAGCCGCTGTCCGTAGACCAGAAACTTGTTACCAGCCAGCAGAAATAGTGCTATAAATGGAGGAGCGCTTTCCAGTGGGGCTTGCGAGGACACATACCACACCAGGGCCACAGAGACGGGGCTTCCGCCACAAGCCCCTCAAAGAGCCTCGAGTGGGTCACCCCACTTCCCCCTGCCTGGTTTCCCTACCAAGAGTTTTAGGGACAGTGCTCGCTGGGGTAAACCTGAAGCAAAACTGAGCAACAGTGGGACAAAGGGGCAAGCAGGAAGGACTCGCAGCAAAGGCAGGATAAATAGCCAGTCTCTGCATGAGTCCATGGGTAGCGGGAGCTGTGCGTGCCGGAGGGAACTGAAGTCAAATGCATCTGAGAAATACATGGAAAATCCGTGCTTATTTCTCAGTGGTATAAGCGGCCTGAGTTAAAGAAAGAGAGGGGCTGGACTGCACAGGGTACTATAACTGGATCCAGAAAGGCAGAATCTAAGAAATACCAGGCTTGTTAAATGATCTTAGAAAGCTAGGACTTTCCTTATATGCTCGTTAAGCAAATGTATGCCTCCGGGGCTACCTGCTTACTCATACAGCATGAGAAGGGGTCGTAACACAAGTGCTGCCTTTGAAAACCAGCTTGCATCTCCCTAATGGGGGACGGCTGGGAGGCCAGACTGGTTGCTAACTGCTCCCAGACCAGGCTGCAAAAGCTCTGCAAGACTCCCTTAAACTTGGTGTTTGCCAGCAGCAGAACTAACAAAGGCTGGTTTTGCCTGAACGCGTGTGCTGTGTCCGTAACACCCCAGAACCCTCATAAACCCTGGTCCCTTCCCAGCAACAGCCCTTCAGATCTTCCCCATCCAAACAATCTCTCTCAGCCTTTACTTCCTCCCAAGTCCTCCAACCACAAGCCAAGTAATAATAAATAATAATAATAATAATAAAACCACAGTCCTGCATATTTCAGAGTTTCATGTGTGTTGACTGGCTGGCCTGTACATATATACTGGCTAGCCAGCTGACAGCAAATGGAAAACAGAAATTTTTTGAGATCACATCAGTCTTTTTGCAGAAGCTAGTTTGGTTCCCCCTCAACTTTATCTCAGTACAGATGTTTCACTTCACTCTTACCTCCTTAAAAGCTTAACTGAAATCAGCCAACAGATTCAGAAGTTATTAACTAATGGTAAGAACCGACAGTTCAATGGTATAAATCTGATTTCCACACAGCTCAGATCCTCATCCTAGTTTAAGTGGCATGGCTTCACTGGTATAACACTGATTTCCAACAGGAGAGGATCTCATCAAGGGCTCTGTGTTTACTTACTGACATACTTGCGACTCCCGATATCAAGTGTAAAATCCCCAACACTGCTGTGATTCCCCAAGAGAACCTCAGCCATCCTGGGGACCTTCTTGTGTCTGATGCAGATGAACAGTCACAACTGAGGCGGGTGATCTGGAGAAGATCAGTTCTCTGACCCTGCAGCCTTAGGGAGTGGGTAAGGCCTGAGATCTCACCACACCAGGACGGTTGCTGCCCACACCAGCAGAGCCCAGAATCTGGTTTGCCCCACACCGTTCTCGATTGCCCCCCTCACCAAAGCTGAGAACTCCGCTCTCAGTGGGTGGCCCTGCAGACTGAGGGAAGTCCCCTGTAGCCAGAGGTGACAAGCCTATGAAAAAAAGCTAGCAGCATCACAAAACACAGCTTTTATTTCACTGTTCTGTAATCTCTCAGTGCATCAAACCGCAGCAATAGAAACAACACAGCAGCAACAAGGAGGCACTTTGACCTGGAAAGGAGAGAATGAGACGTGTCCTCTCCCTCCCTTCTCTGATTCTCCTCCCTCCTAAGTCTCATGGTAGAGCAGGCTGATTTGTGTAAGTCACTGAACCACAGGCCCACGATGGCATTATCACTCAAGCAGCAAGCAGAGGAAGCAGGGCTGGCTGCAGCCAAATGTTGGGAAGAAGCCTTGCTCCCAGCTAGGGCCCAATGGTTATGCTGCCTGGTTGGCATGAAAGAGGTTGAGAGAGAGGAAGGCAAGGAGGGAGGAAGGGAGGGAGGGAAAGACACACACACACCACACAGATATGCCCTAAAATCCCATCTGCCGTCCCAGACTTCTTCCCCCAGGACAGATATGTTTCATTCATCTGTTTTACCGCAGAGGAAATGCCACAGTGATGAAAAGCCTCAGCACAGCCATATCTCGAGACCTGACAGCATCACCTCCTGCAGCATACTCCTACCACCATAGTGCCAAGGGGCCTTTGAGAACCACCTTTGCATGTATCAGTTACTGTAGGCAGAATGAACGCCTACAATTGCACCACGCTTGGAGCAATGAGCTGTCTCCCCCTGCTCAAGTCTGGGGTGGTCAGAGTAGCTCAAGGGGATTCTTTATGGGACCTGAACAATCCCTGCTGCTTTTAAAGCCCCTAGACTGTCTGAAAAGCCCGATGTAGGAAGCCTTTAGATAACACCAGTGGGCAAAAGGCCAACTGTGCTAACATAAAGGAAGTGAAAAAGGCCAGGAGCCAGAGAGAGCGGCTTTTAGCCCAAAACCAGGATGCGACCGGCTCTGGGGAGCAGCGCACAGAGCAGTTCAACCTGCTAGCGTTTCTGAATGGGAGACTCCCAGGAGTTGGAAGGGGGAATCAGCCCTGGGCCTGAAACATAAAGGGCTCAAGCCCACAGCTTATGGGGGAAAAGCTATAAAGGAAGGGGGATAGAGGGTAAACAGGAGACTTGACTATGAAAAGAGAGGGCTGGGTGAAGAAGAGAGAGAGAACCAAAGCTAGCCCAGAGCAGGCTGGTAGTTAGCCCTAGTTGTAGCAGGATATGGGTGCAGGGCGGTGAGAGTGCGAGTCAAGGATGAGAATGAAGAGAAAGGAGGAACCAGAGGAGAGATCCTCACTGCAGCCCAACAGAGCCGGGACACCCCAGCTTAGGTCCCAAGGGAGCCCAGCTATCACTCAGGCAGTTTACACTGCAGCAGGGAAGAGCGAGGCTCTTCTGTCTGGTGGCGCCGCAGGTGCCAGCCCTGTTTGTGTCCTAAAAAAAAATAAAGCAACGTCAACCTGGGAGGGAAGGAGTTTCCCCTTTGTGCCAGGGATACAGGGAAGAGGGAGGATCTCTGTGCAACCTGGACAGCCTGAAATTGCGATCCCTGGGCTGGGAAGTGGCCTCGGGGTAGTAAGAAAGAAGAGAGAGAAAGAACAGCTTCCAGAGCCCCAGACACCAGTGGGCTGTCTGGAGAGTGGATGGGGCCAGGCGTGCTGGCCCAGCACAGTTCCGGGCACTGGCACAGACTTATTTCTCCAGAGTCAGAAGGAGAGTCCACAACCTGCAGTACATCAACAGGTGAGGGAGTCCACCAGCTCTCAGTGTGCGCTGTTCCAGCTGCTCCACACTTTACACGTTCAGCTTGCCAGCAATGGTCATGAGGACTTTCAGGATGGGCATGAAACCAGACACCTCACTGAAACTGCTGCTGCTCACCACTTGGGTGTGAACCAGGAGACCCTGCTGGTAGTTCCTAGCCTCAATGCAGCGGGCAATTTCATGGAGACCCATGAGGATGGTTGGAGAGAGCTGTGGGGAGGGAACAGAAAATGAGTCAGCATGCTCAGCACTGTAACACAGGCCCCCCTCCCTCCACACCCTTCCCTCCTGTTCTCCACCTCATCCTCACCAAACAGCACCTACACAGTCAAGCACTGGCAGGAAGGATAGCCTGCTTCCTCCCTCAGTTTCTCAGCCTACAACAAACATTCATTTAATGCCCAGGCTGGGTTACAGTGAATGCAGGTCCTAAGTAATGACATTTCAGCATTAACTGAATATCTGATGTATCTGAGGAGGTCAAAGGTCCATCTAGCATAGAATCCCATCTCTGTTCAGGCCTAATATGGACACTCAGGGAAAGGGTGTATGTTAAAAGGATTCTTCCCTTGATAGCTATCCCTCCAGCAATTTGCATCAGCAGTTTCAGAGTTTTCCAAGCGAGAGGTTACACTAGGTTCACGCTTAACACCAATTGCCCCTTCCCATCTGGAACCTGCCTATATGCCAGTATACTTCCTGGGGGTAAAAGCACCCTGCAAATACCTCCCCAGCTTTTCCTTACACTATGTCTGGGCCAAGGTTAAGGAAGAAGAGATAAGGCTGGCTGGATTCAAGGTGCGTTATAAAGTTTGGCAATCCCCTAGCTTTCTCAAGAGGATATGTGCTGGTAACACTGGGACAGACACAACCAGTGCAAAGGTGGGATCAGGAACCCGGCTGGATCACAGGGGATGGTGGCATCTACTCACCGCCTGCTCACGGAGCTTCTCATACAAACACTCCAGCCGCTGCAATGCATCCTCCAGCTTCCTTCGGGTTTTCTGAAGTGAAACAGGTATTGCTAGCTCTGCCACAGCTTCAAAGCCACCTCTCCCAGAACCAAGTTGTTCTCGCTCAGTCCCTCCCCTCCTCTGTTCTTCCCACAGCACCTTACAATTCAGCTGCATCTCAGCCTCTGCCAGCCAGGGACTGTGATACAAGCCAGCCATGCCCTCACTGTGCACATACACATGCACACGTTCTCTCCCCAAGATGGGAAGATGGATTTGCCCCTTTTCCCATCTCCCAGCCTAAGCGTTCCTCCCTTCTGCCAGTGCTTGCAGACCACAGGACAGAATGACTACTTCCAAAGACTGAGAAACATCCACTAGTTGATCCACAGGGCATTCAGACAGCCTCACCCTGGCTGACCTAAGCAACAGCTTCTTCCTGGTCTTGAGGAAAAGGGAATTATCCTTCCCACTCTAGGTAACCACCAAGGAAAGGGCCTGAGTACTGAAGCTCTGGTGGGACTGACCCCATTAACCCCGCCTTGAATAATCCACTCACAGGTAAATTATACCGTGGATAGAAATGCCTGGCTCTGGGCAACACTGGGACAGGCCTAGCAGCCTTAGGAGCTCAGGTGCATTGCACTGCTGTACCAACCCAGCTATTCAACCTCCATGTAAACCGAGTGCTTAAGCCCAAACCAACAGGCCTTTCTGTCCATAGAGGGAACCTTTAGGTTATCTCCCAGAAATTGCTACACTGCACTCTCAGAAAGCACAGAGCAAACATGCCAAAGCTGCTGCTACACACAAATTGTCTGACTCTGGGATAGCAGTTTGGGCTCAGTGCTCGTCCCAACACCCACTAAGCAGAGGTATTCCGGAAGGCTTCATGGTGCCCCCAAGCTCTGGGAAGACTAACATGATGCTGCAAACACTGCTTTTCTGCTTCCAGACAGTCTGGCCTGATACATTCACACAACGTGACATGTAGGCCAACAGTCTTCCAGCAACCAGGGTGGAGAAATTACAGTGACTCGGACACAAAGATTGTCTGGCTTTCTCTTCCAGCCAGGATCTCTCAGCCTTTCCCTCTAAGCTCTGAGGATAGCTGGTAATACCAGCTCTGCAGGAACTATCTCCAGATCAAGTCAGTGAAAAAGGAAGCTGAATTAGCTGGGTCATTTTTTCTACTTTCCTCAGAGAAAAGAGCCAGGAGGACAGAACCATTGCTCTAGAGGGGCAATGAGAAGCAGTGGATAAATGCTAGAGAATGCATCTCAGTTCCCAAGAGATGGACAAGCCTACGGCCTAAAAGAAGGAGGCAGATGGAGATTAACTTGGTTATAGGGACAAGACTCTTCCTCTCTTTTCCCAACCAAAAGGAGGAAGCAGCAGTCAAACATCTATGAGGGCAAAAAAGCCAAAGATCAGAGAAGGGAGGACTTACTGGATCAGTGGCGACAGCAGAGCAGCGTTGCACCAACCCTTCAAATGTGGCCTTCAGAGCCTGGTGCTCAGGGGGCACCTCCTTCCTCTCAACCTTCTCCATGGGTAGCTGGTGATACTGACAGAGAGAGAAGCAGCTGAATAAATGCAACAGGAGCATGAAAGGCTGGAGCACGTAGAATCCCCTCCTGCAACTATGAACAGAAAGAATTTCACCCCTTTGCAAACCCTGAAAATACCTGAAAGCAGAGTTAGACTGACATCTTCAGACTGTGGTATAGCTTCAGGCCTCTGTGGATTCCCAACTCCCAGCAGGCTGACAGCCTGCCTGGCCTCCCTCCCTCTCTCCCAGCCATACTCAGGTGTCATTTTCCACCCTGGCAATTCCTCTAACACTCAGGCAGAGATGTCTTACAAGGGCTAGGGAGCAACATAAACCCTGCAGCTGCCAAGTAATAAGAATCTCAAAGGCTGAGTTGTTTTTCTACTTGACAAGGAGCTGGTGGCTGGGAAATGCCCCACTTTCCCTGGGTACCTGTAGGCTGCCTTCCTTGGGTGCTCCTGGGGGTGACTGGCCAGATTCTTGCAACCTGGACAGCTGAGGATGGATCCCTTGGGGCTCAGCGGGCAAGCTCATTACTGGAGCTGTGATGGGGGCTGGAGGAGTAAATTTCTCGGGCAACTGTCAGCAAAAGGAAAGAAAAGAAAATTAAAAAAAAAATCAAGAAAACCAAGTCCAAGGAAGGAGGGCTGGTTACACTCTCCGCAGTCAAATTCAACTTCCTTTCTAACTTGCAGAATGCCCAGTTCTCAAGACGATGTGTAACACAACCCTGTTCTTTCAGCCCCCTGACACAGAGCGTGGGGCCCTTCCTCTTGCATCCTAGATGAACAGTCAAAGCGACAGCAAGAAAACTCCTCTGGAATTGTTCAATCAAACAGATCCGTTGCCCCTGAAAGCACTGGTCCTCAGAAAGCTGCCTTGGCTCTGCGACGGCACGAGTCCTGAATGTAGAGATTAGCAGCAGTAAAGTGTCCAACAGAGCAAGTGTTGGGGAAAATCCCACGACATGGGGGAAGAATCCTCTTGCAAACACTTCATCGTGCCCCTGCTAAGCCAGAGAGTCAGGATAGATTCGCTCTGACGGGGCTAGATCAAAAGGAGATGGCTTTAACAAGAGGCTAATCCTGTTGTAGTGAGCACAGCCTGAAGCAGGTTCCCAGCTATGCTGCCAGAAAAAGGGCGAGAAGTCTGTTCCAAGCTAAAGAAGAGGAGTGGGGGGTGGGAATGGTGCCAAAGAAGCTTCTCATCACACCTGCCAGCAGGCAGCAGTGATAGAAATGGGGTACTGAGAGCATCTGTTGCAAAAGAGCTTAGCTCACAGGTCCTCCAGTGCAATCACTACAAGGCAGAGAGCAGCAGGGCCAACGTGGCAGGCAGCTCACAGCTACACCTGTCCCAACTTCTTTCAGAAGCATCTTACCAGTTGGTATCAGCATCTGAGGAAAATCACTGCGTCTCACTGTGCTGAGGGGAAATGCTGCCCCCAACTGTCAGGTGTGAAGTGAGCGTGATCTCCCCAGCCACTATCAAAAAAGGTATGTGGGCCAGGGGCTAAGATTAAATCCTTATTTCTAGCAACAAGTGACTATAGTCAGCCTGGGAAGTACTGACAGAGGATGCAGCATCACAGATGATAACCATGTTCCAAAACAGCCACCCTGGAGAATGGCATGCGAGTTTCGATGGCAAAGGGTCAAGATGCCTTAGACTCCAGTCCTATGCATGTAATGCAGAAGTAGACAGACCAACATGGAATGAGACCTGCTGAGTGAGACAGGGAGCATTTATAGGAATGGATCTGTTGCATGGAGCTCGCTGGCTAAAAGACAACCAACACACGTTGCAGCTGAAAGCTTACCTTTTTCTTTTGAAGGCCTCCTCTTACAGCAGAGGGATCAGTCCAAGATTCCTGAGCTGCCAGGAGAGAGAACAAGACACAAATGTCAGACTTTGAGAAGGTGGCCACAGCAGCAATTCATGATTGCTTGAATAGTTTGGAACTTCCCTCAGCGAAAGGGCCCATGGCTCCAATTCCCCCATCACTGCACCTTCAGTTCATTTCAACCGAGGAATTTCAGACCCAGCTCACAGGCCCAAGAACTGCTCTTGCTTCCCTTTCTCTTTCTTAATTACATTCTTAGCATCCGAGTACGTGCACAGGCTTCACGAGGTTATGTCTGATCAGATTGAACTGGCGCACACCCACTCCCACACAGAAAGCTTTTTCGCAGCTACCTGAAGCTTTCCACATTCTGCACAGGCTGCGGAAGTCAGCCTCAGAGTCAGGACTGAACCTTGGTGGGGACCTGCATGTGTGTGCCCATCAGGGTTCAGGGAGCTCCTGAGGTTCCCCAAACAGAGAATCTAGCGCTGTGATACCACGGCGAGGGCTATGTTATGGGTGAGAGCGGGCTTCTCACCAACACTCGCAGGAGTGCCTCATGGTGGCAGTCCACAGCAATGCAGGTTGCTGTGATAAAGGAGGGAGAAGTTAGGGGTGGGTTGAAATTTTCCCCTTCCAAAACAATGTTCAGAACCAAAGCTTAGCAAAATTTGCTGGCTTTCCAACTAGAAGGGAATAAACTTAACCAGTAAATGCCTTGGGAGCAGAGGGGTGTCTCAGCAGATGCTTCTGTGGTACCTAGCCTCTAACCTCACTCCAGGTAATTAAAAATCCATCAGACAACATGACATCAAAAGACTTGTGATCACACTTCATTCTGCGAAGGTCAAATTCCAACTACCTTGTCTGCTGCTGTCCTGTAAGGGTACCTGCATCTCTAGACAAAACCCCAGTGCTTCTTTTGTCACCCCCCAGTATTAATAACCTCAAGCCCATGAGACAGGAATAATCTGTGAGAAAGTAGCATAATTCTAAGGGGCAATATCAGAATTGCTGGAGCTCAGTGCAACACTTAATGAGCCACTGATCCTGAACTGAGCTTTAAAAATCACAGGGGAAAGATGCAAAAGGTGCTTCATTACTTTAATTACCTTTATTATTAAAATTCTGGCAGCCTCTTTTTGCCCTCCCTTTTCCCATGATTTCAAGACTCACTCTCTGATGAGTTTGGATCAGTAGTTTAATTAAGTTGGCACTTACTTCTAGCTTGGGGATTCTGTGCCCTAGAACTCTGCTGGCCCCCACCGAGCCTGTGGACTAGCAGTCCTTGGCACTATTCCAACCCAGTGGCACTCTGAATCCTCACAGGAAACAGCTATTTAAATTATAGCCTTCAAGCCAGGCACTTAATCATCAGACATGAGACAGCAGGACCCTGCTGCATTTTGCTGGGATGAAACTCTGACTATCTTGCCTATGCTACTCGTGAAATAGGATTTCTCACCAACCCTGAAAGGAGTGCCCCACGGCGGCAGCCTCCAGCAATGCCTGTCCTAGAAAAAACAAGACCATCACAGGCTGGAGTCAGGGATTATACTGGCCATAAAGGAGATCAGCCAACATGCTGCTGTCGTTCACCCTGTCCCTAACACTCCCCAGGAGGGTGGGATTTCTACAAGTGGAGATCTCTCTTCATTGCACTAGTGAGAATGTGTTCATGAGCTGTTCAGATCATGTTCAAGAATTTCCAAAGCAAGCAAGTTTGGCCAGTCAGATTGAGTGATCTTACAGTCCCTTTCCAGGCTAAAGAAAAGTACCCATCAAAACCAGAACAATAACAGCAGGCAAGAAAGCACTCTCAAGGAAGCCCGTTTGCACTACTGATCTGGGCCTGCCATATGCTGCCATTAAAACGGGGTAAATGCTGCCAGGAGAAGGGAACTTCCCAGCAGTGAATTCCCACAGGGCATCTTCAGCCTGAGGAAGTGATTGAAATCCTTGCCATGGAATCATCTTTCCTTTAACAGGGAAACACTGGGGTCTTTTGTTTCTCTGCCGAAGGGACAACTCCCTTTCTAGAGTCCCACTCCACACAGCAAGGCTTGCTTGGTGGTTTAAGTGGCTACTGAGTACTCGGATTTCCTAAATAAAGCTGAGACTCCCTAGATAGTCTTTTGTGCCTGGCAGACGGTCTTTAGTGCAAGCAGCAGTCACTGCGCAGAGACAGCCCACTAAGTCATTGAGCCTCACCCCACTGACAATGTGGACTGGAAGATACCTAGTCTTCATCATCAGTGAATCCCAAGGGGAGAAATCAGTACAAAGCATGAGTCAGAAAACCTCTACGGTCCAAACTCTCCTCAGCAGATGGACTGAGATTCAAAACCAAACCTTGCCCTGTAACTAAAAGCCAAAAGAGCTTTCCGGTTCCCTTTGGAATAGAGCCCCCAAATTCTGCTTGGGAAGCTCTGCTCCACCACTGCTCATGCTGGCACCCACCTCTTCCAAACCACCCGGGGAAAGCACAAGCAAAGCCATGCATAAGGCACCATACATAAGGCTGCGATTGTAACAGGGAGAAAACAAGAGATGAGTTACAACCACTGGCCTGTTCCTTGCCTAGAGAACCAAGAAAGGAAAAGGGGCTGCTTCCCTGTCCTGCTGCCCCAGCAACTGCCTGAAGAGACACAGAGACTGAGAATGCTCTAATTCCTCCAGGACTGGAGGAAAGTAGAGAAGGAAGAAGCTGGAGCGCCTGCTTTCTGTACCCAAAATCATCAGTAAGAGCACAGTGCTTTCATTTCACTTCCAACATCCCCAGCTGTCACTTGCTAGTCCTCAGGACAAGTATGTCCACTACCCCAGCTGCATAGCTCCCCAGGCATGCAAGGAAACAACAAATAGCAATGAGCATGCACACACAGTAAAACGTGCGCACACACCCCACATTTCACTGGAAGCAGCAACATTGCCTCCCCCACAGGTCTGGAGGCTTCTCTGGGTACTACCTGCATGATCCATGTCGGGATCTAGCCAAGGGAAGAAACCTGAAAATCAAGGCAAGGTGGGAGAGTCATCATCACCAACAGCTTTTACTCAGTGAGTAATGTCCCTGGACTACTATCCCTGATAGCTTTTCAGAAGGAATTTGTCCAGCCTTAGCTCAGAGCCTTTCTGTGTAATCCCCACAGGCTTCACACAATGGGATTTGCTATCCTTGGTTAAACACGGCTCAGCAAAGGATTCCAGGTAGAGGCAAACCTCAAAGCCTCAGTTCCTTCACTCTCAGAATACTTATGGCTTGGAGAAGAACCGCTCAAAAACCTAAGGATTGTCAGCCTTGTTGTTAGGGATCTCCACAGCCGGGCTAAACCTGTCCTGTGAGACAGCAAAGAATTAACAAGCACCAGATGTGGTGATGTTGTGGGAAATACAAAAAGGGAATGCCCATCCACTGGGAACTAGGTCCAACAACACTTTCCTTTTCTTCATCATGCTAGGAAGGACTTCACAGTACTTGCAGGCTGGGCTGGATTCAAACTACAGACCCAGAGGGGAAAGGCTCCAGGTCTAGAGCACTGCACAGAGGAATCCAGAAGGCAAGCACTTTATAGCAACAGGAAAAAAACGGGGAGAACTAGAACACAGCAGACAGAGGAATTTTATCCTGAAGCTAAGCAAGGGGTATCCCATGGACAGAGAAGCAGCACCCTGCTCTCCCAGCACGTCAAATGCACTTCTTGTGTAAGTTACATAAGCAGGGTTGAGATCAGCAAGCCTTCCAGCAGGCATTCCCTGGGACCACCACCCTTTCAGTCAGAGCAGATGCCTCTGGAGTGGATGCCTACTCAGGGTGCACTGGGGACCTGAAGAGACAGCATCTTGTAACCACAACCTGGGGGACAAAGCAGCTGAACAGGCTGAATGAAACTGTCATCATTGCTGTATTTCACCACCACAGCAAGACTCAGCACAATGTGCCTGTAAGGTTAGCCTCAGCACCACATCCAGCCTTTATGGTGACAGACCAGACCTCAGAAGGTCCATGTCCATTATGTACTGCAAACCCCGTCCAGGAGTGTCCTGGACACACGAGTCACACAAGCAGTACTTACCTGTGGGAGGAGGAGGAATGCTGGCTGCTGGCAGGGGCTTAGTAGATGGAGCTCCAGGACCTCCCTGAGGGTAACCCATGTTCATGGGACAGTTGAAAGGTGCTGAAGAGAAACCTAGAGGAGACTGGCTTGCCAAAGGGAGAGGACAAGCTGCAGGAAACTGAGATGATGGGACTGAGGCTGGAGCGAAGAGGGCAGGTCGGGGTGGTGGAACACCAGGAGATGTCATGGGCATGGACTGTCCTGGCAGAGAAGGCTGGCTGGGGAAGGGAACAGGACCAATAGGTCTAACTCCTGCTGGTCCAACTCCTGCTTCTCCGAATGGCTGAGACTGTGACACAGCTACAAATGAGAAAGAGAGTGTATCAGCATCACTTGTTTCATGTGCAAACTACTCCTGATGCTCTCCTTCATGCTAGTAAGTCTGCCCTTCTCCAAGCCATACCCTAGAATATCCATGCTAGGTGTATCCCCCCATAACCCAAGCTACATCAGTCAAACTCTGCCACAAAGTTAGCTGTGGCTTCTCCACCCCTATATATGCTTAGTATCAGTGAACGTGCAGCAACAGCTGCTAGAACTAGATGTGTCAGAAGCACTGAAAAGCCTCTCAGACAGCTGACTTGTTCTTTGCAAGTACAATAGGCCTGTGAGGAAGAAAGTAGAGCAGCCATCCATGTTGAAGGCTTTAGTCCAAGAAAACCTGGAGAATGGTTACGACTATCAGACAATGCTTACCTGGCCCTGAAACAGTTGCTGGAACCAAGCCCAAGTTGTACTGTGGGTATGGGGGCCCTCTGGAATAGACACTTGTTTGTGGGCCCGTGCTGGCCTGGGGAGAGGCAACGTGGTGAGGTGTCATAGACATCGCTGGCACTGGCTGAGGCATGAAGAGGGAAGGCACTGAAGACTGAGAAGGTGCTGAAGGGGCAAATGATGACTGATAGTTGGGCTGCAATTAAAAAACAAAGAACTTGCAAATGGCTGACACGGTCATGTGCATACACACACAAGCAGATGCACTTTCTATCCCTGTCACTTCTCAGGCAAGAGAAGATGATGCTGCTGTCAGTGCCCTGGATGGATTGGATCAAAGGCCTTTCCCACCACATAACTTGCTCAACAAGCTGGGCACCACACTTCAGAGTACTCTCCGGCTCTCAGAAGAATTAGTCTTCAGGAGCCAGTTCCCATACAGTGACTTCCTGGAAGCACAACCAGAGGAAATAATGAAGGGACAATAATAAAGTAATAGAGGCTGGAAGCAAAACTTCCTGAACAGTCTTCTTGTGCAAGAACTGAGATGAAGCCATACTACACTAATTTTACTGAGATATGAGGGTGAGATGGGCATAGGAGAGTGAACCACAGCCCCCTTTTCCCTCAGTATGTGAGACCTCAGTGGATCACTGCACCTGTAAGTCTCCTCCAGTGACTGCATGTGGGACAGGGCTTTGTGAAAAGATGCCAGACAGCCTACTTTTGGATTATCACAGAGCTTGTGTTTGCTCCAGTGAAGGACATCACTCATGAGTTCCTCATGCCTGCAATCTGCATCATCTCATATTACTTCATGTGCCTTCCACAACCCGGTAGCCTTCCTCCCTCTCCCCAAGCCATGAATACCTGAGTTTAAGGCCTACCTTCTCTGGATGTCTGGGACCCGTTTTGTGGGCTGCTCCTTCAGGGGCGGAACCACCCTTGGCTGCTGGAGATGTGTGTTTAATGACACCTACATTGACACGAGTGTAGGGAAAAGGGGGTGGCTGCTGATCACCCACATTCTCTCCTTGAGCATGGAAGAGCCGGTCTCGGAGCTGTTCAATCAGGAGCTGAAACAAACTATGCTTTAGGAGAAGTGTCTTGGGAGTCTCAGATGGAAGGTGCTGGGGAGGCATTCAAAGCAGACCCTGACCCAAAGCACTGAGCATCACCCTGCAAAACTAACCATTTCCCCAATAGCCACCAGGAAAAAAAAAAAAAACTGTAAGTGACAATCTGGGACATCACCTGCCATATTCCCAGGCAGATGAAGTCTCACCGATCCTTCCTCCAGTCTTTAGAGTATTCCCTCACCAACCCCTACCCACATTTGGGCACTAGACAGATTTGTTTCAAACTACAAGGTGACCTCCCCATTCCCTTCCTCTACCAGCTAGTTTCAGGAATAGATGCAGCTTCCCTGGGGAGCTGCTTCCCAGCGTTGTTCTCCAGGAACCATTTTACAGTTCTATAAGCTCCCTTCCTTTTCCCTGAATCAAAGGCACTACAAAGAAAAAGCAAATGAAGACAAAAGCTGTGTGCTACAAAAACCCCCACACCTCTACTCTCAAGTTACCATTCAAGTTACCACAATTATGGTGAAACCTTAAGTCCTGAGGCATGTCAAAACCCAAGCTCGCTCTCACACAAAGTATCATTTTTCCTCATATGCTACTCTTTCCCACAACAACCCGTTTCTCACTCACCTCTTTAGAGCTGCTGGGTAGGTAATTCATTGCGGCTGCCAAGCATCCTTGTGATGCCAGGAGACTGGCATATTGGGTGATTCGTTCTGCCAAGACCGGGCCTGGCGCTGGTCCTGCTGTGCCTCGGAGCATCTCAATGGACCTGCTCAGCACCATCACCTTCTCTATGAGATCCTGAATAAGCCAGGGGGAGGGAAGAAATAGACCACTCAGAATCTGACTTGCTTTACTGGTCCATCTCATGCTGAGACAATACCAGATGGCTCTCCCCACTTTCAGCTGACATCGGGTCCAACGTGAACAGAAGTTACTCCACTCTGCACCAGATACTATCACTGATGACCATTTCCTCAGGTGCACTCCGTGGAGAAAAAACAGGAACCAGGAAGCAAACCCCGACACCGCTACTTTTATGGTAAGGGAAAAAAGAAAATCAGAAGCCACAAGGACATTTCAATCAACTGTGATCTTTTTACTAGGAAGATTACTACTGTAGCTCTAGGAGTTACAAGCTATCAGCTTGGAAGAGGAAGGATTAAAACCATACCAGGAGAAATTCACTAGGAAAAACTACTGCTGACAAACAGACCAGAAGGTTTTTAGTTATTCAAAGCTCCTTCAACTCCTAGAAATCAAATTAATGTTTATAGCTGTAGCATGATACATGCATCACTGGCTGATAACTGATAACTGGGAGAAGGCCAGTTTCAAACAAAACCAGGAATGCTGAAGATGCCTTTTTGTTGCTGTTATTTACTAGTGGGGTTGCAAAACCAGGGAACTCTGTAGCAGAGGGCATTATCGGCAGATATCTGAGTGGAAGAATTGTCTGGTTCATTCTAGCAAGTGATGGACACAACAGGGGTTAGTGACTTAGCTAGGACTTATTTAAGTGTAACAGGTAGGTAACAACACTAACTTAGAAGCCCTGATTCATCTGCAAGCTGTTACTTCCCATACATGATCATTCTACTTGTAGCGGGAATAATACAGTCTAGACTTTATTTTATTTTGCCAGAGGCTGTTCTGAAGGTACAGCCAGATAACTGGAGCATTACAGTTAGACGTGATAAGCACAGCAGCAAATGTACTCCCAGGCAACTACCAGTAGGGAAACAGGAACAGTCTAAACTTCCCTGACTAAAAGGAAGCTCAGAGATGACATCAGTATACAAAGACAGGCAGGTAGGCCATAACTCCTGTCCATGGCTGCGTTTACGTGCAGTGTAATCAGTACTCTCTAAATACACAAACCCTTAACGTTTAAGAGTGCAAGCCTCCTTTAGATGTAAGCCCATAATCCAGGCTAGAAGGAGATACCTTGGTGACTACGAACTGGTCTCCACTGTTTGCTGGAAGCCAGATACTCTGTTTGACGGGATAATGCAAACAGATCAGGGCTACCAGACTGGCCTAAAGAGGAGTCAAACCAACATTATAGCACCTGTACCTGCAGGGCAAGGGGTGACGAAGTCTCATGGTTTTTTACCCAGCATTCCACCAACCTCTCCACATTGCCTGATGAGATATAGCAGAGGCAGGCATCATTGGACAGGGCTGCATCTCCCTCCAACTCTAGCCGGGCACCCAGCATGTCTAGAGAGGAAGAAATACAGCCAACATTTAACACGCTCTCTTTTTGAAGAGCTCATTAGCCCCAGTGCTCATCTCTTAGCAATCCTACTCTGGCTTGGCATGAAAAGGTGTTGACAGCTTTGGACCTGCACCTAATTAGAATCATAGAATCATTTAGGTTGGAAAAGACTTTTAAGATCATCAAGTCCAACCGTAAACTTAACACTGCCAAGTCCCACTAAACCACGTTCTCTAAGTGCCACATCTACAGGTCTTTTAAATACCTCCAGGGATGGTGAGTCAACCACTTCCCTGGGCAGCCTCTTCCAATGCTTGATAACCCTTTAAGTGAAGAAATTTTTCCTAATATTCTATCTAAACCTCCCCTGGCGCAACTTGAGGCCGTTTCCTCTCATCCTATCACTTGCTACTTGGGAAAAGAGACGGACACCCACCTCGCTACAACCTCCTTTCAGGTAGTTGTAGAAAGTGATAAGGTTTCCCCTCAGCCTCCTTTTCTCCAGACTAAACAACCCCAGTACCCTCAGCCGCTCCTTATACGATTTGCTCTCTAGACCCTTCACCAGCTTCGTTGTATAATTCTTGGATAACACAGAGAAATGGGCATCACTAAGGAATCCCAAAGCCAACTTGGTTGAAAAAAGAAGTATTTTTTTTATACATCTGCCAATTTTTGTATGTCTGCCCAGACATATAAGAGAAAGAAAAACCCTTAAAAATGACAGATTAATTCAGTGAAAAAATCCAACGCTTTTTTTTTCCAAAGAGGTGTGGGAATCTCCAGGCAACAGTAGTGTCCAGTACCAGGGACAGA
Source organism: Aptenodytes patagonicus (assembly GCF_965638725.1). Taxonomy (NCBI): domain Eukaryota; kingdom Metazoa; phylum Chordata; class Aves; order Sphenisciformes; family Spheniscidae; genus Aptenodytes; species Aptenodytes patagonicus. The sequence continues at coordinate 11,177,493 of NC_134953.1, read as the reverse complement.
TAGTAATCTGGTAGTTGTCAATGTTTAGCAAATGCTAGGAGGTAAAGGTGAGCTGGAGCTATCTCACTATCACCACCTCCACAGCCACTTTCCAACCCTACAATTTGGTCTGTAAAAGATATCATGTTTTCTTGCATTTCAAGGTGTGTCATCTTACTTGTATAAAGGGCTGGCATTTCTCCAACAGCACTTAGCTGTTCCCGCCAGCCAGGAGCTAGTTCCCAGCTACGCAGCATGAGTAACTTCATCAGATTCAGTCACTAGATTGCCCCCTAGCTCTGACTCTCAGAACAACCAGTTGCTGAGCATGTTGGACTATCAACAGGACTGAGGAAACTACTGAAGCCATCAAACGTTCATTAACCCCTGTTTCTGAGCTTAAAAGGAAGGGGAATGTGCTGGAAGGGGAAACCTCTTTCAGATGGAGTGAAGCCACCTGACCTTTTACTGTCAAGGAAATCCCTTTCTCCCAGGAATAAAATAATAAATATCACCCTCTTAGTGTCTCAGCCTAGTGCCTATCCTATTTTCTCCATGGCATTGGTAGAGGTGACAGGAAATATTAGCATATATAACTTTACACCATGATTCTCAGCTACAGTGTGCATCTATCATTCTCCTAACTCAACAGCCCACACTTATTAAATAAGTTCCAGCTAGCTGTAATGAGTAAGGAGTGCTTTCCTTCCTCAACTGTATCCACTTCTTTCTGTAAGCAGTCCAGAGGTGCCCTCCTCTAGGGGAAATCGTATCAAAACATAGTATGCTGCATACCACAGAGCTGGGTATAGTCCTCATGCTTTGAGTATGTTAACAAGATGGCCAGTGCCTCCTTCCAGCTCTGTAGATCACACGTGCAAACAATATCTTGCCAGTTCTGCTGCACAATGGAGGAAAGCAGCTGTAAGGGAAGCAGAAGGCCTGTCAGTCACTGAACACAAAGATAAGCTGACTGCTTAAGCAAGTGCATCCGCAGGGTAGCTCACTTTCAGGCACACTTCCCGCTATGCAGCAACTACCTCACTGTACATTAAGGTCCATCAATCCCAGCATCCCAATGTTAACAGCAGTTGGAACCCAATGCCTCTAAAGAAAGTAAAAAAGCCCAACAAAGCACTTAAGAGAATATGGAAACAGCCGCACCAGGCAAGACTAAAGATCTATCTAACACATATCCTGTTTCAGAGCAGCTAGTATCAATGACTGGCATATATAGTGTTAGGATATCCCAACCCCTGTTATGCTTCCCCATTTGTAAATTAATAAGCTAGGACCTTCCTAGCTGAGCTGTAAAGGGGCCGTATGCTCCACAGGTTACAAGCACGGGGAGCTGAGGCAGAAACCATTAGATTAAAAAAAAAAAAGGAACAGAAAACACAGACATTCTAGGTGGGCAACATGAAGTTGTCATAAAACTACGATAGATATTAGAGTAAATGTCAAGTCAAGAGGAGATGCACAGATTCTGCTGACATTCTATTTCCTGCCAAAGCATTTCCACATATATTCAGACAAACATCTGCCAAGATATCGCACACCTTCTCCTGCGCCGTGGGTACACAAAACTGTCACTTACCAGGGAGAGTTTTGTCTTCCGCTTGGCAAAGTAGCGCTTCTGGGTTTCCTTTAGGAGGTTCTCCCCACCAGCTATAGCTAAGATGATGGCATCAGCAAAGCGCTCTGCTCGCATGCACAGCTCCACTGCACCCTCAAAATTCCCCAGCAAAAGGGCTTGGCTGATGAGTCCATCCGTATCTACAGAGGTGAGAAGCAGAGTCAACCCATAGGGGCATCGTCCAGATGCATTGATGATGCTTGTTTTAAAGAGTAAAAAAAAATAACATATGGAAGCCCAGCTAGAAAAAAATTTGGAAACCCAAATCAGGTTTTGCACTTCAAAAAAACCACTGACTTGACTGTAAGTCTTCCATCATCTACAAGATTCTCCTATATTTTTAATGGGTCTTTTATCTGTGCAGAGTATTTCTCTGCACAATGCTGAGATATGCTGCATGACACTGAGAGGGGTCGTGTGTTTTAAAAGTATCTATCTGCTGGAGCGGACCAGATTCTTCCTGGTCTCTCTAATTTTCTGGTTTTCCCTCCTCTCCCCTTTTCCTAAGAGGGCAGAAACACACTTCATGTAACAGACCTTCTGTGACAGGAATCTCCAATGTGCTCATATTCTGTGGGATGAGGTTGTCAAAAAAGGCTGAAGAGGAGGAAACAGCAGCTACATCATCACTGGAATTTATCAAAAGCTGTGCAAAGAGTGCAAGAGGTTAATTAATTCATTGAACACACAGATCCTACCCAAAACAGTTTAGTGGATTACAGAGTGGGATGGGGCTGCTCCCCATTTGGCTGGGCATGCTCATATAAATCTGATTTCAACTTGGAAACCCATCATGCCTCCTGTCAGTGCTCTATCGACCTGCACAATTTCACCAGGGCAGCAACAAGAGCAATACTGCTATTGACAAAGCTTAGGATGGTATAAGACATGCAATGCCAACAGTATTGCTGGCCAGCGTTCATCAACTCAACTGCCAGCTCTTGAGCAAGCTGAACAATTTTGGATGGAAAAGGGACAAGCCCAGCAAGTGATATCTGTAACTAACAGGTAGGATCACAGCCATGCTTGGTGGTCGTCTATTGGAATGCAGGACACGATTGCTACCCCTAGAATATCTCAGCCAGTGTTTAAGGTTTGTGAAGAAGATTACTAATTTGAGGATAGCAGTTTTAGATACCTTAGAAGAGCAAAATTTACAGTGCATGGTGAACCAGGCCTTGGAAGGCATCTGAAGATGGACATCCCCAAATCATGTGAGAATACATTTCAAAGGATAAAGGTGAAAAGGAAAGAAATGCAAAAGAAATACCACAGCAGAAGCTTCACAGAGGAAATCCAAAACTGTAGCATAAAGTTAAGATGAGGTGAGGCTAATTCTGTCACTGAAGAAATCAGCACTGGTGAAGCAAGCCTTCTTGCAGTGTTCACAGATAGGAGTCCATCTTTCATCATTTGCTGATTTGTTTTAAAGGCAGAAGGGACTGCTATGATCATTTAGTCTGACCCTGTGAGGGTCGACAGGCCTGTGAACTGCCCTCTGCAATGCCTGCATTGAGCCCAACAACTTGTGGCTGGAATTAAACCTTGCTGTTCATTCTGCCCTCCACTGCTCTCCCAGGCTGGCTAGATGTACAGGACATACCTGATCTGGCTGTGCAGTGTTTGTCTCATCTGCCTCAGGAAGAGGCTGTTTATCTGGGATCCCATTACTCAAACATGAGGCGATCTAGAAAGTAACAGACATGCACAGAGTGAAGCCCCTGTCAAAGTTAAACACCCAGGCAGCAAAGCCACCAAGTGACTGGCAAGACCCAGACACAATTCCCCTGGCTCTTTCACCTGTTTGAAAAGTTCCACCTCTCCCTATTCCTGGCTGGCTGCCTATCAGAGGTTATTTATCCTTTTCAGAGCATTGTCCATGCTGCTGCAAGAGTTTCCTCCCCTGCAGCTCCATCAGTGCTATGCCAAACTGTCTTCATCTGTCACCTTCTTCCTGGCTGAGGAATCCCCTGAGATGCAGAGCGCTGGATGCTAGAAGAAGCTCTCACAACTCCGCTGTTGTTATACACTTCCCAGACACCAACAACTGGAAGCAAGATAACTGGGCTCAAGACCCCTTTGGTTTGATCCAGTACAGCTACAGTTATACCCTTACAAGTGCCCGTATTTCCTTTTTAATGGGGGGTACTTGAGGTGCCTCTCAGCTGAAATTTCATACGGTTTGGTCTTTTGTGTGCTGTCAGATCACTTACTCATTTCCGGTAGGGACCCTACAACTCTCCTGCAGCAGCTTTAGTCCTGTAAAGGTTTGTCTCTATTGGAAAGACCCTTTACCTTTTTTTGCAGTTCCTCTTTACTGTAGCCCAGCAGCTTGAGGAGTTTAGTCCTGGACTCCTGCTCCAGATTCACCTGAGTCCCAAAGGATATTAAAAAGACAAGAAAATATGTAAAATCCTAGACATCTACACACTGCCAACAGTTGGCTGCTTCTGGTAGCAGCAAAGTTTAGAGTTCAGTTTATAGATAAGGAACTCAACTATGACACATCCACCTAATGACTACTGTGGGAAAATCTATGGAATTTAAGTTATAATCATAACAAAAGGGTGAAATTCAAGTTTGTCACAATAGTTACAATTGAGGTACAACTGCGTATCAGGGCTATGACTGTATGCATACCTAGTGTACTTGGCCATTAATTCCCTGGATGGCCTAGGAATTGCCAAGCTAATCTCTGCACAGACACAATGGACTGATTTGAGTCCAGATGAAACTGAGACAAGGTGGTTGCCTGAACTCCTAGCTGGCTTCACAAAAATTAGTTAACTAATTGTTACAGAAGCTCCCTGGGTGGGAATTTCAGACAGTCCCAGAGATTCCCACAGGCTGCACGCAGCCTAATTGATAGGTGCTATTTGTATGCTTTAATGCGTGATTAACATTCTGCAAGGAGAATCTGTCCGTCTCAGTAAGTCCCAGGCTGTTCCTGCTACAGAACTGATCAAACCGTACATGGATAAGGCACTTGTAAACAGTCAGTAGAAACTGTTCTTGCAGATGCAGAAATGGTCATGCAGGACAGTCTTTTGTACAGAAGCTTGGTTTGTAGTTTAAGACAATCAATAGTAATAGATCTTGTATGTGCTGGAGTGGTCTCACAGGACCATGGGCCAGCTGGATTATAAAAATTCACTAGTACAACAGTTCAACATATCTCATCCAATGCAGCTGAAGACATTGTTGCAATGACCCTTGCAATGGAGACTACTGTCACCACCTAGACAACACCCGGCCATCCTATTCAAGAGATATGATTCCCCATGCAAATGTAATACTATGGAAAAGACCCCAGTATTTCGCCCCACACACAGTTTGCCTATGAGTGTCTGTAAACCACTACTAAGGCTAAGCCCTGCCTCTCCAGAAGGGCGGCCACTCCTTATTACCGAACCCTCGTATTACCATTGACATGGTAATATGTCAATGAAATATGTCAATTTCATTGACATATTACCAAATTGTCAACGAAACCATCGTCCTACGTAGGACTACAGTCAGTCCTCATGCCACCGCAGCTCTCTTCCCTTATTACTGGGGAATCTCATTGCCCATTTGGACTTTGCCTTGAGAAATAATAACGGTAGAGCTCCACAGGTAACAGGCAGATATAGCTTGGCAGTGGGTTGAGATGAGAAAATCCTGTTTAGCACCTTGACAGGAAGCCCAAATGAGTCCACTGAAAAGACCATTCCTACTGAAAAATAAGACAACCTCCAAGACCTCACCTGCAAAAACTTTTCTTCAGGCTAGTTAGTTACTTGTCTATTCAGTTCCATTTTATATCTTAAAGAACAGGAATATAAAAGGCTAGAGAGGACCATAATGAACACATTCATCATGTGGACCGTAAAAGAACTGACCTCTGTGTTTCACCACAGCCATCCTACCTTCAAGAAGTTCCAAAGGTTCTCATCAAATGGCAGCTTGGCTGTGTGGATCTTGCCCTGGCAGTAATCAAGGAGGTTCCCTGACTGCAAGGCCATCTGCAGTTCTCTGGATCGAAGCAGGAATTCAGTTTCAGTAGTGACTTGACTGATGAACACCTGGTGTGGATAAGTCTGCTGCATTTGCTGTCCAGGAGCTTTGGTAAGACCAAAGGTAATCAGTTTTCCTCCAAACTGAGAAAGACAGAGGGAGACACAGTAAGCATTCTTATAAACGAAGGTAAAAGCAACTCACTTAGTTCTTCATTTAGCAAGGCGGACTCAAGCTCCAGCTGTGATCACAAGGAACCCAAACAGTTTCATGTGTATGGATGGTAGGGACTTTGAGGGAGTTCACATCACAAGCCCTTCAGCTGAAGGCTGATAACCATGACACTTGTGTATGCGCTATCAGGCCTAGCCAATTGCAAATGCCAGAGAGGCACAGAGGAAAAAGTACCATTTGGAACTGTTTGTTCTTTTCTGACATGGAGAAGCAGGCTGCAATGATAAAAACTATCATACGAATGGCAGGCACTAAACAGGCAGAGAATGAGTCAAGCCACAGGCTAAAAGAACAATTCAGCCTTTCAATTTAGGAGCAAAGAGGTGAAGAAAATTAAATACCAGGATAGGAAGGAGAAAGAGGAGAATGGGAATGCATGTCACAGCCTACAAGGACAGCTTTTATAAGTCTTCCTTAGCTTTGTTAACTCCTACTTATAACCTCCCATTCTCTGCTACAGGACTCTTTCTTGTTGGAAATATATCTGGATGTTGAGCAAAAGACCTTCGCTCACTGCACCTTAAACAGGCATTAAAACAATAGCAACAGGAAGATAAAGGTTTCTCTAGCGAAAGAAATGGATCATGTCACAAGACAACACATCTATTGCATTTTAACCTAAGGATGCTCCATTCACTTACTGCAAATGAAACCCCCACAGGTCTGCGAATCCACTTGGGTGGCTTTTTTAATGGTGGAATCAAGGTGGTCTGAGCTACTTGCTCTGGCACTTGCAGAGGAGGAAGGATCTGTCCTGTGCCAAAGGGATCCAGGTTATTGAAGGAGGAAGAGATCTAGAATCAGATGGAGAAAGGAATAACATATAATTCAATTCCTCTCTGTACGGAGTAAGCACAAAAAACTATTGCTTAGTAATTAGTTACTTTCCTCGCTGATGAAGAAAGAGGCTATTACAGCACCTCTCCCTGGAATACCACCAAGCCCCTATGTGAGACAAATGGTATTTCCAAACAGTTCCAGAAATTATTTCTCAAGAAAGCTTCACCTTGAGAGATTTTCAAGTAATTTTTCCTTAGCAAGATGAAAAGTCCCTAACAAACACTGCTTGGCCTAGCACCCAGCTCATAAACACAGGAGTTACAAAATTACTTGTTTTATGCAAGACAGTGACAACATATGGTCAAAAGTTGTCCAACTCATTTCTTGTTTTGCTCACAAAGGAATGCTGACTCCCTTTCTGTTGCTGGGGTCTTTCAAATGGGCTAGTTTTAAGGACTGTCTCAAGCTTTTATAGCTTGGATGCGGCTGGTGAAATAATGTCTCCAGACTTTCTTGCCTAGACAAGTGAGTGTCAAAAGTAGCCCCTGATCTGGATTTCTGACATTTAGGAAGTCAGTGAGCATACATATAATGCTGTTCACAAGCATTCTTAATTTTTAACACTGTTGGCATACATTTGTTGTTTGCTAAAAATAACCCTGTTCAAGTTTGACTGGACCATAGGGCATAACTACAAAATACAGCCTACCACCATACCTGAAAGGAAGCAACATAAGGCTGATCAAGCTAAGGTTGCCAAACAAAGAATCTCAGGCAAGACCTACATGTTTCGTCTTTCAAGTCTTTCTTGAGGGGAAACCAATTCCAAAGACAGACCGTTTCCTGGAGGAACAGCTTAGACCTAACAGATCAATCACCCTAAACCTTCAAAAAATAAATACACACTACCAGGGTACCAGTAACATCAACCGCCAGGTCTTCAACAGAGTTTCTGTCCTGATACCATGGAATCCAGAGGAAAGAGACCTCTTGGTCATGAACTCCCCGCCTCCATAATTGTCATTATCTCCTCCTATTTGTGTTCTTACTTGTTATTCTATTTATCTAGGAGTTATTCTACCCTACTGTTCTCCAATTTTGAACAACGGAAGTGTGGTGCATGCACATGAAGAATGCACAGAAAGAAAATTCTCCATGGGTTAAATAAATCCTTAATCTCCTACAGCTGTTGCTTGATAAAGTATTTTCTGTCTCTTGCAAATCCTATGAAGCTGAACTCAGTCAGCTGTAAATGACTATATAAATAACACTTAAGCCAGCTCATACGTATTCTCTTAAAATCTGTATTGTAAGGCATTTGTTGGCTGGGAGAGAGGGAGGGAATTAAAAGACTAGACACCAGATTAAAACTAAAATTTTAGACAGTACTGACATTTAATCTGTTCAGAGTTTGCCGATCTATTCATTGGCCAAGTAATGGGTTTCAGTATCAAATATTAACATGCTCCAAGTTATAGTCAATTGACTTGAGGAAAATTGCTAATAGTGGCGTATAAGCTACTTTTTAAAATTCTCTTCTGAACTGATAAAGAATAACGTATTGTATTAATTAGTATCAATGTATTTAATTTTAACCTAATGATAAGACAAGCTTGTTGCTCTAACAGGTGTGCTGCTTTATTTTTAGTCTAGTAGTAATAACCATAAAATATATATAACATCAAAATTACACTTGATCTTGGTTCTCTTTACACACTTTAATGAATTTTACAAGAAATACTGAGACACCTTTGTCAAGAGGCAATGTAGTCCCTTTGGGACTTGGTGGATATTAAGTCCCCACACAGGTAGCTTCTGGTTCCCACACCATACAGCTATACGTCCTGGTGGGTGGGACAGACTGCATTGCATAAAAATCATACTGTTATACATGTGCGCTTCTAACGGGCTCAGAAGTCAGGTGAGTAACTGCCAATCTGTCAAGCCATAACATGTTCACGGGACTTTACCTTGTCAGCCTGTGTCTTCTGCTGAGCTTCTAAGTTCCCACCCATAACAGAATAAATGTTGATCCACCCATCGAAAGTGGCAGCAGAGAAGACCGAAGGATTCCTAGGACACCACTGGACATCAAAGCACCACTGACTCCGAATGGGCAACTCATAAACCACCTATCACAGAAAGAGAGAAGGCAGAAGCACAACATGAATAGTCCCCTGCTTTCCCCAAATTACTTGCCAACAGCAAGCGTGGCACATTTTATTTACATATCACTATTGTATACAAGTCTCTTATTTTTGCTTCTTGAAGGACGCATTTGCAACCAAGTTATAGCACATTGAGCCCAAGCAGCAGAAAGCCACAGACAGCTGCTATACAATAGGATTCTGATTGTAGAACAAAATCCAAAAGCAACAAGTCAGTTTTGATCTGCTTTCTAAGTATTACTGTATCAGAGTACTATAGTATCATCGCACCTGCTGTTAACCAAGGGAGACACACCAGAAAACAACACAAGAAAAACAGGAGCCAAAAGGCAAGAAGGTGTCATGAGCAAGAACATGTAAACAGAAAGAATAGTCTGGAATAACAAATTTGACAAGGAAAATAAAAGCCTACAGAAAGAAGTAGAACAACAAAAGAGGTCCGTAATAGCTACAGATGAACTATGAAGGATATTGCAGCCAACAGGTTTCTGGTCCAGCACTCAAAAATCCAAAGTTCAATTCATAGCCCAGTCACGGACTTCCTCCCTGATGTTGGGCAACTCACTAACACAGCCTTGACTTTGAACCTCCAGTTTGTAAAATGAAGAGATTTCCTTTATGCTTCACAGGCACAAAGCACAGAGAATCACAGCTTCCTTCTCTATGGGAACACGATCTGCATTTCCTGTTCCCAGGTATGAAACCTTGCATTTACTTATATTAAAATCTAGATTGCTAAATTAAAAAAAAAAAAACAAACCAAAAAAACAACAAAAACCAAAAACCCCAAACATCCCCAAAAAACAAAGAGAGCAGCCCTTCCCCCAAACTTACCAGATCAGCCATTCTGTATAACTGTACTGTCCTTACTACTGAAAACCTTCCCAATTTTTGTATCACCTGAAAATTTTCTGTTCATTGGTACCAAGTCAAGAGCAGCCCCCTAACAATAGTTTATGCATGTCTAACTTGAATTTGGACTCTGCAAATCTACAGCAGCATGCATAAAGATGAACCAGCTGCACTAAAATTGTTGTTTTACATTTTTCCGCTAAAACACAGTGAAAAGACTTTTGTAAAAATTAAACATCAACAATGTTTCAGTCTGATTCTCTTCTAACCACTAGACATCTGTACAGAGTGAGTGTCAAATCCCATGAAACCACAACAGCAGCATTCCATGCATTTTATGAAAATGAATTAATTTTTTCCATGCCTCCAAGGCAAAGGGGGTCAGCTAAGTGAAATTGTCCCATGAAATGAACCCAGCCTGGGGCTCCCAGCTGGACTTGTACAGTATTGTTAGAGTACTTTCCCCATACTATCATCAAGATCAACTGCGTGAATTTTGTTCAAAGTTCAAAATTCAGTTCTACCCAAAAATTCAGCATTGAATGAGTAGGTGTGCAGAAAATTTTTTTACACAGTCCTATTTTAATTCAGGTGATACCTAAATATTTCAAAGATGGTAATTTTGAGATACATAACTAGATAAGAACATACATGTGAAACCACTGTACTATGAATAAAGTTTACACACATATTTAATTACATTGTTCCCCTCTCAATGGCCCTAACAAATGGTCCTCATTCTCCTTCAAGTTTCCCCCCAAAAAACATACGACCCTAGGAGAAGGAAGAAGAAGAAACAAATGGACACAGAGAACACTACATGCGTGAGCGTAGCAAAAGTAATCATAATTAGCTGAAACTAGGTTTTAGTTAAAGCTTTCTTCCCTCTATGACCTCTGGATGCAGATATATCAGAGAAAATCTCTGCCTGTCTCTGTTGTTTTCAGTCTGGATATGGACAACACTCTCATTCACTCCAGACAGGAAGAGTGCAGAAGACGTACTGGAGGAAATTACATCGGCACTCCACCGGGATACAGAGAAGGGACACACACATAGCATAGCACACAGCTCTATAAAGCAGAACATGTGTACTTGTAGCTGTGGTTATGTACCTCCCCCATACTTGGGTTCCAGCATAAGATCCGGTTGTCTTTGGCGCTACTCAACAGCAGTTCAGGGTCAGCCTGGCACCAAGAGACAGAGAGAACTCCCCTAAGATAGAACAGAAAGAAATCAGTCATATTTCATAGCCAGTCCACTCTCCCACCCTGTCACCAAGAAAGCAGCATGCACCAGCACTTAAGCTCAGAAATGCTAGTTCTCATCTCTACCCTCAACCAGATTCATCTCTGAAACAAAGCAGGCCTAGCAAAAAATCATAGTTCTCCTAAGTCCAGTCTCCCAGATGTCTGCCTTTTACACATAGAGATCCTTGAAAAGGCAACACAACAAGCAGGCCCTCACCTCGTGTGCCCTTCCAGCTGGCTCAAAGGAGAGGTAGCAAAACGTAAGTCCCATATTTGGATCACTGGCAAGCGGTCATCCTCAGAGGAAAGGACTAGCTGGGTTGCAACTTCTGGATGCCAGGCCATTCCTGAGCAATGCATCTACGGACAAAAATAGCATAGGCTGAAAATTCAGCAAAGCAAGCTGGCAATAGCACAAACGGCTTAGAGCCACATCATTCTGCACTTAACTCGCCTAGAATGCTTGACATAAAGCAAGTCTAGCAATGTCTTGCTGTGGGAAGCACGTATTTCTACCTTCTCTACACAGCAAAAAACCCACTAACCATACAGAAGTTGAAGGACTAGTTCAAAGTTGAACTCTGAAGACAGTTGGGATTAAAACACAGGAGGCTTCTCATAAATGAGCTGTGAACATAAAAATTGAATGCAAGTGTGCCCTAATTTTAGGAACAGCTACAGGTCTTGTTTCTCCATTTCATTAGGGGGAAAAGAAGAAAAAAAAGACAGAGGTGCTTTGAGGCTACAGCTCCAAGAGAACCAGTCCCAACAGCTCCCACAATAAAACCACTTGATACCAAGAGCCTGTGCCACTGCTTTGCAGTCACGTGTGGCATGTTGTAAGCTCGTTAGAATCACAGCCTTTCCTCCACTCACTCTGTTGCTGTGGTCACTGACTTTGATGATAGGCTCATTCTTCCTGAGGTCCCAAACCACAGCCTTGCCGCTGGGGTGAGCAGAGGACAGGATATGCTGCACCTGCTGATTCCAGGACACCACACTGATGTCTTCATGAGGCTGCCAAGACAGGAAAGGCCACACATTCATCATCCCCCTGTTGAGGGAACACTAATCACAGGATTCTGTCACTAGCATAACTATGGGATTTGATGATTATATAGATTCCTCTCTTCAATCACTGATCAGCTAACTGGAAATATCAGCAGCACTAACCAGAAAGACTAGGGAGCATGGAAAGCCCTTTACTCACAGAGTACAGCGGACAGTCAAATTCTATGGGGGAATGTCACCTGGAAAAGCACCTTTGCATTTTGGAAGCAGGTACTGGATTCTGCATTGGCCAAATGTGTTATAAATCAGTCCAGAGAGAACTGCAGCTGAGAGAACATAGATGCTTCTACCCTGACTCCTGGGATGAACTTAAATGGAAAGATGACCTTGTGCAACATTTTAGGAGTGCAGTGAGATGGAAAATGATGAAGCATTCAAGGCTAATTGTCATTACTGTATCTACTGCAATGCAGGAGATAGGCAAGGAAACAAATAGGCTTATTGGAGGAAAAACTTGGCCTGCTTTTAGGCAAGTTTACTATGATTTTTCCACTTTCAGGAGTTGATTGCCCTGAATAACATAATCAGCATCAGAAGATCAGAAGCTTCTTCCTCTTCAGACTCAGGAAACATTATCTAGGAGTAATAGCCAAGATGCATTAAATGGCTCACTGGCTCTGTTAGGGATATTACTTTCATGAGATATGAAAAGCTTCAGCTGAAGCATGAAATAAATTCATTCCTCAGAGAAGGTCCAATAAACCTTCTTAATCCATGACACATGCCCCAGCTGGATCACAAGATAACATGGTCAGTTACTTGATTCAAATCCACAAAGAGCTTACCCATCCAGGCAAAGTGCATCCTTCCAGAGCTTGCCAGCCTACCTCCCCTCCCTTTACAACACTCTTTCCACCTCCCCAGAATGAAGCCGATCAGTCACTTCTGGTTCATTTTTCTCCTGACAGACATCAAGGTCATTCCTCCCTCACAGACTTACTAGACCAGGATGACTCCACACACTCACATCTTTTTGCCTTGCCTACTGAGATATAAAACTGCAGGGGTATTGCCCAGAGGAAAACTCATTTACCTGTGATTTAGCCCCTGGAGTCATAGGCACACTGAAGTTATTCAAGTCCCAGATGAAAATTTCAGAATCATTGGCTCCAGAAGCCAAGAGGTTACTCTGTAGGAAAAAAAAAAGCTCACCTGAGTTTCCTGCTCCCAGGGAAAGAGGACTGATATCTTAAAAATAAATGTAAGCAAAAAACCCAAAATCTTCCGAAGTCAGACGAGAGCTGCATTTCACAGCCACTGGTAAGCAGAAAGATATAACCAGACTATAAACCAAGCACATCTCTGGCCTCTGTGCCTTCAGCTCTGCCATGGTACAGACCTGTTTAAAATTTGTCTAGCAAGCTGTATGTGCAGGTGGCTGCTGTTACCATCATGAAACTCTACCACAGGCCTGGAAGCCACTGTCTCTGGCCAGCTGAGCCTTTGCCCTGCATCCTGGCACCAAGGACATTTCTTCTGAGAAGATGCAGGCTTCCCACAAGGGTCTGCAGACAACTTTCAATTTGCCTTTGTGCTACCATGAGAACTTGTGTTCTGTTCACTACTTGCTTATGTTGCAGTCCCTTCAAGTGTGATCAGAGACCCACTGAATTAGACACCAACTGAACAAATGAAAACAAAAGAAGTTCTGATTTCAAATGGGTAATGGTCTAACATGTAACAGTACTACAAGACACGTTTTTACAGAGAGCTAAGAGACTTGATCAAGGTCACAGGGGAATTCAGTGGCAAAGCTGCAAACAGAACCCAAATCTGAATCCCAAACCAGCCTTCTGTCAAAACTACCATGCCTCTTTCAAGTTAAAAAGTGTTCCTTCAGTTTATAAATCTCTATACACAAGGGAAAAAATGTATTTTTTAACACGGAAGTTAACTTTCGTCTGGTTATAAGTATCTTAATGTTGCATACCTGGAAAGGGTTGAGGTCAAGGGCTCGAACAGGACCTGAATGCTTCTCTGTCTGCCCAATTACAGGCTCGCTCTTTGAAGCCAAGATGTGGTGCACATTGTACATTGTCAGTACACCATTATCCCCTCCACCAATGATCACTCCAGAGGACTCCGGAGAACCATTTCCAAAGTTACCCCAGATCAGCTTATGAAACCTAAAAAATAAGAAAATAAAGCTGGCGTAGGCCACAATATTTGGTGGAAGTCAAGACACTCTCTGCATTACCAAAAACCACATCCATGTTCCGACCTATCAAACAGAACCATCAGTCTGCACCTTAACCATTTCCCTTTTAAGAGGACTGTGGCTCTTGCATGCAAAAACAAAAAAAAAAAAAAAAAAGAGAAATGAGCTTCCTTCCAAAGACTTTTAAAGGGAACTTCACAAAGGAAGAGCTTGTGTCTCTTTGTTTTGTTTGTTTAAAATGTTTAGGACCTCACATGGGATTTGGTGGGTGAAATCCTCTAACCTACACTATATAGAAAATTAGATTAGAGGACTATGTGCCTTCTTTTCCAGAGCTGTTATCTGAAAAATATGTTTACCCCCTTTAAAACCTGCTAGTTAGAAATCAAGGCTGTGTTTTATACTGGGTGCAAATCTCACCCACACTGATAAGCCTAAGAAACCACCTTGTCTTAAAAAGCTGGAAGATAAGTTTCACTCTGCCTCTAGTGTCTTTATTGCAAATCATTAGCTGCAGCAAATTCACATGATACAGAATGACTCTACTGACTGACTACCACATAAGTCCTTTCAGATTTCTCCAATGGTCCAACTGCTCTACTTTTACACCCAACATGATCTGTGTCGACAAAAACATTCAATTCTTGAAGACAGAGGTCAACTGATCCAAAAGGTCACTTTATACCCTGAAAACATGATCTCCTCCTCTCCTTTCTTGAACCAGAAAAGCCCTTTTCAGTTCCACTGACTGACACATCAGTATGAGCCTCTAGTACCTGTTTGAGGCAGGAAGTGTTCCTTTCTGCTTCATGTCCAGGGAGGGATCCCTGAAGTCAACCTCAAATATTTCCAAGGTGGCATTTGTACTGAAGGATGCATCCAGTTGCTGGGCAGATGTTCCTAGCAGAAGTACAAGGGCAACACAAGTGGGCACTTTTTTCAAGAGCACAAGATACAAAAAGAGCAAGGCACTGGAAACCTACTTTTCGTAGACAACACAACCTTGGTGTTGTGCCCGTTCAAAGAGAGGACATGTCTGAATACCTCAGAAAGAGGAACCAACGATTATGACAAAGACTTTGAAAGAAATTAGAACTTCTTCAAGAAATTCTGGGCACCAGGGTCACTTGCACAAATAATTTTCTCTCTTGGGATAGATAGAATTCATATATCCTCTTCCAAGCAACCACAGCTTCTGATATTAAGTCCTTATCTAAATTACAAATGTAGTCGCATCATGAAACCCAGCTACAATTATGATCCCAAATACTTCTGTATACTGCTCCTCAACCATGACCAGATGTCTTGATCAGACCTTCTAAACCTAGTCTACAGCTAAAGTTCTTCAACCTTAGCCAACCAAACACACCCCAACGACCCACAGACAGCTAGCAGTCACACAGTGGTGGCTTCCTTCCTTCTCCCTAGCTTACAGAATAAAAGCTAAAAATTGATTTAACGTTGCCTAATGGGACACTGCCAGGCAAATAGTCACCCAGTTACCACAGGGATGCTTTGTAACTGCCTGTGGCATAGAAAATGCCCAAGAGACTATTAAAAAGCGGTACAAATTATGAAACTATGCAGTTTCTGATCTAAAGCAGACTGGAGCCAAGACCTTTGGTCCAACCAAAACTCTGGCCTTATTAGCGAAACACAAAATAGACTATCTACCCCAAAAATGGTAAAGTTGCTTTTAAGGCAACAGTTGAACTTTTGTCACTTTCTTTTGACAGTCATCCCTGGGAAAAAGAAAAAAAATCAAAACAATATGGCAGTGCTGCACAACCCAGGCAGGAGACAGAGCTGACCAGTTCTCATATTGGGCAGACAACTGTGGTGGGTTGACCCTGGCTAGACACCAGGTGCCCACCAAAGCTGCTCTATCACTCCCCCTCCTCAGCTGGACAGGGGAGAGAAAATACAAGGAAAGGCTCGTGGGTTGAGGTAAGGACAGGGAGATAACTCAGAAAGTACCGTCACAGGCAAAACAGACTTGACTTGGGGAAATTAGTTTAATTTATTACCAATCAAAATCAGAGTAGAATAATGAGAAAATAAAACCTAAATCTTAAAACACCTTCCCCCCACCCCTCCCTTCTTCTGGGCTTAACTTCGCTCCCGAATTCTCTACCTCCTCCCCACCCAGCGGTGCAGGGGGACGGGGAATGGGGGTTGCGGTCAGTTCACCACACGTTGTCTCTGCTGCTCTTTCCTCCTCAGGGGGAGGACTCCTCACACTCTTCCCCTGCTCCAGTGTGGGGTCCCTCCCACAGGAGAGAGTCCTCCATGAATTTCTCCAACGTGAGTCCTTCCCACAGGCTACAGTTCTTCAAGAACTGCTCCAGCGTGGGTCCCTTCCACGGGGTCAAAAGTCCTGCCAGCAAACCTGCTCCAGCGTGGGCTCCTCTCTCCACGGGGCCACAGGTCCTGCCAGGAGTCTGCTCCAGTGCGGGCTTCCCGCGGCATCACAGCCTCCTTCAGGCATCCACCTGCTCCAGCGTGGGGTCCTCCACGGGCTGCAGGTGGATATCTGCTCCGCTGTTAACCTCCACGGGCTGCAGGGGGACAGCCTGCCTCACCATGGTCTTCACCAGGGGCTGCAAGGGAATCTCTGCTGGTGCCTGGAGCACCTCCTCCCCTTCCTTCTTCACCGACCTTGGTGTCTGCAGAGTTGTTTCTCTCACATATTCTCACTCCTCTTTCTGGCTGCAGTTGCTGTCGTACAGTTGGGTTTTTCCCCCCCCTTCTTAAACATGTTATCACAGAGGTGCTACCACCATCACTGATGGGCTCGGCCTTGGCCAGTGGTGGGTCCATCTTGGAGCCGGCTGGCATTGGCTCTGTTAGACACAGGGGAAGCTTCTAGCAGCTTCTCACAGAAGCCACCCCTGTAGCCCCCTGCTACCACAACCTTGCCACGAAAACCCAATACAACAACCCAAGCTGTCAGTTCCACACAGACACTAAACTCACCTACTGCCAACTCAGTGAACCGACTGACTTTGTGTTTCAGGAAATAAAATTACTATAATAATAGTGAATAATGAATAATATCAACAAACTGCAAATTTAAGGTTTTGCAGAAGTATTGAAAATTGAATGTTAACCAAAACAGGCAACTTTAGGGAGAAGAGGTTTCTATTATTTGATTGTCAAGCCATGTGATAATGGCTGAAGACCAACAAAAGTAAAAGTGAGCTTAAATGAACATAACTAGAACGAATTTTTTTTCCCCCACAGACATACCAAGTATGTAACCTTATTTTGTTTTATTTTTCATAGCAAGCAGATGTTGGAGTTCATACAGACTTAATCAGAAGTTAGATCAAAAAAGCCACGTATTCACGCTTTGAAAAATCACTGGACTTTAAGGTGTCAAAGTTGGACATAAAAGTAATCCTCTACCGACCACTTTAAAAAAAAATAAAGGCTGTAATGTTTTCGGTATATTGCTTGTAAGTTTGCCAGAGATTATTAAGGCGGGAATTGTTGAAAGTTAAAACCAATACAACTCTACATAAAATCTCTCTGTGACTCATACTTTAATATTCATGAATTGCGAAGAACTTTACCTGTTGCTAGATAAATGGGGTGGTTGTTTGCTGGACTCCATGCCTGGACAGCTGTTCGCTCAATTTCCTTTAGCTTCATTTTCTAGGCTCTAAAAGAAATTTCACACAGTGGTTAGAACAGCCAGATAAAGTCAACATGAAAACAATCACACCAGTAACAAGATATCCCCCTTACCAAGATACCACAAGAATAAATCGCTCTCAACAGGAAGAAGTTACTTGCCACTGAGGTAGTGGATACAGTTTTACTGGAACAAATTAGGCTATTTTAGAATTCATAAAAAACCCCCACAATCCCAGCCGTCTGACCCCAGATTTTCTTTCATATATAGCTCTCTTTTTCATATACTCCAATTACAGGAGAGTTTCAGAAAAAGGAAGGGGATCTAAATTAAACAACATACTCAAGTCTTCAGTCCAGGACGGTTTAAATCAGCTGCAGAAATTAATTTAAACAAATGTATTTGCAAAGCACTAGTTGCTCTCTCTGAACAAGCTGATGTCAGTATATACATAGGCAAAAAGGGAGCAGGAGGAATCTCAGGGCAGGCTAAATTCTAAGCAGAAAAGTGACGTGGCAACAGAAAACAAAGTGCAATGCTATCATGTGCCAATTCAGTTAATGTACTTTGTTCTCACTCCTATGAGAAGCGAAAGGAAAAAATCATTTGACTTTCTGCTTAAGTTTGTAAATGGTAGGAGAAGGTGAGAAGAAGTGATCCAGAAGTAACTACTGGGTTTCAATCTCAGCTCTGACAACAATTCTTTTTATTTACTCTGGATAGATCAACCGATACCTGTAAAAGAGGAACACAACTTCCCCATGTCACTGCAGAGAGGTTAGTTGCACAATAATGAAGCAGGATAATTGAAAGTCAAACATCAACAGCAGGCAGCCAGGAGGCTGCAAAACTGAATATAAATACTAATTATTGTTCCACGCAGGATCCCATTCTTGCTGAGCAGAAAGCACCCAGCACCTCCCCGTCCCAGACTATGCCCAGGCCTTCTAGGCATGTCAGCAACATAAATGATGTGTGGACGTATCATTCACAAGCTAGCGGGGTCACTCTCATGAGCAGTTCCTAAAACCTTTCGAGCGTGGCTGCAGTGCAGTCTTTTAACTCTAGCTGAACAGAGCTGCTAACTATGCACTCAGATGATATCATGCTGAATAAAGTAAAACTGTCAGCAGGCAGCACAGCAAAACACTCTGCATCTTGCCAGCTCGCTGTGATTAACCTCTCCTGGTTACTTGACGCTGTTCGTGTTAGCCAGGCTGACGGTTAAACCACAGTCTGCATCTCGTGGCCCCCTGTTCAGATGCAGGGCTACAAGTGTCAGCACTTCAGAGTTTGGCCTTACTCAGGCCAGAGTATGGATGATTATTAGTAACCAAATTCATAAAGGTAGCTTGCTGTGGCCAGCCCACTGTCTGGCCAAACCATCCAAAAAAAAAACCCAACCCAGTTTTGAAAAAGCCTTCTGTCATCTTGTGGCTTACATGAAGCTATGGCCTCCCGAGGCCCACACAAGGGGAAATCTGGTTAGCGTTACTTCTTGGGCTTGGACCTCCTGGCTAATAACTCCACACCCTTTTTAGGGTTTCTTCTCCACCACCAGTCAGAAGATAAGGACATCCTCTCTCTCCCCCATGCACTATCAGGATATGCTGTTTGGTTAGAATTTATTTAATGCTTTTTAGCATTAGTCTGCAGCAGTATCCCCCAAAGCTCAAACTGCCTATTGCTATTCTCACATTAACCTTATCCCAACTTAGCTGAGGCCCTGAGGGATCTGAACAGAACTCGCGTACAATAGAACAAGTACAGCTCTTTCCTCATGCAGCCTAGGAACAGGTGGAAAAGTCATCTCCTCCTCATCACCATAACAGACCTCTAAAGCTTAGTTTCCAATCTTCCAGCACACACTTTGTGGGGTACTCATTAGGGCTCCATCACATTCTCTCTGCCAAGAAGTTCCAGCGCCTACTCGTCTGTCTCCTGTACTAGTGCAGGAACATTGTCCGGGTCTCCTGCCTGCATCAGCAGTGGGGGAATGAAAATATCCCCAGGAGGAGTCAGGTGAACCTGCTAGCAACAGCCTACTGCACAAGGCACTACCTGACTCCACTGATGTGGGGGAGCAGGACAGCTGGTATGATCCTTACCAGTCCCTTTCTTGCCTCTTCCTCCTCCAGTTACAATCCATCAGCTGTAGGAGCTGGCTGTACATACAGGCCTCACTGCTTGTTGTTTTTTAAGAGAGCAACTCCCCTGTGAACATTATTAGACAATGGCCAAGAGACCTCTTCCCTCTAGTAAATTAACTGGTAAGAAAACAATGAAGAGTGCAACCATCACAAACTTAGCCAGGTGAACGGTACAAGCTCCCACTCCTTACCCTCTGTCCTGGACTGACTGCATGGCTGGTACAATTTGCATTTAACACGCAAAGAAAGATAAGCCACAAAAAATGGGCAGAGCAGTATTGATCAATTGTCCAGCTTTTCTTGTCAATAGAGCATTTTGCATAAGAAAGTCAACATTACTGTTCTCTTTTCACAAACTTAAGTCAGGACAGAACGTGAAGGTAAAGTGTCTTGCCCGTAACTCACCTAGACATAGGAAAGCAAACAAGGCACCATTTAGAGTGGCTCAATATCAACAGAGTAACTGTAGAAGTGCTGGATCATAAGTATTGAACAGGTACACTGTGTCCCTGGTCCTCAAGGCAAAGCAGCAGTAGTGCCAACAGACTTGAGAAGGCCCACAGGAGATGCGTAAGAAGCCAAAAGATCACAGTATCACACCATCTCTTAAGCACCTCCTATCAGTTCAGCTCCATTGCAGCTGAGGTTCTGCAGGGATGCAGCAGCACCTCCTACTTAAGTCAGTGGGCTCTGAGTTTGGAAGGGGAAAAAAAAAAAAGCCTGATTTGAGTCTTACTCTTAGAGAAGTGATCCTTCTATACACTGTGCATGTCTATATCCAGGGACAGGACTCACGATCCTTAAAGCAGGAAAAAGTCCTTCTTTAGCAACCTCTTGTGGCTGCTTGAGAAAAATTCAGAAGTATTGAACTCTTCCACAGGAGAATTTTTAGGGAGAGGTTGCCACCTGCTGCCATCTCCCAAAATAGCATCTAAGACTTCTGAGAAAGCTCGTGCTTTTCTCAGGACCTCTAATTAATTAATCATGACAATTCTTCCTCCTCCTCCTTCTACAGACATCCGATTACAGATCTAACGTTTTAACGAATCTCAGCCCCAAAGGGAGTCGCAGGACAGAAGCAGCATTTCCCCACAGCCTCCCCCAGCCATGGTTTCCTGCACAGTGCCCTTAAAAGGCAAGTGCCTGCAAAGCAAAACCCAGCAGGCCAGAGCGCTCCCCACCACTGGGAAATGGAGAGCACACAGCTAAACAGTGAAAAGTAAAAACACATGTTCTCAAATCGTGATGGACCATGCAAACAATGCTGACAGAGGCAAGAAATTCCTCACCTACGTTAACTTGAAATACTTGTGGCTTTAGAGTGCATTGCAAAAGACCATGGTGGTTGTTGTATCAGCTAATTGACCCTCAAAGCTGCCATGATAATCATCCCTGGTATCACTCTAGCGAGGCCTTCTCTCTCTTGCACCACCCAAATACTGTCAATCAGAAATCCCCTCCTACTGACTTTCCCAATCCTCCTGCTGCCACTGGGCACCCAACCATTCCTCTTCAAACAGTTCCTGCTGATACTGGACTTTCAGCACAGCACAAAAGGGAGCCAATAGCCTGAACCCCCCTTAGCTAAAGGTGAAACTTGGGCAAAACAGAAGAGACTTGTCCAAGGTCACCCAGGTGACAAGCAGCCACCCTAAGAATTGAAAAGGGCCTCTCAGCCATGACACAATGGTTGATACACAAACCGCCCTACAGCCTCCATATCCCAGCGTCAACTTAAAATCTTTGTACTGCCCCTTCCCTTTGCGTTGCTCTGACACTCTCCTTTCGCAGCTCCCCAATACCCTATAGCCAGGCTGTTCTCGTAAGCACTTATTATAAACCCCGATTACAGAAGGCAGAAGGCACAGAGACGCTAATCTCAGCTAATCATTGGTGTTTGCAAGGTGGGGTTGTTGCAGGGCACGGCTCAGCACATTCCTCCATGACAGCTCCCATAGCATATAAAGAAACTTCTTGTGCTCTGAGCACTTTCAAAAGCTATTGCTAAGTGCCACAGCACTGTACAGATGGGAGTGCGTATACACGTATCTAGTCAGCTTGCTCCGCACAACAGCATTACGCTGTATGATAGTGAAAAAGAGGGGAGGTCTAGGAAGAAAGCATTGACCTCGGACACCGGGTGTCACAAACAGGCTCTCGGCTACGCCAGAGGCCTCTCCGCGGCCCGGGTCAAACAGCTTAGCTCCCCCCAGGCGCTCCTCGCCCGCCGCTGCCCAGAAGCCGGCCCGCCGGTGGAGGGGAAACAAGCTCCGGGGCTCCCAGGGCACAGGGGTAGGGACAGAGCCACGGGACCCGGGGACGGAGCCGGCACAGCGACGCCGGGGCGGGCAAGGTAGCAAAGCAGGCCTGGGCTAGCGGGGGAACGGGGGCGAGGAGCCCGGCGCCGGGCCGCGGCAGGGCAGGGGTTGCCGCAGGCGGGGCTGGGCTGGGCCGGCCCGGGGGCGGCTCCCGGGCCCGGGCCCCTGCCCCTGGTAGCGGGGCTGAGGGGCGCGAGGGCCGGGGCAGGAGCAGCCGCTCGCGTCAGGCCGAGCAGAGCGGAGCGGAGGCGGCGGGGGAAGGAGGGAGGAGGAGGCGGGCGGCGGCCCTTACCGGCTCGCTGGCCGTCCCCGCCGCGCCGCCGACCCGAGCCCGAACGGCTCCTGCAGCTGAGCCCTCGCGACGGTGGCCGCCGGGAGCCGAAAAGCCCCCGCCCGCGGCCCCGCCCCCTCGGCGCCGCAGGGAGCGCGCGCCGCCCGCCCCGCCGCGCCTGCGCAGGCTCCAGCCTCAGGCGGCGGCGGGAGCTCTCGCCGCTGTGGTACCGCCGGCGGCCCCGGGGCCGCCGCGCAGGGCGGGGGCCGTCACCGCCGGCAAGGTGGGGGAGCCCGTCCCCTTGGGAGTTTGGCCACTACCGTCCTTCGGGTGCGTCCCGAAAGTGTGTGTGTGGGGGGGGGGGGGGCGGCTGCTTTCAGTCTCTCCTGACCAGGTTCAGGGTGTCTCTTCCTCAGCCGCGGCACCACGACCGGGGGCCTCAGCACCGCGCTCCCAAGCCAAGAGGCTCTCGGGCACCTTTTCTGTTTTTAAGGTGTTTGAATTTGCTCCATCCGCTCGTCCAAAATGGTTCATGCTGTAGGCCAAGGAACGCCATAGCTAGCCTCAGCTTTGCCTCAGCTACAGATTTAAGCCTTCCTGAGAGGGCACGCAGAAGGGAAAGGCGCATGGCTTAGGAATATATTTTCCTAAAAGCATTTTAGTTGCCAGGGAAAAAAAAAAAAATGCGTAAGGGCCCAGACCTCCTTCCCTCACCTCTCTCCTGTTCTGAGAAAATTTGCCTACACTACAAACCCCATTTTTAAGGATTTCTGAGCCCTATTCTCTGCCCAACCCATCATACCGTCCCCATGAAGAAAAACATCATTAAGTTACTGGTTAGGCACGGACTGGGTGTGAAACTCCCCAAAGGAGGAGGCAGCAAACACTGCTGGGGCAGGGCAGCTGTGTGGTATGCTGTACAATAAGCTGGATGGGCCCCAACCTGCCTCTGTGCAACTGCTGCATTATCATTTTACGTACACCAAGATAAGGCTCCTATTACTGCTCAGCTCATTTTCATTTCACTTGAAGACTTACAACTCTCACAACATTGCATGTAGTGCTGTCACATAACTGCTGTGGAATGGTAATTCCTACTCAAGTATCCCTAAGGAGTGGTTTCCTCTGCTTAAGACTTTGTAACAGAATTCAGTTTCAAGGTCCCCACAGCTCAAAAAATACTTTTAAACCCCTTCTGGGGTAAAACATCATTGTCTGCAATTTAAAAGTAAGCAATTCTGTAACTAGAAGAGAAGGTGACAGCTTACAAAAGCCAGGAGGAATTGTGTTTGTTCACCACCTCCAGAGAGGTTAGTTTTATTTACACATACATATTTGTATGTCCTAGCATTCAATCATGTAACTCCCTTGAACGTACACCCTTATAGAAACCCCTACACAGAGATCAAGCTAACTGTCCTTTAGCATCTGGGGTTAAAAATCTTCATAGATTGAAAAATCATGAACCACCATCTTCAAATACCTGCTTCTCAAAGCACAAAACTGAGTCATGACAGGGTGTTGAGAGCGGAGCACAGCATCCAGTTTATAGGAAGCTCCCAGAAGAGCCCAAGCCCTTAGCCTGTGATCACCCACTCCTGCAGCCAAACAGTGGGGTCTGAGACATAGCACCGGGGAGTTGAGAGAACTTTCACCGTAAATCAGTACTGAAGGCACTGTCTCCTTCAGTAACAAGGGGAAAAATTTATGTTAAGGGAAAAGCGGAGCTGGAAAAATCTAGGAGCTTAATAAAATTGTATGTATAACTTTCCCAGACAAACTGCCGAAGCAGCCATAGGAGGCCCTAGATCAGTGGTTTGCAGCAAGACAGGCAGACTTCATGGGTCAGAAATAACTCCAACCCTGGTGGATGAGCTCAGGCCATACAGGAGCAACCCAGGCATCTGTGCGCTTGGACCAAAGCCCAGGCACAGCAGAACAGGTCTGGCCGGAGTTGGACTTGCTCATGAGCCTTTTCGTACCGCTACCATCCACAGCTCTGCTGTCAGCTTCAAGCGATACGCTGCAAAGCTCCGTGTCTCACTAGTGCTCCCTACTGCTTGTGCAAGCTTCACTTAAGAGGGCGTCTAGACCAGGAAGAGATCAAAGCCAAATCCCAGTAAGGACGGACAGTTATTCACACAGTATGAGTCTCCCAAGCACTGGCGCTTGCCAGTCTGGTTCTGCCTGTCATTTCACATTAAACGATAAAACTCTAGTTCAACTCCAAGCAGCACGGGCAGTAAGCCACTTGGTAACAGGCCATATCTCCTACGTAAACAGGCTTAGCTAAGGAACGTTTGTGCACAAGGTACATAAGCTAGCAGCAGTCCTAGGACTGCACTCAGAACTTCGCCCCACAGACACTAGCCCATTTAGAAAAATGGCAAAGGTCATTCAATTTCATTGGCCATTGTTCAGCCTTCTCAAACCAACAGAAGACAACTAGCACAGTAGGTATCATCGATATATTTCACTGCAGTTAGTGGTTGAACGTTGAAGAACAAGGGTTAACATATGCCACAGTGAACACTAGAGAAGATGCCATCCCCAGCAGAGCTGACACAGGAGAAACGTAGCACTTCAACAACTTTCAGATTTCATAGTGCGTCACCACTGGTGGCTCTTTATTGGGGTCTCCTCCTCTCTCCAGATACAGGTCATTGAAGGGATATTGCTTCGGTCCCTACAAGCAGAGATAAAAGAGCGGCAAATTCACCACATTCACCAAGAAAATTAAGGGGTAAGGGGAAAATGTCTCATCTCATCCCATCCCCACCCAAATCAAGGCTTGTCATTTACGACTTAAATTTCTATTTCTTAAGTGCTTCAGCAGGAACATTAGGCTACAAGGAAAGTAAATTCAGAGATAGAGTTCTTTGTATAAGCCCATGTCCTTCAACAGAAACATCAAGGTGGTCCTGCATTTAATCTTAACCAAGAGTTCATCTCACAGCATGAGGAGGACATATTGCATAAGCTGTTTGTGTATGCAGATGTTATTTTTCAGAAGTACATTCCAAATGATCCAGATCGTGAGATATAACTAAAAACACAGCGCAAGAGAATGAAGCATCTCCCTCAAGCAGATGCACACAGGGAAGGAGACTACCTAGACCAAAGAAGGGATACTGTAAGAAGCATAGCTTAAAATTAGTGCCCCGTGAACAGGAACCGCTCACTGTGAAACAGAACCTGTGAGCTGAGCCAAGCCGGTCAACAGAACAACTCAGGCTGGATGAGGCCACAGGACATCCCTTGGCCCGTCCCCTGCCAGCGGCAGGGTTTTGCATTCACACTCATCACTCGGCTTCAGCAAAAGCATTCTTCTGGGCATCGGCAGCGACAAGAAACACAGCTGCTTTTCCTCCCTTTACCCAAGGGTGTCACTCACCACAGGCCTGTAAGACGGATAGATGCCTCCAAGACCAAACATGATCAGCATGGTACTCAAAAAGACAAGGAAGTGTTTGCGCATGGTGTGCCAGGGAACTGGAGTGGGAGATGTATCAACACGGTTCCGAATATACATGTCAAAGTCCCAGTGCATCTAAAGAACAAAGGAAAACCGCTGCACATTTACCAACAGTGCTCAAGCTGCTTTTATCAAGGGAAGGAGTGCTTTACAGTATTCACAAAACTGCCAGAAGCGGTTTCATCTCCTCATCGCAAGTGGAGATAAAGCCACAGAGGAGAGAAGTGATTTACTTACAGTCACAGCAAGTTGTCACTTACAGTAGAACTCAGGACTCCAAATTCCATCCTACACTATAGCAGGCAATATGCTTAATTATAGGATAGCAGCAGCTTTTATTTATATACATAATCACTCCACCTTACATTTGTTCCCCAGCACTGCTGAAAAGGCAGTATAAAGGTATAAATCGGTACCCTCATTTACGGAAGTTCAGTCACACACCCAAACAGAAGTTGCAGTGTTATTTCAAACAAAGAAACAACTGCCTGCCACTTAGAAGCTGGTTCCTCAAAACAGGTAGAGCACCTGCCGCTGTTGCTCCGTGACAAGAGCAGGGCTGGTAGCAAGCTAATGCCCTTCCTGAGTGAAGCAGAAGGGTATTTAAGCTTCTGCCTTGAAGTATACCTAGGGAAGTCCCAAGCGTGTTCTGCCTATAGTCTCCTTTCACATTAACGAAAGCAGAGAACTCATTAATTCGCAGCACAAGTGCTGCCTCTAGCTCCCCAGCTTTCCCCTTTGCACACAGAGCCCTTTGCTATCAAACCCAGAGAGCCAGACTGAGCAGATTTCAGTTGTCTCAACAGAGGCATCTGCTGACACCTGGAACGCACCAGTATATTCCACTCGGTCCCCACTGCCAACCCCCTGCGCAAGGGTACCGATACAAGCCTTCCTGTACCGAGCACCACAACAACACAGAATCACCACGGGTGTTTTCATGTGCTTCTACGGTCATTACAACATGCAGTTTACTGTGGTACACGTGCTGTGATGCTCTGGCATGTTTATACTACAATATATTACATAATCTCTGCTTTTAGTAAGGAGAGCTCAAGCCAATTACCAAGTTCAGTAATCACAGTTAGGTTGCAGTCATTCACAGAAAGACCATGCACTAACTGAAAAGTTACTCCTGACAAGGAGTTTGAGGAACTTGGATTTTGAAAGTTAACATAGGTGCTCTATTCATCCATTTCTCTTAAGGATATCTTGCAAACTTTCTTCAGAGAAAACCTCCTTATTTGTATTCTATCCCAAAACAACCCTGGAGTAATAAAGCAGCAATAGCTACTTCCATCGTACTAAAAGGACTTTAGTCAAACGATGGCTTCTTTGCTAAGTGATTCTGAACTAAGCTCTCATACTGAGTCAGATCAGGCAAAGAAAATGCATGAGACTTTCCTATTCCTACAGAGAAACTTAAGTTTGCAAAGTCTCCCTCCTCGTACGTAGTAAGATGTCAACATTCCTCAGCACTTTCAAAACATTTACCCTGACGGCCACAGCCCAAGTTTCCCTCCAACTGACTGTCCCTGCTTGCACTGGCAACACACACCTGCACTTGGGGATGCAATTGCACAAAGGATTAAACAGAAAGCACTAACAAGATGTGCACGTTAGCATTTAGTAACAGTAGCACTGCAATCATAACGAAAAGTGCTACTAGCATTCCTACCGGCTCTCCCCAGTTATGCCTCACGTCCGGCTGGTCCCACTGGTACCAGGGGTCTCTCTCATGAACGGACTTATCAGGGAGCTTGGGATAGTCACCAAACCTGGGAGAAACAGACAAAAAACCAAACACGCAAGAAATCTGTATTAATTTAGATACGTTTTGTAGGAGACACCATAGGATAGGCCTATGGAAACAGAAGAGTTAAACTTTACTTTGTTTTTATAGCTCCTATGTATATACATTTTTTAAACGCATACATGTGGCTAGCACAACAATCATCACCTTGATACCAGTCATTGCAACAAACAGCGTTCCTCAGAGTGGCCTTTTGGGGCTATACTAGCTAGAAGAAAACGCAAGCTTAACTGAAATACAGAACCCTAGTCGCCTTGCATTACAACAGCGCACAAAGTCCCTCATACAGTGTCTTATTCACACAGGCCTCCAACTCATTCCACTTGTTCCAGTTTTAAAACACCCATGCGTGCCTCCAAAGCCCTAAGCTCACAGCACAGCATCTCCAGGCGTTCAACAGAGACTACCAGCCTGCAGCACCTCCCCACAAAGCCGGGAGGTGCTGGCCTTGGCCCGCTCCCCGGCTGCAGGGGCACGGGACTCCCCCCAGCTCACCCAAAGCCGTCGTCGGGGTAGGGCTCGTAGTCTTCCACCCGCATGTTGTACTTCTTTGCAGCAGCCGCCCGCTCCTCCGGTGTCCGGGGGTACGGCCCGGGCATCAGGTCCTTGGACATCTCCGAGGCTGGCGGGAGAGCAACAAGGCGGGGTGGCCGCGGGCCCCGCCGGCAGCCGCAGCCAGGCCGGGAAGGTCGCGCCGCCTTCACACCCCGGCCCCGGAGCCGCCGGCCCGCCGCCCCGAGGACACCCGCCCCGCCGCCGGCCGAGGCCCCCCGCTTCCGTCTCCCCGCTCACCCGCCCGCGCCCCTGGGGGCGCCGCCCGCAGCCGGGCGGCCGCCCGCTGCCAGAGGACACCGCGGAGCCCGGCCGCCGCCATCGCCTCCACCGCGCAGGCGCGGCCGACGGTGGCCGGTAGGGACAGAAGAACTCGGGGCGGGGCTAGCGCGGGGGCGGGGCTAGCGCGGGGGGCGGGGCGACCCCAGCCACCGCCTGCGCTGCAGGGTGCAAATCCCCGTCCGGGGCATTAATTAACCGGCCGCTGTTATGACAGTATTGACGTAAGAGCTAATGGGCGGAAAGGGCATCGGTGCGATATTTCACTCTGGCTGTCACCGTCTGAAGCGGGGTAAAGGGAATTTATGACAAACCCCACGGAGCCCGGCTAGCTCAGTCGGTAGAGCATGAGACTCTTAATCTCAGGGTCGTGGGTTCGAGCCCCACGTTGGGCGTCCCTTTAACGGCTGGAGGCGGTGACCTCCGCGGTCTTTTCCAACCGGAACGATCCGATGATTACCTTCCAGGCGCGGAGCAGCCGGGTCGATGCTCAGTCGGATCGATGCTGGGGCCGGTGGCGTTATGCAAATTGCCTTCTTTATATCAGTATCAATATTATTAAAGTTAACAGCAGAATGTCATCGCCTTACCTCCGTGGAGCCAGGGAAATGCAAGCGGCTGAAACGGCATGTTGATTTAGTGACGCTATTCTTCAAATGCAAGCGATATATTATCGTAGATAAAATCGATATGAGCAGTAAAGGATTTTGCAGTTTACTTCATTATGTAAACTCTGTGGTAGTTGAACTCATTTTCCTTCAGTTATTCACACCAGCCGTAATGGGCAATGTCTCTATAACGATCTCCATTATAAACCTTTGTAGATCAAAAACTATCATGGACAATTTGTCATTAAAGTCATTCCTTCTAATAACAACGTTAATTGTAAACCCACTAATTGAATGAAGATAGTGATGAACCACAGAAATATATCTGAGATGGAGCGTGCCTGAGGTGGGGGCACTGTCGCGGGCTAGAATAGGATCCTT
Organism: Aptenodytes patagonicus; assembly: GCF_965638725.1. NCBI lineage: Eukaryota > Metazoa > Chordata > Aves > Sphenisciformes > Spheniscidae > Aptenodytes > Aptenodytes patagonicus. Next base: position 11,147,885 of record NC_134953.1, on the reverse strand, counting down.
CCGCTTATCCCAAAGAAAGGCCTCGTCGTGTCGTTTTAGGGACGATGTCTTAATTCAGCCACCTCCCTTTCAACCGAGTGTGCAGTGAAGTTAGTATGTCAGTTAGCTATTCAATGAAGTTACTAACCCGGAGCCCAACCCTCCAGTGCAGAGGCTGCTGGTGTTTTCCGTGGAGCAGCGCTGGGCGCCTGTCCCACCTCTGCAGCGCGCGGCGCTTTGGGGACAGCAGCGTCGGGCTGGAAGTGGGGACCCTCGGTTCTCGGCTGCGGTGTCGGTCTGGGCTCAGACCTCGCTGCAGGCTCGGGTCGTGGTCGGCTGCTTCTTACATCGGCTCTTCACCACTGGGTATTTACTTTCTGGCTTGATGCTTGAGTCTTCCGCAGACGTGGCTCAAGCTTCCTAAGCACCCAAATACGTTTGCAAATGCGTTGTGAAAATTTTGCTTAACCCGTACAGGAGTGGTGCTGTAGATTTAAAGGGCGAGCGGGCACTCGTTTTCCTAGAAACTAAGCGTATTAGTAACTTTTGGAAGGACAGAGGAAAACAGATTGCATTATTCTCATGAAGGCAAAGCTCTACGCAGCTAGAACACCAAATCCATCTGCTGCAGGATGAAAACCACTGAATGCCAGAGACCAAAATTTTCTCAAGCGCTGATGCCTCATGTGGTACTCACGCTTGGGAAAGAGCAATCATCGTTCCCGCTGCTTCCAGATTAAAAGCAAAATGTAGACTTTTTCTCACGTAATAAACATACACTAAGAAAAAAAAAATTCAGTGGCTCTGGCCCTAGGCACGCAATTCATGAAATCCCGCTGAAACGGTGCAGTCACACGATGCCCGTTCGCCATCGGAAGGCAGCGGCGAGTTACGCTGAGCAGCAGCTACGGATTTTTTTTCTTGTAGCCAGCGTTAATTAAACTTCTAGTTTCCAGGCGCGAAACACGGCTGTACACTTCCCCTAGACGGGCTGAGGACAGCGGGCAGCCGGCCGTTTTCGCTGGGGGCACGGCAGGGGAGCAGCCCCGGCGGAGCGGCGCCCGTGCCCGGCCAGCTACCGGCGACCGCGCGGGCGGGGTGGCGCGGGGCCGGGCCCCGAGGGCCGCGAAGGCCCGCACGAGGCTCCACAGACGTGCCTTTCCGCGTTTTGGGGTGGGCTTTTCCCCGGCTGTGTTCCCAGCTCCCACCGATGTCCAAAAACCTTGGAAAGGGGCAAAAGGCGGAGGGGAGCGGAGGCCGCCCCCAACCTCCCCCCGCGCGGGGGCGCTGCTCGCCGCCGCCGCCGCTCCCTCCTGCCCTCTCCATGGTGCCCCCCCCCTCTGCCTCCCACCTGCTCCCTTCGCTTCCGGCGCCGCCATGGGCGGGCAACTTCCGCTTCCGGCTTTCTAGTTCCGGGTTCTCCGGTGGAGGCGGCGATGGCGGCGGCCTCCTCCTCGGCGGCGGCCGCGGGCTGCCGGGAGGGCTCGGCGGTAGCGGCGGGGCCCGGCTGGAGCGACTCCCAGTTCCGTCGTTACTCTTTCGAGACGCGGCCCATCCCGCGGCTCAGCCACAGCGACCCCCGCGCCGAGGAGCTCATCGAGAACGAGGTGCGGTGGGCAGCGGCGGCCTGGCCCGGCCCGGCTCGGCTCGGCCCGGGGGCTGCGGCGGGGCCGGGGTGGGGGGTGTCTGTGCTTCGCGGCGCGGGGGCTGCCAGCCCTGCCCGTCAGGCCGGGCGGAGCAGGGCCCGCTGAGCCGCTCTCAGGGTGCGGGGCTCTCCTGGGTCCTAGCGCCGTCCCGGGCGTGCTCTCGCCGCCCCATCCCGGCTCTGTCCCTCCGGGCTACCGCGCTGTCTGCCGCGGAGCGCCCGCCGTGCCCCCTCCCCGCGCGGGCTTGGTTGTTGCCGTTGTGCCGTTCCTCTCAGTTGTAGCGGACGCTTCTTTTCGGTGCCACGGCGTTGAGTGGAGAAATCTGCAGGAAACGTTTGCTTTAAGTGCTTTGTGGTCCGGATGGAAATCGTGGAAACGTTGTGTAAAACCGTGGGCACACCTTCGTTATTTCCTAAGGGAGAGTGGCCACAGATGTGAAGGTTGCCTTGCAGTAGCGGCTCTTGTGTTGGTTCTGGACAAGCTCAATCTAGTTTCGGTACGATTGCTAGTTGTTTTTTTTAAAAGAAAGCCTGCAAGAAGGGAAGTTGTGCGTGCACGGCTTAGAAACACAGCAGCTGTCATTCTTGTTTAGGTTGCTTACTATTTATAGGCGATGTCCTTTGCCATCCTTTTGTAGTGGTTCTTTTTTTGGTGTAGAAGAGATGGGGTAATCTCATTTTTTCGATGGCTGAAGGTTATCTGCGATGTTCTGAGAAGAGAGATGAGTGCTGTCTCTGTTTCTGGATTCAGAGGTATCTTTCTGCCAGCATTTACCCCTTCATAGCTGAGGCTGGAAGTGACCAGACAGAATCTACTGTGTCTCCTTGCTACGTGGCAGGACCAAGTAGGCCTAAAACTGTTCCCAGCTAATGTTTGTCTAACCTCACGTGTTGAAGATTAGCTAAGTAGATAGTGGAATCTGTCCCGTTGCTACCAGGAGCTTGCTGTAGGAGCAGGCCACCACTTTCTTAAAACTTCCTATCGTGTTTTGCATGGTTTTGTCCCCAGACTGAGGTATTTGATTACTCTAAATGCCTTTCCCAATTCCCTGTTTTCAGAGAGAGTTTGTGTGGTTGCAGTAATGAATGTGATCGTTCTCAAGTTCAATCAATTGAACCAATAAACTTCCTGTTTCTCTCCAGGAGCCGGTGGTGCTGACAGATACGAATCTGGTTTATCCTGCTCTGAAATGGGACCTGGACTACCTCCAGGAAAACATTGGCAATGGGGACTTCTCAGTGTACAGTGCCAGCACACACAAGTTCTTGTACTACGATGAGAAGAAGATGGCCAATTTTAAGAACTTCAAACCCAAGTCGAGCAGGGAAGAGATGAAGTTTGCTGAGTTTGTGGACAGACTCAAAGAAATACAACAAAAAGGGAGTGCTGAGAGGTAAGTGGTACGTGGAGGTTTCTCCATTTCTGCAGGTCTAAGTAGGGGGTAAGTTTCTCTTCAGCGAGTGTTGATGATTAAAACCTCCCAAACTTTTCATTTTTTTTATAGCCCTGCTGTTCCTGCAGGGCTGCTACTTGACAGCAGCCTTGTTACCTGATAAAAAAAGTCATACCATTAGTTTATCAAACTGTTCACATTGTCTGCAGAGACTTATTTTTCTTCTTCTCTGTCCAAGGCAGCGTTTGGATAGAGAAAGCCTAAAGCTTCACTTTCTTTTGGCAGGCTATGGTATTGGTAGAGGAGCTTAGTTATCTGATTAAAAGGTACAGGCTATAGCACTCAGCCTTTTTTACAGAATACCAAGGTAGCTGGTGCTAACCCTCTTTCAGAAAGGTGAGAAAAGGTTGCATACATGCAGTGCATTTGTTGGTGGTGATGGCCTATACCACTAGCAGAGCTGTAAGTTACTGAGAGGAGCTTCATGTTTATACGGAATATAACTATTAGCAACTGTACTTAAACCCTCAGTTAATTTTATCAGTCACCAACCCTCTAAAAGGATTTATGGATGCTTGATTGTGTCTTAATTGGAAGCAACTCTGTGTCCACGTTCATTTGTCGTCTGTGCCTTTCTCTTCTTTCTCAGCTTTGGGTGTGCCTTTTCCAAGAGAGAAGGCAGTCCTTGAGCTAAAAAATGCGTTTTTCTTCCAGCATTGCAGACAGTAGTCTGTAATACCGCAATTGTTAATACAGACGTTTGATTCCTCTGATCCTCTATGTCTAAATGTAAGAACAGCTTTAAAGTAACTTGATACTGAAACGTGCTGGGTTTCCCGAGCCCTTTTTTGCCCTCACACACTTTTAATAGAAGAGGTAACTCTTACCGCAGATGAGTTAAAGTGGTGGCATTTATCGGGGGATTATTCATGAGTGTGTTTGATATTTGATAGTGGCCAGTCTATTTACACTTTCCTCCTCCTGCACCGTGAGGGGGTTGTTCTTGCTCTAAAATTCTCTTTTTCCCTTGTGATTGTTAAAGCAGAACTGAGTTCTGTTCCCTTCTGTACCAGGAAATCTTTCAGCAAAATTTGGGGACTCTTTGAAACTGTTTCCTTCCACAGTTGTTTATGGTGTGTGGTGATAGAACAGAATCTCTACGAGTTCTGTCTCTTTGTTTTGAAATCTTTCTGAAGAGATGCAGAGGTATGTCTTTATGTTCATGACAAAGCTTAATACTTAATTTCTGCTTGTCTCTGGGAAAATACAGGCTATATCTGCAGCAAACCCTGAATGACACAGTTGGAAGGAAGATTGTGGTGGATTTCCTTGGCTTCAACTGGAACTGGATTAACAAGCAGCAAGGGAAACGTGGCTGGGGTCAACTGACTTCTAACTTGCTTCTTATTGGCATGGAAGGTAAGCAGTTTCCTCTGACTGGAGGAGAAGGGGAGAAGATTTGGTCAGCAGTTCTGTATTTCAGTTCCGGAAGGTCTTTCAAATGGATTTCCCACTAGTTTCTAAGTGTTCCTTCAGAGCAGGCCATTTAGAGCTTTGTGTTGGGAGGGGACTGTTGTCACAACTTAACTTGGGTTATAGAGGGAAACAACCAAAGGAATAGCTTGCGTTTCCCCAGGGACGTACTGTGAATGCCTGGATGTAGTCTGCTCATGAAAAGGCTCTGTGTGATGCTGGTAGGGCTGTGTTTTCAGTAATTGCTAATCATATTCTGAGACCTGTTTCTTGTTTGAATGCTTCAGATGCTGTCGATTCAAAATGCTCAGTGTCTGCAGATCTAAAACGCAAAAGGGTTTGCAAGTTGAGGCAAGTTAGTCTTCTGCGCTTTTCTTAGCATGTCCAATGTCTACCCAGGAGGAAATGTTGATTATTCTGTGAAGCATTTGTTCTTATTTGAGCTGGTACACTGTGGCGAGGAATTCTCTTTCAATTAAGAGCTGAATTTCTTCTCGGAAGGTTAGAGGGCACTGGAGAGCTTGGAAGATGGATAAATCCTAAAAATATCTGGATAGAGCGGAATCCCAAATCCATGTGGAGACTGACTCATAGGCAGGTGCCTTAGGAGACAGAGGTACTGCTACGCTGTTAGAAAGGACAGCATTCTAGTAGAAAGTAATCTCAGTAACTGGGCAAGGAACGTACGCAGTTTTGTGAAGTGGGATGGCCTATAATCAGTGTGGCCGTCACATCCAATTATAATTGTCCAGTTATAATTACTTGGCAATTCGTGGCTGTTCAGTTCTCACAGCAGATGTTTTTTCCCCTTTGCAACAAGTCATACTCAACTTATGGTAGTTTGCCACTTGTTTTACTAGCTGAGAGAAGAGAACTTCATATAAAAGCACTGCACCAACACTGCACCAACGCTTCCCTACAGGTCATAATATGATCACTAAAATCCTATTATCCACAGGTTATGCACAAGAACCAAGGAATTGTCTTGAACCAGTGTGTGCTAGAAAAAGGAGTGTCCTTACAGGAGCACGTGATTGTACGATCTATTTAATGAAGTTACGGGGTTAACTGTTATCTTAATTCTCTTTAGTGAAAATACATATAAAAAGCAAGCTAAAAGAGTAATAACTGAATTGGCAAACAGCCTGAAAAACGTAGTTGTAAGGGGTACAAAATGACCTACTGTATTTAAATATTTGATTAAATTTAAGACCTAGTGGTGACAGTCAAGCTTCATAACTGTTAATCAGACTGAAGAGGTGCTATTGGAAGCCCCAGTGACAGAGATTTGTTTACTTGTTTTCTTGCAAAACTACTAGGACTTTTTTCAAAATCGGACTGTTAGACTCCTTCTCTCTAGACTAATAATTTTTGAAAGTCCATTCCACAACTTGTCATCTAAACAGCATTTTATGAAAAAGCTTCCTGTCAACATTCACCATCTGCTGTTCATGGAAACAAGCTGGAAATCCTAATCCTGTAGAGCATAAATTGCTGAACATGGATTTAGAATGGAAATTAAGTGGGATAGCAACTGCTCAATAAAGGCTGAATGATAGAGTGATCAGTTTGTAACGTTCCTATGGTCATTTTCCTTGTTTAGTTTTCTGAATATGTGGGAGTGTATTTACTGTCAGTAACAAGGAATATAAGTTGCTTCCGTCTTTCATACCTGTACGTGAGAGTGTCTTGATTATCGTCTTTTCTCTCTGTGTAGGCAATGTGACACCAGCTCATTATGATGAGCAGCAGAACTTCTTCGCTCAGATTAAGGGTTACAAGAGGTGTATCCTGTTCCCTCCTGATCAGTTTGAATGCCTCTACCCTTATCCTGTGCACCATCCGTGCGACAGGCAGAGCCAGGTGAGAGTAGCAGATCTGTTCTCTGCTCCATGCCAAAAAAGGGCATTTGTGAAGATGCTAGGTGGGAGGAAGCTGCACTGGAATTAAAGCTGCATACCACTTGCTGAGCTTTTGCAAAACCCGTGTTCAGATCTGTTAACTGGTGAACACGTTGAGAATAGCCGGAAGGGCTGGTGGTGTTTCTGTTTGTGTCTGGTCCTGACTTGCAAGTGCTAGGGCTATACACGTCTCCTTGCTGATAGCACAACAGTTGCTGCCTTCTCTGTTCTGTTTCACTGATCACTTGGTCAAACACAGACTTGCTCAGAGACAAACTGCAGGACTCCTGTCTAAGTTGGTGGTACTTTGGGGGTACTGCAGGACCTCGCGACGGAGTTAAGACAGGAATGGGAATGTACAAGCCACATAGGGAAGATCAGGAGGATTTGATACTGAGAGCCAATAATGAGGACTGTCGTTGCAGGAAGTTATTCTGAGTTTCTTAATGTTTTCTTCCGTTAGGTGGACTTTGACAATCCTGACTATGAGAAGTTTCCGAACTTCCGGAGCGTGGTTGGCTATGAGACGGTGGTGGGCCCGGGAGATGTGCTATACATACCTATGTACTGGTAAGAAGGATGGTGGGACTGCACAGTGACCAGCAAACAGAGGTTTAAAAGGTCTTCTGCTTAAAGCGTTGGGTTGGCTCTTAAAGAGAATTTTGTTTGGACTTCTCCAACAAGTGTGATATTTTCTGTGATATTTTGGGCCAATCTGCTTCTACTTCCTATCTGTTGGATGGGAGCGGTAATTCTCCCTGACACTACATTATTGTGCGAGTAATCCACTAACGTGTGCGAGAAAAGGATCTGTATTTAAATTAGGAGAACTTCCCGGAAGTTCTGAGGTCTTGATGATGGAGGTACAGGGCAAGGCTTGTCTACTGCAGTCTGAACTCATCCATCCAAGGTATTTCTCTGTAAGCTACAGCAATAGTTTCTTTTCTTTTTTGTGTGGTTTCCGTGCAGGTGGCACCACATTGAGTCTCTCCTGAATGGGGGGATTACCATCACTGTGAACTTCTGGTACAAGGTGAGTACAAGCACCTTCCTGCGCAGCTTGGATAGCTCTATCCCAGAGGATTTTTTTCAGGTAGACATTTATTAGCACATGTTGTTAATATGAGAACTTTGTTGCACCAAATCCTTTGCTTTAAAGCTGAAAGCTACTTTCTCCCTTTCGAGTGGCGTGTGAAGAACTGGGTGGCTGGGAAAAGGTGGAATAATCTGCCAATTCAGGAAGCATGCAATGAGCTATTTTTGATATTTCAGGGTGCCCCAACCCCAAAGAGAATTGAATATCCGTTAAAGGCTCATCAGAAAGTGGCGATAATGAGGAACATTGAGAAGATGTTGGGAGAAGCCTTAGGAAATCCACAAGAGGTACAAAAAAGAACCATATAGTCACTGCTGTTGAAATCGTTGTGGCTTAATGCAAAACTCGAGATGCCAACTATTTGGCTCTGCAGGTGTCACAGTGAGGGTAGGAGAAAGCAGGGTTGCTCTGTTGCTGTGAATGGTTCTTCCTCCCGTCTTCAGAAGGTCCTTTGGCTACAAAAAGGCAAGCTCTTTAAATTATAATTCTGGAGAGGACCACTACAAACAATGGAGTAATTGTTCTTGTATGTGGGGGAAGGTGTACTTTGGCTTTGGGCACTGCCAGGGAAGTGTTACTCCCAAACTCTCCTTAGCCTTCTGTGCAGCAACAATACCCAGTATTTGCCAAAAAAATGAAACTGTTTTACCTGTTGAATGCAAATCTCTTAAATAAGAGAAATCTTTTCTATTAAGTCATGCGCTTCCCCCTTAATGCACATCTCGGTCATCTCTGAATTCTTTGCAATTTTAACCAACGGGTATTTCAAAAAAACAGATTGAAGTACTAAGAGTATGCTTTTGAAGATCTCCTGCTGACGTGAAAGTGGAAATACTGGATGTGAAAAGAAATGTTCTCATGGTCTGTAACCCTTACCACTGTGCAGGAACTCCTCTTTAACGCACTCATGTGAGATCATGCCTCTCCCCTGAGATTATCTTAATGCCATAGCATGCTGAACTTCCCTCGGTGATCAGGCAGTGCTGAGAAATGGGAGTGGTCTTGACTGAAAACAAAACCTTAGTAAAATTGTTAGTCCTAGCCTTCCTTCCAAGTGACCCCAAGGACCAGAGAAGATTCAATGAGTAAGGATGTTCCTTCTCTGCCCTGCAAAAAGCAACTCCTGATGACTATTGGCTCCTTTTAATAGCATCTGCCAAGAAATCACAAATCTAGTGTGGGAAGTGAAAAAGTTTCAAACAAATACCGTGGATGCAATGTTTTGATGACAACTAAAGTTGGGTGTTGGCATAGAACCACGCAATTTTGGTAGGGTGTTTGAGGATGTGCTCAAGGGTGCCCCAGTGTTTTATCTAGAAAATACTTTGAAACTGATTCGGTGTACCTTAGGCTCAGTTTGTGCGCTGAGATCCTCTGCCCTGGGCAGCTCAGCTCATAAGGTGGTGTGATGCAGAGGGAGCAGGCTCTGCAGCTGCCATTTCTGTGTAACTGTCCCGGCTAATGATCTGTGTTTGCTTTGAACAGGTGGGTCCCTTGTTGAATATGATGATTAAGGGACGGTATGACTAATGCCTGGCTGCCCGGGTGACTGATGTTGGAGCTGCTTTGTTCACAAGCAATGGAAGATACTGAGCGCTAGTATTGCACGCAGCACTTAACAGACTGATGGGTTTCCTGGCCCATCCCTGCCCCACTACAATAAAGGGGGCTACTGGAACTGCAAAACCGTTAGTACCCCACTCATCCTCCACTCATCTAACCGAACCTCCCAAGAAAGAGTCTGCACTTATTGGAAGCTGGATTTATGCTCACTAACTTGTTTTTTCTCCCTCTGCCCTGTTTGCCACAACAAGGAGCATGGCTTCTGGCACTTGGATGCGTTGCTTCAGGATTTTCAGGCATTTGAAGAAGAGCTTGGAGGGGAACCAGGAGTGATCTTGTTTCCTCAGCCTCATGGGGTTTGGGCCTCCTGGCTGGGTTTTTGTGTTGGTGCCTGCAGTGGATATAAGATGGGAAGTGATAGCTTTCACAGTCCTCTGTTGTTAGAGGACATGTCCATGCTCAACTCTGGCACCTGCTCAACTCTGGCACCTTTTTCTGTAACGGAAATGAACATGTGAGATGGCCTGTGTGTGAGGAGCAACGGGACAAACGATTCAATTTCTTCAACTTCAGACATCTATGCTTTGGACTTAGTACAGGGTAGAGATCAGTGAATTCATTTAGTGTGTGAGTGCCAAATCCTGTGCTCTCCAAATAACATCTGTGGTGTAGGAGTCTAGATAAACCTCCTTTCTGACCGCTTTCTCTAGGGAGTGAAGGCTTCTCTCCCGCTCTTCTGAAGCTGCAGTGTGATTAAAAGGGGATGTAGCGTTATGAAGGGAGATGCATAAATGCCAGGGCACTCTCCAAGTCTTGAATGATTAAGCCACATTTTTAAATTAAAACCCCCAGGGGTGCCGAGCTAGACTATCAAAATGCAGTGTCAGATAGGTACAGAGCCTCCCTTCCCACCAGGGGTGTTGGCTCCTCGGACTAACACGGGAAAGTGCCCTTTTTATTGAAACTCCAAGAACTCAAGTGTGTGTGGCTGCGCACAGGTGCGCATGTTTGTGTGATGTTGTGTGGCTCCTGTCCATCAGTTAAATCCATGCCAGTGTGTGGTTCCCTTCCTTGTACAGTCACGTGAAAGAGGTCAGGGCTTTCTGTTTAAACGTGGTTAAGTTTATCTTGATCCTTTTTGCGTTCCAGGACTTGACATGGCAGGTCAGGAGGTGACAAGACCAGGGCATAGGAACCAGACAAGCCTCTGTTTGAGTCCTCAGCAATCACTCTGAAAAATCATTTTGCTTTCCTCCTCCTCCTCTTCCATGGAAAAAACCTTAGGCTGATATGGAGGCTGGCTTTTTATTCCCTGAGGTGTGCTGCACTGCTGTCCCTGGTTTTGGGGGTGGTGCAAAGGTCTTGTATATTTGATGCGGTTGTAATGGGTACCAAGAGCTAGAGGTGGGAGAAGCTGTTTCATAGCCCGTATATCTCGTCCCAGAGAATAGCGGGGGATTTGTTCTGTTGAGACTTCCCATTGTTTTCCCCCTTGTTCTTCGGGGCTTGTTCTGACATGGGATTCTGATAAATGTCTTGAGAACATGCTGTTCAAGAAGCGCTCCGTCTTTGGCCTCGGGCCCCATCTTTTGCTGGGACAGCTCATGTGCCACTTGCTGTGAGCTTGTCTTGCACAAAGGTGAAAGGCTTCTCGAATAGGAGGTCCCAGGGGCTAGTTTTCTAGCTGCTTTACAGGTCAGAACAAATGAAGTGTAATTGGCAGCTGCAGGGTCCTTGTTTAAGAAGTATGTCCGTGTCACTGAGTAGTCTGACTGCCATGTTACTTGTTGCAGACTCTCCAGAGCTGTGGTTAGATCCAGACGAAGGTCACTCAGCTGGATACTTACCAATGCTCAGCCTTTGGGCAGGTGGGGAAGAAGGCTAAGCTGCTGACTCTGGCCAAAAGCAAGGCCTTCCCAGGAATCCTGGGCACGTGCCCTTGGTTGAAAGATGCTCAAATGAAATCCCATCTCTGTGCTATTTATTCAGCACATGGTAGTCTCCAGTACTACTTGTTAGGCACCATCAACTCTTGAAGCTCAGGGTGGGAGTTCATATCCCATGTGGAGAGAGAATGGTACTTACAGAACTTTAGGATCCTTTCTTTTTCTTTATTTGCCAAAGGTCTAACTTTTAAAGTGTCTGAACAGGTTTTGCTGCACTTGACTTCGTGAAAGCTCATTTACAATGCACTGATGGACTGACTCCTCCCCTTCCCTTTTCACCTTGTGCTTTCAATGCCCCTTGCCATGGTATTGGGAAGCTGTGTGTGTTCTCTGCTAGGGGTGTGTGTGCAGGGGGTGGGGTGTGACAAACACACGGTACCTTCTGAAGTGTAGTTCTTAAATACAACCAATGTTGAACAACAGAACTGTGTGGCTTTTATTTTCTGAGTGGCTGTACAGGAGAGCTGCATAAGGAGATGTGCATGTAAAACTACCTTTCGGTCTTTTTAATAACTCTGCTTGTGTTCTTCACTGGTGAAAGCTGCTGGTCTCCAGAACTGCCTTCAAAACAGCAATACCAACTGCATTATGGTGTGCCTTCACGACTTTCCCCATACTACTTCCGTAAGCCTGAAAGGAAAGCTGGGAATAAAATGGTATCCTTGAACCCTCTCAACCACAAGTGTTGGTGGGGAGGGAATAAACTCCTCTCCCTGCTGACCTGAATGGTGTCACCATGCTCTGGTCACTGATGGAATGACAGGGCAAACTACGCTATCAGGTCTAATGAGTTCTATCAGTTGCTTATCCTTTGGGTATCTTGTCCTCCGTTTGGTCCTTTACCCGATTCATACTTTGGTCAAGGAGATTTTTGGGGGAGGCTTCCTCTGTGTACCTCTGCTGTATGTTAGCAGCCTTGGGTGATGGAGTCCTCTCTACCTAATAAAGACGCAGGTTATTTTATGGTAATATTAACTCTACAGCAATCTTGTCATCTAACCACGAGTGAAATGTTGGCTAAATCCGAACAAATTTCTAATGTGTAGTAAAATGGGGAAGAGTTGAATAGAGATTAGGGATGTTGGGGGGGGGGGGGAGAGAGACACAGCTGTCTGAGCCTGGGGTACCACAATTGGCATTCTCTCCTTACACCCTTGGGGGACAGGGTGAATGTGGAGGGAGTAGGAAAGACAGGTGGATAAAGTCTTCTGTGACCATGGGTGTTCACCCTTCCCTGCTGTGCCTGCTGGAATCATCATTTCTGAACACGCAGTTGCTTCTGTTCCACTGAACTTAGTTGTCTGTTATGTCTGATCCTGTCGTCGTTCTGTTGTGCACGTGCCTCTTGGGTAACATGCACGGCTGATACCACAAAGCTCAGAAATGTCTCGGGTTGTGCAGAGAAGCAGAGGAAGCTGAGGTATGAGAACTGTGTCATTTGAAAAGCAGATCGGACTCCAAGATTTTTCACTTGTACTTTTGGTGTTTTTCTTGTTTGCTTTTATTACCTTAGGTTCTGTAATACCTTTCTTCTCTTTTGTTTCCCCCATTTCTCTGTTCCTTGAAAAGTGAGATTTTCCTAAGGAGAAGTGATGTCTCTCCTAATCCTTGTAGATTATGGCTGCAGGATCTTTCCCGTAGAAAGAGAAGAGCGTGCGTTTTTAGACTGATGCACTGTTTTACCCCCTTGGTGATCAGGGTCAGGCTCAGCTCAGTGATCACCCAGGAAATTTGGAGTGATAAAGCAGGTCCAAGGTGAACCCGGGATCAGGGCCAGGATTGAGGAGGTATGAGACGCAGCTGCGAAGCAGGGGCAGTCTAACAGGTGGGGATGAAGAGGGAGACCCTCAGCATCAAGCAGCTCTTTCCCTCAAGAGGGGGAGGCCTGGGCCGAGACTGCTGCTGTGCTTTTCTTTACAGCAGTCCTCACCAATGAGCAAGCCAGCCTTGAACACAGCCAACTGCTCTTTAAAGTCCTAGAATGGGGACGGTGCACTCAGGGTCTTGACAATCTCTTGTCAGGCCTCTGTGTTGATGCATGGTCAACCCATGCTGCTGTCCCAGCCCTGGAAGCAGAGCAGCAACTGCAACAGGGAGTACTGCCTTTGCACGTGTTTTTTCAAAGCGCTTTTCTCTAAGCCTCCCTTCTGCCACGTGTGTGGGGAGCTTCCTTGCACGCTGGTTTATGCTTTTCGTCTTCCGTTCCCGTTTTGGAGATGGCACCTCTCCCGTCAATATCCTGGGAAGTCCTGAAGTCACCATCTTCCCTGGGTGCTTTTCTGCACTGGTGCTGCCTAGAAGGAAAGGGAAAAGAGATGCTGTTACTGTGACAAACACATGCAAAGTAAGTTCTAATTACTGCCTCGCAAAGTCAAATATTTGTTGCAAGCAGAGGACTAATTGTGGGGGGAGGGAGCGGAAGTCGAGGCTCTTGGAGTGTAAGTGGAACAGATGCCCGGACGCCTTGGGGAAACGCAGCTTTCCTCTACAAATCAGAGCTTTAAATTACAAGGCTTTTACCAACGAGAACAGTTGTGGGAAGTCGTCTGCTCTCATTTGCGTAATGGCTTCTGTCACTGGTGATTAGACACAGGATGAAGGAAAAGAAATTTGACAATTAGGAATGAGCGATCATTAATCAGAATCTTTGTTAGAAGGAGGGAAGGGGGGGAGAATATCCCGCAAACAATGGAGGCAGCCACTAGAGCCATAGTGAAGTCCATGAGATGCGTAACTGAGTGCTACCTACTCCACCTAGGTACGGAGCAGCAGCAAGGGTCTTGGCTTGGTTGGAAAGCTTGCGGAGGAAGGCAGCTAGGCAAAATCCTTCCCATGCTGTTCAGTGGTTCTCAACTACCTGCTTAGTAAGGGAGAGAGCACATCTTGGAGCCCTCTCCTTGCCCCATCAACACCTTGCACTTCCTTCTCAGTGCCTGGCTGCAAACTGCCAGCAAAAACCACAGAAACAACTTTCTTAAATCTTTGCAGTCTCCTTTCCCCACACCTTGCACGCAGCCTTGCAGTTTTTGGTGCGGAGGAGAGCAGGCACAAGCCTTGACTGGCATGCAAAAAGATTAGGACGAGCAATGTGAAAGCAGTTCCAGGCTCTTTTCCTGATCATGTCGTTTCCTGCAAGAGCATGGAGGAACATGATGGACTGCATGACAGGTAAATAAAAGAAGGCAGTTGTGACTTCTCTGTGTCTGTTGTTTGCTGGCTTAGCTCATCATCCAGCCATGTACAATCCAGTATATGCATTTGTTTGGGTTTTTTGGCTTTTGATCAAATTATCGGTGCACATGAAATCTGTTACCTATTTTTCCTACAGCTGTCATTCAAAGTCTTGTCAGGTTAAACATTTTGGTGTAGTTTACACTGCCTCTGATGAGATCAACAGTTATAATTTGGGGGGGATGCCAGACCATTTGTGGGGCATATAAGGTTGGTTGGTGCATCTCAAGTCTTAAGCTTACTGGATTAATTGATTTCAGTGACAGCTCCTGTCTTTGCAAGGCTGGGTCATTCACTTGAGGCGTAGGTCTCCATCAGGGTAATTATTCTTTCTGTGACTGGAAATCAAAGCAGATACCTTCAAAGGGGAGAGCTGAAGCCATGTTGTCTCATTCCCAGCTGGCTCCAAGCTCAGACAAATGACAGCAGCTTGGATTTTCAGCCTCTTCCCGTGGCTAGTGGTGTTCACCACAGGAACTCAAAATGAAAGAGAAAACAGCGGATCTCAGGACAGTATCTAACAGGGCTTTTCATCCAGTGCTCATCAGGAGAGAAGTCAGGGGAATCATTGGTCGCATTGCTCGGCGTGGGGAGATGTGTCAGGTAGTGACTTTTATCCCCTCTTAAACACGTGAGGGGAGGGCTGCTTCCCATGCACAGCAACTTTTTAAATGTATGTTTAAATTTGGAGGAGTGCACCTCATGCTTTTTGTGGATGATAAGGCAGCTTGTGGTGATGTAGGGTTGCTGTCAGAATTCACCTCACAAAATTGCTGTTAACCCTGAGAAAGCCCAGAATTTGACACGGCAGGTTATTGCCCTTGCTGTAGGAAATGTCACTGTGCTGGATGGCAGGAGCCACAGGTATGACTTTCATCTCGGAGGTTCAGTTGTGTTTTTTCCTGGATAGTCAGGGTTCGCCATTGAATGCCTTGACAGGGAGGACCTTTGGATGTGACTTGAAACCCCTTGGGAAGCCAGGAAGGGAGGAGAGCGCGTGCTATCCTGTACGTAGGTAATCTGTGTTACGAGATCTGCTGCGCGCCCTCTGCTCCCTGAGCTGCTTAAGCACCGCTGGCCTCCTGCAGTGAGCTGTGTGAGGACTCTAGCTGAGCTGAAAGCAGCTAAAGGAGTGAGGTCAAATCATTTGCTTCTATAAAAGGAGATATAAAAGTCCCCGTGTCCACAGAGAGGGCACAGGGGGTTATAACAGCATCCAAGGGGGTAGTTTCTGTGGGAGAGCTTAGTACCACGGGCGATGGACTGATTCCGCCCAATTCCGTCTGCTCCAAGTTCCTCTGCCAGGACCTTTGACAGTCTCTCAGAAGCTGGTCCTATCCATCTGTGTTTCATTGGGGTAAAATGCTTCTGGCAGCAAAGAATTACTGGTGCTGGTGGGTATTCAGGTCAAATGCCAGCCACTATAGGCTGTGGAGCTGGAGGGTACGGGGCGGTAAGGTCTTGCTTGGCGTTTGAGGTAATAAGCTTCTGGTCTGTCAGCTCACGTGAACCGCAGAGATTTGTAGAGCTGGGGAGTCGCAGGGCTGTGTTACTTGGGCTGTCAGGTCTGACACCGCTCTGGCAGGGCAGACCTTAGTGCTCTTTGAGCCTGTGTTCGGGGGTGGTGCCGACCTGGGGGGTGAGCAGGGGCGAGAATCTCCAAGTGGAGTTTGGGGCTCTGAAGGACCCGTTCATCTGCCATCAGTTTACTCCAAGCACAGCCTAGGGCCTCTTGCTTCCACCTCCTCCCCAGCACAGAGGCAAACCTGTGTCTCCTGCTTTTGCTGTTTGTTTATAGCTCTCCCCATCCCATCTGTCTTTCTCTCCTCCTTCCTCCCCTTCCTTTTGCCTCCCTCTCCCTCCTCCCCCTCATTCCCTGTAAGCGATTAATCATTTTGACAGGCTCGGCGATGGCCTTTTTTTCCTTGAGGCGGCCAAGAAATGTCTGTGAGCACCTTCTATGACACCCCTCGTGTTCTCTCGCCAATCAGATCAGCCACTTTGCTTGGAGTGCCACCAACAGGAATGCGGGGAGGGGAGCAGGGGGGGAAACTCCAGCAGAGCCAGCTGGGAAGTGGGCAGTGGGGCAGCATCCAGTTGGGGTGCCATGTGGGCCCCCCTTAGCTGTGATGAATATGTCATTTCACTATAGCTTGAATGTGTCATACTTCGCTCCCTCTCTCTCCCCAGGCTCCCCTTCAAATTTTGGTTTCAGTGCGAAGGCAGTCGGGAAGAAATCAGGCTGCTCAGAAAAATACCAGCCTCCAACAGAGTGACTGGAGGGAAAAGCTGTCGGAGAAGAAAGAAGAGCAGGCTGGGATCATCGAGGGAAAAAGAATGGGGATGATTTTGTAGATGGATGTGGAAGCCTTCCTGGGAAACTCCCCTTTGTCTTGTGCAGGAAAGAAGTTGCCTCTGAGTCTCTGTCATGGTTCACCTGGACTTGTCATGTTGTCATGAGGATGTCTTCCATTCACCTGCAGCCTGGGGAGCTCTCGGGCCATGGCACGTGCTATTGCAAATGCTCTGCTACCTAACTGGAATGAAAATGGGGTAGATCAGGGTGCATGATGTTCCCAATAGGATTTTTTGCTCTAATCAAGCTTTACAGCATCCTCCGTCCTCTCAGCATGGAACCAAGGAATGCTATACTTCAGGAGTTATTCTTCTTCCTCTTAGCATGAAAGCGGATGTCCTCCACAGTGGGAAGGAGAGGCCCAGGAATAACCATTCTGTCCAGGGCCTCTGGGGATGTCTAGACACCCTCTGTGCAGAGCAATGGATTGTAACTAACATTTACAGAAGCGGAGGAGATAGTGAAAGAGAAAAAGAAGTTGAAGATGATGAACTAGAAGCCAGAGGGAATGTGATGTAAAGATCTTGCATAAGGTGGTCAGGTATCGTAAGGCAGGAGACTGGGCATAGTGACCCAAGGGATCCTCTCCAGTCTCGTGCTCCTATTAAACAAGCAAATAAGCCTAGAAGACAGTGAATAGACTCATCCTGGATGAAAGGCCCTAGAGTAAGACTGTCCCAACTCTTCAGGAAGAGCAGGGCAGATGGAGTGAGGGGTCTGTGCTTTGAAGTCACCAGCTCTTGAGACGGGACAAGGCAGCAACACAAGGCCAAACACCCTAGCTCAATGCAGCTACGCCTCTGGGAGGAGTAGCCAGGCAGGTGATAGCTCCCAGTTGACTCTGGGAAGCTCACACCCTCTTTATGAAACATCACTGCTCACTATTCACCACATGAGCTTGAGTTCTTGCCCTACATGAAAGGCATGAGAGTCAGTTTTAGCAGCAGGCTGGATGGGTTCAGTGAAGATGCTAAGGAAAAACCACAACCTCACTCCTGCACCTCCCTGTTGTTTGTTTTCTCCTTGTGAAAAGGTTGCCCTTCAGGTGCAGACCTAAAAGCTGATACAGCCTAAGTCCAAAGGGAGGGCAATGAACTCATCTGGAATAAACATCTTTGCCCCTTGTGGGCTGACTGCATCAGATCTCTGGGAGGTAGGAAGACTCGAACTAAAGAGGAGTTAACAGGCCCTTTCCAGCAGACGAAAAGGCGGTGTGCGCTCCCTCTGACAGACATGCTGCCCCATGTCTTGCGAGTGACCTCTGCCAAGGTCACTGCTGACTTTCTCTAAACGAGCATTTCTCTCAAGGAAACATTGATTTTGTGCTGGTGGTGCTAAGCACTGTTGTTGAACGAGAGGCTATAAATGCTTGGCAGAACAGTGGTGGCCCTTCTTGGCAGCTAGACTCACTGATCTGGCTTGCTTTCTGCAGGCTTGTGCTCGTGTCCAGGGTGAGGAACACTGGCTTTGTGCTTCCAGGCTAGTGACCACTAATATCTTCAGTGCCTTTTCTCCAGTGTGAGGTAGTTATGTTTGCTCCCTTGTGTTCAGTCAAGGACGGGAGGTGTTCATTAGCAGCAGAAAATGGCCTGTCCCTGGACAGTTTACATCCAGTAACAGGTTTCTTTCTTGAATATAACATAAGAAGGGAACATGGCAGAGGTCTTAAACAGTTTATCTCACTGCTGGGAGTTTTCAGAAAGAATGTATGAGATCTTCAGAAATTAAGTCCAACCAATGCAGTTAATGCTGGCTATCCTAGAAAGCCTGTTTTAAATCACGAACAGCCCTAGTGAGATCTAGGTCTTTAAGGGTTCCTGCCTGTTGCATGCACTCAAGGCTTTGAATCGCGTGGCACTGCAGTGACAAAATTTGTGCTTTTGCCCTCCCAAGCCATAAGCAGCAAGCAGAACACAATGCTGTCTGTCTGTCCTTCTTCTTTACGAGGCCAAACCATGGAAAGGGGAGCCCGAGAATTTGCAGCAGTGGGTTCTCACTGTTGCTTTCATCTGTTAAATTCACCTTTGCTTGCTCAGAGAGGTGGTTGTGTCTCCATCCTTAGAAATATTAACTTGACTGGCCAAGGCCCTGAGCAACCTGATCTAATTGTACCTGCTTTAAGCAGGAGGTTGAACTAGATGATCTTCTGAGGCCTCTTTCAACCCAGATTATTCTATGATCCTATGGGTTTGCCCAGGAGAACTCATCACCTGATGTGCTATATTTCATCCCACCCCTTAAAACAATTATAGAGCCCAGATAACCCAGAATGTAAGGGAAGTATCAGATTTTTTTATTTCTCTATATAGAAGCCTTTGTGGCAGGATGTTGTAGGCTACTTTCCTTAGTCTCCGGAGTTATGAAGAGTTTCCTCACTGAACTTGCACCGTGTCTGTCAGCAGAGCTGGTCAGTAGGGCAAGCTCAGGTAGGTGGTGATGCATTGAGAGCTCTTGATCATCGCGTGGCAGATGCTTGTCCCTTCCCCCAGTGAGTGTCCATACCATGCAGCAGAGAGGGTGGTACGTCACAGGGCGAGGGCAGAGCTGTTTGACTGCAGAACCGAAGCAGTGTTGCCACATCAGCATAGTGCTGACGCCCCGAGCCAGCTGGAGTTAAGGGGAGCCCTGTCCTCAGGCAGGGGCTGACCTTCCTGCCAGGGTGCTACGTGCTGTGATGAGGTGACTTGCCTAGTTGCAAATGGGAAGGTGTTGCAATCAGGAGCTGCGATCCCCACTACGGACAAGCTGGACTGTGCCCAGTTAGCTGGAGGCTGAACAAGAACTTGCTCCGCTTTCAGGGATGCAGGATCCAATTTCAGACCAGGTCTGTGTTGCATGCTGCGCTGTTGCTGTCCCTATGGATTTCTGCAGCTTCGGGTTCAGGTACTAGGCATCCTTGTAGTGGCCTGGGTCATCCCCTGTCTCCCGGAAAATCTGAGATATCCTTGTTTATTGGCAAGCATCTCCATGTTGTGCAGCTGTTCCAGACTCCTGAGCAGCACTCGATGCTTAATGGGAAAGCGGGAGCATGAGGTTAACTTTGCATGTTCCTTTAGGTGACAGAGGTGTTTGTGCCCTTGGGGACTTCAGAATTGGAGGTTGGGTCGGTTGGATTTAGGAATCTCGCATTTTGAGGTGCCCTGGCCGGTGGAGACATTTGTGTCTGGGCTCTGTCTGTCTGGGCTGCTCTGAACGTTATGGATGTGTTGCTGCTGTCTTTGCGGAGTGGATGAAAGTGTTTGTGGTAAAATGTAATCAAGTGGAAAATTGCAGTGCATATAAACACATATGGCACTCAATGACTGGGCATTAGGCACAGTGACTGCAGGCAAAAAAAAATTATCTGTAAACGTTTCGCAGCAAGTTTCGAAATCTTAAAGAACAATAAGATATTAGCAATTTAATGGGGTGATTCAGCGAGGCAGCGATCCTTGGGTTGGGAGAACGAGGATGCATGCAGCTGCAGTGACGGGAGCGGCTGGGATTACTCAGCCAAGCTCAACAAGCCCTGTCTCCCAGCACAAGACAGCTGCCAAAGGTTTCCTTCACATGGCAAGGTGGCTGTGCTTGGAGAGGAGGGAGCCAGGAGGTGGCCTGTGAACCTTACCAGTGCCACCTTCCAGCCTCCTCCAAGAGCCTGCTGTTTACAGCAGCATTTGGAAGAGGTTGCGTGCAGTCGATGAGGCAGAACTGATGGGCTAGGTGGATCAGGCCTGGCTCAGGTTGGGAGCCGCGGAGGCACTGCAGGTTAACGGCTGGCTTGGCCTCCCAGATAAGGGAGTGCTGGGTCCTGTTCACCTCCTGTGCCTCCAGGCTCCATCTGCTTATGCTGCCCGGGACAGCACTTTCCCAGCTATTGCAGAGCCTGCAGCAGTCCAAATCCTTCCTGGGGGCAACTATTTTGCTCCCTGCCAAGGATCTGTGTCATCTACTGGAGCTGCATTTGGGTCTTTCACATCTAACACCGTGGGACTTCACTGCCTGAGCTGGTTGTCTGTCTCCAAACCTCTCACTTTGGTCCTGCTGCTTGCAGGGGAGAAAGGCATGTCAGGCCAGTGTATGAAAGCGATTTTTTGCTAAGTAACAGAATTACCAGAAAGGTGTTTTTCTCCTCTTGCCATCTGCTGACTTCCCTTTTTCTGACATGAAGAAGGTTACCTGTGAGTGGGAGGAAAAATGCACCTTGCCGGTGTCACCTGGCTGTACCTTTCCCAGGGGACACAGGAAAGCAGCTTGAATACTAGGAGGAATGTAGCCTTGGTGGCTCTACTGACTGCCCTGAAGTCCTGGATCTGGCAGCCAAACTTGCTCAGCTGTTGATTAGGGAACAGCTTCTGAAGAAGGAGTGAGGAGGGCACCAAATGGGAAATCCCAAGGGTATTGGCAGCTTGGTCCAGCAAAGCCCGGCTGATTCCAATCCTGTCTGGGCAGAAATCTTCCCAAACTAACCAGTGACAGTAAGAACTGCCCAAATGAAAGAAAAATAGACAAAATCAGTGTTTATGGGCTGTAAGCGACGGCTTCCCAGGAATGTAAGGAACGTAGTGGGGCCCTAAGCTGATGTGAGTAGAGCAGTAGGTTCTCTTAAGCTCCCTGCATAGGACCTTTCATTTTCATGCTAGTTTGTACACAACCATGAGAACATGCCTTTTCTTGGATCTGATCCTGGAAACTGCCACACTTGTGTATTCAACTCTGGATAGAATTGGCAAGAATAATGGTGGGAGAAGCTTTTAATGACTTGCTTTTAAAGAACGTTTATTTTCATTAATGTTTCTATCCATTTAATAAATTCCTTCTTTTAATCTTATCTCCTTAAACATGGTATATTGGAAAGAAAGATTGTTTCTTGCCTTGTGTCACCTGCTGGTTTAGGCACTCGTGGTGTTTACATCTATAAGCATGCTTGCTCTTGCTGATATATAAGTACCATAGGGAAGTCATTGTCCTACTAGCAAATTGAGCTGAGGCATGCCTACCTCTATTAAGTACAGATACATTTGCCTGCAGAATTCCTCTTTCTTAATAACCTTCAGATGAAGCCAGGCTTCAGAGGACTACCCAGAAAACCCACAAAATATTCTGCTATGGTCAAATTCAAATGTGAAGTCCTCCTTGAGACTTGTCCCTTTTAAAGTGCTCTGCATTTGTTTGAACTAGCTCCCTGCCTATTCCATTCTCTTCTTTGCTACCTATGGACTGTAGCTTGTTGTCAGCTTGATCTTTTCTCTGCATATTTCCGTGCTGCTGCAGCACTAAACCCAGAGGGTTTGAGCCTCCCTTCTGCACATGAGAAAAGGGGTTAATAACGCCTGTCCTTTGCCTGCTTGATCTCATCAGTCTGCACATAGATCTGGAGACCAGGGGTCTTCTAGACCATGTGCATAGGGTGCCCAGAGCAACAGTCTTTATCTACCTACCTCAGCTCTCTGCTGAGAACACCAGCTCTTACCTCCTGCCAGCTGAGAGAGAGGATCATGTCTGCCGGGATTTGGGTGGAGACAGAATGCCCAATTTCCACAGGGAAGTGTGGGACTATAGAACAATAAGGCTTTCTATTTCTGGGTACATTGGTATCATCAGTCCCAGCTAATATCTGGGATGCCCTCTTCTCTGTCCATCACGTAAATCCTCTTGTGAGCCTCGCAAGCATGGTACTACATGAAAATTCATCCTCAGGACCTATGGACCACTCAAGGCTCTCCACTGTGATCTGTGTTTGCTTCAAGTTCCCTGGATTTCAAATACATCAGAGGTGCGTAACTTCACCCATCCTACCGTAGAGATGGAGTGAGATCACTGGTAGGCAGGAAGCCTCCGGGTGAAGGGAGCAGAGCTGTGGTCCGGGGTTCAGGGGATTCAAGTGCAAATGGAAGTAAATGTGTGAGGGCTGGATTTTCTTGGAGGTGTTTATTATGGCGTGTTTGCCTGAGGTGTGAATTGGCCTTGCTAGAGGTCTGGAGTGTCTGGTGTCCTAGGGGGCTTCTACATGAGCTCTCAGTCATGGCATTGCTCTTCAGCATGAGTGAATTAACAACAGGCTGAAGGAGGGCCCTGCACTCATGAACTTATGTGTACCAGTTTCCTCAGGGAGCCGCTGGGAACATGTGAGCTTAGTTGGGAAAGCGTTTGCTGAGCTGCTCACAAGGGTGAGGTACTTCTGAGGAAGACTAATGGAGGGGGGACTTTATGGCTCCCTGTGGACAACTGGTATCTGCCCCTGGGCCTGAAGTGCAAATAGGTCCTACTTGCATTGGCAGCTGCTTCTGTGCCCAGGGGTTACAGAGCAGTTGCTGTGACTCTGGTGAAGGTCCTCTAGAGGATGACACATGGGTCTTCCTTCTGGTTTATGACCAGAGGAGGGGAGAAAGTCCATGAGAAACTGTGTGAAAGACTGCAGGTAGCTGGTGAACCAGAAGACTGCTCCCTTTGAGTAGGTACAGTCACCTCCACTGCTCCCGTGGCTCAACTGCTCTTCTGAGACAGGCAACTGGTGGTGCTCTACACAGGTCAAGAACAGGAACACACTCCTCTTGCTGTAGCAGGTGGTTTGACACTCAGATAGGCAAACTGGAAATGGTGGGGTTGATAGAGTGCACGTGCCAGCTGTTCCTACGACAGATTATGAAGCCATTTGTGTTATTGTCCCATTGTCCCCACCCACATGGAGGCTATGGTACTGGAGGCAGGTCTGCCTGTCATACCTGAAAGAGCTGTACAGCTCAAGCACAGCCAGGGAGAGATTTTGAGTCAAGAAGCAGCTGTTCAGTCACTCAGTGTAAGCTTGTGGGTAACTGAGGAAATTCTCCTGGTTTCTTTCGTCTAAACCCCTCCTTCCCAAAGGGCATCCTGTCAGGGTTTGAAGGCACTGGGACAGAAAATCTACTGCTGCTCTGAGGAATTTGCTCCAGAGGTGAAAGGCTTCCATCGCTTCATGTAAAACCCATCACTGGATCGCATTTTTGACTGGAATTTGTCTGGTTTTATTGCAGGTTATTCTCTTTCTCTGTCAGCATCAGGAACATGTGTAGAAATAGGCACGCTCCCCTGGCCCCCAATACTCAAGTTGCCTTTGACCTCTGGGTGCTGTTCCACCCACTGGGCTGATTTTTGGTTTATTTGGCCTGCAGCTGCCCTTGAACAGCAGCCAGACCTTGCAGGTCAGCCCGGCCCGGCGTGAGGGAGGATTTGCCGTCAGGCTGGCTGCTGCCTCTATCCCCGCTTGCAGCCTCTGGCGCTGCGATGACAACCTGCCTGGGTTCCCAAAGTGGCTCTCCAGCTCTGCGAGGGTCACTCTGCTCCTCAGGAGAGTGAGTGGGAGACACACCACTGTCTCCCCTGGTGTGGCCAGCCAAGGCATTGCTGTCACCTCTGTCAGTTGCTGTACAGCTGTCGGACCCTCTTGCTCCTTCCCGAGCAGGGCAGAGCAGCTGCTAGCGCCTGCTGATGCTGGTATTGCCTCCTGCGTCCAAGAGGCTGGACAGTTATTGCTGGTTAATTAGATATTGCCCTGGGAAGGCATCATCAGACGCTAGCCTTCCACCCTGGGCACAACCAGTCAGTCACTGCCCAGCAGTTTCCAGGCACTGGGGCAAAAATATCTACCTGATGCTGGATGTGTCTGCCAGCGCCCACGCACACTGGGAGAGCAAAAGAGCAGGGGTGGGTCGGCAAATTCCCACGGCGATCTCTGGCCTCAGGGTACGGCCCTGCATGGGGGTTACAATAAAAGGTAGTGGCTGTGGTGGGATATGGAAGCCCCAGGATCTGACGGCTCAGGGCATGGCATTGCTTTTCAAATGCTTAAAGGCAACTGAATAATCGGAGAGCAAGCGAGAGGGGAACCGTCCTGTGGGTCCAAGAGGGGAGAGCTCAGACCCAAAGGGGCTGAGTTTTGGAGTGTCTGGGCTGTGATCAGGTTTGGGGACACCAGTGCTGGCGAAGAGCGAGGTGTCTGAGGTAAGCAGAGGAGGAGAGCAATGAAAAAACCCTCCTAAGAGGAAGGCACAGACGGACAAACCCACCACCCTCCCTTGTGAGAAAGACGGCAAGAGAAGGGATCGGGACCTGCAGCTACAGCGGGGTGTGCCAGTGGCATAGGGGCGGTCTATGCGTGGGCACAGCCGCGGGTGGCCCGCCGGGGGCGGGGGGGGGGGGGCGCTGGCAGCCCCGTCCCGGAGCTGCCATGTGCTGCTGCGGTCTGGCCACAGCGTGGAGCCCGCGGTCCGTGCGGAGCTCGGCGGAGCTGCCCACGGGGGACGGGGCTGCCCACGGGCGGTGGGGGCTGCTGGGAGCCCTGAAGGGGGGGGGATGCTCTCGGCCTGCAGCTGGGGACACCCGACTGAGATCGCCGGTGGCTCAGAGCCTTGGGGATGGCCCATGGGTGACGGGTTGGCACAGCCCGGAGCATCCAGCTCTTGCCATGGGTTGAGCTGGGGGAAATGGGGCAGTGCTGTGGCAAGGTGCTCCTCGGAGCACAGCGAGAAACACGGCTGTGCAGACAGGGAAAGGTGAACCAACGGCCTCACCTCCTGGGCTTTGGACGGTTCCTGGGGGTCAGGGCTGGGGGAAGACGTTGGGACCGCAGGTGCCAGAACCCCTGCAGGGGTTTCGAGCTGAGCTACCAGGAGGGTCGAAAACCTAATTCTGAACTGAGGTCTCACAGGAGCAGCTTTCCCATGAAACTCCTCTCCCTTGGCACAGAGTTCTGATGTGTCAGAGGCACCGGGCATGAACTTGAATCCAGTTTCAGCCTCAGCTTTGGAACCCAGATGCTAGACCTAGATTGGGCTTGCCTATTCTAGACCATACATACAGGTGCTGGGGATGTACATGGGAACAGGTACCTACACTTGAGATGTTGCAGGATGGATGCTGACTGCTGTGCTAGGTGCTGTACAATTACAAGCGTATGATGTAAGTCATATTTTCATTGTGCCACATATGTTGTCCTAAACTAACACAATCCTGCTGAGGTCTGTGTGTACTCTAGTCGCACTGCTGGGAAGAGATCTTGTGTGTGTGAGAGCTAACGTTGGCTACTCACATTTCCCTTGGTGTGAGGGTTTTTTTTCCCCACTACCATAAAACAAAAGAAAAGTTCTTCCCTGTTTAATCTGCTTCTCTAGCAGGTAAATCAAGTCCAGGCCTGTTTTCCATCGCTCACATTGCTTTGTTTTTTTGCACCACTGGCTGCTTTTCCATCTTTCCCAGCACTAGTAATAACACTGGGGTGCACTTCAGGCTTGGAAGAAGCTTTCAGGGCCTCGCTGTACTCACAGCTGTTCATCAAACACCCGCAGCAGCCTGTGGACACATTGGGCGCAGCTGTGATGTCTGCCTGTACAGAGGAAAGGAGGAAGGACAGATGACCTGTGATGCCCCTTCCAAAGCGGAGGTGATGCTCTAGCTCCTGTGATCTCTGGCGCAGGGGATTCTTGTTCTTCACCCTCTTCTGCCACCGGCGGGGTTGGGGCTGGGACCTGCCCGATGCCTTCCCTTGGGGCCCCTCTGAGTGCTCCCTGCCCCTCTTCCCCTGGTCCACACCTAAAGCAGCGAGCTGCCTGCCTTTTCCCCTTGCCCTTCCTCCCGGCAGGAGAAGGCACAACCTGTGCCTAGGCTCTCCGCAGGGAAGGGTGCGGGCGAGGGTGCTGCGGGGGCCGGTGCGGGGTGCGGGGGGGCTGCAATGTGCGCGCTGGACCCGCGAGGGCAGCAAAACACTGCGGGAGAAGCGGGCTCTCCGCCGAGGTGGCCGCGGGCTGGTGACAAAAGGGACCCCGACTCAGGGGTCTTCACAGGCTGGGGGATTTTCCAGGGCTGCTGCCTGGGAGGCTCAGAAGATGCTGTGGGAGAGGTCAGGCACGCTGCTTGCCTCGGGAAGGACACGTTCCCATCCCCTCTTGGGACCGGGGCTTGCCCTGGGCTTGCCCAGGGTCTGTTCTGTGCATCTGAGACTTAGGATGGTAGGAATGGGGCCGTGCCCCAGGCCCTGATGCCAAGGGGATGGAGCTGGCACACTAGCATCACACTGGTGTGCCCTCACCCTGGGGCCTGTTGGAGCACTTCTGGGTCTGCTTTATGCTTGGCCATCAGTCCCCTCGCAGAGCGGGTCTGTTCTGGGAAACACATTGGAAGGGGGTCTGTTTTGGTGGTTTTCTCTGCATCTGCGTGCCAGGGCTCTGTACGTGGCTCTCACAACCCTCACCAAGCATAACCTATGTTTCTCATGGCTCAGGGAAGCCTGAATGCCCTTTTCAGTGCACCTAAGGTGGAGAGCATCCTGCCTCTGGCCAGGTGGTACGGTCGGTGGCTGAGCTCATGCCTTCCTCCTCTCCCAGCAGAGGCAAAGCCCCTCGGGGAGAAACAAGAGGGAGTCAAGGATCTGTTGAACTCCCCAGTGGAGCCACACAGCTCTGGTTCCCCAGAGCTCCTGAGGCTTGGGGATGCCAGAGGCAAAGGTGAGCTCTGAACTAGACTGCAAATACAAAGCCCCAAATAAAGCAAGGCAGTGCTGTGAGGAGCTCATGCCCTTTTCCCTGCTAGTTACGTACCTACAACCGCATCCAGGCCATGGACCTGCTTCCCAGCACCCATTGGGGTGAGCAGCGGAGGGCGGGGAGGGCTACTCGCCCTTCCTTCGTGGGGGAGATGTGGAGGGAAGGTGCCACAGCACAGAGTGTGTAGAGGAGGAGACCTTTGCTTCCACAAAGCAGGGTATGGCGGCTGCGGCGAGCAACTCAGAGACCCCGACAGCACAGCCAGCCACCGCCATCCCAGACCTCTGCTCACCAGGGCTGTGCTCTCTGCAGCCCCCTCCCTTCCCCTCCTTTCCAATCCTCTTGTACTGTTTTCTTGGCAAGGGTGCTGGCTTTCAGCCCCCGCACCTCATGTGCCCTATTGATAGCTGGTAATTTATGTAAATCTCCTAATATATGGATTCTGGGATCAGGACGGAGGGTTTGTGTGTGAGATGAGATTAATATGTTTGCAGATTCTCTCTGCAAAGAGAGGGGGAGAGGCAGGCAGGGCCGGGATGTTCACCCTAGGTCTCTATTAGCACCTCTGCGTGTACCAGCCGTGCCCAGTCTCTGCCTCCCTGCGGCCAGCGGTGCAGGGGACTCTCCCTGCTTTGGCCACCCTGGTCACCCACAGCCAGCCTTGCTGACAAGCCACCCCAGAGAGAGACCGTTTCTGGGAGGCCACAAAGCGCCTGGTAGCGGTTTCCATCTCTGTCTGCTCCCCCGAAGTTTCAGCATCTCCGGAAGGTGGCCGGGATGAGCTGTGACAGAAGCTGCTGCTGCCGCAGGATCGTGTGGCCCTCTGGAAGTGCCGGAAAACTGCGGCTCACTTTATTCTCCCTGTGACAGCTCAGGACAGCGGAGGCTGCTTGTAGCCACTGGCCTCTTGGTGCAGCTGGGGCTCAGGCTCTCCTGGTCCAGGTTGAAATGAGGGATGAGGTGGTTGTAAGGAGCAGGGCGCAGGCTGGGGGGACGGGTGTGCCAGCGGGGTGGCAGGGCACAGGGCCCTGGGCAGGGGGAAGATGGTGACCCCAGCGCCTGGCTTGGTGCCCACTCGCTGGGCTGACGTGACAGGCCGAGGCTGAAGGATGGGCAGGGGTTTGTCACATGCCCCTGTCCTGTCCCTCCTGGGGACTGCAGTCCCTGGGGCGAGAGGTGCTCCATCTACACCCAGCCCTGTCCCGGGGCTGCGTGCCTTATCCGTGCAC
Organism: Aptenodytes patagonicus; assembly: GCF_965638725.1. Classification (NCBI taxonomy): domain Eukaryota; kingdom Metazoa; phylum Chordata; class Aves; order Sphenisciformes; family Spheniscidae; genus Aptenodytes; species Aptenodytes patagonicus. The sequence continues at coordinate 11,119,576 of NC_134953.1, read as the reverse complement.
ATCTCCCAGCCCGGCACCTGCACTTGGCTGCCTGGGCTCAGCGTGGTGCTGTGCCGGTGGGTCAGATGGGGAGGCAGAGCCCACCGAGGCACGCTGGGGTCTGAGCGGAGCTGGGGAGCGGGCGGTGGGGAAGGGAGCCGCCCTCCGATTCAGATGTTCCCGAGGAGTTCCCGCTCCACAACTGACATTTAGAAACCAGGAATCCTGCTGATGGATAGGATTTGATGCGGTGGAGTATATTTCACGCTGTGTCATTTATCCTGGTGCTGCCTTATGTGAAATGTCAGCCATCCAGGAGCTTTCCTGATCGCTCTTTGAAGTACTGGTTTCTGATAAACTTGGGAGAAGGATGCTTTTTCCCCCCAGGTCAGGGACCAGGAGTGGCAACAACTTTTCTCCTCTCTGCGCAAGGTGCCTCGGTAGGACCTGCCAGCTCAGCCCCACGTACCGAGGGTTGCAGTGGGGGTTCTGCTGCCCTCCTTTCCCCTGGTGCACCCCTGCCCCTTTTTGGGACCGTACAAACCCCTTTCTCCCACCCCACCTCTCTCTGACAGCACCCTGTCTCATGCTCCCTCTCCCTGCCTGTGTCTGGATTTGTTCCCAACACTCTTTTTAGCCTTTGGAGGAATATTTTTAACTCTCCTGGGGTTGCTGCTGTTGACAATGGAAATCTATTGTGTTTTATGTGCCTGGAAAATGAATTTCCATGTCAGAAGAGGAGAGCAATTATCACAAGCAAGAGAGATCAAATTGGGTCTTTAAAAAGAAAATAAAGTTCAGATCTTATCTGATTAATGAGATTTCTTCCAAACCTTAACAAATCTTAATTACAGTGACTCTGCTGGAAGGGATGAGGTAAAGCTCGGATTGGGGGCTATCTAAACAGAACCGCTCTCTTCCGAGCTAGAGTACATCCCTGCATGAAAGCAGCAGGGACGGCCATTGAGTGCGGAAAGCTGCTCAGCTGGAAATCAGCAAGGCAGGATTCTCCATGGAGCCTGAGCAGCTCCTTCCCCAAAGGCCCGCGGCGCTGGGGGAGAGCCCTGACCGGCAGCGAGACCACTGCCTCGCTCTGTCCCGGATCCTGGCATCGTTTTTGCTTCAGATCCCTCCTTGCTGCTACAAATTTTTCACTTTTTTTTTTTTTCTTTCTGTAATAAGAATGATTGTTCAGTTGTAGAGGATTTTTATTCTCACTTTCCTGATTTTTTTTAAAATAAGCTGAGGGACGCAAAGTTGTTTATTCAGTTTATGCTCACAAAACACTTTCAGATGATTTTACTGGATTGCCTGTGTAACACGGGCCAGAGTTTGTCCCCTTGTTACCCCTTCATTGGATACAATAACTTTCTTCCCGAAAGAATACGAGTCTTGAGCCGAAGCTGTTGAGAAAGGGAGACTCCAGCGCTTCCCGTAACAGCCTGCTCTAATGGTTAATCACCCTGACTTCCTCGGACAAAGTAAAACAAAACAGAAAAGGTCCAGTACTTTATTTTTAATTGGGACTTGTCTGGCTTCAGCATTTATCCATTGGCTCTTGTTATGGCTTTCTCTGGCAGATTAAAGAGGTTTTTAGTACCTGGTATTTCTTCCCTAGGAAGAAATTTATATGCGGGAAGCAAGTCACCTCTTGATCTTTTTAATAAACTAAATAAATGGCTCCCTTCAAATCCTTGGTGTAGTATGTTTTTCCCCCAGTTTTGGGTAATGTTTGGGGCTCCTCAATCCTGTCACCAGAAAACAAGCTGAGAAGAAAAGAGGAGGAAGCAGAAATAAGTCCAAACCCCTGGAAAATCAGACAGCCAAACCCTCCCTCCCCTTTGTCTGTACGAATACATTGTTTCCCTTCCCATTGTCTTTGGAACAAATTTGGGAAAATATCTCTCACCTAAAAGATATTTTCCAAATCTCTGTATGATTTCAGATTAATTATTAACAGCTATTACCAGAGATGGAACCAGCTGTCAGCATTTGAGTGAGGGGTAAAAATGACAACAGATCTGTGTATTTAAGCACACGTCGATTTTCAGGGCGGTGGTGGGAATTACAGGACGGGTTGCGGAGTGCCCGAGCATCTCCTCTCACTCCGCTGTGCTGCTCCGGCGCAAAGCCCGGTCGAGGCGGCGAGCGAATGGGCCCCGGTGGGAGTTTGGTCTCCGGTCGGCTCTGGGAATGAGGCAGCCCGAGAAGCTGAAGTCGTGCGAGAGAGCCAGTCACAGCAGGATCCGAAGAGGAGGAAAATAAAGCAGGTACCAATGATGCACATGCGTCCTCTAAAAACTTTCTGCTGTTGGACACTGAGGATCTGTACCTGGTGTTTCCAGCTTAAACTGCTAGGCACAAATGTTGCTTCTGTCCCTGATTTATTCACCAAGATTTCACCCTCTCTTCTCAGTCCTGCAAATTTACAAAATGTGTGAATAATTTAAATTATTTTTGCCTCATTTCCACTGTCTGATATGATTCTCATCTGCCTGTCTTGTTTGCCTGATTTATGAAGGTTTGGTTTTTTTAGGCATTGCCTCCGTTTTCACTAAGGGAGAGAATTTTTTTATCATGATAAATTTTGTTATTTTACTGCCAGCTTTCTCCTCCAGGCCCTGATTTGGTGAAGCCCTTCTGCAGTTACTCCACTTCAGGCACGTGCTTAAATCTTCTCAGAAGAAATGGTCTTGGGCACAGAATTAAAATTAAATATTTTCCTAAATTGAGAGTCAAATCTTCAGCCAATATGCCAATTTGCCCTCCTCTTAGTTGTGATTACATTTGCAACCTTTAATTTCTTTCAGGACACCGGGAGAGGAACAGCCACAAATACATTTAGACAGAACTGTCATTTTCCTTCAATTTCTTTACACTTTACAACGAAAGCTGCTTTTTGCATTTAAAAAAAGGACACCTCTTCCCTAGTATTAACAACTTCAACTGTTCAAAAATCAAAGAGCAAGCCCTCAAACCAGCAAGATTATAAAAATAACATAGCTGAGATTCTTGTACTGGCTTTCTGTTTTTAGGGGGTGCGTGCGTCACATTTTCAGGCCATTCTCTGCATTGTCCAAGGTTAGAAAGTTACTTTTTAATTGAAAGCTGAATTCCTGATCCTAACACGTGCCCTTTTTCTTCCTGTGCCTCCTTCTTCCCCAAACTCCACATATTAATTTAGCTGGGAGGATCTCATTTCTGCCTGTGATACTGCTCTCCCAAGGTAACGCCATTGGGTTAGGAGCAGGCAACCGGGCACTGAAGCTCACCAAGCCAGTGTGAATCTACAAGCAGAGCCTGGCTTGACCATGCCGACTCTTCAAAAATCACGGGCTTGATCCCCATTCACCTTTCACAGTTGCAAAACTGGCTTAAAAATCACCATGTTAAAAAAAAAAAAAAAAAAGGAATTAGCAAGTGGCTTCTTTTCTAATGCCATTGTGCTGTGGAACAGCAGGCCAGCTTTCAAGCTTTTTGCTGCATCCACAACAAACAGTTATTTCTTAAGAAAAAGGATTAAAAAAGTCTGCACAGAGCTTTGCATATAATCCTATGACTCCAGGACCCAAGGCTTTGAGTAATATCAAAATCGAAATAAATTCTCCCTGTGAGAATCATAAGAATCTGCCAAATTAGTTCACAGGGGTAAACAAACAGCCAAATATTAGTATTCCACACTAAGAGCTAAATCCTATAAGTGGGGCCAGGGTTGCACATGGATTATCCTTTTATAGTTCAGGCATGGATTTACCAAGGGGATTATAGGCCTTCCCCTCCCTCCCTCCCCTCCACCCCGGTGTTGCCCAGCGCTGCACGATCCCACCACACCGCACAGTTCCTCCCGCCGCCCCGACACCTTTCCCCGGGCACGGGGCTGCAGCTGCCCCCTCGCTCCGCCGCCCCGAGCACCCCGGGAGCAGGAGCGAATGGTCACCCCCGCGTTCAAGATGATGGAAGCAGGACCGGGAGCGATGCAGAGGTCGACCGGTTCCAGGTCCTAAATGGGTGCAGCGTCCCGGGGGGATGGGGGATTAGTCCCCAGATGTCCTGACCTCCTTTCTTCCTGCCACTACTTTGCATTGCCCGACGCCGTTTCCTGAATGGGGATAACGACAATTTGTGCTGACACCCTGCTTCAGTTTTCCTTCCCTGCTAGTCTGATATTGCAGTCCTGATGGCTTGTCACTCTTAATATCCTGCGCACTGCCACTGAGTCCCTCGGAGCGTCGGGAGGCTTTGATTGCGCCCAGGATACTTTGCATGATGCCGAGGTGCCACATACTTAGAGATTTGATGGACTTATTCCCTCCTTGACTCTCTCCCTACTGTATGCACATATATATCTCTCTCTGCGTGTGCATGTGCAATCACACACACACGCATTTTATTATCAAAGTAAATACAGCTATTTTTAACTGGATTTTTGCTGTTCTTTTCAGGCAGAAACAATTTTGCAACATCACTTGTTTGCTCTGATCCTTTTATTTGTGTATTTTATAAATTATTACTATTATACAAAAGTGCCCAGTGCTTTACAAGACACAAAATACAGATAAACTCTGTCGTGAAGAGTGCGCAAGCTAAACAAAACAGTCAATGTAGACAGGGCTCCCTGAGAAGCACAGAGGAGTGAAGATTAGTCTTCTTTCGTTTTTATAAATATATTGCTAACATTATTGGACAAGAAATAGACATGTTTTCTTCTTCTTCCCCTTCCATCCTCCCATTTAATATTACTTCCCTCTCATTCGCGCAGTAGTTATGATGCAACATGAAATAAAGCCTGGTTTAGGCTGCTGGCCCCGATTCAACAGCCCTGTATCCCACACTTGCTCCCGAGCGCTCACGTGCTTAAGATTTCTCTGGACTGGTACCTTAGATCATGCGGTCTATTGACAGCTGCCCTTTCGCTTACAAATGAAACCGTCCCTAAATCAATAAGAAAAAAACCTTATTCTCCTCACCTGTTTAATGCCACGGCTGTGGGTTGCTGTAAGATTTGTGAACAAGCTGACGTCTACAGAGGAAGCAGTAAGAAAAAGAACACCTTCCGTACCAAAGGGAGCGGGTGTTCTGTGTTTACATACAAATCACCTTCTGGGGCTTTTGTTGGTTGGCTCTAGAAATTTGCTGGGTGGATTGACGAGCAGGGGCTATTGTCTGGTGTACTTCTGCCCGATGCAGAGCCCCATCGCGTTAAATGGACACTCGCAGCTTGACCACAGTTTTCAGCAAGGCACGTTTTGGAAAGAATCTGCATTTGGGTAATGAGCGTTTCTCAAATCACTTTTATGATTCCTTTTTCTTTTTTTTTTTAAACGAAAGGTCATTTCTTGCGTCCTTCCTCCATACCCCTACTTACCTCCCATCCTAATGGTTTTAAAGATTTGGGGGTTGTAAGGGCAATAGAATTCTGTGATACAGAGGAAACCGTGTACATGGTCCTGTACAAAGGCAGTGGAATAGGGGTTAAAGTCAGTGCCCAAACAAATCAAGTGCAGGTCCCCTGGAGTGGAAGAATTGCCTGGCTGCAGGGGGCTCACCTGGCACTCAGCTGACAGATTTAATGGCATTTTCTTGCTATGTGACCCAGGTCCAAGTCACTGGATGAGTCCTATGGCTCAGATTCCCAGCTGGAAGATAGAGATGTCTTGTGAAGTTAGGGAAGTTCATGTGCACAGAAGAAAAGCAGCTAGCAGTTGAGATGCTTTGCACATGTTTCTCATCTCAGCGTACTTAATTGCTCAGACTTCACTGCCTTCATCTTCCTGGATACAGTGTGTGGAGGGACCTCTCCCCTGGGCATCCATCAGTCACAGAGGTTTGGAGAAGAGGGCTGGCTGGGGAAAGCGCTAGGGGACACCCCACAGGTATCCCTAGGTGGGAGGAAGACACTTCAGGAAGGTACACTGGAAAATGCAGAGATGAAGCCGGAATGTTCCCATTTGATCTCCCCTTCCCGTTTTCCCTGGAGGTGGCACAGCCTGGAGAGATGCGAGTGTGGCAACAGGGGAGGTGTCAGCCAGAGCAGCATATAGGAAAGGTGAGCCTTCATTCATGGGTGGGCACCCATCAATTCACATATGCAGGCATCGTCAAGACAGGTGTGCCCCAAACCCTCTTTCACATGACTTGTGATGCCCAACGAAAGCCTTCATGCTAGTGCCCCAGCCATGCCATGCAGAGCCACTGGCTTGCCCATGCCTAGTGCAGCCACTCGTCTCATGGCAGGCCTGGGATGAACTATTTCTGCTGATGGTCTCCCTGGTGGAGTGGGATAACGTGTGGGACTGCCTTCCAAGTCAAGATTTGGGTTTTCTCTCATGACCCTTCCCCAGCACGACACAAGGAAGCTCCCGGCGCTGGCTGGGGGAGGCGTGAACGCTGTCCATGACTCTGTCTCTGCAGCTGGCTTGCAGGGTGGCCTTGGACCGGTCACTTACCTCTCTCTGTGCCCTCTGCTCTTTCCCTTTTGTTGCCTGCCCTGTTGGTCAGCATTTTGGGGGAGGCAAGTCCTTTCCTTTGGCCATCCACAGTGCTTGGTTGCTACTGAAACAACTAGCGGCACATCTGTGGCACAAGGTCCCCTCCCTCCTCCTCCAACCGGGGCGGCAGCGGGTCACATTGCTGGCATGCCATGGCCATGATTCAGACCTTACTGGTGACCCACATTTGCTTCTGCACCCAAGTTGTGTGTCCTACATCAGACCAGCCACTTTGACAGGAGGTTTTGGCTACTGCCCCGGCGAATTAGATCTCAGACCCTGTTGGTCTGATGCTGAAATCGGGACCTTCTCCCTGGCGGGTGTCTAAGCTGTCATGGCTAACCGGGCCGCCTGTTGTTTTTGCCCATGCACAGTTTCATTACCAGCACATTCTTCTTCTGAAACTGATACATCAGTTTTAATTAGTTACGTTTTTTCTTTCTATCTAGAGGAGCCTCCTGCCTTCAAAGACCAACTTTCAAACATTAACTCTTCTAAATGTTTCCCCCCACATGTGAACCCCTCCCCATCCTGCCTTGTAAATTATGTTCAGTCTTTTACTTTTAGCAGGCAGGTACTTAGTGTGATAAATTCAGGTTAGTGTCTTCTTACGTGTGTGTGTGTGTGTGTGTGTGTATCTGTGTGTGTGTGCATAAAGAAGGAGCAAAATAAAGTTGTATTGAGCCATAAATTACTGCTCCAGCATCATAAATTGCCAAAGGAAAGCTCCATTTTTGGACTTTTCTTTCAACTAAATGAGATAATTAATGTAGGAGGAAAAAAAAATGGGGGAGACCTTCCCCCTCCCTGGAGCCCTTTGCCTTGATGTTTGGCTATGAAACTTCAAGGTTGCAGTGGGGTGGAGATCTCAGTTCTGGAGCGAGGGGAAACAGCAAAGGAGCCGGAGATCTGGGAGGGTGGGGGTCATGGGGACGGGCGAGTGTTTTCATTTTGCCAGGGCCGTGGGAGAGACTCTAATGCGGGCTGTGACCCTATTTAATAAAATGCCTAGGAAAGCAAGGGGCCAGGAGGGGGGGCGAGAGGGAGACGCAGTGGCTGGGGCTGGCAGGAGACTGTCATGAGATGAAAGTGGCCCTTCGTCCATTCCTTTCCTCCCTCTCTGCTGTCAGCACTTTTTAATGTCAAACAGTGCGAGTGGTCGGTGGGACTAGTTTCTGTCTCCACATATGTATTTTTTTCACTTTCCCCAGAACTGCAGCCAGATGAATTCACTGCTTGGGAGCGACTAGAGAGCAGTGCGGGTGGCCCTGCAGGCATCCTTTTCACCAGGACCTTGAGCGGAACTTTTTTTCAGGGCTTTCTCTGAGGCAAAAGCTTGTCAGGGAATGTCTCCTTCCCGCCCTGCCACCCTGAAGTCCTAGACCACCCTGGGTCTAAAACTGGTCTTACACAAGCCGCCACCGAGACCAGTTTGGGCATCACACCGTGAATACTCTCCACATGATAATCTGGTCCCTGCGCACTGGATTGAAATTTAGGGAACCTGAGTGTCTCTGTGGTCCCTGCCACCAGTCTGTTGGGAGACACTGGGTCATCCATCATGCAGTGCCTCCGTTTCCCTGCCTTTAAAATGGGGTTAATCATGACTACTTCATTTGTGATGAACTTTGAGATGTACGAAAAATGCAAGGTAAGAAACTGTTGCTTTTATCAGTTGTGGTAATCTATAGGTGAGCTAGTATCATACAGCCCAAAAATGCCCCTTATTAAGGTGGCTGGCCATGCTGGGACCATGGCAACAGGGGTAGGTGACCCCAGAGCAGCAAGTGGTGGTAAGTGTTGCCACGGGGTCACTACACGTGTGGCATCGAGTTCTGCACACCTCTGCTGTGGCTGTGGACCTTGCTTGGCACGAGCATGCCACACCAGCTGCGCACGGCTGCGGCGTGCTCTGTGCAGGCACCCACGTGTGGGTCTAACTTGCACGTGCGAGTAGCACCAGGTCCTGCTGTGGGGCACCATGCACCCCTCGTGCTGTATGTGAACTACCTTGGGGGGGGTGCTGGGTGCGTGTGTCCGTGGGTGTATGTGCTGGCTGGTGGCAGCCACTCTCAGCTGAAGAAGGGCTGCAGTTTTGGTATCACCATCCCTTGTAAAAGCAGCACCAAGCATCCCGCTTTCCTATGCTCCAGACGAGCACAGCCATGTACCCCTCAGCGCAAGAGCCAGCACCGCTGCGGTGTGTCACACGCATGTACTCTGGCGTGTGCAGGCAGTCTTAGGATTACTCCAGAAGATAAGGAGACCCAGGTTTGGGCTTCACTCCTCTTTTCTAATGCAGACTTTCTACATGCCCTTAGGACCTAGCTCAGCCCTGGTCCCTCTCCTTTTCCCAATCCTGGCCCGGAGGGCGTAGTATCAGACTGTCACAGCAGTGTTGGGACAGTAAATATTTCCTACAGTGGGAGATGCTACAGGCAGGCATCTATATGGTACCAGAAAAGGTGACAGTGGTTCCATGTGTTAGGGATGGGTTGGCAGAGTGTGGAAACTGGCAGGAGGTACGCTGACACTGCTGTTTTCCACATAGACTGTGTGGCCTCATCTGGTAAAACCATGTACTGTGTCACAGTGAGGGACTCTGGGTGTGGGTTCATTTTTGATTGCCCCATGGTATTTCAGAAGGCCCAGAGGGGCTCAGCTCTCATGGGTGAAGACAATTCATCTTTGCAGTGGAGCTGGGCCACCAGACCCCCAAGAAAAGTGATTTCTGCAACTTAGCTGACGGGAGCTACCTGATTAAACTGTGGTGAGCCCATTGCTTATGGTCATGAGCCTGAGCTGTGCTATGTTCTGCAGTTGCAGATGAGGATACATTTTGACACTGATGAAACCGAAACCATCACCTTTTTGTAAGTTTAAGCTCAGGTAACCCAGCCTAAGCAATTGCACTGTCATTTGTCCTCTTCCTCACCACAATAATGTTTAACCTACCGGTCAATGTCAACCGTACTTGACACAAGGACAGAGCCCACCAAACTATTCTGCACCTACGGAATGTGTCAAAATTAATGATGGGGTAAAGAAGAGAGGTTCACATTAGTGCCAACGATGGACTACTCTGCTTGTCTTCTCTGCTGGCCAGCCAACACCTCCATGCCCAGTGGCCAAACAGCACATGGCTTGGAGCCAGTGACAGCACGTAAGCTGAGGGTCCTTCTGGGCCAACGAGAGGCACTGGAGGAGAGGTTGTCCACTGCGTTATTGCAGCGGTGATGGAGGGAGGGCAAAGGAATCAGGACACAAAGCCATCAGAAACCAGGTTTCACTAGTCCTGCTGATCCCAAGACTTGCTTTGTCTTCCCTTTTTTAGGTCTATGGAAAATCCTGCATCTGCTCTCTGGCCTAGCCATGGCGTGTGCTTCAATGAGACAACCTAAAGCTGCAAATCATTTTCTACCTGGCAAGGTGCGGCTGGGAGGAAGGAGATGGGAGGGAGGGGGAGGGTCTGAGCTGGGCACCTCTTTGTCCCTGGTGTGGGGTGCCTGTGGCGGGGGCACACCTGCACATACCAGGGATGGCTTGGGGTGGTCAGAGGTCCAGGTGTGTGTGTGCCTGGGTGGGGCCATTGCCACCTTGGCCATGCCGTGCTGGTGTGGGGCACAGGCCGAAGGGATGCTGCTTGTTTCTTGGGGGTGTGATGTGCGTGGGGCGGGGGGAGCTGGGCTGCCTCTCTGCAGCCGGTGGATGCGCGCTGTGCTGTTTCACAGCGGTGTGTGTTTGGTGAGGAGCTTTGGCTGTCTTAAGCACCTTTAGAATACATTGGGCACAGCTCATTGAATCCTTTAACAATCCGGCTCCTGTCTCCTCTCCCCCCTCTTCCCCACAGCCAGCACCTTTTTTCAAGAAACAGCAGCGACACAGGCTCCCTCCCGCCCATGCCCACACTCCTGTGGGCTCTGTCCCCGTCCCTCCCACCCTGGGACTGTCCCCCCTCGCCACCCCATTTCACAGAGCCACCTCTGAAAAGAGGATTTTGTTGCTAGCGAAATGTTCCTTGCTGGTGAGGATTTTCCAGAACTCAGCAATTCCCAGGCCCTACCCCTGCGTGGAGAGAGCTAGTTAATGGGCCATTAACCAGAGGAAGAGGAACTCTCCAGTGGCTGCAAGCAACAATAACAACAAAACAACCCAAAAACAACAAAGCATACCCAAGAAAAATGCACCAAACATCAGGAGGAGTTTCAGGGAGAGGAGGGGAAAAAAAAAAAAGCAACTCCAGAGAGATGTGGTTGTAACACCTTGGTTAAAACCCAAAGCCTTGGTAAAGTAATGGCCTTCTCCGGTGAAGAAGAGAGGGGTTTAGACTTGACTCACGCAGTTGCAACAGCTCCTCTTCCCCCTGCCCCCTCCAGCCCTGCCCCAAAACACTCACTCCCAGGCTGGGGACACAGCAGGAGGACAGTGAGGGATGGTGCCTTGGGACCCCAGCATTTGTGCCCAGGGTAGCGGCCCAGCTCTGGGAAAGGGAAGGGGGTATGTAGGAAGATGAGGGAAGGAGTGGATACGGGCTCAGGAAGGTGGGTAGTCGGGAAGAGGGTCCTCTTTGGGTAACGCATGGGTATGTTAGCGCTTGGGGGTGTGCTACTGCGTGAGCAGGGGTGCTGAGTGTGTGCAGACAGCAGCTATCCAGGGAGGTAATGAAGTGCAGGGGTTTGAAAATGAAGCCATGCAGGAGCAGGCATGGTACTTGCAGTAGCCACAATGTCCCTGAGCTAGCTAGTGTCAATGGCTTGTAAATCTTTAATGGCCTACCCATTCAGTTGAGCTGTGCACCCAATATAATAAAGCTCTTTGGGCAGGGAATGAGCACCCACTTGGGAATGAGACTTGTGTTGCTATGCTGAGGCACTTGCCTCAATAGCAGGTGCTGGGGAGAAGCTCTTTTGCAATACGATTGTAGAGTGCCTTGCACAGGAGAGCCCCATGGTGTCTGCAACCTCCCAGCACTGCTGCAACACAAACAATGCAAATCATTCTTTCCAGAACTGCATCCACAGTTTCACTGTTCTCATTGCAAATTCACTTGCTTTGCTCTCCAGCTAAATACTTTGCACCTGGAAACATGCACTTGAATGCCATTTTGGTGGTGCTGCTGGTTGGAAATCAATATTAATTTACTTGTGCGTGTAAATACAGAAATGTATTTATAAGTTTCAGATCAGTTGCAAACACATGCAAATTCTGTACATAAATTCTCACTCATTTATGTAATCTGTTCAGTAATATCATTAAAGAGAGCACATCTACTGCCTGACTAGAGTTACATTTGCAATGCGCTGAGATCAGCTGTGACTATTCACTTACCACACTCCCTTGCCCATGCAGCTCCCAGCAGTGGGTGATGCTCTGGCTCCAGGTATCTTCTGCTCTTTTCCCGTGATGTGCTATTACTTTTTTTAAGCTTTTTTTTTTTTTTTTTTTTTTTTGTCTTTTGAGCACAAGAAGGTTTGGTTCAGGATTTTGGGAAATCTGTGGTTTGTGGCATAGGGAGGGATATTGTGGTTTCTTTTGGACTAAACACCTGCTGCAAAGTCACCTGTGATTGTAAGTGCACTGGATGTGATCACATAGGTGGTCTTCTCCAGTCTTGTGTCCCTCCAGCTACAGATCACAAGAAGAGTAGGAAATATTTACAATTCTACAAAAAAGAAACATGGTCAAGCAAGACATCATTAAAATACGCTCTTAACAAGACGTGGTGTGTGTATTTCTCAGAGTTGTCATTTGAGAACTGCCCACTAAATTACTGCTCAGAGAAGTAACTCTGAGTGAAAGGAAAAATCGTCTGGTTAAACATATTGTATGTCAGTGCTGAGAAAATCATTAACATATATATGCTGTAGAGAAGAGAATTCACCAGCTAAAGTCTATCAATAAAGATATACCACATTTTTATGATGCTGGAATTAAAGAGACCTGATTGATAGAAAAATATCACACTCATTTTATTAAAAAATATGGTCTTGTCAAAGCTGTTTCCTTTCCAGGATAAATGAAACTCAGCTATATCAATATTACTGATTTTAAGTTGTCATTTTTAAGTTCAATGCTTTATTATTTGTAATTATTTAATAATTCCAGCAGATGTGAATTGGTCAAACCACTGATTTCTTGGTAAGCCATTTTGACTATTGAAAATACTACGAAAGCAATCCTGAAAAAAGGCACTGAATTTTATAGGCACAACAAAATATTCCTTAGTATTGCCACTTTTCACACCAAAATGTTTTTGAAGAAGGCTTTCGGTTCAATGAATAAGCCTGCATTAAAAGTTGTAAAATGAAGCACACAGGAATGAAGATTCTTCGTTGTATGTTCCTAAGGTGGAAGAAAGTGTCTACTGTGTTGCATTATTTGATAGGTAATATATGGTTATAGCAGCTGACAGAGTTTTACCCCGGGGCAGACTTAAGGCTAAATACTCACTTTGGGCATTTTTATTTCCTGTTGCACAGGATTCTGCATTGCATGAACATGAATTTTTGCATTTGTTTCCTAAACTGTTTTAAAAAAGGAAAAATGAAGCAAAGACAAACAGGAACAAATAAAACTCAAGAGAAAGTGCGTGCTGATGGTGGCTGATTGCAAGAAAAAGGGACTAACAGCTTCAGCCAGCCTATAATAGGTCCAGATACTCAAGCATGTACACGTTAAAATATTCTGGGCGATTACTTAGCCCAAGGAGAGGTACCAACCCACCCTGCTTACAGAAAGCTGGAGTTCTCTCCGCTTACCACGGTAGCTTCAAGACTGAGTTCACGGTAATGTGTCTCAATATAGGGCATATTGGTATTAAAATAACTGCCTTGCAGATATGTTTTATTGTGCGGTGGATACACGAGATCTTTGTTGCGTACACGCTGGCTCAGTTTTTCTGAGCTGAGGACATGAATCGTCCTCCAAACTGCCATTAGTTTTGATGAGAACTGGGTGGCTATTTGACTTGGATGTCTCAGCCGACGACAGGAGTAGATCACACTGGAAAACGTTGCTGCAGAAGCACACACACCCCACAGGCAGGTTTTGCACGCTGTCCTGTGGCTGTGGTCTGGAGCCAGAGGGAAACCAGCCCTGGGCAGGACGGTGGAGAGGTGTGGGGCAATCTTTGTTTGCCCGCACGTCCCGCTGAGGCTGCAGAGCTCCTGCACGTAGAAGGGATGTGTGTCGGTTACACTCCGTACGCACGTGCTTGTTAGCGGGTAATCTGATGGTGCACATTCGTTGTGGCTTGTGCAACTGAATGACTGCACACAGGGGGCTGGGTATTAATTACACGCTTGAGAGACGTGTGTCTGTATGTGTAGCTGTGGTCCCTGGGAAGACCCTGAGTTTGTCGCGTACTTCTTGTGTTTGTGCAGCTGTGGCGTGCGGTGTGGAGCCATGACCCGCTATCTGCACCCTCGATGGGTTTCACAGCCCTCGCCAGGCAGGTTCTGCGTGGGGTGGTGCTACGGCGTGCGCAGGTAGGGTAAGTTTGCTGCCCACTGGGTGGGTTTTATAGACTCTGCGTGTGCCTTCCTGAGCACAGCTCTGAGACTACAGCCAGCCGCTGAACTCCGGTGGTAACAAACAGCCCCATTAATGCAGTGTCACAGATTTCATTAGGGCGTCAGTCCCAACCAACATGGCCATAAATCAGGGAGATGGTACAAGGGCTTGCAGGCCCTGGTTTCAAGGGCCACATAGCCAGAGACTCATAACGCTCAAGAGGAAATGATCATGAATATTATTTAAAAAAATCAGAAATGTATATTAGAAAATCTCTGAGCTTATCAGATGGAGTGAGGTTGGGTAATAGCTGTTATTTATACTGCTTGTGCAGAGTGATAAAGTGGTGCTTTATGACCTGTGGTTTATCACTTAGAATAAGAGTCATGTGACTCCATTAAGGTTCCTTCTGTAGAAATGAAAAAGGGTAAATTAATGTGGTTTTTTTATTGTTAAATATTTGCACTCTCCTAAACCCAGTTTTTATTTTCTCTACTTAAGAAGTAGCATATAAGCACAAATAAGTTTAAGTTTTGATTGATGGAGAGGTGGGGTGAAAACTCCCTTTATGTCAAAGGCTCTCTGGAGTGAGCCAGCCTCCCACCCGCTAATGTCTATCAGCAGGGCTGGGTTCAGAGAGGAGGGAAAGGCAACACAGTCAGCGTGGTTACACCCGAAAAGCCGCTCCCCTCGGCCTCTCCGACCCATCGTCCGCTGGAGAAACACACTGTAGTCCTGCTGCCGCCTCAGACCTCGCCGCTTCTCTGGGAAGGGAGAGGGGGATCTGTGGAGACCAGGGGTGGAAGCAACCCTGGGCGACCTGAGCAATGGGAAGGAAGAGCTGTTGGCTGAGACGAGACACTCCCAGGAGAGCACAGGCTCTGCCTGAGCAAAGAGAAATTGGATTCCTCAATGATGTCTTGAAGTGAGCACTAGAAACTGTCCTTATAGACATCCATATGGACCCTGCCCATGGCAATGAGCTCCATGGAGAGCCATGGACGATCTGCCAGGACAATGCAGTTGCTGGAACCTGAGTGGGAGAGCAAAATCACAACAGCGTTATTCAAGAGGCTATACCATTGCTGTGGGCATACGCCCCACAAGACCTGTGAGCTGCAGCTGCCAGGAAGGCAGTGGGCCCACACAGAGCTGGTGGGCAATGACCAGGTGGCCTGGGGCAGAGGAAAGCACAAGGAGACCAGCAAACTCCAAGGAGTTGCTGGGCTGCCACAGGAGCCACACACAGACTTTCCTTAGGGCTTCTGGTTTAGTCTGAGATGCTCACAGATGGGGTTTCAGGAGAGAAGCAAGTCCGAGCTGCTCAGGAGGAAAGCATGACAGCGGGCAGATGCAGCCGAGGGCTTTGCTGAGTGACAGTGACGGACACACTCCTCTGTCATCTCTGGTGACTCCTGCGTTCGCAGCTCTGCACCACCTACATGTTGCCTCAGGGAAACTGAAGGGTCTTTCCTGTGGGCCTTCTTTAGCAGGGTGATGAGTGTGGGTCAGCAGAGGAGTGGAAGTAGAGTTAGGTTACTAACAGCACCTTTACAGCCCCAGCTTTACAA
This sequence comes from Aptenodytes patagonicus, assembly GCF_965638725.1. Lineage (NCBI taxonomy): Eukaryota > Metazoa > Chordata > Aves > Sphenisciformes > Spheniscidae > Aptenodytes > Aptenodytes patagonicus. The sequence continues at coordinate 11,104,026 of NC_134953.1, read as the reverse complement.
GGAGATCAGAGCACACCACGTAGCTAATTATGGGACTCTGCAGTAAAAAAGAAGATGCCCCAGGGTGGCAGGAGCCCAATGCTTGGATTCATCTGTCTGTGACTCAGTTTTCCTGCTTGTAAAGTGGAGTTTACCGTGTTCACCTTCATCAGAACATATCTGGCAAGGAAAATTTAAAAAATACCTGTGGAGATAAAAAGGACCTCAAGTGTGCTAAAATTTTTGATAAAATTTTCTCAATTTTTCTCTCTCAAAATCTGAATCTTTTTCTGTTTTGAAGAGCAAAAGTATTTTTGACTTCTCAGAACTGGAGGAAAAAAAGTTTCAGTAAGCTAAAAAAAGAAACAGGTGGAAATGTAAGAAAATTGTCAGCATATTTTTCCCATCTCTCTTCCCTTAGATTTTGAAAGAGTGAGTTTGAATACTTGGTGCTTGTTTTAAAATCCAAGTCTTTAAGAGCGCTTGCAGGGAGGGAGCTGCCTGGCAGTACGAGAGGGATGGTGGACCAAGTATCACAGGCACACAGAGTAATCTCTGCCATTCCCAGGAAGCGTGCTGAAGCGGGGTTTTGATTTGGTGGCCTTCAGGAAGCTCCTTCACCCCTCCTCTTCCCCGCACACACCTCCACGTTCAGGGATTTTCCCCTCCATACCGTGTGCTTGGTTTGTCCATCCGCAGCATTTGTATGCTGGCAGGACCTACAATTCCCAGTGGCAGTGTGGTGCCCACGGCACTGTACGAGGCTACAACAAAGAGGTGGTCCTTCCCTGGCCAGACCCCAGGGCACAGTTCAGAACAAGCACTAGGCGTTGGCTGGTACTGCAGAAGCCACTGCCACAAAACAAAAGAAGGGAAGGGGAAAACAGTGACGGCTTGGGAAAAGAAAATAACAGACAAGCCCGAAATACAAAGAGGAAGATAACCAGATTTTTTTTTTCCAATCTCTCGTTGGTTATGTTTCATCTCTAATGGTAAAGCCTTCTGAAGCTGGCAGTCAAGTGTGTAGCCTTGAGGACAGTTGCTACAACTCTTCCTTGGACTGAGTTACAACTTGGGGTCCTGTTGTGTTAAGAGCAGAGTATCTCAGTGTCACAGAACAGTTCAGGTTGGAAGAGACCCTGGGAGGTGTCTAGACTAGCCTCCACCTAAAGCAGGGTCAACCCCAAAATCAGACACAGTAAGAAGCCACTCTTCTCTCCAAAAGCGGGAGCAGTCTAAGCAGACAGAGAGGGGCTTTGAGGGCGCACACAAAATCAATGACATAACAGGCAGGAGGCTGGGGTCTCTATCTCTTTCTGGCCAGTAGATGCCAGCTCCCCAAAGGACTCTGCATTCAAACTTCACCCTGCAGCCAGATGTGCCCCTAGAGCTGTTCAGTCCATTTTGTTGTGTGTTCTGCCCAGTGATGGGGGTGGCTTTTCTCTCCAGGTGAGGATTTGAGCACGGGTGGTGGCTTTCAAGTGACCTTGTCTGTAGGCAGAATTCAGCCTGATGTCTAGCTCTCTCAGCATATCGCCTGCATGTTCCTCATAGTCATTTCCCATCATGGCTACATGCTAATTGTCTCTAGGGGAAGTGAGGAGAAGGCTTATTAATCTGTGCACTCAGGAAAGGTTGTAAATCACCATGTGTTTCCAGCGATAAAATTGGCTAAATAAATTAAAACAGGCACTAATGACCCAAACAGAGCTCTGATGTAGTGGGAGTGGGCTGGGGCATATAGCTGTGTTTGGGTATAGGGTACACCTCGATCATATACTTTCTTTCTTCTGACAGCATCCTTGGATATCTCCCTTCACCCCAGCTAGTGCGCCCCAGTGCATCACCAGTATTGCACACTGTTCTCTCCCCTCTGCTGCAGCGATGGCCTTAGCTTTTTAGCTCAGTTTTTCTATTCCCTTTGCTTTTCAGTCCAGCAGAGCTTGGAGTTAATTCATCCTTGTTCTCTGGCACTTCTCAACAAACCCAGTGAACTTTTCTTAAATGGAGATATGCTAAACAGCATCAAAGCCAACAGAGATGTGTATCCATTAACAACAGCACAGCTGTCCTTTTAGATATTAGTGTAAAAACTCCGTTCAGAAAGATTTCACACAGTAAATAAACATGCAGGTTTGCAAACAGCCTGTCTGGTGATGAACAACTAGGGTGGAAAAGTCACCTCATAGTCCTGTTTTCCAACAACCCCTTTCATCTGGGAGGCCTGCGAAATCCTTCACTGACTATTCATCAAGTGCCACTGAAATGTCTGATCTAGCTCTCTAGAGAAGACGTTGGTACCAGACAGTTCTATGTTTTCTACGCAGTAAGTGTCCCTACAAGAAACCTTCTGAGAATATCCTCCAACATCTTATGGGATGATTAAATACTACTCTGTTTTGCCTCACCATCCAGCTTCAGCCTCTTGATATTAAGCAGACTCATTTTATACCCACCAATATAAGAGCTGCTTCTCAAACCAGCAGCAGTCTGTTGCTCCTTAGGATAGTTCACCTGCTTGTGGATGTACCTTGCTACCTTCCTTGGAGACCATGTCTCTCAAAAGAGATCATAAGGAAAGGAATTTCCTTGGTATGATCTTCACAGGGGATGCACTGAATCAGTGTATCCCTCAGTCCCTGTAAGCTCACCAACTTTCTGCTTTTTTCCCAGAAGCCGTGGGTCTTGGGGCTTTCCCTTGCCAGCAGAGGCTGAAGGAATGCTTCTGCTGCAGGCCGCCACCACTGCTGGGATGTGCACAAACATCAACAGCAGAACTGTGCAAAGGTGAGGAAGGTGAGGTGCTGCCACGTGAAGTCAGGGTTGTGAGCAGAGGCTCCTGCTCCACAGTGCAGTCTCCAGGCTCCAGGGTTGTCTGTTCCCATGATCGGTTCAGGCAAAATCCTTCTCTTTTTTCCTCCTGGGTGGATTTGGTGCTTCTAGACGTCACAGACGGAGTCGAGACACTGGATCCAAGGGTGGCAGTGCCTGTGCTCCCTTGTCTGCCCGGCCAGAACCACAAATTTCTCCAGGAGCTGAGTCCAACAGCATAACTAGGCATCGATTCAAACTGCCTGCAAGGACCTCACTAAACCATGGGTGCCTCTGTTTGCCACACAGGAGGAGAGCTCCAGTTGTCCCCCAGCCTCAAGCTGGACTCAGGCAGCACCCCAAAAATAACGTAATTTATCTGGTATCAGTTGCCTGAATCCTGTGGGCCCAAACTCTCTGGTTTGTATTTGTATCTTATAAACATAAGAACTGCTAAGAAAAGTGTTTTCAAAGTGGTCGAAACAGTCAATTATGTCTTTCTTTCATTTAAGCTTTCAGTGAAAAGCATACAAAGGGATGCCACCAGCCCAACCAAGCTCAGAAGTCTGAAGAGCTTTTATTCCACTTGGTATCACCGCTGCACCAGTCCACGGCAGACACCAGCTCAGTCTCTTGGGCCTTATTAGAGCTCTTTTCTGTGTTTCCATATAGCAAGTCAGCTCATGATTTGTTCTTGAAAACACAAAACTTTGTGTAAACAGTTGTCCCCTTTGGAATTTTTTTCCATATCCTTTACCCAAAATATTTTCTCTTTTCATTCACTGTATTTAATTTTTAAATTTTCCCCTACTTGTCATTCTTGCCCCTTTTCCTAATTTCAATCATTTTCAAAATCAGTAGTGCTGAAGGACAGTAAAGAGAAACAGATTATCCCCCTAAAAAAAAAAAAAAAAAAAAATCCATTGATCCATTCAGAAAGCCAGGAAACAAAATCAACAAGGAAAGCTTTGAGCTTTCTGTTTTGCTCGGAAAATTGTCGATTCCTTTTTCACCAAGTGCTGGGCCTGATTCTTCTCCGGCAGAGTGCAGCCAAGAATTACAAAGCGAGTCAACAGACAGTGGAACTGAGTTCATCTGAAAAGTAGCCAGAAAAAACCTCAGGCTATGTTCGAGGTGTCCATTTTTAGAAGGAAATTTGCTTAGGCAGAGGAATACCAGCATATTCAGGGTGAGTGACTGTGTGTGTGCGTGTGTGTTTTGGATCTCAGCACAAGGAAGGGGTGTCTTGCCACCCCCAGGGGTCGGGAATAGTGCATGCATGGGGAGGACCTATTATATTATTTTTCTTCCACCTTAATGAACTCCTCTCATGTCCACCTCTGATCAGTGGAGTATGACAGAGGGTGATTGAAGGCCAGTCTCCCAGGAAATGAAGTTTGTTCACACAGCCCAAGTATGCTGGCCCTACTGCTGCCTGCCTCTGATTTATAGGACCGAAAATTCCTTCCTCTGGTAACAATAACGCTCTTAAACTCCAGACCCCTCTCCCTCACAGAACCTCCAGACAGGGCAGCCCGAGCCCAGGAGAGACGGGAGGCACCCAGCAAATATATCCATCAACACAACTCGGGTTTCAAAGGAATACGAGACCCCACAGGGTTAGGCTTACAAAGACGGGGAGTGGAGGAGTCCGGCCAGCACCCTGCAGCACCTCCTCCTGGGAAGGGGCAGCAACAGGAGTGACTATGCCTCAAAGAGGGGCAGGAGCCTCAGCATCTCCTATGAGCCAGATGGCACAGAGAGCCCAGGGTGGTGTTTTCAGAGGAATTTTGGGCCCTCTGGCCGATGCTTGATTCTGGGGATGGGAACAAGTCTGCTCTGAGGTCTCCCAACACCAAAGGTTTCTTCCTGCAGTGTCTTCTCTGGGATGGGGCTGCTGGCTAGGGAGCAGTCCAAACGCTTTGACTCTCTTTCGTGTTGTGCTTGGTTTTGAGAGGAGATTTTCTGTGAGCTCAGTGTGTTTTGTAGCACTTAAGGGCAGCAGCGGATGGCTGTGACTGCTGGTTCTGCAGCACCATGGCTCCCGCGTGGCACCGGGCTCATGCTGAGAGAGGCCATCACAGGAAAGTGCCACACCTCCCCACTACATCTCAGAAAACATCCTCTCCAGAGCGTGATGGGGCCCTGAGGTGCGGCATGCAATGGTGTCCAAGGGTGCAAGGCATGCTGGCATGGCGCTAGAGGTTTTGTCCGTACTGTCTAGTGGGACTGGTTGGTGGCACATGCCATGGCCAGGCGCTGCCTGGGAGACTGAACCATTTCCCAGCCAGGGAGCCTGTAGTTAATTAAACAGTACGGATGATCTGGGGGCACATTGTTTCCAGGCTTTGTTTTATTTAGTAACATAGACATGGACATACGGTGTGGCTATCAGGGCAGCCTCTGAGCTGGCAAGACCCGCACACATGCACACACACATGCACACTTTTTGGAGTTGGGGCCCCATGTTCGAGCTTAATATTGCTGTCAGAGTTTTGGGTCAAGGGCAGAAAAAGAGCTTGAGCCCTTTTGCAACAGGACAGTTGTGGTTGCCAAATTGCAAGGCAAGTCCTGGCAAGAAACAAGTTCATTCTGTAACTTTTTTTTTTATCATTTACTTATTAACAGCTCACTCTGGCTCTCACCTGAAGCTGCTGACCTGTTCCTCCTAGACAGGGCAATTAGCAAGGAGACAATGATCTGCAGAGGGCAAGGAGCAGCCTGTGCTGGGGGGGGGGGTGGAGGTGGGGAAGGGCTGTGGGAGGCCGAGGGTCACAGAGGAAAGAGCTATTTATGGCCCCAAGAGGGAGGATTCAGTAAAAGGCCATCTAGCTTGACTTGACTTCCTCTTGACCTATCCCTTCTGGGAGATACTGGTGAACCTCCCTGCCCCCATGGGCTTCCAGTGTCCCCAGTGGCTGGGTACAGGGATAGACTGGTGAAGGTGACAGTAGGCAGAGGAGAACGTGGTGGGCCATGTGCCAGCTCCATTAAACCTGTGAGGTAGTATTTTAAGCGGGAAGGAAGAGATCTTGCCAATGGCTTAGAGCCTTCTCCACCGCTTGCCCAAGTAACTGCTTCTGGACAGAGAGACGGGAAAGCTCTTCGCTCTGTCCATCGGAAAGGCTCGATTTCCCCTCCCAGTCTTTGCTGTGGTTATTTCGACAGAAGGTCTGTGGGACAGTAACTCTGTGTTCATGCTGGTAGCTAGCACAGAGGGCTCTGATCTCTATCTCACAGTCCCCTGTGCTAACCGCAGTGCAAGTAATTGCTTGACAGAGAGCGCAAGTCTGGCTTATACATGTGTATCTGACCTCCCTGTCTGGGCCAGCCCCTTGACGTCCTGCTACAAACACTGTTTTGGAACATACCCCTTGTAAGGTATGAGTCTTTGCATATTTGTGTCCTTCAGACCACCTTCCCTTTGCTGGAACCTGCTGAGACAGGTCACAACTGCGGGGGGCTTCCCAGACTGACACCTCGGCAAGAAATGAGCTTCGTGGTGTAACTGAGTGACAACGTATAAGAAGAACCCTTCCTCTAAATAACTGCCTGCGGAGAGGAGGGTTAAAGGCATGATATTAAGTTAGATAACCACGTTAAATTGCATCTAAAAAGGAAGTTGGTAATTCCTAACATATTTTTTGATGAAAAATTGATCTGTTTTAAAATGAAAAGCATTTTTATGGAGTAATCCTGTGAGATGCCAAATGTTTTGGCCCTGATCTAGCTAGATATTTAACCACACACTTCATTTCTTAAGCTGCTCATATCCTTAAATATTTTGCTGGATCAAATCCAGAGCTCTCAGCATTCTGTGTGGTGTCAAAGGACCAGGTCTGCGTTTGCAGCAGTGTTGCTGAACTCAGCCTATAATGATTTCAATCATCACACAGAAAGCATTTTCCGTTAATGTACTATCCAACAAAAAACTTAAGCAAATTTCCTTGGGATTTCTCTCTTAGATGTGTGTTTTCTGATGGTGTTCTAGCAGACAGGTTTAATAGCCAGAGTATTTGTGAAACAAGGCACTTGTAAGTAAAATTTAGTGGGAGCTAATGGAAAATTATTTTGTTCTAAAAATTCCCGTATTGTCACCCAAGACCTGACTTTAAAAGTGACTGAAGACCCACAGGGAAAGAAATGGAGTGCGTGACCACTCCATCCAGTCAAAGCTGACCAAGATAGTTTGAATCATTCACAGAAATGATTTAGAAAATAATTTCAAACAACAGATGGGGAGGAATTATCAGCTGATGGCAGACTACCGGTGAGCAGAGAAAGAGACCAAGTTCTTGAGCAAAGTAGTTCTCCGCAGATGGCTGGGTTCAATAAGAAAGGATAAAAAATGAACCTGACCATTAACAAAAAGTGAAGCAGACTAGCTGATTTTCACTGGTCCTACTGAAGGGAGTACAAAGAACAAGAAACAAACAACACTAGGTGGGGAAAGGTGAGTCTGATTTCTAATCTCATGTGTTGTAATTACGGTGTTAAATGTGCAAGTGTAAAGTGAACGGATGAGATGGCATAACTAGAAAGAATTTGTGGAAGAGAGCTGAGCAGAAACAGGCTCTGTCAAAGCCAAAAAGGATGCATGCCAACGTTGTTTCTCTTGGCATAGGTCAAAAAGCAGACTGTGTGACAAGAGAGAAATTGGAGAAGACTGAGATAATGCCCAATTAGATCATGCAGTTCACCTCCCTGGGGCCTGTGACAGACTGGTAAGGAATTTTTCTGCTGGGGAGGGAAAAAAGAAGTTGTCAGAGATTTGAAAAACTTTTTTTCTTTCCTTCCCCCCAAAAACTTAACTCAAAACAAAACCCCACTGAAAAATGTTGTTTCCAGCTTAATATGTTCACTCCCTGCTGACTATCTTACAAGAAAAAAATTCAAATACCGACTGTGAAAATGCTCAGTAAGTCAATGCTCCAATTTCCTGCTACGGCAAAATTTTGGGAAGACCTAATCATGCCTCTTTTGTTATCGCTGAAATCCTTCTCAGTCACATGTAATCCTGAGCCCCATTGCATCAGAGCGTCACAGGTGTGCTGTTAGAGATGTTCCTGATAGTGCACGGCCAGAGCAGAGCCTGACTCACGAGTGCCTGGGTTAGCCCAAGCTGGGCCAAGCCATTCGCCCCACAAAAATGAGTTGCTTCATTCCTGTGGCTCCTTTTCATACATGTTGTTACGACTGCCAGGCACTCTTGCAGCTCCAGAGGGAGGCTGACCACCTCTGTAGTTGCTTTCAAGTGAATTGTGAGCCTGCCTCAACTCTGAGAAGACTTTGGGGAATTATTATCATTCTCCTGGGCCCAGAAGTCATCATGCTTAGGTTACCTCTACCTGAGAGCCGGACTGGCTGGGCTAAATTTGGCAAGAGACTTCTGTATGTAGACAGTAGGAGGGATGGGAGCAGCATCTGAGCGTGTGCTGAATTTAGTCTGCGGTGAGGCTGTACAGTGAGCTGGTGTCAGGGCCAAGAACAAAACTGTGATTCCCCAAGCCCTGTGCTACCTATTGTACCACAACATCTGCTCAGGCTTTTCTGGCACCAAAATATTCCCTGTAGCCTTTTTCCTCAGTGCAATCTTCAAAAGCTTTAAATGGTGAAGATTCCTAGTAGGTTTCGCTGCCAGGAAGGTTCTTCCTTAATTTTATTCTGCTTCATTTTTATCTCCTTATCTTTAGAGAGAAGTCCCTGCTGTTATCCTACCATCCTACCTAACCCTGTTTTTGTTATTATCTTCCACCTAAACTTCCCAGGTTTGTCTCCATCTTTAGCAATGTTTTCAACAGTCCTGGGACTGAAATTCTGCTTTGTGATGTGCTGGTGGGCATGTAAATACAGCTTACTAGACAGTGACAATCAGAATTATGATTTATTTTGGAAAATGCTGACTATGAAGTGTTTTCTTGGCATTACCGTATTTCCTTATTGCCCTGTGTAATAGGGTGAGTTGAAGACACCTGCTGCAGGGAGGGACTGGCTTGTACATACACGGATCTTCCCTCAGAAGAGGAGCGGATCTGCTCTTTGTTACACTCTATTGGTGGGCTAATGAGTCCCGGCACCAGTAGCAGTAGTGACAGTAAGACTGGTGGATTTGAAGCTGAGCTGGTCAGACTTTAGATAGCATGTGCAACTGGAAGGAAAACGCTGGGGTTTGTGACTGCATCTTCAGGACAGAAGGAAGCAGAAGAGAGAGGAGCAAAATCACCCCAAGGGAGGCAGCATTGCACGTTTGTTAGGAGGTGGTTGCAGCTGACTGATCTCTGGCTCGTCCCTCCAGCTAAGTGTTGAGGAGAGCTCCCCGGGTGTGGGAACGGCCACCCTCTGGGCTGGAGACCTCACTCCCTCCCGCATGTGTGGGACCAGAGGGGTGGATGGCAGAGGGGGCTGCTCTGACATTTCCTCTCCTAGCGAGGAGGGACCCTGTCCTTGCGAGGCCGTCGAAGGCCAGCTCAGCCCTGCGTGACCAACTACAACTGCCGCTCCTGTGTCCTTTCCCCCCGGGTGCTGCGTTCATTAGCTGTGAGGCCTTAGTTTTATGGGAACCCTCCCACCCGGCTTCCTCCTGGCTTAATGACAGGCCCATTAAAGAGAAGCCAATAAAGCCACGGTGCAAGAACAGCACGAGGGCCGTCTGCCTGCCCATCTTCTTCATGCGCGAGCCAGATCTGGGGGCAGGAGGAGGCAGAGACACCCCCGAGTTACGCAGAGGTGACCCCTGAGAGCGGGGAGAGCCCACAGCTTGCGGGCCAGCTTTCGTGCTCCGCTTTGGGGCTCTCTTGCACAAACTTTTCCCAGTGTGGGGTTGGGTTTTTTTGTGGGTTTTTTTTCGTCTCTGAGGAGGGAGGAACAAGGTCTTTTAATGAGGGGAGGATTAACAGGCCATAAGACTCAGCCCTGAAAGAGCCGTCGGTCTGTGGGGCCGCTCAGCAGGACGCAGGGTAATTGGATTGGATCCCGAAGAGCACCTTGAATCGGTTCTGAGGCGGCCGCGGTGGGTTGCTCCGGAGGGGGCCAGGGGCCGGGGAGGAGGGGAGCGTGTGGCTCTTTAGAGAAGCCAGAGCCAAGATGGGGGATCAGCTGGCTCATTAAGGGATTAGAGTGTTTGTTCTTCTCAAGACTTTTGTTGCTAAAACACTTTGCACAGCATTTTCTGGAGCCTGGGGAGCTTAAAGAGCTTGTCAGAGCCCTGCTCTTGTCCCCGCACAGGAGCAGAGACGCTCTTTCCTCTGGCCTTCCTGCCGATGCCAACAGCAGCTACTGCTAGCAACAGCTCCACTCTCCCAGCCCTTGCCGTCTCTGGTCATAGCGCTTCTGTCTCCTGTGGGTTTTGAGGTAAAGGGGGAGGATGACAAAGAGGATGAAGCAAAAGAAGCACATCAGGAGGGGGTCCTTTGACAGTGAGGGGCACTCTGACTTGGGCTTTTTCCTTAGTATTTGTTGCATGAACAATGAAGGACTTCTTTGCATGTTCTGTGGTGCTCTCTGCAACTTTTTACCTCCCATGGGCTCTGTGCTTGGTCTCCAGCACTTGTGGTAGTAAGTTCGGGGCACAAACTACTCTAATTTGTGTATCTGGCCTTCATATTAATGTTGTGGCTAGAACTATTGCATAGACTAATTTGCCTACCAGCATCATCTGAAATGGGCTGGCTGTTGAGATGCAGCGCCAGAAGAGGCTGGTCAGGGAAGGAATGGTGCAGTGAGACCTTGCCTGAGAGCACAGCTGGCAAAGAAGCTTGGTTCTCCTCTGGACCATGGGGAGAAGCTAAAAGCTCTAAAGTCCAAATCAAGAAGAGCTCAGATAGCAGTGTGAGCTATTAGGAGAAGATGCCAATGGCATATGTGGATAATACTCTGTTGTCATCAGTTCATCCATCCTCATGACCCACACAGAGGCTTCTCACCCAACTATCCTTTACCTGAGCTGCCCTGAGGCATGTGGCTCTGGGCATGGACAAACCCTGCCCTGGCTGGCCAGAGTTGGAAATCTGGAGCCACTGGCAGAGCAAAGGCCAGAGGAGGTGGTAGAGGGGCTATGCAGTACTGGGGATTATCCCATTTTAGGGGCCCTCTTTCCCTTTCATCACTGTGGGACTGGTGAGTGAGCACCAACGATTTCCTGCATGGGTAGCAACACTCGTGGCACAAGGGCAATGCCGTGGGAGCTCTCCCTCCTGTCCGTGGGGTAGGTACATTGACGTGACCTGAGAGGGAGGGAGTTCTCCTGTGACTTCCTTACAAGGATACTTGGAGGCTGAGCCCACCAGGTTTGGAGGTTCACCCCTGTGTCCTGCCAGCGGGGCTCTGGCTGGTGAACACACGGTTTGCACCCGGAGCCTCAGCCCCCAGCCAGGGGGGGACTCACCACTAGAATTATTGCATAGACTAATTTGCCTACCAGCATCATCTGAAATGGGATGGCTGTCAAGATGCAGTGCCAGAAAAGGCTGGACAGGGAGGGAATGCGTGCCGACTCACCACCTTTCCATGCAGAGCGGGAAGTGGCCCACTTCCTCACAGGGCGGCTGGCTGCAGGCACAGGGTGTTAGCTTCGGAGTGAATTTAGCCTCCACCTTTAGAGAAATCTGGGGGCTGGGCAAGGGGGGTTCAATCGGTTGTGTGGAGCCGCAAATGGAAGGGAGTTCAGCAGGACTTCTCCAGCTCCCAGTGTAAGTTGCACTCCCACCACCTCTCTCTGCTGAGCAGGAGTTTCAGCTGGGAAATGTGTAGATGGGGGGGGAGAAGGGGACAGACAGGCTAGCAGGGGATGGGGGTGGGGGAGAGGGTTACAGGGAAAATAAATGAGACTCCCCTGAAATTAATTGTTTGAAGGGAGTGCCCCACTCGGCTGTGAATTCTGAAATGATTATTGGATTTGCAGGCAGACGGGAACAGAACGGGTTGGGTGCACGATTAATATCTTATTGATAGCGGATTAAGAGAGCGAGATCAAATCTTTAACTGAGTGGAGATGCAGTTTATCAATTTGTCACAAAAAATGTAGCAATCAGAAGTGGAGAACATCAGGGGCGGCTCGTGGATCGATCCGTGTCAGTGCCTCACAGCGTGGCTCCACAAGGAGGCCGGCTTCCCCCCAGGTGCCCAGAGAGCTGGAGGAGACCGGCTTGGTTCTGGCCATGCCAAGAAGGACCCGGGGACAGCTGGACCTCCGGGTGCAGGGGCACCGCCAGGAGAGCTGCCGGCCGGTGATATCATGCTCCCATGGATGCTGCACGGCAGTGCGCTGGTGTGGGGTGCAAGCAAAGCAGCGGTGCCTGGGGAGCACTGGCTTCCCGAGATGGTGGCAGTGGGAGATGTGAAGGCTCAGCCCTTAGTATGGCAGTAGACGGGCTTGCAACCAGCCAGAGCTTCCCAGGCTTCAGGGCAGGGTGGGGAACCTGCTAAATAAACTTTTCAAACGACTTCAAGTGCAGCTGAATGGTATTCAGTGAGGAAAAAGCTCGTGTGCTGTTGGGCCATATAATGCAAAGCTGTGGGTACTGCCTAGCTTACTGGCTGTGGGCTTCCCACTCCTGTTGGAGACCTGATGTGTTGTTAACATCTGGACGTTGGTGCTTCTGAATTCTGTTCACAGCTTTGTTGTCTTGGTCCTGCTGATGAAAGCTTTCTTCCGAGCAGCCTGGCATCAATGTGTGTTTTGGGAGTCCAGTTTGTTGACCTCAGCCTTGATCTGTTGGTATTCATGGCTTATGCATGGAAGGTATTTGCAGCTATTGAAAGCATCTCAATAGCTGGGCAAAAAGGCAGGAACTCCATCAAAAATATCCAGCTTAGAAAACAGTCCTTTCTGCATCTTGAGGTAGTTGTGTGACATGAAACCCCTTTTGCCTGTTCTAAAGAGTGCATTGGCTACTTGCGGTCTTTTCAAAAAGCCCGATCTCTTAGTTGAAAATCTCAGGTTTCTCAATTAGGAAATAAAAATCACCTCTAGCCCATGTGGCCGTGAGCTTTTCAAAGTAACTCCTGAAGGCTAAAAACAGAGGGCAAAGGAAGAAGAGCCTAGAGTCAGATGGCTGGTAATATTTATTTTTATGAAACCAAACTTTTGATTTGCAGCCCTCCCTTATAGATTTTTGTTGTGAATGTTTGGTTTTAGCAAACAGGGAAAATAAACCCAAGGCAAATGTTTAATGAGCACCTCTTTCAGAGCAGGCACTGTAAGCAGCTGTGATGTCTCTGCAGCGGAGCCTGGCACCAGACTTCAGTCACCAGTTGGACTCCAGCATTTTTTATTTTTTATTGCTAACGTAAAACTTCCTGCTATTCCAACAGATGGGGGACGGCCTGTAGAAGCCAGCAGCCTCCTTGGTGGGCTGTGGAGTCGACAGGAGTCTCTGATAGTAATTTCCCTTCTCTTAAGGCCTTGCAGAGCTGTTTCAGTCCCTTGGGCCTTTGCAAAAGATGTTGTGCACCTGGGTGAGGCATGTGATGGTGGAAAGGCTGTTCATACTGAAGGCAGTCTCTCACGCTGGCACTGCTAGCTTTGAAGGCAATTACATTCTTGCTAGGGTTGTTGGGTTTCCGTGTGAGGCCTCCTGGCTGTTTGCAGTTGTTCTCAGGGTCCTGGAGTGCAATGGGGGCCTCTGGGGCTCAGGGGTGTACAGGTTGGAAAGGGGCCGCAGCTGGAAGCCCTTGGAAGCTGGATAGAGAAGATGGGGGGGAAGGAAAATCAAAGATGAGTTGGTTAATCCATGGCCTTGGTTTGCTGCCTGCTGTTTACTCCTCTATACCATGCTGCTTGTTCCCCACCAGCATGTCAGAGCCTGTGAGGGGCTTTGACTCCTGCCAGGTTTTTGGAGTGCTCTGAGAGTCAGTGAGGGGCACCACGCTGCCATGAGGGCTGCGAACACCATGACGGAGGGGCTGGGAGCTGATGAATCCTTGAGCTTGGTAACACAGCCAGCTAAATCAGGTGATGTGGTTTGTTCTGCGTTGGCACCGGGACAAAATGCTGTATGTCAGCCTGGTTTAACTGGTGTGTGTTAGCTGAGTGAGACCATTGCATGCTCACTGCAAGGATGTGAGGTCTTGGGGTCTGCTAGGGTGCAGACCCCAAAGAGAAGGGAAAGAGAAGGTATCACACAGAGGTACAGGTATGCACTGAGGTGCCCTCTGCCTGGGCTGGTTCATGATGGAGACCACGAGGTGGAGAAAGCTGTTGGCTATCACCTTCATGTTTGCAGGGGGAGCCAAATGGACAGGGTTGGGGAGGAATTCATGACCCAACCACCTGCCTTGGTCTTCATGTGTGACCTTCCTCTCCCCCTGGCTCTTTCACTGATCCCACCACTGTCCCTGAGGTCTCATATAGCTCCCTGTACCTCTCTCTGTCCCTTTGCTAGGCAAGCAAAGGCTGGTGCGTCTCTGAGCTGCCTTGCTCTTTAGATGGAGAAGACCATGTGGCCCTGGTGCAGCCACTGATTTAACCTGGGGATTCCTATTTGACCTGAAGCATATGGTGGTCTTCTCCTCTCTTTTTACAGAACCCACTTTGGGACATATAATAAGGTGGCCTCTGCTACGGCTTGAGTCTGATGTTGTTCAAGTCCAGGGGAAAGAGGCCAGAGCTAGGGCGGACTCTTCCCTTCTCCAGCAGTAGCTTCCTAACGTGTGGCCGCTGTGCTAGGACTCCTGTAGCCATGAGCTTCCCCATACTGAGTGTCTCCAGCTGGGACCGTGTGGGGTGTCACAGCCATGGATGCCCCACAGCAAAGCCTTGGGAAGTCCCTAGAAAGCAAAGCATGTGTGGCAGGGGAGAAAAATGTGAATTTGTAGCAAGAAAGGGTCTGAAGAGAAGGAGACAGTGCTGAAGATGTGCTGAATGTGTGGGGAGGGAAGGCAAAGAGGCAGGAGATGGGCTTGCAAGGGAGGGGGCCCTTGAGATGACATTTCACTGCTCTTTCTGTGCACTATTGTGTAAACATGTTGAAAGCCATAGAGAGCCTTTGTTTTGGAAAAAGCCCCGAATTAATTGTGATCTACAGGCTGCCCTTCAACAAGCTCTGGGCCTCTCTCTCATTTCTCCCCCCAGCCTGTCATAGCATTGACCCCCAGAAAGAGCAGGGCCAGGCAGCCCCCCTCCACCCTACTCCTGCTGCACCTCCAGGGCCGGCAGTGGAAGGCAGGCCCCTTCCTGAGCCCCCCATACCATGGGGTGCCCTCACAGAGAGGGGTGCACCCAGCCCAGGCTTCCCTCTACCATTTCCCACCCGAGGCGGTGGGGAGGACCAGGGCGCGTTGACGCTCCCTTGAGGGCCAGGTCACTCGTGGCTGTCATATGACTGGTGTGGTCTTTCCCAGCACCGGGCTTGAGGGGCTAATTAGCGCATTCAGGGGCATTGCTGGAGTGGAAAGGCGCTTGTCTGGCAGCAGGGAGCTGGGAGGTGACCTGGGGGGCTGGCGCTCCCTCCTCTCCTCCTCCTCCTCCTCCCACGCCACCGGCCAGGTTTCCCCTGCGCTGGCCGGGGCAAAGGGAGGCAGCTGCTGGGGAGGACGGGAGGAAGGGGAGCGAGAACGGGAAAGGCCACCGCGGCCTCCCTTAGCAGGCGATGGCTCGGCTGATTTGCAGGGGATGGCGTCCGGTGGTGGCTGGAGCGCGGGCAGCCAGAGAGGTTGGGTCAGCCAGGCACTGCCGGCCGGGGCGCTGTGCTGTGCCGGCGGGCGAGGGGCGCCGCGGGGCCCTCTCCTTTCACTGCCTCCCAGTTCTGCTCCACAGACCCTCCCTTTGTCAGCCCTCTGAATGGGAGCCCTGCCTGCCCGCGGCCCCGCTTTTAATTAGGGCTTCCGCTGCCCGCGCCTGCCCCTCCGCTGCCGCCCGGCCCCCCTCTGCCTCTACCCCCACAGCTTTTAAATTCTTCGACACAATTTAGCGCTCACTCTTGCTTGCCCTGGCTGCCAGCCGGGATGGGAGAAAGGCAAAGAGAAGCCAGCCAGAGCGCCAGCGGCCTGGCACGTCCGGATCTCAGCCGGAGGGGCAGGCACGGGGCCGTCCTGCCGCTGCCAGCCTGGGACAAAGTGAACACGTCCCGCCTGGCACGCCACCATCCCTCAGGCTGCGGGCCTGGGGGGCTCGGCCACCTTTGTAAGGGTTCATCCGGGGAGGATGCTCACAGCTTAAAACCCCCAAGCCACCTCTCTACCCCACGGGCTCTGGAGTGCTTAGATCTGGGTTTAGCCCATGAAACGTGGCCAAGACGTGATTTTTCTTTCTCTTTTTTGTAAGAATCTGAATCATGCCTTTTGTGGTATGTTGGTGGCTCTTGCAAAACAGCTTCTGGAATTAGAAGTTCTTGGGAAGACCTTGCTGGAAAACGTAGTTTCACATTTGGGAGGCAAATGAAAAGAAGCCCATGTTTTGTTACAGTTTCTGTCTCTGCTTTGGACTTCATGGTGGTAGTTGATGGGCAATTCAGGAGTTGATGGGCAGCTAGGAGTTTCACGGTCACATCCTCCAGACTTCTCCAGACCCCAGATGTGTCTGTAACCAAGGCAAAGTTTTGCATCTTCTTCTACACAAAAAACATTTTGGTGTCCCACACAGACACATCTTCAAGAGACTTGAGTGACAGTGTATGACTAGTCTCTTACGGAGAAGTGAGATGCTATGTTTATGCAGATAAACACAAGGAAGGAAAGCAGCTCCAGTCAGGATTTACAGATTCTTCCTGGACTAAATCTCATCTTACTGAATCTTCCTTGGGACACTTGATCCAGAAGCCTCCCCTTGGCATTAGCTTGTCACTTTTGATATCAAGGCTCTTATTTCCTTCTGAGATGACCTTTCATTCAGGTGAAATGCAGTTGTTCCCCCAGAAACAACAGCTCATGCCTCAGCAACAGGCAGCTCTGTTGTTCCTTGTCCCCATGCTGTCTCCATGCGATGGGCCACCGAGAGTCGGGGCTCTGGGGTGTGATGCCCTGCATGGACCCTTCGGTCTGCATCCCTTGCCACTGGTGGGCAGAGAGGAGATTGAACGTGATGGGGTCTTTACACCAATTGCTGCCCCATCTGCTGCTGGATGGGTTTGTGGGCGACTGTGGAGGGTCTGCAGAGGAGAAACCTCTCTGGAGTGGGAGAGGGTTAGGGGACGGACAGAAGTTCCTCTTTGTGTTGTAATTTCCCCTCTCCTTTCCTCTATCAGCAACTGTTGGCAGGTGGGAGTCTCAGCTCAGCCATCCACCACGAGCATGGGGCCGGAGCTCCAGCTACTGGAGCCCCCCGGCCATCTCCCCCCTAGCACGAGGCATCCCAGGACCACCACAATGCCGGCAGCACTTGTTCAGAAAAGCGTGGCTGCTTCCCAGGCTGCTAATACCCGCGCAGCCCCAGCCCTACTGCGGCCAGACCGATGCCAGCTGGGTTTGCGCCATGGCGGTAAGACCCGGCAAGCGTGAGCTGAGTGGATGCTGAGGTGCGGGCCAGGGTGGGTGGTGCAGTTTGGATGTTTCTACCTCATCTGATACAATCAGCATTGCTGTGCACATGAGAGGAAAGTTGTTCGATAGGAATGACCCATGATGCTGGGTTAATTCTGTTTACAAAAGAATAAATATTATAGCGGTGTCTTATAAAAGAGAATCAATAGCTTCCCTTTGCTGGGTGATCCCTTCATGTCTTCGAAAATCGATTCCCCCCCATTCCCCTCCTCCTCGCTGCATAGCTATCTGTTTTTCGGGGTGACGGGGGGGTCAGGCGATTATTGAAGTATATGTGAATTTACAATATTAACGACTCACGACGGTGTGTCCGCAGGTTCACGGTGAATTAATTATCTGTTTAAGAAGCCATGAAGAAATCAATCAATGAAAATTTCTCACTCTTTTGAGAGTGAGGGAGCTTGTCAATTTTTTTTTTAACATGCACCACATTTAAAGGAGCAGTACACCTTTTTTTTCCAGCAGAGGAGGGGTGAGAGGGAAGCTGGTTTGGGGCGGAGGGAGACCTGTTTGGTCTGGTGCAGCACTGGCACGAACGGCAGCCCCATTTGCTGGCCTTCTCAGAGGGCAGAAGGCACTAAAGATACATCCTGAGGTGGTTTTGTCCTGGAGTTAAGGCAATGGTGGCCTTCTCTAGAGGGAAAGGGAAAGGCCCAGTGTTACGTAGTGTGTGCTAGCAGACATCATTCTGGTGGGGCTGCACTGGGCTGTGGGCAATGAGGTCTGTCACAGACGTGATCTCCTCCCAGCTTGCTGGCCCTGCTGTCCCTCTCCTGGAGACCCATCTGCCATCGCTGAGCTGGCAGAAGGCAACACGTGGCTGCGCCTCAGCTGCTCCAGCCTGGGGGGAGCGGGACGTGCTCCCATGATGGAGACAGGAGACAGGGAGTAGCAAACAAAGAAGAGCAGCTGAGAGCCGTAATATCTCAAATCACCTCAAGACGTGCTGGAAGAAGTCTGGCAGAGTGCTTCATGACTCAGCCTTCAGGATTAACTGCCATGTCTAAATTTGGGACAGGCACTGGTGAGGGTGCAGCCATGAAGCATAGGCTCAGCACGCCTGAACACAGCCCCTCTGGGCCTCCTCCACAGACACAAGGTCAGGCAGCTCTGGACAGCAAAGGGCCCAAGGCTGCTCATGTCTCCACCTGGTGCTAAAGCTGCAGCCAGGGGAGGACCCTTGTGTTCATACAGACCTGATCAATAGTTGCAACACATCTCCAGGGGTCTTGGAGTCATCCAAGGCATTCAGGAGGACAACAGTGTGTGCTGGGTGATGGCAACATGTTCTGTTAACAGCATCTGGCTGAGGTCCTTACATCAACTTGATGACGTTTCTCTGTTTGGATAGGGTTTGACGACATTTGAATAGCGAATCAGAACATTTTCCCTACATTTCAGGTTTTGGCCGGCAAAAACATACAGACTTTGATGCTGGCCAAAAAACTGGCAAGGGAAGATGGATCCCAGAACTGCTAAAAGGGTGAAGGAGTTTGTCTGTAATTCCTTATGCCTGTCCTGACCCTCTTAAAAACTGCCCCATCTCACCTCTCTTGTGTCTATGGAGGATGTAATGTATTGGCACTTGGGCGATGACTGATATCCCAGTTAAAAGGGGAACAATTGGAGTAGGGGGAGAGGAGGGGAAGCTGAAAGGAGTAGGGGAATGAGGGACGCAGAGCCTTTGGCAGGAGAAGTATGTTGGACACTGCCCCTTTCCCTCATCCCTAACCACCAAACAGGCAGCAAGGCAGGGATGCTGCAGAGAGAAAGCCACAGTATTTGGGTAGTGGGGAATAGGGGGAAATGTGTGGGGGTGGCAGGCAGCTGGAGACCCTGACAAACAGGCTAGAAGAGGGGCAGGAGCAGGGACAACCTCTGAGGCTGCTTCTGCCCTCGCAAGTCCAGGCAGACATGGCCCCTTCCCAACCCCATATAATCCTACTGGCCTGTGCCGAGAGGAGTCCCCGCCAGGCACACCCATCGCTGTAACCAGAACGGAGAGAAGAGCCCATATTGACACAGGAGCATCTGTGTCAGTAATTGTCACGCAGCCTGGCAAATTGCTTCAATGTGCCATCCCCTCCAGCCGCACAGCTCAGCAGCGGCAGCAGGCCTGGGGGGGGCTGTGCTGCTGCCAGAGAGATGGGAAGAGCCCTGGATCCGGTGGAAAGGGTCAGGACCCCACAGGGACCTGCTGGGTCCTAGCCCAGGTCCCTGTGTCCTGACAAAGTCTTGCCTGATGGGCGCTTGGCAGCTGCTCTGGCTGCAGTGCTGTGTTTTACCCACCTCCATTGTCTTCAGTGCAATATTCCTGATTCAGACCACAATGAAAGAGGGGGGGGAAATTCCCGTCATCCTTTAGGCTGCCATTTACACCAGCCAAAGGAGGTTTGAGAGGGTCATGCTGTCCCTCCCTCCCAACCCTTACTTGGCTGCTGGGAACAGGGGATCCTCACCAGTTTACTCCAGATGAGTGCCCAGCTTTTCTCTCGTCCATACATGCAGCTGCTTTCTGAGTCTAGACGAAGCTAGAACAGAAACAAAAGGTGAGGTTTCCAAAAAGGATTAGGTACCCAGTTTGAGGCTGCGTGAACCACAGCTTTTGAGATGTCACAGGCTGGAGCCATTCAGTGCCCTTTGAAGTCACCAGGTTGACCAGAGGTGACTGTTTTAATTTCCCTCTGTTCTTTTTCAATAATGTCTAGTTCTGTATTTCCTGTGCCTTTTAATGGCAGTGCAGTTCCAGTGGAGATTATTAAATTTGCCTCCACAGATCCAGGCATATAACTTTGACAAAAGACTCCAGGCCTAATCATGACATTCTGAGATAAGCAAGGCCTCCAGAATTTGGCTTAGTGTAGGAAACACTTTAAAAGATGCAGTTGTTTGTAAAAGGTCATGGTTAAAGCCAGCCTCCTGATCTGCTGCTGCTGGATACACGCCCTTCCACCTAGCAGGGGGCCCAGCCTCTCTTGTGCGTTAGCTCCTTCAGTGATGAGAGAACCAGCCAACAATATAAAAACCAAAACCAACAACAGAACACCCTCAAGCCCAAGCATAGTAATTAAATTTAATACTAATTACTTTACCAGAACTCCTTTAATGGCTATGGATTTTGCCTATCTATTGGAAAATATTTCTAAGATGAAGAGCCCATAGTGTCTTCCAGAGGAGAAGGTGTCATTGGTCCAAGTTGTTCCCAAGACTTGATATAATGTGGGACTGCAAGATCTCCTGGACTTGCCCAATACAGTCTAGTTTGAGGTGCAATTAGTGTTGTGATAGGGGAAGTGGGTACAGCCATCCATCGTGGAGCTTGCGGAGGGGTAAGAAGTAGAGTGCTAATGCCTTGCTCTCCCCTTTGGGTCAGCATTGGTCCAGTGCTTTGATTTGCTGCAAGTGGGTCTCTAGCCCTGGCACAATCAGCATGGTGATTTCGTGTGCCTGGGTCTCTCTACTGCTCACAGTTAAATATTATGTCCCAGATGCCAAATAGATGCAAGTGAAGGAATCCATGGATTTCAACTCAGTTGACTGCTGAGACCAATATACTTCATTTCTCTCCAGACCTCCCAAGGAACCATGTAATAGCCTGTTAATGGGGCGGTTGCGTCCCACATTAGAAGGTGGCTGCATTAGAGAGGCAGATGAAATGACTTCTTAAATACAGGAAATTCCAGGTGTTTGCCAGCATCTACACAAGCAGATCAACTGTGTAAGATAGCCCTGTTACACTCTTGGAGGATGACTGGTTGTGACAGAGCTGTGCTATGAAAACCAAATGGATATCACGTGCACAAGGGGTGGCATCCCTGTGAGTGGTAGGCAGTGTTTCAGATGAACCACACTTTGCCCTAGCTTCACTAGGAAGGAAAGCTCCAGCTGCCCTTTAGCCACATTCCTAGCGGGTCAGAAATGCCACAGGAGCAGTCAATGGAAAAGCCAAGTGCCATGGCTAAAACATCGATTCAGAAGACCTGAATCAAAGGAGGAACATCATGGTTCAAAATAGACCTTCTGTGTTTGATATTACTGGACAATAATATTATGCAAAAGGGATGAAGAAGCTAAGAGGATTAGATGCTAATACACTGCTAGGAAATATAAGCAGCTGCTCTCATGGAATATATTTATGGCCCTCACGTTGCAACTACTGCCAGAGTGAGGACCTACCAGGGTAGATGGGGAGTTCATAAACTTGTCCAGTGTGTGAGTATCCAATATACAGCAGATACACATTTTGAGGCCTAGCAATGGGCTTGTGTTACAAGAAAGAGGTGTTTCTACAAATGCTTCAGAGACCAAAGACTTTTCAAATGGAGTGCCTCTGTTCTTGAGATCTGATTTCTGCCACTTCCTTTCCTGCTAGAGCAAACACAAACTTCCACGTGACCAACCCACAGAGTCCTGGTAATAGCTGGGAAGTTCCAATCAAAATAACATCCATCGTTTACAAAATAACATCCATTCAGATACAAGCCCATATGGGGGCATGTCTGCCCTGCAAAATAGCCCAACCAGAGGTCCGCAAGCTCCTATGTCTAGGCACGTTCGTCCAGGGCTACGCATGAACAAATAAGCCATGCCTCTTGCATCCAGCCAACTCCAACCACTCCTGCATACTGCCATGCTTCAGAGCTCAGCTCTGACTGTACCTGCCAGCACGGGCACACCCTGTGAGAGACCGTGCCTGCTGTCCAACTGTTGATGCTGAGTGGAGAGACTTGGCCAAGGACACAGAGGAAAGGAGTGGAAGAGTGAGGGCTTGAATCTGAATCCCAACCAAGTACACTCTCCACTTGTGATTGAATGTTTGAAGAACAACAACAACAACAAAAAGGTTATTTTTCCCCAGGGAAAGCTCTGTCACTGCAGACTTGCCATGGCCTTTCTGGCCCGTTGGAAGAGGATGTTCTGCCAGGGAGCCAGCCTGACTCCTTCAGTTCTGCATGAGGCAGGGAAGGAAAGTTCCCCTCGGCCCCCGAGCTGGTGCTTCGTGCCAGATGCAGTTGCAGCTATACTGGCTGCTCTTCTTTCCTGGGAGACCTTCCAGACCCACACCTAGAGGATTTGCTCCCAGAGCAGGACTTCCAGCTGTTCAGCTGGTGGTAACAGATTGGCCTCTGCTATGAACCAGGCATTGGGGAGGGGGGTACATACTCCCCAGTGGATTACTTACACTCTATGTGTTTTGGTCTCCAATTGCTCCTACACCAGCTGTCATTCCTACCACCAAGAATCTATTTCTGTCTTTTCTGTTCCTTTTTAATGCTTAAATCCCAAGGGCTGGGTTCTTCTCTGGGCTATGCCAGTCAGAGTGAAAATCACTTGCAAGGAAGATCTACCAGAATCACATCAGAGTGATGAAGATCAGGATCTTTAAGCCAGAGGAGGTTAATTTACAGCTTACAAGTTAGTTAATGTGGCTTAAGGAAACCCACTGAAGCCCCAAGCTTCATCCTTGATAATTTGCGTATTGAGTCCAGTAAGTCCATCACCAAGTGTCACCAGGCAGATGCTGGCTGCATGTCCCCTTCCCCACACATCACTGTGTGAGTACAACAGGAAATCTTAAAGGTATCTACAGCACAGACTTTACCACTGCTCAGCTTCTCAGATGTTTTCTTTCTGGGTGCACAAGGTATTGCTGTAACGGTGACAGGAGAGGCATCACCCACTGGGTCTTGTGATGGGGAAGGGCTGTGATGCTGAAAAGGATGGTTTTTTGAGATCTACATGGAGCATAGATCCCTCTGCATGCCTTTTGCCCTGCTACAGAGAGCCCCAGCCTCCTTCTCTTCACCGCTTGTGAATCCACAGGCAGCCCTGCAGCCTCAGATTAGAGTTGTGTCTGACCAGCTGCGTGAGGGCCAAGTGGAGGGATAACTGGATGTGCAGAATTCAGGCCCAGCTGCTGTGAAATGCGAGGAAGGAGGCAACTGCAGGGGCGGCCCGCTCAGTGTGTAAGATGCTGTAAGCCTGTGGTGTCTTTACAAAGACAGGTTGCACCTTTGTATTAAACCAAGTGCTATTACTGATCGCTGGGGAAAAAATGAACAGGTTTGGCTTCCCCAGGGTGGCTGCAAGGAGCAGCCGCAATGGGAGAGCCGGTGTGGCCATGACCACGGAAAGGGTTGACCCTCTTCTCTCCCCCAACCCACATCAGGCTGCCCATCATCTCACCCCCTCAGTCCGCCAGCAGTGCTCGGCAGAGAAGGCTTTGCAACCTCCCGCTGCCCGGATGTCCAGAGCTGGAGGGTGACAATCAGGGGGTGACAATCCCACACTGTCACTCCCCGCGGGCTTTGGGAAACCTGCATGAGTGTGCGAGTGAGGCACTCGTGTCCCGGGGAGGGGCGTTGTGTACACACTTCTCCATTCACAGGGGCTTAGCTCAAGTGCCCCCCTCCCTCTCCAAAGCATCCTTGACACTCTAGGTGAATATTTGAAAGACAGGATCGGGGCTTTGGTTCGAGAGCCTCTTTGTACAGTGCTAACTGGTTTCAGGGCTGTAATTATCTCTCCAAGAGAAGCTGTAAATTGGATTAAGGCACTGAGTTGCAGCTGAGTGAGCTCCCTCCATTGCCCCACCTGGTGGGCTGCTGAGCGATAACAAAAAATGCCGAGAAATCGGATTTGGATTCTGCTTCACACTCATGGCTTCCTTCTGGAAAAAATGAAATTTTTCCGGCAGAAAGGGCTGGCATGGGTTTGCTGGCAGTATCAGTCCTGGGCTCGTATCATCTGCTGGCAGTCTTCCGGAAACGCGATCCCCTCCGTTATCAGAGAGAAATAAATAAATAAACAGCAGGAGATGTTTTGGCAAGGAAGGAGGAATCGCACCAAGAGGCGTGCGCATACACGCGCGCGCGCACACACACACTCACCTCGGCACCATGTCTTCACAGCCCGAGCTGTCTGTCGCAAGCAGAGGAGAAAGAGGGAGGTGGCAGCACAGGCACAGGGAGATGATTTTTTTCTTTTTTTTTTAATTCCCATCCTCTGGGCTGAAAGAAAAGCCCATTTTTAGCAGCTTATGTCGAAGGCATAGAGGGCCTGGGCCTTCTATTGCTCTTGAAGCAAATCACTGTCCCCCCTATGCCCCTACAGCATCTCTCCCCATGCCCTTGAATAAGGTACTGTTCCTTTCCCATGGGTGCTTTCAGCCCAATATAAGAGAGTCCAAAACTTGTATTGAGAGGCAATACAAGTTCCCTGGCAGATTTCAGCATTTTGACCAGGACAGACTAACATCAGGCTCATGGGACTTGATCCTCCCCTTTTGCCATAGGAGAGGCTTCACATCTGGGCTCCTTTTTATACACGGAGGTGTGTATTTCCCTTTGGAGACGCAGGAGCGCTGCACTGTAGGTATCTTTGGGGCAGGGGTCCGTAGGAAACCCAGCAGGGATGGGCAGTACCAATCAAGGCCCCTGAGCGAAAACATCAGGTTACGCTCTGAACTTGCGGGAGCATGCAGAATAACACGGCTGATGGCTTCATTTCCAGACAAAGTTTATGATAGAGCATTTCTGCCCACGGAAGAACCAGATTATCCTGGGTTTGGAGGCAGTCTAAAACACTGCCTTCTCTTCACAAGCAGAGATCCCAGGACCAGCTTTTCAGGTGGGGCCAATCAGTAATTTATCCATAATCTTATTTATTCTGGTTCTTAGAGCTATCGAATGGGGCTTGTGTCTGCCTGCAGTCTTTTGCGCTCTGCCATCTGCAGGGTTTCCTCCTGCTGCTGGGCAGCTCCAACTAACAGGGCATCAGCTTCCCACCCCTCCTGGCCACAGGGGACACCGGGAAAGCCATCCCTTGGTGTCCGCGGCAGCGACGCCTGTCGCCCATTGCATCTCAGGAGCGAGGTGGCTGCCTCTGCCCATCGGTTGCCCCTGCCAGCTGGCAAGGAAGCGCCACTGGCAGGGACTGAGGGCTGCCCCAGGCTGCATGACTGCTGAGGGAGGAGGGGTGCCTCTGAAGGGAGACACGCTCCAAAAAACCTAAAGGGGAGTGACAAGCCTGGGGAAGGGAGCCCCCGGTCAGCTGGCACCTCGCATGCACTGCGAGGCCAGTAATCCCCCATACAGATCCAGTGTGTCAGCCAAACTGTTCAAATGCTGTGGAGATGTTCTCCAAACTGCCTCCTAATGTAGCTTCTTCTCTCTTGTGTCCCCAGACGTCCGGGTCTCGGTTAAGTCCCTGTAGTTCCTCTTGTCCAGCCATATGAGGGCAGCCGCTGCACCATGTCCATGTGGCCTGACTCAGCCCTGGGAGGGCAGCCCTGGCCCCGAGGCTGAAGGATGCTCTGCCAAATGAAGCCACACTGGACCTGCACAGAGGAGGCCTTCTGCAGCCTCGCTGCTCCTCACAGTTGGTTCTCGCCTTACGCTCCTTTCCTCCGGTCCCGATCTCATGCTACAATGCGGCACCACAGCACGGTGCCTAGAACAGCCTGTTGGCCTCTCTTCTCTCTCCTGCTCTCCTCAAACCGCCTAGAAACCCATTTTCTCCTCTGCTGAGTTCTTAGAGAGCGAAAGAAATGTCCAAGAGCTCAGCACTCGCAACTGAGCTCAGCTCGGATGTATGCCCTGAAAAAAAAAAGGCCACATCCCTCATCAGGACAAGATCCCCCCAGGATATATATAGCCACACTTTCAAAATGTCCTAGTGAGTCCCATGTACCCTACAAATTCCCCCCAAAACACGGTGGGGTAGTGAGCAATTTCCTGCTGGAAATTCTGCCTTCCTTTGGGTGCCATCTAATGCTGATCTTTATGTTTCTGTCAACTTAACTTATTATTTGGTATTCAATTTGGCAATAAAATTTTTATATGCCAGGTACTGTGTATTACAGATACACAGATAGATACGTGTTTATGTGTGTGTGTTCCTGTAAATTATAATAAGAATTTTGCTATTTTGTTCATCAGATTCAGCTCAGTTTTTCACACCTATAAAGCTGTTGCAAATCCTAACATGGAGAGAACAGATATACCGATTCTTATCACTGTTAAAACTTCTTCAGTGATAATGTTTTGGTTTCTTTTGCTTTTAAATATTGAAAGACACTAGTAGGAGAGCTGCATATTTAGCTCCAGCCTTCCAAAGAAGGACTGAACATTCATAAATTATCTTTTTTGTTTCATTAGTCATGGACTCAATCATTCCTGAACAGAGAAGGATTTAAGCGTGTGCTAGGAGTTCAGCACATGCTTAGGTGCTGGGGACTCAGAGAGGAACTTTAATTGCTGAGCGCCACTAGTAAGTAAGATGCTGAATTCCTCCCCAGGAGTGACTGTATTTCAGTGATGATTTAGGTGGTCCTTTACTGCATTTTGCCAACCTCTACTAGAGTCCCTGAGCATGGGTTTGTTTGGCTGTACTGATGATCCCTTCTTGACGACTCTCCTTAGGAGACTGTTACATGCCCTCTATATAATACAGTTTTGGAAATTATCTTTATTTTATACCTAGAACGTTATCTTTGCAAACATTTTCCCTCACTGCATGTGTCTGTGTGTCTTTCATACCTTTTACTGTGTGTTTTACTGCCCTTGCCATTTTAAAAGCAGGAACATGATTTATAGATGAAATTAATGAGCAAATCACCTGATGCTGAACTGATCCTGGATGTCACAGTACTTTAGACCTGATGCTGGTGCAAACAGAACACCGACATCTGGGCTGCTCTAGATTCCCAGTCCTCCAAACAATATGGCCTTGGGATCAGTCCAGCTAAGGCTCTTGCTCCTGCACGTTTTCCTTTCTGCAGGATAGAGGAGTGCATGGTTCTGATAACATCTTATTTTCTGCTCATCAGGCTGCAGTTGGGTTTGTGACTACAATTAAAAGCAGCAGGCCAAATCCCTCTGCGGTTTAACAGCCCTGAAGTCAATGGAGTTGCTCCAGTGATGAATTTGGCCTGAAAGCTTCTGGTCTGGTTTTAGTCGGCTGCCCACAAGCCCAGATCTAAGGCATGTCTTGGGTGGATTTATATTTATGGTTGAGAATGAGGAGACAGTCAAAGAGTTAGATGCCTTTCACATCCAGTGTAAGTCTTTAAAGGCTGCAGAGTCTTCTGCATGGAAACAGGTTCCTTTACTTCTGTCGTTCTAGCAGGTTATTTTTTGTCTCTCCATGACTCTATCACTTCACATACAGGACATAGGATGTGGCAGGTAGGATGCCTCAATTGTGCCAGTGCCTAACGGGATGACTTTGGCAGAGCCTTTTAATCTCTCTTCCCTTGAGCCCAGCTGCTACACCTCTGACCTATGTTGTGTGTTGTTAAAGCACAGTTTCCTTTTTACCCCCCAGACAGCTGTAAAGAGCCAAGTGAAAACCTCCCAGGATTTTTGTTAGAGCTGTACAGATAGTCTCTGTCCCAAAAAGCTTGTAAGTTAAATACAGGAAGGACAAGTGCAGGAAGGGAATGAGCTAAGGGTCCAGCTTTTAGATGGAGAATCCCCAGAGTGGATTCTGTCTTCCCGCAGTTTCAGCCTCCCTGGTTCTTCTTACCCACGTAGTAAATATCTCACAAACACCCATTCTTCTCTTTGCTAAAATTTAGCGTCTTTTCTTCCTCCCCCACAAAATCCGGGCTTATTCCTGATCTTAAAGCAAGCAAGCAAGCAAGCAGGAAAAGCTGAATTTTTGAGCTGGGAGGAAAATGAGCCCTATTGCTACTCACAGGTGTGCACCGTTCTCCCCTCGCCCCTGCTTGGCTCTGCAGGGCTGGAGGTCGGGCTCAGGGCTCACCCATCCTCACTGGGCTCTGCAGGGAGACGGGAACGTCCCTTGGTGAGTGACGTGGATGTGGACTCCAAGATGAGGTCATCCCACAAGCGTGAGTGAGGGGGATTTCTAGAGAGGAGGAAAGGCTGACACAAACACGGGGGCAGAAGGGTTGCAGAAGGGAAGGGAGAGAAACGGTGCATGGGCAGGATTCCCATTTCAACTTTATCTATACAAGAAGTTTTAACTGTAGCAGCAGGGTAAACACAATACATTTCCCTCCAGCATTCACACTGATATAAATAGGCTTTTTACCAGTTTAACTTTATTCTCTTGTAGGCATGAAATTAAGCTACACAGGTATTAGGTACACATATACCAGTATAACTGTGCTCACAGTCTGAGGGGGGTTATACTGATTTAGCCACAGGGGTTTTTAAGCAGATTAAAGAAGTTAAAAGATGGTATTTAAACCATCACTAGTAATGTACATCGATTCCTAGCTGCAATCTTTCCTTTATCCTTGTACGCATTTTCTGTACTGACGAACATACATGCACATGAGCTTTTGCATCCAAAGCATACTAATTTTCCTCTTTCTTTCCCCATTTTTCTCTTTTAACCACCAAGTGAAAAGTGTGTGCAGTCTGCAGTTTAATTTTGTTGTTCTTCCCTTCTTTCTTTATAATTTGAAGATGCTTTCCTTGCTTCTGAGAAGTATAGGAATGACAGGAGGAAGGAAAATAAAGAGTTCCTTTTGCTCTGCTTTTTCAAACTCCCTCAAGTTCAGGCTATTTGCAGTGTAACTAAAAGAAACAAGAAAACTTGAAAAGTAAGCAACTAATTGAAGAGAGACAGCCTTTACTGCAACACAGTCAGCACTGAGAGTGAGTCAGGGAAAACAACACCTCCTGCCTTCTCATCAGCCGCACTTTGGGAATTAAATATAATTCAATATTTCTAATGCCAGATTTTTAAAAATATCTATATATAAAAAGAAGGGAAAATTGAGGCGGAGAACAAGGAAAGGAGGACAGGTAGAGAAAAGCACTGCCGGAGAGCAAGAGAGAAAAAGAAGACAGGACAAAGTAAATACGGAACAAGGGAGTCAGGAGTGGGAAAGTGAGGTTTTGTGTGAAAATACAGCCAAGGTAGAAGGGAGAAGCCTGTGTAGCCCATTTCCACCTGCACCCCAAGCGCAGTGTTTTGAAAAAGATTCAGTGCAGCTCGTGACAATTTGTGCTTCTGTGCATGCAGAAGGCAATAGCTCAGACCGGCTGCTGGCTTAAACCCTCTCCTTCAGCCGATGGTTTAATTCTGACTGAGGCTGAGGCATCATGTAGACAGCATTGCTTGTAGCCAGTAAAGTCCGATCAGCCATATTGACTAGCAAACCTAGCCATGAAAACTATGATAAAAAACATGATTTCTTGTGACAGTGCTGTTGAAATTATTGTCTCCCTGTTAAAAACCCTCTGCCATCCCCACCCAACTTCTTTCTCAGAAAAAAAAAATCATAAAAGCAAAACAATGAAGTTTTGAGGACTTAGTAATTCACAGAAGAAAAAACTACTTTTATGAAAGACCCCAATAAGAATTTAAAGAAAACTATTGGGTTTCCTGTGCAAATCTCATTAAGTGCAGAACGGATGGGGCCACATGGAAGGGCAGAGGGCTGTGGGAAGCAGGTGGGTAGACTTGGGTAGAGCACTGGTGTGTGGGGGCAGATGGATGGATAGGTGTGTGATATGTGTGCGGAGGAGTGGCTGAACACAGAAGTGACAGAAATATACACTTGTGTGGCTGGGCTGACAGGCAGGAAGGATGCTTTGGAAGTTCAGAAAACCTCTGGTTCAGCTCTTCATTCTGCCATCACCTTTCAGGTGGCCCTGGTAAATCATTCACTCTTTCATACACTGGAGGTAAGAGGGGTGCGAAGTCTTACTGGAAACTATGGGGAGTAATCCTTCAGAGACAAAGAGATGCTCATATTCTGCAGTAAAAGGGCTCAGAAAAGCACCTCAGAGAGGACACAGACACGGTCTGTGGCCAGGACGCTCTGCTGAAATTCTTTGCAGTAATAGGCATTCCCCTCCAAGTCTGCTACCTCACACCTCGTCCTGGTGATCCTCCACCGAGCCAAGTTTCAAACCAGCTGTCTTGGTGTGCTGGTGAGTCTTCATGCTTTGCAAGCTGTGGACCTGCTATTGCCCTTATCACTTCAGTGCTGTAAAGGTGGTTTAAAAAGCTTTCTATGGTAGTTGGTCAAATGCTGGTAATTCATATTGAGCAAGAGGATTCCAAAGATAGAGCATCTCTGGACTGTTTTTTCTGGATGGAGTCTCTAGACAAGCTCCCCACACCTGTGTCAGACTGAATGTGTCTCTGCAGAGAACCCACGGGATGAATAGCAAACTATCTGCCCCTTCACTCACTAATGGTCGAAATGACGCTAGAAGAATTCAGCATGTCTTTTAGTCTACAGAGATTGATAAACATTTTCAATTTCAGTCTACTGACAAAGTGCAGGTTTAGCTGTATCTCTCAGTGGCATCTGGACTATGAGCAGAGCCATAAAAATGGGGCATTTGAATGATATTGCAAGAACATCCTGCTGGTTCAGCAAAGCTCCAAGGAATTTTCTCAAGCAACACCACTCCCAGTTGGAGTATATTTACGTTATTGTGGAAAAGACTTCTGCTCCTGATAATTGCCATGGTTGATTCTGAGACAAGGTTGCACAGAGCTTTTTAGATAATGCTGCGGTAAGTGTATCATGAACACCAAAGACAGAGTAGATCAAAAACTACTAGTGATGGGCATGGCCTGGCACCCTCTGAATTCAGTGCAACTGTTCTCACTGAGGTTTTTTTGTCTGGTGAATCTGTCTGGCACCACTTATCTTTGATCTTTGGTGGCTGGATGGGAAATGGGGAACCTCTTACCACCAGGGACTTCCATTTGGGATGGCCAATGAGCCCGGTGATCATCTGTGGGGCCTGAGAGACAGGGACTTCCAGATAGGAGGGAGGGATGTTCATCCAAAGCCTCCAGTTATGCCCTGTTCACGCATACCCTGACTGGCTCTTTCTGGGTCTGTCAGCCTACGTGAAAACACTGACTTCCAGGCCCAGTCTGAAGGCACGTGCCCCCATTTGGATCAGGTTGCCTTCCCACTTCTTTTCTCCGTGGGTCCTACCAAACTCCCTCCCCAGTCCTGGATCCAAAAGAATAATGGCTTTATGTAGCTTGTAAAATTCTATTATCTCTGTATTCAAAACTCAACAACTGGGAAATGGCTGTAATAAGCGTGTTATTAAGCGTGTAAATACACTTTAACTTCAGCCCTCCAAAGGAAGTGTCTTGCTGTCTTCCTCGCTGTTTCCCCTCCATGTTTTCCCCATGTGGTTGGATTTCATGGATATACCTACTTTCTGCCCTCTCCCTGGCTGGCGTGCTGTCCCATTTGACTGCGCTAAGGACGATGCTCCCCTCCGCTGAGCGTACCATGGAGCCTCCTGGAGAGCTCAGAGTCTTTGAGGGAAGACGGGTACCTGGTGAGGATGGGAGGCTTGGGGAAGGGGGGAGGAGGGCTGGGGTGGGGAGGGGAGGAAAACATTAAAAAAAAAGAAAGAAGCCAAGTGCATTCTTTCTGCAACACTCAGGAAAAAGAATGTTTCACAGGGGATTGGAAAGGCGAAATTTTTTCACATCCAAATGGATTGCAATTTCCCTCCATTTAGCACCTGAAGGTAATTAGCTCGAAGAGACTGTCGGCTGAGAAACACGTTCATGGAACATTAACTCTCATACATTCTCCAGTTGCAGGGAATTAATAGGAAAGATTAAAGTTTAAAGAGAGCAAAATGCCATTACCTCGCAAGCCACCTCTCTCAGCGGCAGTAACTAGCCCTCACTAACCTAAAAGCACCATTGGAGTCCCTGGCTCCTGCTTCAGGCAACGACAGATGAGACGGGCCCCCGCGCTGCCCCGAGCTGCCCGTCCGTGGGCTCCGGTGACCCACCTGCAGGCAGCGATGGGGTTTGTGGCTCCGGCAAAGATGCGTTTGCCTGCTGCCGTACGAGTGCACACATGCATGTCACCTTGGGACCAACACGCGTATGCAAGCGTGTCTCCGTATGTACCACTCTATAGGCGCCAGATAGTGTCTTTTCAGGAAGACGTGAGCTGTGGGTGCCCTGTCACATCAGAGCCGAGGACAAAGTGCCCAGCAGCGGTCCCCTGCGTGCTCCCACCAAGGCCTCAGGCTGGCGCGTGGGGCAGGCAGGAGGGATCCCCCACGCACCCCCCGGGCAGCCCCACGTCGTCTCCCTCCCGCTCCCGTTCCCCGCTGGCACGCCGGTGCCCGCGCGGGGATGCTGGCAGCCTGCTGGGCTCATGCAAAGTCCAAACCGCAACGCTGCAACACAAAAAGGCCTCACAGCTGAATCAGCTCCGTGGATCTCTCCTGACGGAGGGATTATGCCTTCTTCCCAGATGGAAGACAAAAAAAAGCATTAAAGGGTAGGGGCCCTATTTTGGGGGTTGGGGGGTAAAGTTTATATAAGCTTCTGCACTTTAAAGATTTCCATGTTGCTTTAGCATTTCAGGGAGAGAGCATGAGAGAGAGAGAGAGAGAGAGGGAGAGAGAGAGAGCGAGAGCGAGATGAAATTGAGACATGGAAGAATTTATTGCCCAGAAAATTCCATTCTGCTATCTGATTCGAAAAGTCCAGTCCCCCCAGCTTCGGAAAATCTATTTTCCACATTTTAATACCCTGCAGAACAGTCCTCATAACTCATCCGAGTGTGTTAAGCACAGTTTTATTAGATCTGAAACAAATTTTGGTGGGGAGATACTATAGGTCATTAACCATGGAGTAATTTTATCCTTGTTTCCCTAATGATGCCATAATGGCGAGCGAATTTCTTAACTAAAGACCAAAGAACATTTTGAAGGTCAGTTTCATCTGTGAGCTCCTTCAAGCGCTTCTCGGAGAAGATTGGAAAACTCGCCGATTTTTTGAAGAGTCATTAATAATGTGAAAGCTGAAAGAGCTCTCTCCCATTTGCGTTCCTGCTTTTTACCTTTTAATTTTATATCGCTTTAGTCCCTTTCTTTTTCTCCCTCACTCTCTCTCTCTTTTTAACTCTCTTCTGGAGTGGCCCCTCATGCAGCTGAAAAATGAAATGGGCCATTCGTGAGGGCATCCTGAGCTGAGCCGGCAGGGCAAGGATCCAGGAGGAGGAAAGGGCAGCCCTGGCACTGGGTGTCCACCGCCGCGGCCAGGCACCCGCTGCCGTAAATGTCCCTCCAGCAGCCCTGGGTGCCAGCCTGGCTGAGGGGCAGCCTGCTCCCCCACGCCGGTGTAAATCAGGAGTGGGGTTGTTGGAGCCTACGGCACTGCATCCGTGCAAAAGGAGGGAGAGGGACCAGGCTGTCCCCTCCCTGCCTAACAGGGTGCACGTGTTTTCAGCCTGTCTGAATGAGCTCGCGCCTGGATCACAGAGGGTTGTGCTCACAGAGTGACCGGTGCACTGAGTGCGAATGTGCATGTGTGTGCGCATGCGTGTGTGTGTGTAAGGTCCACGTGTCGGTGACCATCAGACGATTACAGGGGGGATGTGAAATATTGAGAGATATATATTTGATACGTATATATATACACACACCTGTGTGTGAATTGACGTTTATATATAGATATGTTGCAAATGGATGACATAAAAAAAAATGAAATAGCAAGAAGCTGCATGAGGCCTATATGTAGCCTGTGTACATGCATGTGCTGGGACTGCAGGTGCATGGGGGGGCACATGGAGTAGGAATTAGCATGTGCAATATTCGGTTTGCATGGATTGCTGTGCTCAAGTTTGGAGTGTATATGTATGTTTTACGTATGTTTGGGGGGAACACATGGGGGGTTCTTTGACTGGATGCTGATTTGTAACCCTCTGTGTCTGTGAGTAGCGAACAGATCACAGGCTTACACGTGTTTTGTGTGGAGTCCGCATTTGTGTGTGTGTGTGTGATGGTTTTTCTGGCTGTACCACAGGCACCAGCAGGGAGGAGGAATCTTCTGGGATGTGTGCAGTGCACCAGAGGCTCGGCTCTGTGTGTGCACGTGTGTGCGTGTGTGTGTGCAGGGGGGTGTATGCCCCAGAGAAGGGTTTGTCTGTGCTCTCATTAGAGAGCGCCTGGCAGCGAGCAGGCCTCTGTGCTTATGTGTTTTCCTCTCCCTGGGTGTGTATGCTTCAGGCATCTGCATGTGTTGCATTTGCAGATGCCATGGGCCAGATCCTCCGCTGATGTAAAGCAGCACCGGAGTCCATGGGGCAATTTACACCCACTGCAACTCCAGCCCAGCCCCGGGCTGGAGGTGGTGGGGCCGGGGGTGTGGGCTGAGATGCCATCCCAGACCATGGGAACGGATAACTTCCAACCTGGAACAAGACCTTCTCCCATCCCCACCGCCCCCTCTCCCCCAGCCCGTCACTCACGTTTGAGGCGAGAACTATAGGGGGACGTGTGTGTGTGTCTATTTGGGGAAGGAGCGCTCCGAGGGGAGGGGGGCAGTGTGGTGACACACTCTGCTCCCAGATGTGATACCAGCGATAATTTCAATTTTATGCCTTTGTTATGGCTTTAATCACTTTCTTTATGCGTTTTGTTCCAGCGATCAGGGAGAGACACCTGATAGGCAAAAAGGATATCAGGGGAACAATTTTTATTTGGAATGTGGTGAGAAGTCTAATTAGAATTTGAATTCTGCTGAGCCTTGAAATGGTCGGTACTTTATCCTGATCGCCTTAGATATTGTTTCGAGTCAATCATCTGTCATAGTGCGGCACGCTGGAGAGAAAGGCTCTCCATCCAGCCTGGTCTCTCCGTCGGGCTGGGGGCTGCTGGTGGGGAAAGGGAGGGTGGCGGGAGGGAGGGCAGCGGACTTTGCTCTGCCAGATAGGCTCCCCAGGAGCAAGCACAAAGGGAGAAAACCCTTGGCACAGAGGTTTCCCTTGCTGTGTACTCCTGGCCCTGCTGCGGGGTGCTGCCTGCTGGCCCCTTTCTCATCATTGCAGAGCTGTCCCTTTCAAATGGGGGAGAGGGAGAGGAGGACTGTGGGTCAACACAAATGTCCCCCCAGCTGCTGCCTGGGAGAGGAGCATCCTCTCAGAGATAGTCCACCTGGTTCAAGAGGATTTTGCTGCTATCCTTGCTCTACTGATTAAATACTCTGGAGGGTCAGTTCTCACAGGCAGCTAGACAACTAGGAAAGGATGGATGGATGGATGGATGGATGGACAGGTGTGGATGGGAACAGCCCTCCAGATGGATTTGTATGGGACAGAGGTAGACATGGCTGAATCCAGTGAGACACAGGGATGGATGGGGCACTTAAGAAAGGTGAGGGTGGAGGTGGACGTGCCTCTTCAGGCAGTAAGCACACTCATGATGGGGAATTTTCTCAGGCTGTCTGCAGACTCAGGTTGATCTTATTTCATTTGTGTTACCAGAACACAAAGGAAAGTGGGAACCTGGGAACATGACACCAAGGCACTCAGCGACTTTCACAATCCTTTCAGCTTTAAACTCTGTTCTTAATAGTTTTTAAAAAAAACCACAAACCCATTATGAGTCCTAGTGTTTCAAAGCTAAAAGCCATGCCAAAGGTCACCAGGACATCTCCAGTAGCATCCTCCCTCCTGTCTCCAGTCCACAGTGCCTCCCCCTGGTGAGACTGCAGCCTTCAGTCCTGATCGAACTGCTGCAGTACTGAGTTTGAGATGAGTTGTGCTGTGGTGTAATCCCAGCTGCTACGGAAAAGGAGGCACACAGGCAGGACTGCAGCATGATCTATATACCAGGAGAGGTGAACTGAGGAGAATCATGAACAATAGAATCATTCCAATATTCCTAAACTTATTGAAATTGATGGTAAAGTCTTTATTCTGTGCTGTTCCTATGCTTTGAGATGGTGCCTCATTCTGAATGCAACATAAATATCTGTAACATGAAAGATACAGGGTTGGTTTGGCTGTTGAAGAAAAGACAGTTGAATGTTTTGCCTTCTTGAGAGAAACAGAAAATGACCTGGGACTTGGGGCTAATTAAAAGAGTTGCAGGCATCTGCAAAAATTTGCAGCTAGGAAAGCCATTTGAGTAGTTCTTTCTAAAGTGTCAGCATTAGGTTTCAGAGCTGACGTACCGAGATGGGTGTAGGCAGCTTGTGCCTTTCTCAGCTATGGTCCAGGCTGCCCGCAGACTCAGGCAGACATCGCTGTATGCGTTTATGTTCAGTTCTCCTCTTTAACTACTCATCAGGGCAATACTTCTTTTTTCTTTTTTTCCCTTTTTTCTTTTTTTTTCTTTTTTCTTTCTTTTTTTTTTTTTTACGTTGTGAAAGTTGATAGTGTCAAAGCTCAGTTCTAAGGACTCATCTACAAATCCCTTGATAGTCATACCGTCAACGATGGAAGGTCTGAGGCAAAATCAACCTTTCATTTACGCTCCAAAAATGCACCTAGAGTTGCAAACAGAGAATAGGAGACATTAAATATGCTGGCATATTTGTAATTAGGGACATGGTTTAGTGGTGGACTCGGCAGTGTTAGGTTTACGGTTGGACTTGATGATCCTAAAGGTCTTTTCCAACCTAAATTATTCTATGATTCTGTGATTCTGTGATGTGCTGTCATTGCAAGTATGTTCAGATTTTGGCCCTAAAGCTGCAATTCCGGTAAAGCAGGAATGTACTAAGTAAAAACCCCATGCTACCACACAAGCTGTACAGTCCAGACATTAAACCAATATATTCATGTTAGGGAGAGAACTACTGAGCCCCCCGAGTCTCTTTGCTCTGAGTATGCCCAGTCCCAGGTGCTGGGTCATACAGAGCATCACATGGCAGGAGAAGAGCCACCGTCTCAGACTGCAGTGGGAGGCTGTGCCTTGTAACGGGGCTGGTTTGAATGCAGGGCCTTGCTGATGTAGCAGACTCCCGCCTTGGCTTATCCTCTGCCATGGGTCAGCAAAACACTACTGCAATGAGTCCCTCATTTTGGCCCAGTTTATGGCTCATATCTGGGACCAGGAAGATCTGAATGCAGGGTGCTGATGCCCACTTCCACTGCCCTGTTCCTGGCTCTACAAATACCATACCACTATTTGCCTCCCTCCTAGGGGTGTACATGTTTGTGTGTATGTGTGAGATAACAGGTGAGGTGTGTTCCTTGCCTAGCTCAAGATTAAGGGGAATCAAGAAGAAAATAATAATAATAATGTCTTGTATTCCGATGGCCCTACCTAAAACAAAATAAACCCCCCCAAATTCTTGTGAACACTGGGGTCCAGATCTGGGCTGGATCCTCCATATCTGGGCTGGAGCCAAGGTCCTTAGGGCCGTGCAAAGCTCTGCTGACTCAGGGGAGGTCTGGAGAGAAGGCCAGATGGGGGACAGCGTGCAAGGACCGGGGTCTTTGCTGCCATGACGGAAGGCAGAGTGCTAATTCTAAGCCTTGATTGTCATTGAACTCTGGCCTCGTGGAGTATTGTTTACTGTGCCGAAGGGATCTTTAGGCATCATATGCCTTGTTCATGCCCAAATGTCAGCTGATGGATGTTCAATAGTTCTTGATGGCCCTGTGGTTTCTGTAGCCTGCTTTACAGCCCACACGCAACAGGGAAAGGCCAGGATCAGAAACGAATGAAGGTTGAGCGGGGAGGGCTGCTGTAAGCACTGCCAGCACAGGCTGGGAAAGGGCTCAGGTGTGCAGGATAAGAACAAAATCCAATAAGCAGGTCTCACTAATTTAAATCTCAGTTGACCCTATCTGTTCTTTCATTGTGATACTCTGAATGACCACTTTCTTTTTCTTCATGGGGACTGGGTGTAGAAGTGTTTAGAAGAAGAATCCCAAACAACTCAGCCCATATTATCACTACTGTTATCACTATGATTATTATTACCATTTGCCTCCCTGCACCACTCAGAACAAAGGCCCCTGTTATGCTGAGCACTGTACAAATGTACTGGGGGAAAATAAACAAAGGCACATTGACTTGCCTGAGTTTCCATACCGTGACAGTGTCAGAGCTAGGAAGAGAAACTAAACCTCCAAGTTCCTCTTGCTAAGCCAGGGATGGCCATTGTGTGCCTTCAAGCATTTTGAGCAGGACTTTCGAGTCACGGCTATACCACGCATCTGGCTGTGAGCCTGTGCGTGCAAAGGACTGCTGGCTAATGCTGCACCACCAGCAATGGGAATGAAGAAGCCAGCAGGAACCGATTTAACTGGATCTTCTTGGGCCCCTGCTGCAATTTCAGCCCAGCTCCAGTTGGGGCATACCTGTGAAATGCTCCCAGAGCTCCCATCCTTTCAGGTCTCCTGTGGGTCTTGGCCAAACAGATTTTGGTGTGCTTCTTGCTGGCTCGGGAAGGTTGGACAGCCCTGCAAAGTCTGTCCACACTAGCTGGAGCCAGGATGTTGGCTTTAGACTGTATTTCTCTGACGTTCTCACTCTTTCCTTCCTTGTTCTCTCGTGTCTTTAGCCTCGTTCAAGTGAAGTGTTGACTTTTTTCCTCAGTCCCAGCCTCCATCCCAATTTTCTACTGTCCTGATTTTTTCCACAGGTATTTTCCCCCCTCACTGTTCCTGAACACTCATGCACATTCCCACCTAGCTTGCTGGGGTAAATTCTGACAAAATGACCTTAGCCTTTCCAGAAGGCAAAGCTGAGACAGAGGGCTGCATCCAGCTGCCCGCAAAGGCAGAGCGTGAAGTCTGCCATTCCCCAGGACCAGCCTCAGCCCAACCAGCCCAGCCAAGGGGACCTGATTTCTGGGTTCAATCAACAGCAAGAGAGCTTCTCAGAAGAGATTATTGGAGAAGTATCTTCTGAGAGAGAAGCAAAGACAAGAGCATCTGGACTGTACCCTTTGTGGGTTCTTTGGGGGCTATCGCATGAACCCACAATCCAGTGCGCTGCCTGCTGTGAGGGAGATGGAACTCAGAGAAAGGTTCAAGGAACTGAGTACTGCATGCTTCCCTTCCCCTTCCCTGCCAGCAGCAGCCCCGTGTCTGTCACTCAGCCCTGTCTTCTCTTCCATCAAGCGGACATCCCTGGGGCCCCAGAGCCTTTTCCCTAATCAGCCCATTTCCCCTGGCTTGGTCCTGGGAGGACACAGTGCTCGCAGGCTCTGAGGTGTCTCTATCATTGGCTGTCAGGTGAAGCCCTCCCTAAGCACTCCAGCAGGCCTTTCTTTATTTATTTTTAAAATTCCCCTGAGCCTACGAAGGTCGTTTGAACAAATTGGAGCTGACAGACATTAACTTGGAAAAAAGCCCATTGCACCATGATAAACTCCATTTAAAGAGAAGCAAAAGTGCCAGGCAAGGAAGGAACAACGATGAGAGATTTGTCACTGTTACCGTAAGCTTAGGAGGTGAGATTGTCAGCTCCGGCCTCACCTTCCCCCATTATGCATTATCACACATTCCAGCATTGCTACATCCACTGCAGCAGCTCCTGTTGGTGTGAATGGGCTGAACTGGGATCCTGCGCAAGGCCACAGGGAGAGCCATTCCCAGCACCAAAGAGACCATGCAGGCAAATTAAATTGGTGGGCCATACCCCTGGTGAAGAGGAGAGGGAACCAAAGCCCACAGATGAGGTGCTTCACCCCAGGTCACACAGAGAATCACCATCTGAGCTGCAAACCAACCTCAGACCATGAGTGTCCCCCCCTTCCAGTCCCCAATCCTTGAGCCTGTTTTGTATCTGTCTGTGATCTCAGGTATCCATGCACCAGTGGGGAGATGAGCACGGTTTTACACCTTGGTATGTACCCGGCTGGAGAACAGAGCACCGCCACAGCTCCAAGCCTGCCCTCCTCTGAGGGCACAAAGCAAGATGCCTCAGTCTGGGCACTGAGGTTTATCCTTCAGGGACCTGCATTGCAGAGGTAACCTCAAGAAGCCACAGCCATTGCCAGCTCTTCTGTGAGGGATCGGGGATGGTACCTTCCCTTCAGCTGGCAGCCAGAAGAGCTGCCTGAGGGGCAGAGGGAGACGGGAGAAGGAGAAGTCAGATGTATCAATCTTAGTCCATATGACTGCTGATGAAACCTGTGCTCTGTCCAAAGATATATCCTAATGCCTCCCATTCAATTTGCACATAGTTTCTTTATGCTTTGCTTAGTGTCCTTGAAACAAAGACAATTGGTTTCTCCTCTCCTCTGGGCATCATGTGGGATCCAAGTGGCCTCCAGCCCCCTGCAGAGCCGCAGCAGCCGCCAATTGTTCTGGCAAGCCAGGATCAAATCTCAGAGGAGCAGGCCTGGGACTGTCACACTTACCTGGCCAAGTTCGGGCCAGGACTCCCTCTACCCCACAGCCAGATGAGAAATGAACTTCTCCAACTGCAGATCAGCAAGCTCAGAAATGGCAAGAAGTAACTAATATACCTCGTAGATAGGAACTGAGCCATGCCTCACGCCTCTTTGTCTTGGAATCTTGCAAAAACGAATAGTAGTCTTTATGCTTGCAGAGCATTGTGACAGGTCAGTCCAGACCACTTACTAGGGATCCAGTGCAGAGAGCCCAGACCCAGCACTGAATGCCTTCTGCAATCAACTGGGTTATAAATAGCGTCTGGCTAACCAGGCTGAGAAATGACAAGTGTCTTGACACGGTCACTACAGCAACTGTCACCATCTAGGCAAAACTGTCAGCTGCAGGAGACCTGTTCCTAACCAATACCCCTCAAGATCAAGAGTGGTCCCAAGTCCTGGGAGGACCGGGTGGCTGGGAGGAAAGCCCTGTCCATGTACCCAGCTGTGAAGAGCACTAGCAAGGTCTCTGCTGCTCACAGCTGGCCCTGTGCCCAGCACAGATCCGCGTCAGGAAGAGGGAAGGCAGGACTTTTCACCAGGTTCTTGTACAACACACAGCTACAGCTTAGCAAACTCTCCAATATCACCACCGGCTCTGGGTGCGCTGCCCCTCTGCAGCACTGGCATAAATGGAATGGCCAATTTACTATGCATGAGAGATTTCCAGTCTTGGCTGGATGTTCCCGATCCACAATGACCTTTGATCCAAGAGTGAATGGTGCTAACCTCAACTTTCTGTGTTTGGGCTCCCTGCCCAGCTTTATGGTTAAGCGTTACAGCAATGTCTTTCCCGCTGCCCAGTTTCTCTCTTGGAAACAAAGATCGCATTTCTGCAATGCTGCAGTTAGACCAGTTTGACCTTTCCCTGTCATGTGGATGCCCGGACAAGTCAGAGGGGGTTCAGCAGAGATGGGCAGCGTCCTTGCACCACAGAGACAGCCAATCTAGCTGCTTGCCTGCACCGTTCCACCTACTACTTCCTCAAGGCTTGCTCTCCAGCTGTGCCTGCACCGGCAGTCAAGGTCAATTTTATGTTTTCCCTCCAACTCATATCTGCTGACCATCCACACTGCAAACCCCACTGCTCAACCCTGAATGACCCATTCAGCCAGCCCCTGGTGATCTCTGGCTGTGAGACCTGGCTCACCCCACACCGACCTTCAGAGCCACCTCCCTCTGCTTTGCTGTGGCTTTAGAAATCACTTGAGCATGAAAGCCCTGAGCACAGGAGGTCCACCAGGGCAATCCTGCCCCAAAATCCCATGCTTTTCATCTCTTACCCCTACTGCAGGCCTTTTCTTCTGAACCATCCTGTTGGGGTTATGGACCTCAGTCCTGCATGAAACGAGGCATCTAATTCTCTGTGTGAGTCCGTGCCCTGCCTCTCAGATAGGATGATAGGTCTGGCCCTGTTTGTTTTCAGCTTTTTGGGGTCAAAGGCTGTCTTTCACTTGGTACATGGGACACGGAGTCCTGGTCTTGTTTAGGGCTGATATTTCTGATCTGTAGGTAAAAGCAGCAGTAAAGGGAGGCTGTATTACTGCTCCTAAACCTTAGCTACAAAATAGTCACAGCGCCAAGCAGAGCTAGTCAAAGCATTGAGCAAATGTAGAAGTGTTTTAATTTCAATAGCATTTCTATGTTGTAGGATTGCAATGGGATTTCCTGCAGGACGTGTATAGGAATTAGAAGCTCTTTTTCTAACAGATTCCTTCAGTTTTCTGAAGCACATTTACTGCCATTATTTTGGAAATATTTTTCTCCCCCTGTACGAAGCCTCTTCACTCAACTTTGGTTACAGATATGAGTTTTAAAACTGGGGTGAAATATGATGGAAAACAGA
This sequence comes from Aptenodytes patagonicus, assembly GCF_965638725.1. NCBI lineage: Eukaryota > Metazoa > Chordata > Aves > Sphenisciformes > Spheniscidae > Aptenodytes > Aptenodytes patagonicus. The sequence goes on along the minus strand of NC_134953.1, from coordinate 11,061,785 downwards.
GTATGTTTCTATTGATGGCAATTCTTCATGCAGATTTGACCTTTGGGGGAAGAGGAAGGTCGTTTTGTAACCAAAAAATTCTCTTGCCAAAAATGTTGCCCTGGTAACTGATGCTGTAGAGAGGAGCCTGGATCCTTATGCTACCCATTAAAGGGAATCTGACTCTGGAGAGCAAGAGGTGGACCCTGGAGAGCTGGATGGTGGGGGCTGAGAGGGGCTGGGGATGTGGGAGATGCCTGTGTGGGGACAGGGGAGGAAAGGTGTGAGATGAAGAGGCCAAGGGCTGTGAGTGCAGGGTGAGACCCACGGGGCACGGGGTTTGAAGGACTGATGGGGGCAGAGAGGATGTGGGAGGCGGCAAAACTGGCTGGTGGGGCTTGGCAGCATCAGTGACACATGGAGAGTCTCATGCAATGCCTTCCCCAAGATGCAATGATGTTTTGAGATTCCCCCCCCTGCAAGTCCCTTCTGCACCTTGCTGCAGCAAAGACCATTTTCTCAGCATCCCCTTCCTTACCCCCTAACCACACTCATCCCACACCAGCCATCAGCGCCACCTTCCTGGCCCCATCAGCCCCCACCTCACCGGTAATGAGGGGGGCCGTGTGGTCTGCCTTTCCTGCACTCCCGCACTTCCCTCTGGATCCCAGCAACAAGTTTAATTGGAAAAAAACAAGGCTGACTTGGAGGCAAGGCAAGGAGGTAGGGAGAGCCTGTGCCAGCTGACACCATGATCGATTACCTGGAACTCCACCTGACACTGAAATTAGGGTTTTTTAATGATAGGCCGGCTCTCCCTGGATGTGAAATTCAAATGATCTCCAAAGCTTCCCTGTGACCATCACTCGCTGCACGCAGTGGTACACGCCACATGCAGGTACTTTGTCTCTGTCACTGCTGAAAGGACATTGTTATTACCAACAACTCTTTGTATTAACCAGTCTCCTACCTAATAGACAACACTTTACGTTCTGCACCGCTACCCAGTCAGGGCTGCTGTGTGCCTGAGAGACACACGCTTTCCCCCGGCTCCCCTGGGGCAATGGAAAGCCAGTGCTTAAAAAGAGACACCAAAATGGAGGATGCGCACACACCTTGCTCCCCCCACCGCCCCCCTGCTCTCGTGTTGGGGGGTGATTTTCCTTGGCACTGCCTGCCTCAGCTGCAGGCCCACAGCACAAACCGGTGGGGCAAGGGGTGGCCGTGCTGGGACGTGCGGAGGTGCCTGGCAAGCAGGCAGTTGCCTAAGTTCCCTTCGGATGAGGAAGGGGAGTTTGTCCTCCCACCGACATTTTTCCCATCCCAGGGCAAAACTGGGGGAGGCAATACTCCAGGGAGTTTTCCCCATCTTTATCCTGCTTGGTGAGCCATCAAGAAAGTGCCTGCTGGGCTGGTACCCTCCCGTGCCCCACAGTCAGGATGGAAGAAAAGCCATCGCCTCCCAGGTTCCGCGCTGTCGCTGAGCCCTGGTGTATCTCAAAGCATTTGCACCTGTGTGGAGGGATTGTCGCTGCTGGAGGGGGTTGTCTCCCAAGATATTGTCCCCACCTTTCTTCCACCATCTCTTGACCACTTTTGCCTGGCCCTCGGGAGCACAGAGGGGGGGTGGCTGGTGTGACTGGGAGAGGAGATCAGGGGTTATTCTGTGGCCATTATCTGGGTGTATTGACTGTCTTTTCTCATGGGAGATGCCAAGCAGAAGGACCAGTTTTTCCTTCCTGCTGGGCAAGGAGGGAAAGGAAGAGATGAAAAAAAAGAGAGAAAAAAATTGAAATCATGTAAATACAGCAGAGACAGCAGTAGCCTGTAAACCGCCACGCATTAAGCAGGATTTCCTGCATCTCGTTGCTATACTGAATGAAGATTTGGAAAACCTCATGGAGGGAAGATTTCCTAGAAGAGATAGTAATTTCACTCCAGTTGTCGAGTCCTCTAACAGCCCTGGGGAAGGCATCATCACCAAAAGGAGCCTTTGGCCGCATCATACAGTGCCAACAGGAGGGAACACGGGTTCTGGGTGGTGGAGATGCTGGAGGGAAATGGGAAAGGCCCTGCCTCCAAAACCGTTCACTGCAAATTCAGATTTTCCCCCATGAGAGGAGTTGTGAGGAGGTTAGATGGGGACACCACCTCTTTCCAGCTCCAGCAGGAATTGCTTTGGGCTGTGTTGAATGAGAAAAGCTGGGCACACGTGGGTCTGGGCAGGACTGCGGGAAGCTATAATTCAGACCCTTTGGTTTGCCTCATCAAGTGAAACCCTGGGTGATGATACTGACATTTTTCACAGGCTGACCGCTGCAGTGCCCATTTTTTCCTTCAGTTAGGCACTTGCTCTGGCATATTTGACATATAACCTACGCAGCCTCAGTTTCCTCCTGGTTAAGAGATGCTTCTTGTATTTGATAACACGTGGACATCTTTGATGAGGAAACGCTACATGAGTTGCCACGGGAAAATCACACATTCTCTCTATACCTCAACTCTCCCTCTCCATTTTACCTATACTGTTGAAGGTCGCCTTTCCTTAAGTGAATGCTCAGCACCAAGCACCCCATGGCTGCAATCTCAGCTGCCCTCTCTGGACATCCCTCGGGTCACGTATTCAAGCAACTCAGGCATCTTTTGTCTGGGAGGGGGTCAGTGGCAGAGCTGGTATATGTTATTCAAGGTTGTGTGGTGCTATGAGAGGTGTTGGGAGGGCAGTGCCATGCTTTGCTGGTGCATGGGATGCCTTTGCCCTGTACCACCCCCAATCAGTTTGGTACAGCCACTGGTGCCCTCGGTAGCCCGTGCCGGTTGTCCTCCGAGCGAGGTCCCCGTGGGAGCTGAGCAGAAAGGGGACGCATGCGGACAATGTTCCCTGCTTTCCTCCATCGCCCGGTGAGCAGCCCCTAATCTGAGAGGCGTGCCAGTATTAATGCCTTTAATAACGACGGATCAGATTGTATGAAGAGTTTTAATTGATGTCTATATCCCTGGAAACATAAAAACAGCCATGCAAACGTCTTACCACTATTATTTTATCAAAGGTTTTGACGTGGCTGCTGCATAGGAGATGTCAGGGAAAAAATTCATGTCTGCAAGGCACAAACAGGCGAAGTAATGGGATATAAATCAAAAACAGTGAAAGGGGAAAGTGGTTAGTCACAAGATCATAGAGTTTTCACTACAAGGGAGAGCAGTGAATTCTCCGTACAAGCAGCAGAATTCATTCATTCTCTGGTGCCGTCAGCCCTTTCTCCTCTCCCGGTCCCCAACACACACACCCCCCTCTGCCCCCAGGACACACAGTCCTGGGCAAGGGCTGACCATTCTTGGAGGTGCCTGTCTGGTCAGGTCGGTACAAGCCATTTCTCTTCTTTGTCCCCTCCTACTTGTACAGAAGGCATGGAAACTTAGCCCAAAAGCAGGGTTACAAATAGCACCCCCTTTTCTTTGGCTGGTCAAGAGTATAATTAACCCTTTAGCAGGTCTGCTTAGCTTGCATCACTCGATGGTCTACGAACACACTCATAAGTATAGTTTCCATTACAGAGAGGACAGACTGAAGTGTGGGAGACAAAAGGGGCTGATAGGTTTACTCCGGGCTGGTGGCAAAGAGGAGGAAGGAAAGCATGAATTCAGTTCACCTTGTTTGCCCTGGAGTAACTTTGGAACGCCGCCATGCAACGCCAGCAGGAGATCAGTTGCAGACCTGCTGCTTCTCAGTGACTAGCTCCGACCTTCAGGGCGCATGGATGGCTGGGACCCTGTTGAAGGCTCATGACACTGTTTGACCATGTCCCCTTTCCACAGCCAGAGCCCCACAGAACTCAGCCAGTGGGCCAAGGCAGCCGAGAACCACCTGTGAGACCCTCACAAGTCACTCCTGCACCAATGCCTTGCAAACACTTTATTTCTCCTAGCCACAGTGTCCCGTGGGGTGTTGTTCTGTGGTGGGAAGATGTTCAAACTGGCCAACAGCTGGGAAGGCATGAGTACAGTGTGAGAAGTGACTGCCTTTTCCAGGACACTGCTGAGAGGAAGCTTGCAGCATGGCTTTCTTGTCCAGTTGCCTGGGTTGCAAACATAAAAACCTGGAGAAGGGGGTAAGGTGGAAGGAGGAGAGGAAGGGAGGAGAGGATGAAAAGGAGGAAAAACGGGTGGATAAAAAGAAATTTGAAAAAAAGTAAGTGAAATATTCAAACTGGAAAGTGATATTATAGAAAACTGCAGGGAACATGCTTGAGTGCATTCAAATTTATTCAAACTCTGCGTCTGACATTGATGAATGCAACAGCTTTTTCCACAATATGTAGAGCGCACAGGGCATTTAGGATTGCAGCATCCCTTTCACGGCAGCTGTCTGGGGGCCTGTTCTGAGCGCTGTGGAGACCCCTACTCTGGGCCCTGGCGTGCCCCCTTAAAGAGGAGGCCAGGAAGCCATTTGGGAAGGAAGAGAAAACCAAACAAAAAATAAGGATTTCAGCAAAAGATCAGGGAGGAGAGATTTCAAGGCTAATGAAACCTTACTGTGCGTGAGGTCTTTATCTTTGTGGCAGGACCCAGTTTCTCCTCTAGCAGTGGTGAAAAGTCCTTCCCAACATGCACGCATCCATAGGAGGGGGGTTGTATTGGGATGCGCAGACAAGTCATTGCCTTTCTGTAGGTCCTATAAAACCATTACCTTCCTGCCTGCCAACAAGCCTCAGTCCAAATCTGCTTTGCAAGCAGGGACTTCAAGATCCTGTTCTCTCTGGCTCCAGTGGCAAAAAGGATCTTGCAGCTCTGGCCCAACATGAGACCATGAACTAGTCATCTTCCTGCAGGGAGCACTCTTGCACCCTCTTTGCATGCTGCAGTGGCAGGCTGGCACCCCAAGCGATGACTTCCGCACTTTCCTCCAATTTCTCCTCCCCTTGCCTGGGAAGCGTAGCAGCTTTTAGGAATAACAGGGTACAGAAGAGCTTGAGTCAACAACCACCTGCGACTGTTTATCTATAGATTTCATGCTTGCAGGGTTTTTTGGGAAGAGGATGGATGGAGCTGTCTTTCCAATGGATGCTCATGGAAAGAGGTGCAAACCCACCAGCGTGCCAAGTAGATGCTGAACTCCAACTTTCTCTTCTACTGCTGTATCTGGACAGTGCGCATCCATGCAGACTGACAGCAAAGGAAGAATTTCCCCGCATATGCCTTGTGGCGCTGAAGCTGACAGAAAGCTGGGAGGCAGCCTGGGGGTCCTGGCACCCTCAGCTGCATGCAGACACTCATGGAGAGGGTAGGATTCCTTTCTTCTTAGTCTCTCTGCCCATGGATACTTGAGACAACCTCTGATAATTTTTTTTTTTTCTGTGTCCAAGACTTTTATACCTTCATGTTGGAAAGGGTCTGATGTCTAGCACACAGAAGACCTGAGTTCAACTCCCAGATCCACAGCAAACTCCCTGTGTGGTTTGGGTTAGGTCACGTCAGCATTGCAGGCTAAATTCCCCACGTGTGATGTAAGAACAAGGATAGCAGCCTGGTGTTTTTTTAAACAAGAGATGTTTTTACAGTGCCGTCACTGCAGGCTCTCACATTTTCCAGTGTCTTTTTGCTACTGTACTATATATAGCACTTATAATTTCTGATTTAGACTGTTCTGCCTTTCCTTCTCAAATCTCATCTCACCTATGCTACCGTGGCTCCATCTTTTGCTCAGATGGAGACCACTGTGTTTGGCACATGAAGAAATTTGGCTGCTGGTCCTCCACAATCACAGTGGGGAGCTGTGAAACAGGGGCTTTCTGCCGTTTGCTCTCCAGGGCTCTGCACAACTCCTCTCCAAAGGGGCAGCGTGCAAATCTGACTCGGCTCCAGTAGTTTGCCTGGCAGGGCAGCCACGTGGGAGAGGAGTGAGTGGGTCACTTTGTGGGACAACACCAAATGCCAGGGCCCACCCTTGTGTGCGCTGAGATGCCAGTGTCCCCCAGAGCCATGAACAGTCATTTGAACAGTCAAAAAGAGACTCAGTTTGACCGACAAGTAAGAAGCAAGAAAGTCTGCTGTGTCCCAGCAGTGGAAGATCCTCATAACATCTCTCTCGGAGGTGCCTTGAGAAATGCACAAGCCACCTTGCCCTGTCTCCTGGAAAGGACAGCATCAAAGAGGCCACCTCTCCCCTTCCCCACCATCGAGCTGCCTGCAGATGGGCTGGGAAGGCGCTGCTTGCCCGGCATCCTGCTCATGAGGTCCAATAAATGGTTTGGGGAGGGGATGTGTGCCGTGGCCTGACAGGGGAACCGAGAGCTTCTCCCTCTCTCTCTCTCTCTTTTTCTCTTTAGATCGTCGTCATGGTGTAAACAAACAAGCTAAACTCTATGAGATTTACAGTGCCCAGCTTCGGTGGCTTCCAGTGCGGCGCAGTGAGATATTTCTGTACAGGCAGGCTAAGCACTTTCCATTTTATACCTCAGCGGCTTTATAGCATCTTAAGGATTTCTGTGCATGCCTGGCTTCACTCAGAGGGAAAAAAATCAAGCTTGTAAATAAATACTAAATATATATGAACAAAAAAGACAGAAGAGAAGAGAGAGGGACACACGTGCGCGCGCGCACACACACTTACCTGCACTGGCAGAGGGAAGCAGAGAGGGGATGCAGAGATAGAGGGGGCTGAATGGGAGATGAAGAGACAAGAGATAAAAAAGAAAGACCCAGCTGAGCAGCAAGCTGAGGACAGGCTCTCCTCCACCACAGCCAGATGGAAAGAAAATAAGCCAGAGCGAGCAGCTCTCTGGCAATTTGGGGAATATTAATTTCCCGTCGGGTCAGGTTAATGGCTGTGCCTGAGGTTAAGCCGAATGGGCAGGGGAAGGCGCTCTGCTCCGTTACTGGCCCCTCAGCCCGAACTCAGGCACCCCCATCGGGCTGTTACCCGTGTGCTCTGCCCCCTTCTCATTCTGCCTCTATGCCATTTGAAAAATACTCCCCGCAGCCAGGTCTGCGCCTGACCCCAAACCAGCAGCGAGCTCCTGAGAGCAGGAGCTGCCCCTGGCTCTGCACAGCCCCAGCACCGGCGGCTCCCAGGCTGAGCCGCCCTCCTCTGCCCAGCTCAGCAGGAACCAGAGCGGCAGTTTTCTTTCCTCCGTTTTTGTGTGTAACGGGGTTTTCCCTCTCTGGCCCCATCACTTCTTTCATCGGTGACAGGAGGACAGAAATACAGCCTGTGGCCTGAAGCAGGACCCCAGTGGCTCTCCGCTGCCTCTGGTATCAGCAGCCTTTTCCTCCCTGCTGGCGCGGGTGGACCCTTGCTGCCCAGCGAGCTCTTAGAAATGAGCTGCAGGGAAAGCTTTTTGTGCTTTGTGTTTTGTTTTGATGTTAACAAAATGTTTAATCCCCAGTCAGGATCTTTCACCTGCACCTGTAGTATGGAAAACAAGCCCGAGGGCCGGTTGCACGTGGCAGCATGCAACCGAAGGACAGGTTTCCCGTAGGACCCTTCCTCACTCCCAGCACTTACCACCAGCTCCACGGCCCTGATACATGGAGGTCAATCTCCATCATGCTTTCCAGTGCCAGATCTTGCCACACAATATTGTCCCACTGCTAGGGATGGGGCAAGGAAAGGAAGAAGTGGCTTGACAGTGGCGACACAAGAAATCGGTGCCAGAGGTGGGAGTCAAAGTTTGATTTCTGTAGACCTGCTAATCTGTCATCCAGGGGGACCACACCACACGGCGTGTGAAACACAAGCTGACAGCTAGCGGGTTTAATAGAGCTGTTGCAATTCTGCGTGGCAAATGGCAGCCTGCATCCAAATCTGAGCACAGTCACCCTCGCAGCCTGGCTGAGCTGAGCTGGGGAAGTCCTGGGAATAAGGACCGTGGCCAGGACTTTTTCATACAAACAAGTCCAATGTGGAGATAGTATGTCTTCACGATGGCATTCCCTTCACCCCTGTCTTGTGTGGTTTCCCTTCCTTTACTCCTGGCACACACTGACCTTGCCTGATGGGGCTGGGCTAGCTTATTACAGCAAGAGCTCTGCGTGCCCTAACTTTTACCCAGGCTGCTGCTAACGTGAGCATCCAGTACAGACCAAATACATAGGTTTAGGTAGCAAAAATCTCTGCCTACAATACGCAGAGGAGTGTACAGCCCCGCTGGCATGACGTGGAGTTGACACTGATGCCGAGGAGCTGTCAGCCCACACTTCCTCAGGGAAAAGGCTGCACGCCACGCAGCAAATGCGGGCAAACCCCTGCAGCTCCCTGGCTTCCCCTCCAATGGCCTGCACCATGAAATGTTGCTTGTGAGGCTACCTGAAGTTGCTGAGCCCAATTTTGGTCTTTGCATGGAGTGAAAATTCCCATGCAAGGCTCTGCTGGGGGACCAACCGCAGGCTTGAGTGTTGCTGGCTCCATCTCCGGGTGTGAGCCAACCCTGCTCTGCTCCTGGCAGCAGCTCCTTGCTGCTGGCCTCCTGCCGGGAGCAGAGGGGCTCCTGGGCTGGGAGGAGGGAGCGTCTCCCCTTGGGTTGCTGACAATTTCTCACCATTCTCTCTGTGCCCGGGACTCGCTTCCCCTTCTCAGATATTAAGTATTCAAACCTCATTTACATCCTTATTTTTCAATTTGCTGCCACAGTAGTTTAATTTATTCTATATAATTTCTTTTTCTGAGGGGACATTAATCATTGCCCTGTGCTTTTTGGCGCCTGTGGGATATGTGTGTGTTTTTTTTTAAATCAATAAAATAAAGCAACCTTCCTTCCCTCTACCCACCCCCCACACTCCTTCCCACCCCCAACATGCCCCTTTGCCGGAGGAGAGAAATATCATTTCTCTCACCGTTTTTTTACCCCCATTGTTTCCTTCATTTTCAGCCCAAACAGATTAACTTGTCTCTTTTATTTCTGATGAAATGCTGTGTGAATAGGGTGGCTGGGAGGGGAGAGCTCCTGTCTGGGGCTGCCCGCTGTGTCACTCGAAGGGCGGGTTTAGGATGACGTCCCTGCTGAACTGCTGAAGCCCAGAGCCACTGGAAGGGGAAGCTTGGTGTTTCCAAAACCAGGCCTGGGAACGAACAAGTCCACTCGTGGTGCAGGGGTGACTGGTGGGCTGGGGAGGATGCAAAAGCAGCCGGCACAACGAACTGCAAACCTGCAGCCGTGAAGACAGGGCAATGCCTAGCACGAGACTCTAAAAGGAAAGAAAGGAGAAAATCATGGGGAAGAAAGAAGAAGGAGAGAGTTTGCAGGAGGGAGAGAGAAAGAAAAGCAAAAGGCAAGAAAAAGGAAAGAGAAAATAATTCGGGAAAAAGAGAAGGACCAGAGTGCCCAGAGCTTAATGACTTTTCCATTTGACTTTAGGTGATTCAAACACAAGAAAGAGTAGTTTCTGCTCCGGGTCTAGCCCAATGCGTAGCTACCGGGGTGCATGGTGCTCCCCCATGGGGTCCACGACACAGCGGTGCTGCAGCATTGCGGGGGGCGCAGGCTGGGACCCCCGGGCTGCCCCACTGCACAGCACAGGGCTCCCGCAGGGCACGGCATCACGGGCTCCCCTGCCACAGGGCCCAGGTTTTTTGGCCATTATAGCTGCTTTCTTTCGTTGTTATGTAATCTCTGATAATAAAGGTCCAGTTCTGAGAGGATGCTTAATGCAGTATTAGTCAGTTGAAATATAAGTGTAAATTACATGCCTGCAGCTAGAAAAAAATGGTTACAGCAGAAAACATCCCTCTTTAGTAGCATACTATAAGAGAGCTGATCAAAAAAAGAATTTTGATGGACCAGTTTTCCACTGGAAAATGCAGAATCCTCCAAATTGAACCATTTTCTGGAAATGTTAAATGTTGACTGGAATTTTTGGCAGAGATTTGAACTGATCGAAAATGCAATGGATTATTTGGTTTTGCCTTTCTCATTATATTTATAAGCCATTTTGTGTTTTAAATGCTATCAAAACATAAACTTTAACATGATTTTCATGCTTCTGCATTGAATTTGTTTCAGAATTAACATTCTGTTCTACCCCATCCTGTCCACTCCATTTTTCATTTCATTTTATGATGAAAATAAATGTAGAAATAAGAGAATTTCTTGTAGGCTGGAATTTCTATTTTCTAGCCATTTCTAGAGGTCAGCAATGCTAGTAGGCAATGGAACATTTTCCCCAACATTATGACAAGACAGAAGATGTTACTTGGAAAATATTTATCGCTATCGAAAAGTTTTTGGTATTGTAGAAAAGCCAAAGTTCTCAGCCATCTTCAATAAAATAGGGTTGGACACTGGGGGTTTTGTCTACATTGATGTCCAGAGCCATCCATGCAGTGAAGGGAACTGCGATGCAGGCGTATGGCCCCAGTCCCGTCATTTGGCAGACCACAACCAATGATGCTGATGGAAGGAGGGGAGAGGCTGCACCTCTCATCCTCCACCAGAACAGGCTTTGCTGACTAAAATGCATACATTTCTGGGAGTTGTGTCTGTATTATTGGTTTGTTGCTAGTGTTGTTCTGCTAATGTCTATCTTTAAGGTATTTGAAAGGTTCTTATGGGAGTACATGGGAGCGTTTTGGACGTGTTGTAGCAGAGAAAAAATTAATTCATCCTTGGCTTGCAAAAAGCATGAGCTCCATCACCCAGCCATGAGCAACCCTGCACTAAGGAGCATCACAGCAAGTCCAGAACTACCACTTGTTTCACTGAGGTCTGGGTTCATGTTGGGAGTGCAGGACTCTGGTGTACGGTATCAGAGATCGGCACCTTCCAACTAGGGTGTGCACCAGCCACCCTGAAACCCTCTAGCCCCATGGGTGGCACAGACAGAGCGTGTAAGCCAGTTTCTGCTTTGTGTGCAATAGCTCCAGTCCAAACTGTGGTTCCCTCCTGGAGGCGATGCTGGAAGAGCAGCATGTAAATGACAGCGAGCTTGGCCCCAGCTCTCCTGTGTCCTCTGCACCCTGGGAGTGTGAGTGCTTCCAGTCACGGACCGTGAACTTGCAAACACTCTCATAGTCCTGTTCCTGCAGTTTGGATTGGGCTCGGCTCTCTGTCACCCAGACTCGAAGCAGATCTCTTGCAGGACACCCACCCCGAGCTTTGCAGCGTGCCTCAGCCAGGGTGGACACAGTGTCTGGCCACTTGTTCCTCTGAGGAAGGAACTCTCGGAGTTCAGCACTTGCATCTGTGTTGCAAGCATTTTCTGTGCCTTTGTAGCTGTGCTTATGTTTCTTGCCGATGCCTCAGGGAGCACTCTGTGGAGCTGAAATAATGTAAGATCTGTTCTGCTCAGGGTGTTTCACTCCCTGGCTGGTAGGAAAACTACAAGAAGGCCAGATCTTGCAGTATTTCAGCCCCATAAGTGGCTCCTTGAGGCAAAAAAAGACCCGTGAAGAAGAAACACAAACACAAATACCAAGATATTTGGTTTCCCAGTGTGATCTTTCCTCCTCTTCTGCCATTCATGTACTCACTGGTACCCATGCAAAAATAAAATAAAATAAAGTACCACTCCACTCACAAACCAGCTATATGTAAAGTGGATACTACAGAGTATGGCTTATGGTTTCATAAAATACTTCCACATACATATACAGTAGAGGTATAGATGGGACAAAATAAATATCTGCATTTTAAACAAAATTTGTCCATGATTCTGCATAAGATATGTGCGGACTGGGTCCTAAATACATGATCTCAAGACAAAATGCAACTCCCTGTGTGTTCATACACGGAACTACCATGGGGCATCTCCACGTGCGTGTCCTGAACTGCAGCCACGAGCATGACAAAATGAGACTGAAGTAATCCCAACAGCTAGGGGATTCGGACACGTGCATGTTGGAGTGTGCCTTACAAAACATGCACAGGGGCATAATGAAATGTGTGATAATCGTGATATACAGGACACGTGTGTCAGAAATTGTATGTCAACGTGTGTGCTGCTGAGCGGAGGAGGGAGCAGCCAGCAGGGGTGCTGGAGGCCAAGATTTGCAAAGCTAGTTAATGCTAAGTTCAGAATTTGCAACTTTTATCAGAAAAAAAAAACCCAACCCATTTGTTGCCTCTTGTTCTGCTCTGGAGCTGCCTGGGACAGTTCAGCTGCATTTGGTACAGTAAAAGCAAGCAACACGGGTGGATGCGGGGAGGTGTCAGAAGGCCGGTTGTTGGGTACAAGGTAAACTCAAATCACGCTATTCTTAATATCCTGGGGTTTTTTTCTGGAACTTGTTTCCATGTGCTGGGCTGGACAGAGCAAAGCACAACAGGGACTTTGGGGCAGGAAAGGGATAACACAGCAGTGGAGAGTCAAGGTTTGAGCCTGTGCCTGGGAAACGGTTCTTCCATGGACATCTCTGAGAAAACAAGTGCTTGTTCAGGGGTGGGGAGGGACTGGACCTTCAATGAAAAGACAAAGAATGGTGGAAAGTGCTGGAAAAATGGACACCTTTCTTTGGAAAACCCACATTTCTCAGCCAAAACGTCTATTCTGAGGGACGGTTGGATTTTTGTCTGCTAGTTTGGCATGGAGAAGAACTGTGATGAGTTGTGCGTAAGGCAGCATTTTCCAGCCAGGTCCATTCCTGGCTGTGCTTCACTTTCATTCGTTCTTTGTCATTTGTTCTTCTCCTCTTTGAAACATTTTAATTGCCTAATCAGTTTGCGGAGTCAGCAGCATGTGACGTAGCAGTCTCTTTCACAGGTACGCAACCCCTCTTCCCCAAACATGTAACCGCCAGTGACTGAGGTGAGCAGCGGGCACCTCGTCTAAGGCAAGGTGGCAATGAGCAGACCGCACAGAGGTCAGAGAAGTCAGCGGCGGCCGTCCGGTCATCAGACAAGTTATGGATCAAGCACAGCTGGAGTGTGGAGCTGATTCGTGTGAAGGTGGTGGGGCACTGAGCGGCGGGGCACGGCTGCCCTTGGCTGTGGGGAGCAGCACACGCTGGGAGGGCAGTTAGGCTTCATCTGAACAGGGCTGAATAAGATGCCCTGGCGTCTTGGTGCCTCCTTACAGCTAGGATAGGCAATGTGGATGCACAGTTGTCCTTCCAGAAGGAGAAAGAGGGGCTCTGATGGAGAAGCCCCATGCCAGTCTGTGATGGGGGTCTCAGCCTCACAGGATGGCAGCGTTGGTGGGGCATTTTGCGCAGGGCTGGGTGCTGCAGGCGGTGATGTTTGTGGCTGCTGTCCAGAGACAACCCTGGAAATTTCCTGGAATTCCAGGTCTGGAGCCAGCCCCTGCTCTGGGGAAGGAGGATACTGCGTCTCAGTCCATAAAGTCCCCAGAATGGGAGGAAGGGGTGAGAGACACAAAAAGTCAGTAGTAAAAAGAAATGAAAGTCGGCAGCTTGCCACAGCGGAGTGCAGACTCTGCAGAGCTGCCTCTTTTATTGGTGCCCAGACTGGAGGGAGGTTTATGCTCTCAAACAAGCCAAATTGGAAATGGAGCACCGGCCAAAGCCCTGCAAGCAGGCTGCTGCCCCCAGCACCAAGAAGGGTGTGCAGCCACCCTGAAATCCGCTGCTTTCCCTCACCTTTCTCTCTTCCATCCTTCCTCCTTTCCACCCCACCCTCACTGCCCCCCTTCACCTTCCCATGGCTGGGCTTGTCCCCTGGTGCTGACTTCCCCAACAGCTCCTGCCATCAGCTAATACTGAGAACCCCTTCTGGTGGTGGGAATGGCCCAGCTTGCTCAAGGGCAGCCAGTCTGGGTGGCCCAAGGATGAATGAGGGTGGGAGAAGTTATCTGTGGCCCTCTCTTTCTACTGCTTTTCTGCTGAGTGTAGGGGAGTAATTTGCATTACAGTGACAATGTGCTGCAGGTCTGTCCTCAGGTTTGTGTCATTCTGCTGTTAGGAGGAGAGGAAGGGTGAAGCATGGAAGACGTGGAAGGAACACAGCGAACAGCAGACATGAAGGTGATTGCATAGAGAGGGGACCCGTTGCACAAGGACCTGGCGCATGATCTGGCATGGCGAGTGCTGGTTAGCAGCTGAGTGCCAGATATGCCATGAAAATAATTTGCTCATTAATGCAAAGCTTAAACTCATAAAGGCATGGGGTGGGGAGAACTGGGTGTTCATTCCTCAGCGAGTTCCCCAAGCCCATGCTGAGCAGGGCGTGGAGACCACCGTGATCCTTCAGGATCCAGTTCAGACATGCTGAGTCCGTGCTGTGACACCCAGGTATGCCAGTAAAAGAGCACTAGAGGCTGAAGCTGAGACATCAGTCACCAGCTACTCTGGGGACCTGAGCTCTCTTCTGCTCTCCAGCTGATTTTTTTCCATGTCATTTCATTTATCCAATGCCTCAGTTTGCTGCCTGCAAAAAGCCCAAAGGGATTATGACATCTGTTGTCACATTAAAACGCGGTCTTGACTATGAGGAGGTCAGGTACCATGGTGGGAGCTGTTACAGTCTGAAACACTGGGCTCGTCCCACGTGGTGCTCTACAGCACTGCTTCTTCTGATGGGAAAAGGTCCTGCTAGAGTCAGCTCCGTGCTCAAGGAGTGTCTTACAGCCAGCATGCAGGAAAATTGTTTGCTCTCTTTCTTTCCTCCAGTTTTGGCTGTTGAAGCAAAAACACATAATAAAGTAAAGAGGGTTTTAATGACAATCTGCCGGCATGTTTAATATTCCAGCTTGAGGAATGATCCAGTTATGTACTGGAGCCAAGGGAAAGGATCTCGTTACTTCCAGTGGACACCAAATCAGTGTCTTTGCAAAGAGAAGCACACCTCACAGAGGATGGGGCTGGCTGCTCACCAATGACCTGCAAAAAAAGCTGTCGCTCCAACAGCCAAATACTGAGCTTTAGATTCGGCGCTTGCTCTCCTGCAGTCAATGTCACACAGGTCCACAATGAAGGGAGCACCTGGGAGCTCTATGCAGCTTTAATGAGTATTTTTTTCCCCCTGCAATGCTCAGTAAGTTCCTATTCTGCTCAAGGAAATGTACAGGAAGTTTTTCGTACAGAACTTTGACATTCCCTTCTATACAAATTCAGGTCTGAGAGAGGGGTTCAGAGGTGTGCTTTTGCTGCACTTCTTTGTAGCTGAGACTCACCACATCTGCTGGACTTATGGCCCCAAATTGGCTCTGTCATCCAGCAATCCTTCACGTACACAAAATTATTTGGACAACTCTCATTGTTTCAGAAGCAGACTAGCCTGTGTGGCTCCACTGACATTACCTACTCTGCCAGGCAGGTGGCTGCAGAGAAAAAGGCTTATTTATACAATGCATTGGAATGTCAGAAGGGGATTCTTGATAGCAAAGATGATGAGAGACCTCTGGATACTAGGACCAGTTGCCCTTTTCAGCCGTGATTGGCAGTAGAATCTATCTGCTCCTGCTGGCAAATCAACACTGCATCTGTCTGGGGCAGAGCTGGATTTTTGAGCTGACGGGGGGATGAATCCAGGGGACTTGTAGGGATTGCACTGCTTCCAAAAACAGGGGATCAGGTAGCAACTTCAGGTGAAGGAGAAAAGGTTGTGATAACAACACAGAGTGCAAGCAGAGCTTCTCAAGCACAGAAGCTGCTGGGCACTGTGGAGACCTGGAGACCTCTGACAGCTGAGAACTTACTGAATGTTGGTTGTTTCCCAGTATTTGGGGGAGCCGGTTTTGGGAGACATTGTGCAGTAAATTAGCGAAATCACAGCAGGAATGCAGTTGATTCGTAACACTGAAGCCTCATCCCAATGGAAACAGGCCCGCAAGGACAGGATGCTCAGGCTCAAAGTGGTAGCAGGGTTTATAGCTACAAAAAAGCCAGGTTGGAGAAAGGAAAGATCAGCAACATCAAACTAACATCTTCGTACATGTGGGTCAGAGCAAATAATGTCTGAGAAGGGTGGAAAGAAAGGCTCTAGCTTGTGATGTCGATGAAGGGGTAATACGAGTTTCAAGGACCCCTCTCTTCTGCTGTAAGACAAAGCTGAGCATCTACTTTTCCCCAGGTGTTTGCATCAGCCTCCGCTCTCTGCTTTGCAGAGGCCTGGCGGTCTGATGTAAATCAGCATGGCCTCGCTCCCTGTGGTAGATCTGCCACCCTGGGCTAAGGATGCAGTCCAGCAGCTCTCACTGAGAAGCAAAGCTCCCTTCTCTCCTAATTGAGCAGGTGGTAGCAACCTGGTATGTCAGGCACGCTACCTCCGTTCCCGACCACAGCCGAACTCCTGATGCAGGGAGACTTTACAAGACCCATGAGAGACGCCAAAGGCTGACCCTTTCTGTCATTGGGAGAGAGGAACTTTCTGGTTACCTCCAAGCAAAAAGGACAAAGCGTTATATGATATATTTAATAAAACAAAACACACACGCACAAAAAAGGAAAAGAGGCCAATGCACAGGAAGGTAATGTGTTCATTTGAATAATGGGCAAAATCAAATTAATTCTACATTAAATAGTTCTGAATAAAGGGTTTAAGTCAGCAGTTTCAAACTTGTTTTCCTTAATTACTTTCCGTGTTTAATGTCATTAAGAAGATTAAAAATTCATTAACAAGAGTAGTAAAGTGGCAAATCAGTAAAGCTATCACTCCAGGTTAAAAACTACGCTGAGGTTGACACTTTGTACACTTCCACAGGCGTTGTGTGGAACGCTCCTGGGGAGCTGGGGCGGCTGGGGGGGAGACTCGCCAGCCCCCTCCCGCTGGGCCAGGCGGGAAGGTAGCCGAAGGGCCAGCCTTGGCTGGACGTAGCAACCACTTTAACCATTAACTAAGCAAGACAGAAGGCAGCATTTAGCAGAAGGGCAGTGCGGACCATGGAAAGCGCAGCAGTATAACCCTCGAATATGGCAAGCATCAGAAACAGACTCAACCATGGAGAATGGCAGGTATTATAAAGCACTAAGGCGTGTTAAGGCAATCCAATTGCTTGATTGGCCTCATGTCCTGAGCCGTCTTAGTGTGAAGACTCAGAGGGCATCGAGCACCAGGGAACCACTGAGCTGCACTGGGATGGCCCGTGGGGATCAGGCAGGGTGGGGAGAGAGATTTGGGGTATTTTTTTCTCCTTTAGCTTTAAAGGATGCAAATATCCCTGGTCCCTAGGAGCGGGCACACAGTTTGAGAGCAGAACAAGGCTGCTCATTCAGGCAGCGCAACCAAAGCACACAACTTTGCCAGCCTTTGGAAACCTGCCTCTTGCTGCACTCACAAAGAGCCTCAAGGTCCCAGATGACACACGGATCCCACTGCAGCCCATCCCAGGCAAGTGAGAGATCACCTCCACCCAAACAAGCTCTGATCTAGATGGGCCAAGCAGGCAAAAGGAAGCCCTTGGAAACGCCAATGATGAGCCCCAAGACACCCAGCAGGGCTGTGGCAGGGGCAGAAAGCACACGCTGATCTCTCTCTAGCCCAGTGCAGAAGTCAGCTGGTGTCACCCCGCAGCAGCACTGCAACACTGGCAGTGCTGACACTGCAAAACCAGGCTCCAGGAGTCATGACATCAGATGTTTTAAAATGGTCTCCCTGTATCTCTTTTATTTTCTGTTTCTTGAGCTCTTAAGGGGGGGGTTTGTTTATCTTTATCTTAACAGAGCTCCATTCCGGCAGACGGGAGTGCAGAGCAACGCTTCCTCCGCCTGCAGCCCCACACTTCGATCATGGTGGCTCCCCACCACGTGTATTTGGCTGTGTCCTATCTCTGTGACACACAGCGCACAGTGCGAAGGCCCTGGTCCCTTGGGGTTTGAGGTGCAAAAGTCAGGATCGCAGAGCTGCGGCTGGGAAGGGAGAGGGAATCAAAAAGCCGCAGAGATGCGGTGACATACAGCAGAGAGCAGCATCCGTTCTGCCCTGACATCTGGTAAAGCACACAACTGACAAGAGTGCTGTGCACATTGTTAGTGCCTGTCAACGAGGAGCTGGTAGCTTCCCTCAGGTTCCTACATGAGACTTCCCAGACCCAGAGAGCATATTATCCCCAGTTATTAGGTGAAGAAACTGAGGCACAGGAGAGTGACTGATGGGCATTGCTCGATGCCACGGGGAAATCTGGAAGTAAAACCTTTCTGCTCCAGCTTCCACATGCTCGTTGCCAGACCAGGCTTCAGCAGCAGCAGCCTCAGCTGGAAAAGCAGAGGCCACCTGGGGAAAGACAGCATTTGAGGTCTGAAGCTGTAAGAAGTAATAGAGGCAGTAGATGGAGAAAAAAAGGACAAATCCTTGGACACATAAAGAGCTGAGAAAGGGGAAGTTTGCCTGAGAGTCCTGTTACAAGTGTGCGTTGGTTGCTTTTCATCAGCATCACTAAACCTAGAGACATACAGGAGATCCTGAGACATGCCGCAGGTGGGTGCAGTAGAAAGGAGTAGCCTTGGCCAAAGGCGATGGTAAGCCTTTTCCACATCATGCACCACTCCCTTTCGCCTGCCCCCACGGAGCCCCTGGGAGCCCCCCCAGCCCCCTACTGTGAGGCAAAATCAAATCCCAAATCGTGCTGGGTTTACATGTGTTTTTTTAAGAGGCTCTGATCAGCCAAACCATGGCAGGAAGGGTCTGTGGGTTGCCCAGTGGCTGGATTTCCCTTGCCTTTATTTTGCTTAGTGGAAAACACAGGGGTTTGATTTCTTTCTGCTCAGTTTTGGAATAGAAATGTTTTTGTCTTCAGTTGCCAAATTTTCCTCGGATCAGGAAGTCGGAGTCCTGCTCTGATGAGCAGTAAAACAGAAAGACACGTTTCCCCCCTATTTTTCCCCGGCTTTGATGAGGGGCTCCCATCTGCAGGGCCACATGTTTGTCCCGCTGCTCCCTCCCAGCCACTGCAGGATCAAGCAAAGCCCATTCTCACCACATCCCTTTGTTCCCAGGGAAGCCACAGCAGCCCTGTTTTGGGAGCAGGTGGGAGGAGGGACCCCCCCCCCCTTTTTTTTTTTTTGCCCTCCCCTTTTATTCTTTTGCAAGCTTTAATTATCGAAGGGCTGAATTTGAGCTGTTCCTGTCTTCTTCCTTCCTTCCCGGACAGCGTTTCTAACAAAGGCCTGTGGTTTGGGTTTGGTGTTTTTTTTTTCCCCCCCTTTTCTTTTCCCCTCCAGAGATCTAAGGCCTGTAATGAGATACCAACACCCTCTCCTTCCTACAGCCCCCAACCCAAACCCTCCGCCTCGCCAGCCCCTCCCTCTGCCAAGGCACCCCCATCCCATCCCTGCGCTCCCGGGGCGGGAGGGCACCCGATACCAGCACAGGGGATGGCTGCCGGCCCTCGTAGTCCGTCCTGGGAGGTGAATGCGATAGAGTTACAAGGGAGAGCAGCTTGCAAACTGCCTCCGCTTTGATGAAGCAACATTTAATTATCTCCCTCTCCCCCAAGTCCTCCCCCAGTGAAAAAGATCTTCTATTGTCTAGGCTAATTTGTCCCTTTTGCTTAATTCCCTAACCTGTGTGCGAAACCCTGGGCTCAAGTTACTCCATCACCCATTTCTCCTGCTCCTCTCCTGGGTGCTGTGAAATGCAATGGCAGGAGTCACTGTGTGTCCTCCTTGCTCCCCATGCCACGGGGACAAATCCTGGGATGCAAAGGCAGAGGGAATTGAAGCATGCAGCACCTACAGCCCTCGCTGATCAGCCATCGTCAAAGAGGCAATGTGCCTAAAAACCTCTGGAGATTTGGCTCCCATACCCCCACATCTACCTAAGTGAACTGCCAGGAGCAGTGCCCAGGCTCCTCACCACCCCAAATGTGGTTACACCACTTGCTGGGGAGGAGGACAGAAAGCAGGACCCATCCCTCAGACACCCCTCTGCCCTCCTCTCTCAAAGCCACCTGCCCACAGTTCTCTACCTGGAGGGACTTTGTGGTTGCTGAAATCCTGTTTTAGTTTTGGATTGGGAAGAGGGGAAAGGAGAAGAAACCTGTGAGCTGTTTTATTTGGATATTTTCCTTGTAGCAGCGGAGCGGTGCCTGGTGCCAGCTGGCTGCGCATCCCAGGGCACTGGGCAAGAGCTGTGCCCCATGCCCGGGTGTGAGCTGATGCTGAGGCTGTCTGGTCTCCCACCCTCCCGTCGGATGCAGGGGCTCAGCACAGACACAGAGGGATGTTGGTGATGGGGAGGGAGCGAGGGAGGAAGGCATCCCTGCTCTGGTTCTGCAGCCGGTGGATAACCATGTAGGGGAACAGCCACGTTTGCTCCCTGGCAGCAGGGACTTGCCCGGGGCTCTCGTGCCCACTGCAGGCTCCTCTGCCACGAGCCCAGTGGTCTGGGGTTGCTCAGCATGGGGCACGGTACAGTGTGCAGGGGCACAGCCAGGGAGGCGAGATGGGACTCTGGTGGTCTGTGGGGGCTCTGGCCATGGAGGGGGACTGGGGGATGAAGCCCCATGGGGAAGCCAAGCCTTTCCCCCTCACCTTCCTCCAGGAGGAGGAGGAGGAGGGCACTGTAGAAAGGCATTGAGCAAGGGGCTGCCGTGCAGCAAGGAAGGGCTGGGGAAAGGGAGCCGAAGGGGGGAGGAGAGCGGAGCAGTTGCCAGGTTGACTTGAGCCAGAGCCTTTCATGGGGGGGCAAGGGGCAGGGAACATGGAGGATCAACATTGTCTTCTCCAAAGAGGAAAAGAAAAGAGAGAGAGAATGCAGAAGGAAGACAAAGGGAAACAGGACTTGTTGGGGGGAAGAGGGGGACGCTCAGGGATTGAAGCAGGCTGGGGTCCAACTTAATAAGAAGCGAACCAAAACAAAACCCAAACAAAAAGTGACTGGAGTTGGCGGTGGGCACCCCCTCCCCCAGGCAGCCATCCCCAGAAGGCAGTGAAGCTGCCTTTTCAAACAGCCGCCTCACAATAAATTCATGGCAGCCAGGGCCGGGAAACAGGCTGCTGCAATTTAAAGGAAGCGTGGATTTGCATATTGAATTAAAATTAAGAGCTAATTATGCAAATAAATTATGACATTTGGCAGGAGAATTTGCTTCAAGATCATTTATTACGTTCTTTTTATAACAGTGCGAGCGTTTAACGGTCAAAGACAATATTTTAAAGGAAAATTAACGCAAGATTATTAACCTAAAAACAATTCCACATTAATGAGATGTATTTCTCTTCAACTTCTCACACCTGGCTGCCTATTGATGCCCAGCCAGGACTGTCTCTCAATAATTGGCATTTTTTTTGCAGGCAAATATTGAATGAGGTGGTGAACGTTGCTTTGGACAAACTCACTCAGGAAAATTCCTTCAGGGTTTTAGCTTGCTGGTCTGTAAAGTTGTGAAGGTCAAACATGTTTCGCGTTGTTCTTCTGTGCGCTTGGACTGACCAGGTCCGGATGCGCTTGGGAGAGGACACTGAGCTGGCTACCCCATCCGCATGAGAATAAAAGCTCCCCTGCTAAAATGTGCGTGATTGCTTTTCGGAAGAGATATAAAATGAAGGTCTTAGCCATTTGTGGTCATTAAAGATCCCATGGCATTTTTTTTTTTTTCGCAAGATCAGGGTTGTTAACCCTGGTGTCTTGGCTCCCCTCCAGCTCAGGTAATTGCTGCCTGCCCGCCTGCCCTGTGCTGGGATTCTCAGGTGGGGCAGGTACTGCCCTTCCCGTCCCAGGACAGTGGTGCACCGGCCATGCAGTCTCACCAGTGCCCAGGATCTTCCCGCGCGGAGGATGGCTTCAAGAAGGCCCCGCATTGGGGTTTGGATCAGGAAGGTTAGCTGGGAACCTGAGGGATGCAGATGGCTCCAGGACCCAAAAGCTGTCCACTCCCAGCCATCATCTGTGAAGAGCCCCTGGCCCAGCTTCATCCCACACAACTGAGGTGGTCACCTACAGTTAGGTGAGCAGTTGTGTTTCTAGAAGATTGGCTCTTGTTCAAATAGGAAAGAGGCCAAACCATTTGGGTTTTGATATGAAAGTATCTAAAAAAAAAGTTTTCTCACAGAAGACAGAGGGCACTTGCTCCAGCACTCTTGTTTTGCCTCTCTTTGTGCTGCAGCCAGGCAGGATGCCGGGGAGCTGGGAGGCTACATTTGCAGCCAGGTTGCAGGAGCTGTTGTTGGGAGTTACGAGGGAGCTATGGCCGGGAATGACTGGAGGGGAACAAACTATACCCAAATGGTTTAGGAAGCAAGAAAGAGTCTTCCTCGATGATGGTACTTTGCAGCCTTGCCAAGGAAGACCAGGGTAATGTGGCACTCATCCTTCAATCATCTTCACTCCTCCTGCTTTGCCTCCAGCCCTGGCTATTGTCCGCTGTGATCTGCACACCTCTAGGGCAGGTTGGGACGTCAGGACCCCTGTTGGTTCTGGGGTTTCCTTTTCTTCCATTTATTTACCCCTGCATCTTAAATGTGCCCTCACAGAGCCATCTGCCTCTGTTATAACTAGGGTTTCCTGAACTCCACACCCTGCCAAAGCTTGAGGGGTCTTCACCCGGACCTCAGTGGGCATTTCACTTCTGAGGCAGCTGGAAGTCTGTCCTTCATGATTCTTCCATCTCCTCTTTCAAGGGATTTTCCCCCTCTCAAGTTCAAGGTGGAGAGGACATTCCCTGCTAAATCAGTCCTGGCGCACAGCGCACAATGGTGTGCAGAGCCAACCACAGGTAACAAATTGTGTTGCAATAAATGAAGGGTTTGGAGCCAGACAAAATGTGTGACATTCGAAGTTCTCAGCTCTCCTCCCTCAGAAAGGCAATCTGTGACTTCTGGACCCTCCTTAATGACCCAGAGCCAGATGGAAAATAATATTAATAATAATAAAAGAAACAAAGAAGGGGCTGGCGCATTTTTTAAATAAAGAAATTTCCCTCATCTTGCGGTTAATTTAAAAGGTTT
This sequence comes from Aptenodytes patagonicus, assembly GCF_965638725.1. Lineage (NCBI taxonomy): Eukaryota > Metazoa > Chordata > Aves > Sphenisciformes > Spheniscidae > Aptenodytes > Aptenodytes patagonicus. The sequence continues at coordinate 11,039,035 of NC_134953.1, read as the reverse complement.
ATTTCTTGAAATGAATCCTCTTCATCAAATCTCCGATCCTTGAAAATCAGTGCAACCTGCCTCTGTGGATAATGAATTGATTTGTAATGTAAATTATATAAAACACCCTCCCCGCCAGCATTTGTGTGTGAGTGTGTTTAATCTAAAGCGTTTAAGTCTGAAAATGAGCTTCTCCATCAAAAGTCTCGATTCCATTTACATTTCTTGCATACGAGTCAATTTGTGCCTGACCCAGTCTATAAATCACTGCCAAGGAGTGCTGTGTCTGTACCTCTCCTCTTCCCCCACCCCCCCTCCCCTCATCCTCCCATCCTTCCACATGCTATGTTCAAAAAGGCGTCTTCGGATACTGCCTATAAACAGCTCCCAGCTCTCCGGCCAAGCGTCGGCCGGTGGAGGAGGGACCCCAGCGCTGAGAGGTGTGCAGCACGGGCAGTTAGCGGGCAGGCGAAGGAAGGGGAGTCCCGCTCGGCTTCCGCCGGCTGCTCGGGAAGGATCTCCCAAGGAAAGGCACCCTCTCTCTTGGTGGCTCCTTTCCACCACATGATTGCTTGACTGCTAAAGGAGTCCATGGCTTAACGGTGTCAGAGGCTGAGGTCTTCTACTGGTGTACCTCAACACAGTCCTGTAAAATCCATGGAGTGGGAATGGTTTATACCACCAGGGGCTTTAGCCCTGTCTTTCTCTCCCCAGTTCTCTGATCGTGCCATTGGCAGTGAGCTCACTTGGGTCGTACCTCCTTAGCTTGCCTCCTGGGCGCTGAAACCAGTGGGAGGTGCCTCTAGGGATTAGGGGCTCCCCTTGCTGGTCGGACCTCCACCCGACAAGTGCCTGGGGCCCTTTGGGGGAAGTGAAAATGCTGGTATCTTCACCCAAAAAGTCTGTTGGCCCATCTGGGTAGTGGCATTAGAATGGGCTTAGTAGTGATGCACCTGAGGACCAGCAGGCCAGGAGGCTAATCATTGACTCTGTCTCCTCTGTGAAACATCAGCAGTGCCTGTGAAACATGCAGCTTTTCACAGAGTGGTATTTTATAGGTAAACACAGAATGTGAACGGGATCACCAGCCCATCGTTGGCACTGGCAGGGAATTTTGTGACACGCTTTTTTTTCTGCTCTATTTTTCCTTCAGAAAAGGCACAATTTAAACTGATTTCTAATGTCAGGGAAAAAACGGAATCAAGTTTTGGACCATTTCATCAGTCCAAAAATGAAAAATTCCAATATATAGGTGGTGAAACAACTTACTGCTCTATTCGAGGTACGGATGCAATAACAAGAAATTAACAGTTACATCAGCCAGAAAAAGAACAGGACAAATGCTAGAAGAGCTGTTGGAGATACATCCACATTTCCCTATATATTTATGCATGAAGGTTTACAAAACCAAATTAACCAGTCCTTCTTGGATTCTCTTGCTCTCTCATTTCCCGTAGCAGCAAGATGCCTGAAAGTATTAAGAAATCAGAACACAGAATGTGTCCAGGTCTCCAAAAGAGCATGAGATGAAGAACAGGACCATGGTCACCTACCCTACCCAAAGCCACTTTGTGTCCTCCCTCTGCAAACCCTGACGTGCCCTAACACTGCTCCCTCCGAGCATCCCATCGGAAGCGAGCTCCATCCATTGCTGTCTGGCTGGTCTGTCACTCACCAAAATGGGAAAGATTGATGTCCAGCCAAGAGAGGCGAGAATTCAGCTTGAGTCGGGAAGTCAGTCTGAGGTGACAGTCTTCTGAAAAGACTTATATTGGTTCATAGACTTTCTACGAGCAAGATGTTTCCTCTCTGTGCCTAGGTTGTTTACCTTTGAAATAGAGTTGATACTTCCTTTCTCCCAGCTTTTCTTAGTTTAAATATAAGGTCTTTAGAGGATGGGGTGTATGTTACTGTACGAACATACAGCCCTGAGCACAGTGGGGGTTCTGGCCTTGGAGGAGTCCTTACGAGCTGCTGTAATACAAATAGTAGCAAGAGTTTTTCCTCGAGATTACCCCAGGGGGCTGAGGTCAGACCTTCAGCGAAGGAGGACACAAACCTATTACCAGTTTCTGTGGGGACTAATACAATTTGCACTTCGTTAGAGGAATTCAAAGTGATTTGTACACATTAATTACTCCTTGCAGCATCCCAGCTGGATAAATATTATTACCTTCATTTTACAGAAAGGGTAACTAAGATGTAGAGAAGTTCATTTGTTTGACTACAACTGTGCAGCATGCCAATGACAGAAGCCAGGAATAAAACATAAGAGGACCGATTGCCAGTCCCCACCTGCTCCAAACCTGTGGGTCCCAAGTATTTTTTGCCCAGAAGAATGTCACAAGCAAAGGAAGCGGCTGCACCTCCTAGCTGGGTTAGGTACCACTGTGATGGGGTTTGGGTACAGGGGATGGCGCGTGCGGCACAGCCTGGCAAGCACTGCTCAAACCCTAGCCTGCACAGCCTTGCAAAGATAGGAGGAGGAAATGAAAGTGCAATTAGCTGGAAACAAATGAATTCGTGTTGCATATATTTCCCAAGCTGATGGGTTGGTGAATGAACCACTCGTTATTTCATGGAGCAGCATCTTTAAAGATCTGTAGAACAACTTGGAAAAAACACAGCTTTTCTGTTTTGACATTTTTTGCAATATTTCTGAATGTTGTCTGCCTTAGTTCCAGGCGTAGGTGCTGCTATATTTCCATTTTTTTCATGAGAAGGAAATTCTGAAGAAGCTTTGTAGTTGTTTAAATTTCTCACCTTGAATTTTTCAGCGTCTCATGAGTGTTACATTGACAGTGTCAGCATACGGCCTACAGAAATAAAATATTTTGTACCTTAAATACCAAACCCTCTGTATTCCAATTTTCCTATTTTTCTTGTACTAGGCCAGTTGAAAACAGGTGATGCTCCCCTCTCCAGCAGAAATGTTTAACTGAAGTCAGAGATGCAAAATGAAACAGAGAACGCAGAGCAGAAGCAAAAATAGGAAACAACAAAATAAAAAAGTTTGGTTTGAGTTTGATCAATAATTTCTCCTTATGGTTGTTGGGGGGGGGGGGGGGGGAGACATTTAAAACAAAAATCCTGTTTTTCTGCAAGAGCAAAACATGTGTCCAGAAATTTTCCAGCCGTCTATAATCTGCTGCATTTCTCCTACGTGGTGAACAGAGGAACTCGATACTTCTTTGCTGCAGCAGATAGGCTTACAAGACGGGACCAGAGTGATGAAGCTCCTGTGTGAGCTTCCCAGAGCTGGCAAAATGGATTCTCCAGGTAAGACGGATCTGAGAGTACTGCAGTAACAATAGCAAGCTCCCTATTTAATTATTCTTAGTTACATTTGAGCTGGTGTCCTTTAGGATGGTATTTTTCAACCTGTGGTCTGCAGATTCCTGGGAGAACACGGACTCATTGTAAGGAGGGTGGGAAAAGCAATGTCACCAATGCTCTCCAGCGGCTGGGGCTTGGGAATTTTCTAGGGGGTGCTGAGCCTTCATCAGAGATTTTTCTAGGGATCCACAAATTAAAGCAAGTTGAAAGCCACTACGGCAGGATAATGTTATATTGATCGCTTTGTTTTTGCAGGGGATAGATTTTGTTTAATCTTCCCCTTCCTCACATTGCTTGACACCATTAGTTTTATCTTCACTGACATCAAATATAAAAAATCACTAGAGAAGAGACTTTCTAATGTGTTTTGCATTACTTTCTGGTGGGTGATAACACAGGAAGCATTTTCTGGGGCACAGTACTTGAAACAAGTTTTGCTTAAAAAAGAAATTGGGTAGCACAGAAAAGCATGGGCTTGAAAGGGATGAGAAGATCTTATTCAGTGCCTGTTTTGGAAGAAATTGGGATTCAAACCAGATTGAAAACCTAGAAACTATGGGGTCTGCCAAGAGCTGGACAGAGGGAGACAGAGAGCTCCTCCTTGGTTGAAGAGCCCATCGACCTACCCGCGCCGGCACGATGGGACAAACGCTGTGGTGAGGTGGCTGTTACAGGGGAAACCTTTACTTGATGATGCTTTTGGTCTGCGGTGGGGTACGGTAGGAAGCAGCACCTCACCCCCCAAGGATTAGGCATGCAATGGAGGACCGTAGTTTTGGGATGGGGTGACTGGGATGGGGCAGGCTTCCCTGGGAAACTGCCCTCCCCAGTGCTGCGTTGCCCACTGCCTCGTACGCCCGAGCTGCCAATTCTGGTTGTCCGCAGGCACGGTCCAGCCCAGGCAGGGAGCCGGGAGGGAGGTCCGGGAGGGGGACGGAGGGACGCGGCTTCCGCTCAACAAGCACAAACTTGTTTCTCCTCCTCCTCCGTCCTTCACAAATTCCTGGTGCCCGTCGCCCCGCTGGCCGCTCCGAGGGTTTTAATAAAAAGGGAAACCAACATTTGACGTGAGCACAGTAGGGAGAGGCGAGGCGGTGTGGAGGGAGGAGGCCAGACAATGTACCCATATGGAGAACAGAAGGATGCCGGGGCGGCCACATTCAGAGGCTGTCCCTCTGTTTTCCCTGCACCCCACGGCCCCTGCTCCACCGACGGGCTCTTAACATAACAAGTGAGCCGAGGGGGCGGCCAGCCCCACGCTCGGCGCCCCCGAATTCCTCCGCCCTGGCCCCTGTCTCCCAGCTACTGATCCCAGGCAGCACAGGGCCCTTCCCCGTGTCCTCCCCGGCGGCGCTATTGTCTCCCAGCCGCTGCGGTGGGAAAGGATGCCCCTGGGTTCTCTCCTGATAAAGACCAATAAAGGCTGGAGGAAAAAAAAAATACATATATATACACACATACAAATATATATGTATGTATATATGTATATACAGTAAATAAAGCAAGCCAGCCAAGCCCTTCAGGCAATTTTAGCTCCATCTATTGTTCAGGAGGAGGGCTTTCCTCCCTCCCCTCCCATCTCCTAATGAAATCCCCCAAGCCCTCCTCATGTCTCCCCCCGCCACCAAAGGGTACTCACACGGGCATGCTCTCAGGGACTTTGTCTCCTGTGGCTAGAGCAGCATAGGCTGTCAGGATGGGGAAATCTTTTATTTTCCAAGGTTGTTGGTGACAGAGGCTTAGCCACAAACCCCTCCAGAGCCTCCTCAAAGCCCTCGTCACCCCCTCCATGTGCTGGCCATTTGATTCAGAGCATCCCTTCACCCTATTTCACCTAGACCTACCCCTGCCTTCTCCTCCCTCATCCCTGCAGCCACCCACACATGCACCAAGCCTGGCTATGGCTGGAGAGAGGAAGACGCAGAATTGATGGCTTCTCTCATGAAATCACCCAGAATATCCTCTCAGAGCCCCAGGTCTTGGCCGTGGGGCCATCTGCCTGCCTGTACGTATGTACAGACACCTCCATCCCTCTGCCTCTTGGTGCTACCCAAGACACGCTTGGCAGGGATGGGGCAAACCAACTCTCTCTCCCCCCATCAGTGTAGGGTGCCCCTAGGACCCTGTTTCTGACTCCTCTACTGGCTTGCAATTGACCTTGGGCAGTTTTAGAGCTTCCCCTGTGATGCTCGTGACCAGGCTGAGCCTCACACCTGGTCCCCGTGTGCCTTCCCTGAGCAGCTCTGAACTGACAGCCCAAGTCCTTCCTGGGTCCTCCACAAAACAGAAGAACGGGCTGGGGAAGGAACGTGGAGCTGCACAGCTCTGAAGGTCACCAGCCCTGGGTGCTCCCTCCCCTACAGGTGAGGGGCTCAGCCATGCTCATGGGCAGGGGCTCAGTTCTGCTTGCCCTCCATCCCCTGCACAAAAACCAATTTCTTTACACAGAGAAGACGAGTTCCCCTCCCCCGGTGTCTGTCTCTTTTTGCCTCCCGTTGCACATGAAAATGCTGACGGATTTCCCTGATCACTAGCCATGCTGGCTAGTGGCTAAAGCAGTTCATTTCAGAACCTGCGCAGGTATTTCTTACCATATATTATAGTGAATAATGTATCCCCAGCCATGCAGCACAAGGCTTATAAGGCTATCTCAGTATTCTGGTGACAGCTTTAAACCACTCGACCATTGACCATTCAGGTCTCATGGTTTATAGAGTCACCAGCACACCTTGACAGGGTTATAACCTACTTATTGGTATAAAGCATGGTTAGGGATACATTATTATAGCACGTTGCTTCTGAAACAGGGCCGTGGGCCACCAGTGGCCTAGAGAGCCCTTGCTGGTGATCTGCAAAGGGCTGTGTGATGTGGACAGCCCGATTAACATCTACCTGATAAACTGCGACGAGCAATTGTTGGAGTGACCTGAGGGACAGCGTTCGCTCCCAGATCCTGGAGAGCAGGAAGCACAGAGAGGGGCTGCAAAGAGCTGCTTTCTATGCAAGTGGGCACCCAACTCTGCCCGAAGACCTCTCTTCAACGCTGGTGATCCAAAGTGTTGCGGTCCCCATGGTCTTTTTACTCTCCAGCAGCCACCGTGCAGGTTGCCACAAGGCTGAGAAACGCTTTGAAGAGTGCTGCTTCCACACTACATGGTTTACATCCACCTTTTCTGGGCTGCTTCGGGCTGGATGTAACCTGACTATCTTGCTTCTGTACAAATGCCAATTTGGTTTGGCTCATATTGAACGCTCATTAACAATTACTAGAGTTAAGGTAGTTAATCACTACAGCTAAGGTCGAAATCGGGCTTTTCTTCTGATTCCAGATCCCAACTCTGCAAGGTTTTCCCATCTCCCACAGAAAGGTTTCTTCCTTGTTTCCATTGTTCCAGCCTTGCTCTCCAGATTAGTGATTTTATTATAAAGTTTCTGAGGATTGTTTGAATTACCTTTGAATACAACATGCGCTTGTTCTGGTTGTTATTGCAGAGCTGGGACAATTTAACAAACAACTCGGGTTAAAAATGTTGACCTCGGATTGCTTCCTGATCTCACTTGATTTGTTAAACATTGAGCCAAATTTGGAGAAAAATTACCTTGGTACTTTGAAAGCCCTCAAAACTGGAACTCAGCAATAATGCATCTGTGCTTTAAAATTTCTCTCCCTGCACTCCCTCTTTAAGTGCTATTAAAGGAAATATTTGTTAAGGATATTTCAGCTATAGGACTGGTTAAATGGATCCATTACGGAATTACTACATGCCAATGTTCAGGATGCCTCTGAAACAAATGGACTCATTTTCTCAAATGTTATGTTTAAGTCTCAGTGAGCTCTCGACCACAGCCCTGTTTGACATATGCCTCTTCAGTGTCTTCTCTTAGTTTTCTCTGCAGCCTTGATCCTGCAGAGATTTATGCTTGTGATTAACTTTAAGCATGTAAATAGTCCCTCTGAGTTCAACGGGATGGTTACAGTTAACGGTGTGAGCATCCTCTGATGGGGCTGAGGCCGGCCTCGGCCACGCTCCCGCGGACGCTGCTGCCAGATGTGCACAGTTTGGGATCCACCAGCTGCACAGACCTGACCTGGGTCAGGCATCCTTGCAGCATCACATCTTACCAAGTTAGCCAGAGCAGGCACTGCACAGCTTTTGTGCCAGCTTCAATTTTATTCCAGCTTTCTGCAAGCGACGGGGGGATGACAGGCGATATTTTAAGGTATAAAGTCAGAGTCACAGACAAATAATACCGAATGCACATTGAGTCTGCCAGGAGAAGTTAACCTGTCAGCACTCCCTGAAAGGATCTGAATTAGCAGATCAGCCTCACATCAGATCAGCATTTGTGTCATGTGGCCACAGTCTTTCTGACCCAGTACTCTGAGCCCTAAAGCCTAACTTTCTCGCCTGTTGAATCCAGGCTTCAGTAGGTTTAAGACAGCAGGGCAATTGTTTACCTTCGCACAGTAAGTTCTGCTACTTGAGGCTTTAGTGGAGTTTTTAGAAAAGGGGGATAAAATCCCACAATATGGAGATGTGAGGCTATTAGGCTTCCCATCCTCTTTTTCACTGAAGAAGGGGAAGGTGCAAGATACTGAAGGCAAAGTCAAATAAGCAGAAAAACTTTTGTGGATATAAATTTTTACTGTCTTTTCATAGCCTGTAACCTGGTATGCAGGGCGGGGGGGGGGGGGAGTAATAGGGGAAATATTGCCGCCAGTACATTGAACAGTACAAAAACCTCTTCAAACCTCATCCTTAGCAGCTAGGCAGTACATGCATGACACTGCAGGGGGTGAGATGGCACTGATGATACAGATGTACTGAGACTTATTTGGGACAACTTGGTTGCTTTGCATTCAGCTTCTCAGCTCAGGTTTCCACTTCAAGTGCAATAAATCCCTGAGTCCACAATCACATCTCTCCTTCCCTTAACACAAATCTCTTTGCCAGGTCCTGATCTCCTTCCACTGGGCCAAGCCACACCAGTACCGAACCAGGAGTGCAAGGGGAGGAACCAGACCCACCTCAGCAGAAGGACAGATAGATCACAGTGCAGATGGAACAACTGAGGGATACACAACTAATTATATGCACAAGTGTGGGGTATTTATTACTGTAAAATGCTCACAAAATGCATAGGCACCTAAGACTTACGATGGCATTATCCACCGCTGCTGGAGAATTAATGGGCAGCCTTTTCCCTGCGCTAAAGCAGACAACAGAGGGGGGTACTCTGTCATCCAGGGGTGAGAGCGGGGAATGAATGCATATACAGTACTCCCCTCTAATGCTAATGGACCCTAGCACTGAGATTAGATTTACACCCTCCCTCGAAACGTACACCAGGGGAAGGCAGCTCCCCCAGGCTGCCTTCCAAATGGTGTGGTGCTGCAAATGCTGCTCTCTGCTCACCCTGCCTGGTCCCCACTGGCCTCCACACCAGCCAGCACAGGCTGTCCTGCTCCCCACCTCCGCCATGCCCAGCTTCACAGAGAAGGACTGCTCTCATTTTCCTCCGCCCAGTGCCCCACGGCAATGGTGAGTAGAGCAGCACTTGTCCCCCTGCACGCTCCCATCCTAGCCCCCAGCGTCAGAGGCCCACTCCTTTGCATGTACCCACCACCTCACCATGAATGCTGGGCAGCGGCAAGCATTTCGGCCCTCAGCACTGAGAGAGCACCGCAAGACACTACAGAGGGGTTAAACAATCTCTCTGCTCCCCAAAGAAACAAAAGCATGGAGAAATTATCCTTCCCCCTTCCCTCCCATCATCTTTGCTTTGGGATGGGAGTGGGATTTTTGACCTGAGGAATAATAAACCTAACAATGGGGAATGTGTGATTTTCCACTTGCAGAACAGGCAGGCTCAAGATACTCAGGAAGAGAAGGACAAACCATCAGCAAAGTTCTCATGGATCGATTTTTCCATCCGTGGCTCCATGTTTGACCCAAGTCCCTTGAGCAGAGCCAGAGCTAGTCCCCAGCCCTAGCCCTGGAAGGAGCTGGGGCTCAGGAGGCACAGCCCTGGGGATGGGGTGGGAGCACGGTGGTGCTCACACACCTCTTACTAACACAGCCAGAAGCCCAGGCCCCACACTGAACTGGGGAGGAAGGACTCCCACCGCGAGTTTGAACAGCCCAGCTTTCACGAGCAGCCTTCCTTCATCCCTGGCGGTGGGCCCGCTCCTGGGCAGCGGCACTATGCGGCGGGAGTGACCACGGGCCTGCTAAAGAACTGCCTGCAAATAATTCACACCAACTTGTTTAAAGGAGCAAATGGGTTTAATTATTAGTTACAATCTTGTCAATAATTATCACCCCATCTGTGGGTAATAAATGGCAGCTTCTCACAGACTGCATCATTAGAGTTTAAGGACACCAATGGGGTGCATTAAAATGCTGAGGAAAGCATTGATCTGGTGTAAAAATGCTCTTTACAAATTACAGGCACGGGTCAAGCCCACCAGTGAGGCCTCCCTCTTCCCATTTGATGCCAGCCTGCCCTCTCCTCTTCTCTCTTCTCGCCCTGCATCCTCCCAGTACCCCCAGCCCGTGGCTGCCGGAAAGACAAAGACCCCGGTCTGCGGATTGCAGGGGGTCTAGACCTTACGTAGGACTCTGAGCTTTACGGAGCGAAGGCTGTGCGGTAATGAAGGGGCTGGTATAAAGCACCACAGCTCCATCCTGGTCAGCTCTGCTGCTTTATTCCCACAAAGGAGCTGGCCTGGGCATCTTCACAGCGGTTTTTATCCAATGGGCAAGACAAGTAGGAACATGGAGGCAATGTTTCCCGAAACGCAGCTACTTCTGGGGTGGAAAAGCATCAGTCATCACACAGCAGGACTTCTCGGAGGAGAAATGATAACTCCTTTTTTTTTTTTTTTTCCTATTCGAACTGCAGGCTGGAATATAGGCCGGCAGAATGTAATTATCCAGGCTGGAATTTGGCCAAGATGCTGGGGCTAACAGCCCTACTGTTTCAAAATATGCCACAGTACCCTAAATGATCACATCTTGCAGGATTTCATTTTGCATTTCATCCAAAACAATGTTGGGAAGTCGATGAGTAGGATAAGCATAAACTAGTCCCACTTATCCCCATACCTGCTGGAAGTTCAGCCCAGAACGGCTCGCGAAAATTGTTTTCATTTTCTGTGCAAAACATTGAAGGAAGTCAGTGGTTTTATTCCCTTTGCAAATTCTCTACAAGCAGTTTCCATTTTTTTTCAGTGAAAAATACATCAACTTTCAGAAGGGGAAACTTGAATAAAGCAAGATATTTCCATCCGAAAACAAAAAAAAAGGGAGACGGGCATTTCCTTCCTCTACAACAATACTTTAGATGGACTCTTTTTTTTAGCTTTTTTTTTTTTTTTTGATTCAGCCTGTTAGGACAGACAGAGGATTAAGATAGCTAATGGACGGTCTGTATTGGCAAACAAAACTAACACCTAAATGACTCTTTGCATGTACAAGTGGTAAACTCTCCATTAAAAAGAGAGCTACTTTGACTGGGCTACAACTGAGCCATAGTGTAAATAAACCTCTGCCGGGGCCCATACACAGCCCTGTCAAACACCGTGCCTCCCATGCTTGCAACCTATCCCCCCATTATTAAATAGCTCCAAATGCTCCCTGTTGTTTTGAATGCTATGCAAACATTGGCAGAAGGATGTACACTGTTTTAAAGATATCTCAGATACAGCAACACCAACCAAACTTTTTGGAAAGCAGCATCAGGACTTGCGGCTTCTCTTTTTACTTCAGTGAATAAAGTTTATCTGCAGAATAAATTGTGCTTTTAGCTGACTCAGGCTGTTTGCTGGCTCTTGCTGATTTTGGCCAATCATCCCCCACAAGGGAAAAATAGAAAAGGAAAAGGTAATTTTGAAAAGTCAAATATTTCATTTTCTATTTTGGAAAAAGAATCATTATAATTTATTTTTCATGTTGAAATGTCTTCCCTTTGTGAAACATAACTGCTTTTCTAAAAAGGACAGTGGCCATCTGTAAACAACACATCTCGTTCTGGAAAAATTACAGTGGCCTTCTGTTTTACCGAAATATCTAGAAAAAATTCCACTTGAGGTTATCCAGGGGAAACCAAACCTCTCTTAATTTTCAGTTGGACAAATGAAAGAAAATGAACGAAAGGGACATTCAGAAGCAATTTCAGATGCCACGGCTGCTGGGAGCCCGAGAGGAGAACATGGAGCATCCGATCGGCTCTGCAGCATCACCAGCGCACGCGTCCCACAGCGGCCTCGGCATCCCTGCTCTCTGCACATCATTTGTTGAAAATCTCAAACTGTCGCTTATCTCACACACATGAACCGCACTTAGATGAACTGCCCCAATACTGCCATTGCCCAGCTCACACCTAGTTTCTATCGCATCCCTCTCTGGTGCTGAGAGGAATGTAAAGAAGGAAAATAAACTGAAATGCAGGAAACACCATGTTCAATTCTTAATTTGTAGCCATTCATACTCTACTCCTAAATATCACGGTAATTCCTTTTATTTCCTAAAAATGTAAGTGAATCCTGAAAAGCAGCGTGACTTTTAGAAACAATATATTTCTGGCAGCCTGCACCAGAAACAAATTATTCCCATGTTGTAATGCATAATGCACAGTAAGGTCTGCATGAGAATTGGAGCTGGCCACTGCACAAACACAATTCCACCAGCGAAGCTTCCAGCCTCATTCATAGTACCTGTTCTTCAATTTTGTTCCTGTTTAAAAAAATGCCATGTTACTTAATTGACCGATTCCACGCCACAAGCGGTTTGCAAACACACTTGTTTGAAGAAGATACGCCCTGGCTGATTTGGAAAATCCCTAAGCAATGCATTCAAAATAAATCAGAACTGATTCATGACCAGTTGAGTAAACAGAGGGAATGGAGGGCCTGGCACAGGTACACCAACACCGATGATAATTTGCTGAGTTCACCCCAACTGATTTTGTACCTTCTTCCATTTCACTTCCTGCGAAATTCCCAGCAGATCACTTTATGGTGAGGGATGTGTTGCAAATCAGTGTGTAATGAATGGACAGAGGAGAAAAATCACTAAAGCACATTTAAAAAATTCCCTGGGTAAATATTTGCATTGGAAACTGGACCTCAGGATTCACTGCATGCAGTCAGGGGTCAGAAACATTACGGGTCCACTCAAAACAAAGGCAACTTGAAACTGGGAAGCGGGGTTGTGAGTGAGCTGGTCGGAATCAGCGTAACCTCACCAGCGTCAGGGAACTGTGTCTTTTATTGTAGCTGAAGATCCTAACCCCACATTTGTGTGTGTACGTGCATGTGTGTTCACATATTTAATGCAAACACACGCAAGCGTGCCCGCGCTCACACATTCTTAAAATGTATGTGCATATATTCCCATATTCACAATGAACTGTTTATGAGCAAGCTATCAAGAAAGAGTTTTCACCGAAATTATTCAGTGAATGACTTCAAACAATGAATACATTGCAGGAAATGGCGATTGGCTCCAGAGCAATCCGCAAGCAGAAAAGAAGGCAAAAGCAGTTGAATAAATGGGTGGCTATGAATTACTCATTTAGCTGCATTATCTTCTTGTGGTCCCAATTCAGCAAATGCCTAAACACCCACTTCCCATTAAGGGCATGAATAGTCCCATCGATTCAATAGGGTTATTTTCTCTGCCTTCCAAGGGGCAACTCAAATACTTAAATTTAAGCAAGTGCTTAAAGCGCTCTGCTGAATCAGGAGGTATGTCCACACTGTATATACCTGTGTTATACAGAAGGTCAGATTAGCTGATCAAAGAGTCCTTTATGGGCTTAAGATCTATAAATCTATGAATAAAACCAGCCTTTGCTGGAATTGCTTCTCCATAACCTTCCTGAGCACTGAAATTCATCCACACCCAAAAAATATTAATAACACACTCTGTACTTAACTCTTTTCATATTATACTAAGTATGCCACTAAATAAACCTCTTAATATTCCAGTATATTTTGCAATGAACATTTTCCCGGTACGCTAGAGCGATTCCTCCTTTTGTGCCATCCAGAACACAATCCCCATGAAATACTGCAGTAAACATTTCTCTGAGTACTACAGCAAACACTACCAGCATTAGCAGATTAACCATTCCACTGAGCGCCATATTAAGCACACGTTTAAATACTGAGAAAAGACGTATAGCCTCCTCTTTCCACTGCGCCTCGTTACCCTGCCGAGATCCATATTTTTCTGCGCGGAGTCGACCGGCTCTGTGCGTACCTGTTCTGTTCCCTCCCCTCCCAACGCCTCTGCCTCTCTTTTTCTCCTTCTTGTTTTGTTCATCCTGGAGCCGTTCTTCTGGCTTGGAAAATTTGTCAGGGGGCAGGAAGGGGGGGGATAAAAGGAGGGCAGAGGATTTGGCACATTGTTCAACCACAAAATCAACAACAAATCTATACTGTGTGCACGTCTCTGCCTCTCCATCTCTCTCAGCATTGCTGAATTCTGTTGATGGAGAAACACGGGTTACCTGTGGGTCCCCCCTCCCTGGACCAAAATAAATAGGTGGTGCTCGGAAGTAGCAGGTCTTGACTGGTGTAATTTGGAGTTATAAAGCATTGTTTGGGTTTTACAGGTGTACTTTAATGTCAGCGAAATTACCGTGCTCAAAGCCTTCAATGGATTCATCTTTAGCAAGTGTTTAAGAGCCATTGACTCGTCTCTTGTTGCTGACAAACCATCTAGATTCAACCCATGGTTCTGTTCAGCTTTTCTCCTTTCCCTCCTCTCTCTCTCTCTCTTTTTCTTTCTCTTTTTTCCTCTTTTTTTTTTTACTAGCAATTTGATGTTTGATCATTTGAGGCAATGAGGCGGAGGGTAATTTACGTTATCAGGGAGGTATGAGGGGTGCTGGGAACCCAGACGCAAGGCCCATTCGCCTGCTAAAGCGCCATCGTAATGTAATGAGACTCCAGTCAAGTGCAGCTAGTAATGGAGAGGAACATTTCCCATTCATCTGCCTACCTGAGACTCCACCGAATACGACAATAACTTTTGCATGGGAGGAGCAGGGGGGGACACGGCGAAGGGGGGCTGGAGTCCCCACGGCATGACTCCCCCTGTCTCAGGGAGAAGCACCACAGCCTCATCCTTTAGACCATTGAGGGAAGCAAATTAACACAACTCGGGAAGCCACACACCAGGTTCTTGGAAGTGCTTAACCCTTCCCGGGCCCTTTCCAGTGGGGCACCTGGTCAGCACAGACCCCCAGCCTTCCCCGCTGGTCCGTGACCAGGTCCCCGCCATGGTCCCTTGGCTGCTGCATCCCCCAGGGGAGAGCCAGACCCTCGCGCAGAGGGAGCTTGGAGAGGATGGGCACACCAGAGCAGGCCACCGGGAAGGTGCCTTCACATCAACTAGCAGAAGTTGAAAAAAGGAGGAAAACAATTTCCCAGAAGTTCTCCAAGGCTGTTTCCCTCCAAAGGGGTTTCCGAAAAAAGCCCTTTTCCCTGATCGTCCCTAGCCAGCCCCATCACTTGCCTGCAAACATGGCTGCCTATTACAAAACCAGAGTTTTGAGAAACCCCTCCTATTTGTTTTTAAGTGTGGCACACAGGAGACTGGGATTGCATCAACCATTTCTTTTAATGCCCCTTTTTATTATCAGCCAAAAGACAAACAAAAACCCAGTCCTGCCCCACACTTCTAGCACCCTGGATGTCAACCCCCAGGGCGATGGGTTTCGTTCCCCACGGCCATGTCAGAGCAGCCCCCTCCTGCCATATGCTCTGGAGGAGCAGACACTAACTCCGCTCTGCAGTGTCCCAGGGGTGGCTGTGCCCACGACAAGGATGAGCATGTTTACATCACCCTGACTGGCGGGGAAACCAAGGCACAGAACAGTGCCCCATCCCGTGCTGTGATGAATAAAATCCAAGGGCTCGTTTCTTTTTTCAGAGAATGAGTTCCCAAGGATGCTGGGAGTAATTTCCATCCCCCCCACACACCTCAAACTCTGCTCCTCAGCCTTGGCCCTTGCCTGTAAAATCCTCCCTGGCTGCAGATTCACTTTCCACTCTGTCTGTGTAGCACAGGGACAGGGCATCCCAGCAGCACAGTAATAACAACAACAGTAATACCCACCACCAGCAATAACAATGATACACATATTCAAGTTCTCACAGGCAACCCTGCTACTCTGCACACTTTGTTTGCAAGCTGAGGGTAATTATAGCTCGAGGGAACCTCCTGGATGCAAACAGATCTCCCGGTACAAAGACCTCAATGTATGTCAAGGGGTGTAGGTGGCAGGGGCGAGATACAGGGACAGAAGAGATTAATTTCCTTCGTCAGCCTGTCCTAAGCTTGCCATTTGTTCCCAGAACTCAGCCTGAGAAAGGGAGAGAGAGGAAAGGAGAAACAAGAGGGAGAGACCTCAGCTCCCCCTCCCAGCCCTCACCAAATTCCTGCCACATGGACCCTTCCAATTATATCCACGTTTGAAAGGCTGCTGTCAGGATGAAAGGCACAGAGCAGTAATGAACTGACGATTAATTTGCAGTTGGCTCACCCAGTGCGCGAGCGTCTCTCAGGCTCGCTGCATGCGGGTGCTAAATATGACGATGTCAGCAATTGTCAGCCAGAGCCAGGGTTACCCTTAATAAGAGTCTCTCTCTCTGCTGCCTGATTGCCCGCTGCCGGCTGTCAGGGGCTCCGGCTCGGCTCCCCATCTTCCCAACAGCAAGGGGAGCCCTGGACCAGCCCGGCAGCTGCCAAAGTAGCAAGAGGAAGGCAAAAGAAATGACCCTCTCCCCTGGCAAAGCGGCAGGAGCAGCTGCCAGCGCTAACTGCCTCTGCCCATGCCAACTTTGACCTGGGAGAGTTATGGCTTATGCTGGCATGAAAATACCTCAGGATGTGAGCGGGCACGTGAGCACCAGCCATGCCTGGGCTGGGATCTTTTGCACCTCCAAAACTAGCGGCAAATATCACAGCCCCTTAATCCATGCGTAAAACAAATCTCTCGCTCTCCACATTCCAAGTCAGACATCGCCATGTCAGAGGGGGCATGATGGCCAGGGAGTGTGACCGACCCCGAGTTTCAAGCCAGAGCTGTTGCAGAGAAACAGCCCTCCCAGTACCGTGCAAAACCGGGTTGCCAGCAGCTGGTTTTCAGGTAATGCATTAAGGGTCAACGTAGCCTGACAGGGTCTGGGCATATTTCCTCTCCTCCTCAGACGCCTCTGCCAGCCCCAGCAGGGAGACAAGAGGCACGCACTTGGGGACCGCTGTGTTGAGCGCTCTGCGAGAGCACACGGAGGGATCGGCCGTGCTCCAAAGAGTCTCCAGGCTAACCAGCCAAGATGCGCCCGGGTGTGGGACAGACGCAGCGGATTGACAGGGCTGGGAATACAACCTGCATTTTCTGCATTAAGGGGCCTGTCATCAGGCCACGGGGGAACGCTGCTTTGCAGAGGGAAGCACAACACCTGCTCAAAAGACACAAATAGTCAAAGTAAAGAGCAATCCCTTGGCATCACACAAAGACACCTCCTGCGTGCTCCCAGGGAAGCCAGGGTGTGTACAATGGACCTGCATATTCCATCCACCCTTCCGTGTCCGTCCACCAAATCCAGACACATCATCTTCTTTCCTCATTCTCACAACAGGGATGGGACATTAGCCGCTACAAATGTGCTTAACCTTAAAAAGATCTTTTCTTCAACTGTCTGAAGTTGGGCACCTCAAAGCACTGGGCACCTTTGAGAATCTGGGTTCAGGAGGGTCATCATAAATTCTGCTGCGGAGCAAGCACTGGATGCCTGGAATGTAGCAAAGCAACGTTCTTCGATGGACGTGGGCCAATGTGTAGGGCATTAGAGGTGTTCATACAGCAGCTTCCTTTTAGACTGCCCAAAGGCCTGTAAAATACATTTCACATCTCTCATTCACTAGATGATCACCTAGATTATTAGACCTGGCTTCACATTACTATGTTGGGATCTGAAAGATGGGTGCACTGATTTCATCTTGGGCATGGATTTCTAGAGCTTCAGAGGGCTGATGAGCAGAATATGAAAATCAGCCGCAAACGGCTGAAAAGCCTCTACCTGGAATTGTAAACCAATCACTGTACCCTTCCCGCTGCAAATATTGGCTATCATCAGTATATATCCCAGAACGTGCATAAAATCCCCAACACCTGCCACTGTAAGCGTGGGATTCCTGTGCAGCCCACGTGCTCTAATGTCTTGTCATTTTTACCCTTTTTACTCTATATGACCAACACTCCTCGTCTTCACCTCTTTCATGGAGACATGGACATCAACTGAGAGATATTTCTCCTTGGGACTGGAGCATCCTGTGAATTCATGGCATTTACAGAAGCTGGTGTTGCTCAAAGTAAGGAAAAAAAGCCATAGAAAAAAGTATTCCAGAAAAGCGGGTGCCTTTTCTTTTGAGACATTCTGAAAAACCCTTCCGATAGTTGGTTCAGAATGACATTTCGTTCTAATTTTAATTGGATGCTATTAGACAGTGTTTACAGAGCTCAGTCACCAAAACAAGATTCCTTTTTCACCTTGAACAAGGCATTTAATTTAATCAAAAGTGATGTTGTGGGGTGCCCCCCACAGCCTCTCGATTTGCAAAAAAAGTTTCAGCAGAACCAAAACCAGATTACGGCCAGGTATGTGTGTCTTTGAAACCGCCTGCAACTAGAAAGTCTGCTATTCACCCAGTTCTGGTACATGCATAACTTTATTTTATCGCTACAGTCTTGGGGTGCCCGCACAACTTAGCGGTCAGTTTCCCTGCATGAAATCACATTCCCTGTCTGGAGAAAGGTACAGAATAAAGAGAGGCAAAAAAATATTCAGAGATGGGATCTACTCAGAAGGCAAGTGCTCAGGATGGTCTGAGGTCCATCTTAGCAAAATGGACATATTATTACTGTCACAACCCCCAGGGTACCCTGGCAGTGTTTGATCCCGGGTCCTGTCATGCCGGGACGAAGGAGGGGATGATGGTGATGGGCCTGCATCACCGCTGGCTCTGTAGGTACTTCACGGCGTCTTTCGTTTCTGGCTGCAGGTCTGTATGTACCTTATAGGTCTTGCCATAATCACAGATGCGTTTTTACTGTGTAACCCCTGCCATCAGAGCCCGGCATTTCAGGCACTGCTCCTAGCATCGCTCTCACTCCCTGCCAGTGCTTGCCTGGCAGATGTGTGGGGTGTCCTGCCAGGGGGCGACAGCCCGGACCCAGCTCACACACCATTTTGAAAAACTTGCCTCAATGAGAGCTTTCTACAAAGATGCTTTCCAAGCCGCTTTTCCTGCCCACCGAGCACGCCTGGGAGAGCAGCTTTTTGGCTTTCCCCGCTCCTTCCACTCCGCCCGGCTCCCCTCGGGAGCTGGCTCGGTGGTCGTGCCGTGCCTCGGAGCGGGAGGTAGCAGAGTCACAGCACCAACACCACTTGGCAGGTGCTCCTAATGACACTGTGTCCACATGAAAGCCAAACGCAGCCCTCGGCTAGCCGAGGGCTCCTCTGCAAAGGAGACCTGAGCCCTTTAAGGAAGAGAGAGGAGCAGAAATCAATTGTCTGCTCGCCTTCCTCCCCGGGCCCCCCTCTCCCCCTCCTCCATCACCACCACCACCACACACGCACCCTATTCACCCTGCTGGAAGGTGACATTTGCTATTAACCTTATATTGGGCCATTTTGTAAATCAATGTCACTTACATTTAATAACAAGTGTAATCAAAGGAATTATGCAAATTTAATTTGATGCTTCTTGAATTATGCAAATCTGCACCACATATAATGGCTTCTGACATGTGCCCAGTTGGAGAACGTTCCATTACCTCCTCTCTTATTACCCCTATTATTATTTTTATTTTTTTATCCTGTGGTGGGGGGGAGGGAGAAGGGAGGGAGCAGCGGTTAGGCTTGGAGGCAGGGGGGACAAGCAAGTGCAGGGGGAAGAGAAGGGAAAGAAGAGGGGTGGTGGAGGAAAGCGCTCCTTTGCCTGCATTTTGAGTAGAAAAGCTTCCTGAAGGCATTTCTGTTATTGTTATTGCAGAGCAAGGAGAGCGGGGGGGGGGGGGGCGGGAATGGGGATGGGGGGAATCATTTTCCATGAATGGCTTTGCAGGCAATAATACTATAAGCTTCTGATTCTAAATTACTGCCCTTCCAGTCCTATCTCCAGCATGATATTACTCTCCTTGGCCGCCTCTTCCTGAATTACTAGGTGAGCTGGGGGAGGGTGAGGGAAGAGGGGAGCAGGACCCACAGAGTAGAAAATGCAGAATGAATGGGTAAAAAGGGGTTTGGGCTTTTTTGCTCCACGGCCACCTCAGGTACCCCCACATCCTTATTCCTCCCACTAGGGCCCCAGGAGAATAGCTGTTCTTTCCCCCTTGGCTTTCCCACCGCTTACTCGTTTCCTTGCACGTGACCCCAAGATCGGGGAAAAAACTGCCACAAGATGGATGTGCCACAATTTGCAATATCTTCTCAGAAACCTGGGGCATCTACAGCCAGTGACACCCCAAGTTCCGCCCTTTGCAAGGACTTCAGTGTCCACAGCACCAGAAGACAGTTTGGACCAGCCGCTTTCTCCATTGCTTTTGCTTGTCAGAGATGGCAAGAGGATTTGATGATCACAGAGTGGATCTGAAAGATGGTGCAGTGATGGTAGTAGAACATATGATGCTGGACCACATTTTTCTCTGCTGGACCACTCACAGCAACTGATGAGTGACTCTTGCCATGATAATTTATGCAGTGTGACCTTGGGCAAGACCGCTCCCACCTCTGTGTCTTGGCATCCTCACACTTGTGCAAAGCAGATAAAGAAATCGATCTTTCTTTTGGAAGGAGGAGAAGAAAGAGAAGACAAAATGCATTTTTAAAAGTCTGTATGCTCCTCTAATGTGAATTGATACACATTATGAGGGCACAGTACCAACATGGCTCCATCATTTCTATAAAGCAAAGAGTCACTAATATCAGAAGTCTCCCCGCTCTAGATTTGAGAAGTGAAAGGCAGAGGAGGATTTCTACACTTCCCGGTCAATTTACACTTGCCATGTTTCCTTCCAAAACTCTTCCAGAAACACCGATTTTTTTTCCTCTTTGCTCTAAATATTTCTGCTTTATTACATAGTCCTACAAGACTGCAGTTTTTTCTCTAATGGAAGATAATTTCCAGAAACCTACTCTGCATTTAGATTTTAAACATAATAAACCAGAAAATACGTCCAGATTATTTTTTTTCCTACCTGTCAATAGTTCAAATTCTTTTTAAAGCTAAAGAAAAGTTTTTTGGTTTAATGGAAGGTTTTTTCATCTGTTATCAAAAACATACTCTCATAGAAATTTTGGTGAGAGGAAGCTGTCCCTACTCTGCCCAAACTCAAAATCATTTGACATTCATTGTGGAAAATGCCATGCTTCAGCCAGTCCTTGATAATATGGCTTCCACCGATGATGGGGTGAAATGGATGTGCTTACCCCACTTCAGGGCTAACATCTGCTGGGCTTGGAAAAGAACCATGTAACTCACCCAGGGGATGCTGCCGACGTTACTTTTCAAGCCCTGATGGTATCTGGCAGCACGACCAGCAGCTCTCCAATGCCATCGGCACTCCGCCACTGCCGTCACTTCACTGTAGAGCCCGTATGGAAAACAAGGGTGGATCTTCTTCCCAAGAGCTGCGGCTGCAGGTAGAAATCCTGCTGGGAGGCCTCAGCCCAGCATTTTCTCTGGCTGTTGCCCAGGGAGCCCAGCCCTGCGCTCTCCAGCCCCCAGGGCTGTGGTGCCTGGAGGGAGGGTGTCAGCGGGAACATCAATAACTGTGTCTAGCACTTGCTCACCTCTGCCTGAGGTTGTTGATTCACTGCCCAGAGACGGTGTCTGACATTAGGAGGCTGAAGAAAAGAATGAAGCTCATTTCAGAGTCAGATACATCAATAACCTCTGAAGTCCTCCTCAGCCCAAGGCTTTTGGACTGCACAGAGGACAGAGAACTTGCCTTGCCTTGCCTTGCCAGCGGACGACCCCCATTGCTCCTGCGGACATGGGGGGGGTCCACTCCCAGCCCCTGGCGCCAGTTGCTGCACTAGCAGATTAGCAGGAAGGTGCCCATCGCAAAATGCTGCAGCTGAAGCACCGCTGCTGCGGGTGCCCACCTCACACAGCCCTGGGCCCCGAAGGCACTTCTGGGGAAGCAGGTTAATGAGTGCATGGAGCTGAACTTGTCCCTGGTGTTAAGCCTGCTGAGGTCAACGGAGGTACCAAACAGCCCATAGGGTCCTATTCCTGAATTCAAGAGGTGTGTAGCAGTTGGAAGCGCCTCTCCTGCAGAGAGAGGTCAGCACACTACATGCTGTCTCATGGCTGGTGTTTCTGGGCTTATCTCTCCACGGAGCTTTTCAGGAGGATCTCTCTGAACAACTCCAACCGCAGATATTCCAGGATAAAAGGGTCTATGCTGGAGTTTGTTGAGAATAGCTGTCCAGAACAGCCCTGCGGGGGTAGAAAATGTCCTGCATGCTACACTACAGCCAGCAGCACCAGGCGCAGAGCTAAAGCACGGTACATCGGTGACTGTTGCAACATGGGCTCACTGCTGTCTGTGTGTTCCTCAACTCCAGCCCCAGCTGGAGGACAACAGGTACAACAGAGCAGCCGGAGGAGCCTGAAAGTGAAAGCCTTTTCATGAGGCAGCCTGTTTCCTGGAGCTTAGGTCCTGATGCTGTAGGTTGATTCAGAAATGGGCAATGCGAAGTTCCCAAGTCTAGGCTGAAAGACCTTTGTGCGATTGCCGGGAGAGGGAATTTGCTTGGCTTGTGCCCTGGAGGGGGCATGCTGGGCTTCCCCAGGGTAAATAAATAGAGTGGGGAAGTGCCTCTGAAAGCCATAATTGACACAAGGGCTCTAAAAGGGACTGCTCCCAGCGGGAGGCCACACTGCTTGAAGTTTCCTTGCTCTCCCCTTCCCTGGAAATCACAGGTCATCGCTTGCAGCCACCTCCTCCCCACTAAAACTGTAACCAGCAAAGAGCCATAAAAACACCGAAGCACAGAAAGGCTGGGAAGCTGATCTGATGAGAAAGGACACACCGACAAAATGACCATGAAACACCCTGGGAAGCAGTTTGGAGGGAGCAGGCTGGGACAGGGCAAGAGAAGAGCTCCTGGAGAAAGATGGTGAATGCTTCAGAGGCAGCAGAGGCAGGGGTGAAGGAAGGTCCCTGAGATATCTAGCAGCCATGTGGAGAGGAGTTTCCCAGGGAAATTTCATGACACGTGCCGAGACCTTGCCACCCACTCCCAGAAGGGACTTAAGCTCTAGTGTCCTTGATACTTCATGCGATGCCCAGAGCAAACATTTATTCACTGACCAGAGCAGCTGGCGTGGCCTTTTTCATAAAAATAAACTTTTAAACAAGAGCTGAAGAAGAAATGGAATTATGGACAGTCCTACTTCTGATCCAGGTCCCAGCTCTCCCACTGCTGCCTGTGCTTGGCCAGGATGTACGGGAGCTAATGGTTGTCCTACCTGCTCTGTGCCTCAGTTTCCCCACCTGTAAGGTGCAGACGACAGGACAGACACTCACCCCACAGGGCTGGCACAAACCCCACCAGCAGTGACTCTGCTGCAGTGTCACTCCGTTGGCGTCAGTGGAGGAACCTCTTGCTTAGCAAAGAAAAAAGGGGTGCTGAGGGCAAGGCCGGGAGGGAAGATGTTCCCATTTACCCTTGCCCTGGCAATGCCAGAGGACAGGGAGTTTCACCGGGAAGGCACCAAAGTTTCTCCTTCCTTTTAGGGCAGACGGAAGGGGGGATAGCAGTCACATTTGATGTAGAGTGGGTCATATGTAGGAATGAGATCTAGGAGCTAGACAAGAAACACAGGTAAATGTCACACAAGAAACTAAACAGGTAGATCAGCTGATTTTCTTATAATGAGCTAATTATATATTTTTGTTATTAAGTTTTTAGAGGTTTTTAGGCTCTGTGTTACATAATTTAATTACTGCAAAGAGCTCCGGGAGTTGAACATTTGGAAAAAAAACTATTTTGAGGACAAGCATTGTCTTCCTATAAGCATGACTGGGATTTGCATGGACAGAGTCTCCCAATGCCCATTTTAAGCTGGCAGGCATGTGATGAAATGCAGAAGCAGCAAAGTGAGGACCAGAGGGAGCCAGTCTCTTTTGGAGCTCCTTCCTCCCAGCACCCTGAAAGTTTTGGCAGATCCTGCTGGCATGAAACCCCACAGCCTGCTTCCCATGTTGAGCTGGGAAAAGTCCTGACACGTGTTAATGACAGCAAGACCTAACATCTGTTAGATGGGGAAAAAAAAAGCAAGGCCCCATGAAGAACTCTCTCTCTGTCCACTTGCTGTAAGGTCCACTTACCACAGGCCCCTGGCAAAAGTTAGCATCACCCTGCTCTGGCTCCCTCTCACATCCCGGCACAGCCTCCCCTAGTTCAAGCGGTGATCCCACATCTTTGCTGCCTGCATCGTGGCCCAGAGATGCTGAAGGGTTTCAGGGCCTCACTCGGAGGGTCTATCCCCGGCGATGCCATGGGACTCACCCATCTGAGTGCTGCTTTTAGCCCGGTGGAGTAAACTCACCCTGCTGCAATCCCATCAGCATCAATGGAGCTGCGCAAAGGGTGAATCCTGCTTGCTCAGCCTCCCTCCAGCACCTCATCCCGCATGCAGAGAGCATGAAGATCTTTTTTTCTCTCTCCCCTTTCATTCCTGCCCATTTTTCATTCCTCCCATTCCTTTTTCCCAAACACATGGGTGCAGCTTTGCTTGTAGAAATGCCACAGAGTTATTCCTGCTTCACCCCGGGGCAGTTCAGCAGAGACGGTGATCCCCTGATTTCTCCTCTTACACCCTTTCCAAGAAGCTAGTTCTTGGCACCGCAGGGAGAGGGATTATTTGATCTTTATTAATTTATTGAAGGGAAGGAAGAGGGTGGAAATTGCAATGAAAGGGACAGCCAGCAAGATGGCAAGGAAGAGAGGTTAAAAATGAAGTCATCATCTAATTGGCCCGCAGTGAATTATTCACATGTATAATCTTTTAAAAAAAAAAAAATCAGCACAAGGCAATGCAAGTAAATGCTGTTCATGTTTAAAAGTCATTTCCATAAGTAAGTGCAATTTCTCTACTGTTTGCCCCTGTTTAATGAAGTGAAATCTTGTTTGCATTCCTCCCAATTTCCCAACGAAAGGCGCCCAAGCGTTTGTACCAAAATTACTCGGCCCAAATTAAAACCCTCCAACACTTAAAAAAAAAGAGGAGAAGGGGGGAAAAATCAGACTTATTTTTAAAATGCCTTAAGTGCATCCCAGCATCCTAATTTATTTTTAGACACTCGTTATTAAGAGTAGTAGTAAGTTTCCCCTTCTCTCTCGCTCTCTCTCTTATTTAAATGAACTTAATGGCAATAGATGCAAATGTCTGGAAGAGGAAAATAGTTAACATTTATTTATTCTTACTGTTGTCTCTTCCCTGGCTGGTGTCATTAGAACAGTTCGTTGCATCCCATTCGCTCCCATTAGCTCTGCTATCAGAGCCACCCAGCACGACTCCAGCACGGCTCGAAGTGCTTTCTGCGGCCCACATAGGGACTACATCATCATCTCCGAGGCACTGGCTTAATGACAAGAAAAAAAATCGGAATATATTGCACAACGATCTGGGGAAACAACAACAAAACCCACCGCCGTTGCCAATGCTGCCACCCGGCGCCGTCTCCCCTTGACCTGGGGTGCGCGGCCCTGCCTCAGCCGGGCGGGTGGATGGACAGACCGGCCGTGGCGCTGGGACAGACATGCCTTCGCAATTCATTGATCCGGGCAATGTGCAGAGAAATACGCCAACGGGGACCCGGGAGTGCTTGGAAACGCGCTCGGGAGGACCCAGCGAGACTGGAATGGGTTCAAACAGCTGCTCGGTGCCGGCAGAGCCATCTCCCCCCGACACGGGGCTGTCAGCCAGCCGGCTCCTGGCTCCCTGGCACGGGCAGGAGCTGCCAGCCAGGGCTGGTGGCAGGGTGGGGGGCTTGCACCCCCTTGCCGGATGAACCCCGTTTTCCTCCAGTGCCCCCGCTGCTCCCCGGCGGGAGCTTTTCCTAAAGCAAAGCAGACCAGCTCACACATGTGAGTAACTGCGTATCTCGGGGCTGCACGACCCGAGCTGCCAGCTTCAGTCAACGGCGTGTGTCACCCCGCAGGGTGCGTTGTCCCAGCCCACCGGCCACCGCTGCAGAGATAAGGGGCTTAGCCCTAATGCCCCCTGGGGAGCGGTGGCCGAGGGCCAGCACTGGCAGGCAGTAGCCCGGAGAGGCAGGTGCCCTGGTGCCCAGGAGAAGTGGCCAAAATCCACCATCACTCCAAGTACCAACGGTCCTCTCCGACCCCCTGGACGTGGAGGTGGACATGGCCCACACTGGAGGGACAAAATCCCTGGAGATGACAGCTCCCCTGCCCAGAAAGCCTGTGGGTTTTGGGGTCTTCTGAGCCCTTCAACCCCCAGGAGGCACACAAGCGAGGGTGGCGGCAAGCGCAGGAGAGGGAGACCAGGGCTTGGTGACAGCACCGGCTGACAAAGCAGCATTTGGGAGGGAGGACATCAGCATCTGCAGCGCTGACACATAAAAGAGAGGCGGCAGCTATTGCAGGCGGGGATGGAGCCGTGCGAAGGGCCCTCCCCCCCTCCATAAAGTTGACATTGTCTCCCGTGATAACTTTTCTGCTGAGGTAGGAGACACTTTACTGCAGAGTTGCACACAGCAAGTAGCTGCCCTCCCCCCCCGCCCCTTCCCATCCTCTCCCTCTCTCGCTCTCTCTCCAGCATCATTTACATCCTTAATTAGCTGTAATTCTGCAGTGCTCATTAGGGAAGGACTGGAAAATATCAAGGAGCCCACAAGCAGGGGGCTTCGGAGGAGAGGGAGGAAGAGGGGGATGCAGGCGTCAGGCTGAGAGGGGATGCCCAAGGCTGGATTGTGGAGCCAGGAGCTACTTGCTTAATTCAGATGGGATGACTACACTAATTTGGGAGCAGTGATCCAGTGACGGGGTTAAAAGGCACACTGTCCCACCTAGAAAGGCAGAAGGCTTGTCCGGAGAATAACATCATCTCACCAAGAGGACTTGTTCTTACCTCCTTGCTCGCAGATGATGTCTCTCTGCTGGGTCAGTCAGTGCCCCACGCCCTTAAAGTCAACGTCAGGCAGAGGAGGAGGAGGACAGCCTTCCCCTCCGATCCAGACAGCTACACAAACTTGTTCTCTCCACCAGCCTCACGAGGAATTATCCACCAAAGAGGTTTCTCTGGAAAATTGCAGCTGACTGGGCTAAAGCACTTCTGCCAGGTGTGTCACTGTGCAGCAACCTTTTGGTTGGAGGAAGAAAGACTCAAAAGTGATCCAGAAGAAAATCTGAATGAGTGGTTAATTGTTTTTTAAAGCAGATGCTCTCTTGATTTGAAACAAGGAGGGGTAAGCATTTTGAATTTGACTTCAATGACCTAAAATAACAAACAAGCAAGAAATTAGGACTTGAAACTATAGCCAAACTTTACTTCCAGGTTATTGAATGAAGTATATCCTTCAACCCCAAATGGCCAAACACTGTAAAGTTTTATTGTTGGTCCAGATATTTGATATAATTACTTTGGGGACCAGCAGCAGACCCAGGCAGTTCTAATCTGGACTCCCTTTCGCTCAGGGGTATACAAACACAGAGACAGTCAAGTCCTCCCTCTGCACAGTCTCAAGGTACAAGACCATTAAGGAGGTATTATTGCCTCCTTGCCTTAGCTGGAGAACAGACAACAAGGAGATTAAGTGAATTGGGCAAGGACATAAAGGAAATCTGTGGCAGAGCCAGGCGGTGACCCCAGATTTCCTAACGTCTGTCTTTGAACTGCTAGTTACAAGCCATCCTTCCTTATGCTGTAGCACACGGACCTTTGTATGCAAACTTGCCCTTGCAATTCTGGGCACATACTTGGCTATTTTTTAATTCACTGCCTAGCTGTATCTTTGCTTGAGGTTAGATGTGCATGTAAAAGTCTACCTGGAATTCAGTGAAGTCGATGAGGACGGTCTTTGCAAGTCCATCCTCCTACTTTTCACTTGCTGGCAATAATGTGAGCCTACAGATTGAGCTGTGATGGTGTGTCCCACCAAAGGCTCAAAATGACCACCAGTGCATGTGGGGTTATTTACAAATGTATGGGCACGTGCACAAATGAGCGCTTGCACTTCGAAGTATCTTCCTCTTTTATTAACATCTTCAAATTCCTGTTAGTGTTTAGATGAAACTTGCCATAACAGCGAACCAGAGTAAGCAAACATGCCAGAACAAGAGAAAACCTCAGTGAAGTATGACTGTATAGAAAGTGCCTAGGACCTTTGCAAAACAGCATTTCAGTGATTCGTTTTATTGGCTCTGAGGTTTAACACAGGTTAACTCCCTTCGCACTTACCCAAGACAACTTATTTACATCACTCAAGCAAAGAGAAACCTGGCCCATCATTCTGTATTAACATCTGGCTTTTCCTGCAGTGTTTCGTACGTAGATTTCTAAGGTCTTTACAAAGAGGATAAAATTTCCAGCTCCACTCTACCTGAAATTCAGGTGGCAAAGAAGTAGCAGTGGCCCAAAGACTACCTGGATCTCATTGCAGTGCTTTAAAGAGCATCTTCTCTGCACTTCCAAGGGACCATTTAGTCAAGATTTTCAATAATAAATTGACAATGACAAACCTTCAGAATGGATTTTGTCCATTACCACTCTAATATTTGGAAAGAAAGAAGAAGATCAGGAAATAAATGGTAGACCCACATGCCTATTAGAGATGTTCAGCTGGTACAAGGAAAGATGCCTCATCATTGCCTGGCTGTAGAAGACAGGGTTGCCAGTTGGCTTAGACCTCTGTGCGGCCTTAGCTCTGCCCACGTGATGCGGGTGGCTGGCAGGATTCTGCAGAGAGTAAATACCCGCTCCCAGACATCCACAGAGGAGGGTGTGGAAGTGGAAAGAGCAGCTTGTGGTTCTCGCATAGCTCATAACTGGGAAGGCCAGCTCCTGGGCAACAGCTCACGCTTGCATGAAGCCGTCTGCACTCTCCCGCTCACAGCAGTCACTGATTTCCTTCAAAATGGCTCAAAAGTGTCTTTTGCAAATTGCTCGTTAGTGGGTTCTTTGGTACCTAGAGCACCAATGGCATCATTCCCACAGCCTACTTGCCATCATTACATTTTCCTCTCCTGTACTTCATCCTTCTGCTCGAAAGCCTAGAGGAACAGCAGGAGCTTGCCTTGTGCCTTGCAGCAATAGTCAGAAATCCCGAGCTCAGACAAACTGAGTCTGGGATTAAGTGAGGCTAAGGAGATGTCTAGAAAAACAGGTAAAGTATGAATCACAGATATTCAAACATGAGCCATCTTTCCCACAGTTTGGTTTCAGGGCTGGTTGTACAGAGGATGAACCCAAGGCATAAAGTTGTGTTGTACATGACTGTCAGAATCGGCAGCAAATCCGCACCAGGGATGGATGGCCCTGTATGACCAAACGGAGACAAGTAAGGAGGAACAAACTGACATGCACAGAAGCAAGCTCTTTTGTGTGTGCATGTGGATAGGCACATGGGAGTTAAATTATATATGTGTATGTGCATTTATGTTTTCATGTGTGTTGGGTGTGCCTGATCCTGCACATCAATGTGTGCAGGTGCCAGGAGAGGAAGGGGTACTCCCCAGGCTACGCACCGGCTAAAGCGTGGGCGAGAGTTTGTGGGCTGCTACTGAATAGCTTGAGGCATCAGCTTTAGGGGTTTATTTCCAGTACAGAGCACTTTCCCCTGCTAAGAGTCCATTTCTGCAAACCTCCCTCAGGTACCACACAGAGAATGTAACACCAAGGAAACATCGGGGAAGATTTCTGGTCACTCAGACTGTGGTAACTTGGGGAGAAAGCCTAACCCATGAAAAGAGACCCCTCATGTAATTTGCAGATACTTGGCTGACTGAATGGCATTGTTCTTTGCAAGTATTCTTTTGGTTTGCAGCAACGTCTTTCTCCGTCTCCCTAATTCTTTCACAGGCGCTTGGAAGAGACACAGATGATGGTTGGACTCGATGATCTTAGAGGTCTTTTCCAACCTTAATGATTCTACGATTTGCTCCATGTTAGCTTTCCTGGCATTATTGCCTGTGGTGACTCCTGCCAGGAGGAGCCGGGAGGAGGAGAGCTCTGAACTGGCCCACCCTGCATCCCCACACCACTTCGCACCAGGCTGCCTGCAGGGCTGCAGCAGCCGGGATCCTTCCAGCCTCCACCGGCCCCACTCTCCCCTCCGCACCCCTGCCCCAGCTCTGCGGCCAACTCAAACCCTTCACCCAGGCACGGCCTCCTGATGGGACTCTGCTTGCTCTCTGTGGCCCAGGTCCAGACGCGGTTTTAGACCATCTCCTCCAGAAACGGGTCCTCTCTCAGCAGTCAAAGCCAAGCTTAACAGTGCCTCCTGCTGAACTGCTGGTGCGGCCAGCACCTCGCTCCTTGGGCATCCTGATCTTTCCCACAGGTACTCGGGTAGTGAGAGGGAGGGAGATTGATAGCAAGGAAAAGCAGCGGATGAAAAGTAAACTCACACTACATAAATTCTTAAATGATTTTTATAAGGACACAACATTGTAACAACTTGCCAAGAACAACACCGAAATTATTTCAAGGTTTCCTATTTGTTTGTAAAGTGAATATTAAAAGTGCAGGCAGCAGTCTCCCGGTGTTCCCCTGGGAACTGTTAGTGTCCGTAGTAACGAGGTCATTCCTTTTTTATTAGGAGAAGGGGTTCTGTAAAGTTAAATGTGCTGACAGCCTCTTGCCTTTGATGTTGGGTTTCACCTCAGTCCCTCCTGCAGATATTGCTGCTCCTCCCTCGCAAAGACACATCCCTGACAAACAATCTCCCCTCTGTCTTCCCTCCTTGTTTGTTTAGATGCATGATAGGCAGCTCTGTTAAAGGGCAGCACATGAAGGCGGGCTGGTGTTTCAGTGGACGGGAGAGATGTGAGAGATTTGGTTGCTATAATTGTCAGTCTTCATTCCCCCAAACTGCCGGGACTCAGTACCCTTCATTTTATTGACCAGACAGATAATTACAGTGACAGCAGTCACAAACCCCCCATTTACAGTTGCACTAAAATTGCCATGGTGCCACATTCAGACGAACATGGGACCCGCAGGGGCCCTGCCACAAAGCCCGGCCTGGAAGGGGAGGCGGGGAGGAGCACCCCGGCTCCATGCCAACCCCCCCAGGGCCCTCCTTGCTCTGCAGCTACAGAGACAAGTCCTCCCTCCCCGGCAGAGTGGAAAGACCCTTCCCCAAGAGGACACGCAGGAATCCCTGCTGCTGCCCTGTCTTAGTTATCCCAGCTCCTGCTGAAGCACCTTCCCTGTCCAGTGACCTGGACATCCCTGCGGAGTGACCTCCAAACACCCATGTACTGTGCCTACCTGACCATGGCCAGCAAGGACACTAAAATATAGATGGGCTGCGGTTGCTCCATGGCACACAGCAACCGGCTGACCTGTGTAAAAGAAGGGACATCTGGTGAGGACAGCACCGAATTAGCACTTGGGAGACTCGGTTCTGGGCTCTACCGAAGAGTTTGCCGAAGGTCCTAGGCAAATTATCTAAACAGTCTCCACAGTAAAAGCACAGGGTGGCCCCAAGAGCCTCATTCAGCGGCTGCTCAGAGCCACAGCCACTGCATGCTCTGTATGTGCATATACCACATCCAACACAAGGGAGCCTGAGTCCCAGCCGGCGCCTCAGCACAGCACGGTAACACAAAGAAACTAACATTTTTTTTTTGTTTGAACATTAAACAGGCAACAATGCCCACAAAGTGCATTGTGTGTAGCCACTCCTTAGAGTAGCAAAAGATAAATAATACTTTCATGCTTCAAAGTGAAGTGCACATTGTGTGCACCCAAATAATAAGAAATAATGTGAGTATCCTTGTTCATCATGGACATAGTAGGAAGAAATCAACTTCTTCCCTGGGAACAGGTGCTTAGAAATGATTTATTCACTCTTGGGAAATGAATGCAAAAACCAAGAAGACACCGTTGTGCACTGAGGTGGACCAGAAATTTGTCTGCTCATATTTAACCACAGGA